>NC_081824.1:335225202-335850202 GCF_030867095.1 Alligator mississippiensis | reverse complement strand
TTCAGATCATGGCCTCTTTTCCTTCAAATATATGTCAGATATCAGATATAGATAGATAGATCGATAGATATTTGAAGAAAAAGAGGCTATGATCTGAATATATATATCAGATATCATATACCAAATAGATGAAGGGGTGATACCAGTAACCTCAGGAGTAATCCCACGTTGAAAGGGCAGTTTCAGCTACCTATAATAAAGACAAGGTATGTTTAAGTCCCTGCTTTGGGCCTTTATCATAACAGCCAATGATAGCAGGTAGATGATACATTTGAAATTCATTCTTCTGGCTGCTAGAAAGTAGTCACAATTTCCCTCCCTCCAAACCGATCCAAAAGCCTGCTAGTGGCCAACTATGTCTACCACTTAGATCCCTTTCTGCTGTGAGAAATAGAGGACGTTACACTATCAGCCTCATAGTTGTGGGGATTCCCACCCCTTTCCCATATTTTGACCTCATTCCCAGTCTGCTTCTGAGTCTACCTCCCACCTATCTTTGATATATGCTTTTGACCTTGCTGTTGCATTAGACTGAAAGTATGGTTTTGTCTGTTTCACAGCTGTCCGGGATTCTGAAGAGGGGCAAAGTGAAAATTAGCAGTGACTTATGTATGGCAATAGAGGCATTTGAGCCATCTTTTTGAAGGCTTGAGAAGACTGAACCTTAATGATTCATATTTATAACATTCCCTTCATAATCATAACAGAAATTTCAAGTCAGATCCCTAGCCTAGATTTAGCCCTATAGGCATCGTTGGAGTGGCATAAAGGAAACGTCCAGTTGCTGGACATGATGGGCACTCTGTCATAGGAGAATCTCATGCCAACAGAGAAGGGATAAAAAGAAGAGATAAAAAGTAGCAAAAGAAAAAAACAAGCAAACAGAGAGAGAGAAAAGGATCGGTCCACATTTCGTTCCTCTTATAGTTCTACTCATCACTGGTGAATGCATTTTTGAGTACTGAATGTGGAGACTTTTTGTTAGAAAAGTTAGCAACCTGCAGATCCATCCTGCCCAATTCTGCCATGGGAGAAATTCATGACTGTGCAGAGGGCCAGCACAAGAGCTATTATATGCATCATTACCATCTTATGTCAGATCTCAAAATAGGGCTCATGTGGGACATAAGTGTTATATTCCCCTCCTATAAATCCTCTCAATAAAGTATTGAGTGTACCCTGAAGGCAGAATTTATTTGCAATTAATGCACAGAAAAATTGCTATAAAAGCAACCATACTTTTCCAATAATCTTGTGAGCTTGTTCTCATGGCTACCGGGCAGCCCAACAAACTACACAACTTAACAGAAATAGGTATTATAAATTTAAGATATCCGATGTATTCCTTCCTATCAAACACCTAAATTGGTAACAGGTTTGTCCACCGATGTTCTAACACTTCTATAAAACTATAGGAAAACCACAGCTTATCTTTACCCTTTGAGCGGTTGAATATGAAAAAAAAAAGTCAGCATTCAGCCCAAAATATACACCATTAAAGATGATAAAATCATCAAAGCAAATTAATATCAAAATACAAATATACTTCATAGCCACTAGAATCCTACAGTCTGCAGTATTCAGCCACAGGGCTAATGCCTTCTCAGGAATAAATTGGTGTAGTTCCATTGAATCAATGGAGCTAAACTCAATCACATCAGGTATGCATCACCCTTATACATAGAAAAATCACATCTCATATAATTTCTTTCAATTTTTGCAGCATTACAGTTCCTAATTCCCAGTCCATTGGGGCTACAAAGCATGAGAAATCTAAAGATCATCTTTTTAAGTGTACAGATATATGCATAAATGACAGCTAGACAAGAAATAAGGTGTCTAAGTTAGATGGCAACAAATAAAAACTTCACAGCATGTTATGAAAAGTGCACGCTTTGAAAACTAGCTCTCTTCAGGAATTCTATACTTACAAAATGTTTTGCTTCTATAAGAACAGTATGTAGTTTGTAAACGTATATGAACTTCTCAAATAAAAACCCCCATTTTCTCAAGTCCAGCAAAGTGTCTAATCTTCACTGAAGCCAATTTAACAAAGTTGAGGCTTAGCTATCTTCCTCATTTTCCTGTGCAAGTCTCTGCCCTCATCCCACTTTTCTCCCAAAGTGAGCATTAGAACTTAATAAATGAAAAAGGTTACTTGTATTTTTCTTCATATCCAAACAGAAGAGTTCAAACTTGTCACAAGTATTCCGTTTTGGACAGACAAGGAGCAGAGGACGTTCTTAAAAAGGTTGGGGGGGGGGGGGTGAAAGACGGGAGCTCCAGAGAAGGTCAATGTGATTTTTGGATTATCCAGTGCTGGAATAAGTGATGTTAAAGTGCCCACATACTACTCAGCAATAGCCTGGAACAGGTATACCTAACCACTGTTAGCACAGTCCTCTTTTGCCCTAGAAATGACTATGGAGAGAGAAAGGCTTTACTGAAAGGTGAATCGAGTAAGGCTTATTGTAGGCATATAGTCCATCAAAATGTTATCTAGTGCTTTTGATTTGCTTTAAATAAAATTACTTTCCTATGTGCATTACCATTGCTCGTTTAGAAGAACCACCAATGTGGATTTCACTAGGTGGCTTATATTTGAGAGTTAACCTTGAATATTTTTATTCAGAGTCCCCCAAACAAACCTTGTACAGTGAGTTGTACAGACAATTCTCTTTAGATGCCAATGGAGTAAAAAAAGTGTGAAGCATTACAGAAAGTCACTCCTGATATGTAGCCTTGTAGTCAATTCTGCTTACGGTTCTTACAAATAAACTACAGTTGCCAGAGGACATTCATTTTTAAGATAAGAAAATCATTCTATTATATGAAGAAAGCTTTTCTAATGACTGCACTGCCTGGAAACAACATGAACATTTATTTATTTTTCAAACTTTGTAACTTCATCCCAGAGGCATAACTGGCCAGTACTGTGCCCAACCAGTACTGTATCACTCCATACCCTGCTCCTTCCCTGCTGCAATGAGAAGGACAGAGCACTGGTGATGGCACAGCAGCAGTGACCAGTGATCACTAGGGGAGATGTGACAACTCCCCCAGAAGCAGCGAACCAATGGCCACTGCTCCTTCTCTACGCTCCCTGCTGTTGGAGCCAGAGCCACAGTAGCTGCAAAGATGCTGATGGTGTAGAGGGAGGAGATATGGAGATGGGAGGCAGAGGTGGCCCCCTACTTCCATTCTGGTATTCCATCCCCAATTTAGGCAGTGCCTGGGGGTTGCGCCTTGCTCGCTCACCCATCATTATGCTACTCATTTTTCCTCTCAATGCCACAGTAAAAAGCACCCTCATTTGTATACAAGTATTCTTGTAATACAGCTCTGCATCACTACTTATATTCAGTTCTATACTTTCTGAGTGCACAGAGACAAGTTGACAGCAGCTTCACTTTGTAATACATCAAAGATGAAAAACTATTATGAATGTTGAATTAAAGGAAAGACCCGATTAAGAGGAGTAAGACATTTCATAACTCTAGGCAGGAATATCTGAAGGGACATACAGAACATGAAACCTTTCTGTTCCCTATCTAACATTGACAAGAGGTACAAAAACTGTTTTTCCTTTAAATTACCTAAAAGTGCTTCCTATTCAAGGAAAAAAAAATGCTAAGACACTACTTTATACATTCATTTTTTTTTCCCCTTTGGTTGCCAATATTAGTAATAGATTCACAAGTATAGCCATATTAGAAACAAGAATCTATCACGGGAAGAAGCTTTAGGCTCTTTGTTAATAGACTGTAGATAATACATTAAATAGTGTAGGAAGTTCTTTTTATACAATCTTAATTCCATGTAGAGGATATAAAATCAAAAAGAGGTCTCATTTTCCCAGACTTGTCCTAGGTTTCTTATGTAACTGAATCATAAGACAGGACAGGGAGAAAGCAAACATACATGTTTTCACTATTGTACTTTTCATCATTTGTGTACCTTGGTTTAAAAGGATTATCTACTCTTTCTCCCTCTTCCTTAATATGTTACAACCAAATAGTATACATCAAAGGAAAGAAACAGCATTGCAACCAGCATTAAGAAAAAGCAAAAAAAAAATATCCTAGTTCTGGCTTCCTAAATAAGCCTGACACACAGGTAGACAAGCATTACAGTGTAAATACCCTTCATTAAATCCTAGTAGACAGGACAGTTGTGGAACCAATATGCAAATTCCAACCTAATTTCTGCAATTTAGAAGATACACAACCTAGCTTTGTGGGATAGAAAATGAAAATTTCAGTCACCTTCCCCCTCCTTGTCTGACCCAAGGGAATTTTTAGTTCTTCCAAGACAGTAACAAAGGAATATCTAGGCTAGTCCTGTCTTGATGCTGCCAGTACAGTATCTTAATATATTTATCCTCTCAAGACTCCTGAGGAAAAGAGGTAATGTTATCCTCATTCTAGAGGTATGGAACCCAAGCACAAAACAGGATCCCCAGAGGACCATAGGAAAACTGTAGAGGTTGTTCCTGTAGAGGTACAAAGTTAGGCACCAGCTGTAGAGGTTGTTCCAGCTGAAGCACCTTCCTGAACCTCAGGTTAGTGCCCTAGCCACTGAATTATGTTTCCCTTCTTTCACTGGGGACTATTATCTTTTTTGTATAATCTCATTTGACCATTCAACACAGTATTGCAAACATCACATTCATGACATACATCCTTGGATGGCAAAGAAAGCAGATTTCTCTGAAGTTACCATCATCTGGCAGAAACTCTTCTTCCCTTTTGCTGTCTTTATTCTACTGGGGAACAAATACAAAAGAATATACCAGCTTGACTGGAAATAATAATATCCCTCCCAAGCCAACACAAGCTGCAGCTTTCACTTCACCAAGTCAGCTAAGCATACTTTCATTTTTACCTGAAAACACTTGAGCTCTCCAAGTCCAAGTTGCCACCTACCAAAATCCACAGTCTTGATTTAAGCACTTAGCTTTTCTATACAATCATTGGACAAAGTTAGGCACCTCTGAGCAGGATTAACAATAATATTTAATGCAAAATGCACAAACAGGTCACGCATAAAGGGTGAGGGAACCCAAGAGTTGCCTCTCCCAGGTAAAGGCTCCTAACTTGGGTTTATGATTTCTACTTTGAGAGCTAAGTAACTAAAAACAGGAATGGAGACACTGGGTGGATCTATATATGTGTTTACTGTGGAGTAGACTAATCAGCTCCACAGTAAAGCATCACTGTCTACACGTGTGCTGATATTAGAGCACAGTAAACTAATTAACTCCACCATGAGATAGTACTATAGGGACAGTACTATATTATGGTGGAGTGATTTACTGTGCTGAAATGCACATGTAGACTGTGCTCAACCATGTAAATTGCACCTTGTCAGCCCAGCCAGCTGGGTGCCTGCTATGCCCTGGTTCAAATTGCTGCTGTCACAGGCACACATGTAGACGTTGTGCCCAGGAGCAGTTTACTTAGGCTCGAACTGCTCCAGAGTTTATTGCATCACATTTACTGCTTGTGTATATGCACCCAGTGTCACCATAACTATGTGGATCTGGGCTTAAAGGATTTAGGAGCCTAGCTCCCCTTCATTTGGATTCTAAAATTACTTATATCATCCATCACCAAATGCACCACCATAAATGAAATGCCTGGATGACAGCATGCCATCCTTAGCAATGCTAAGGACTATATGGAAAGAATACTGTTCTCTGAGCTGTATAAGAATCCTTCCCTCCAGAGCTGGCCTAAATACATTGGCAAGGGTACTGCAGGCATGTTGGAGTATTTACTGGCATTAACAGAAATTCAGGTTTCAGCAGTGTTCATCAAAAATGTTTCACAATAATAAAAACATATATATATATTCTACTAAAATAGAAATGATTGATTCTTTCTTAAATGTTCCCCAAATGAAACTACTCTTTCTGGGTAAGCCTCATATCAGCTGGGTTTTTTTGTTTTGTTTTTTTTCGGTTTGTCATATTTCTAATGAAAACTTCTGTCATTAGGAGTGGGTACAATTTGATATAAGAATATGCACAGTCCTGAGAGAGCGCAAATTATTCAAAATCCATAATGCTCAGTGGAACACTTCCCTTCAACCAGAAAGAAAATAAGAATGAAACTAAATAACTAGACACAGAAGAGAGTACCGTATGACTCCCTGCTTTGCTGACCTGGCTTATACTGCTTGAAATCAATGGCCAGCATTAGCAGGGAACTGCTATAAGAGATAATTGCTTTGAAACCCCATTCCTGTAAATGGCACTACAGAAGAATGATCAGGTTAAAACTAACAGAAAACCAGAGTGGGAAGTAGGAAGAGAAAGAGAAAAGCAGAACAAGTAAAGTAACCAAAACTTTAAAAATCCAGTTAAAAATTCTCTTAAAAGATCTGTTCCTCTGAAGCTTTAGACAAATAAAAAATATGTTCTCCCAAATGAATAAGAAATATTAATTTGCACAGAAGTATAAAAGAAATCTTCATGCATATCTCTATGGCTCAGCTTTTATCTTGAGAAGCCACAAATAATCCAGAAACCATTGTAATAGCAACATAATACAAACTCTCCATGCAACATTTTTCAATGATGAATTTTCTTTTATTGCCAATTCTGGAATTTTTCAGTTTCTTTTTCTAGATTTCACTGCTCTAAATACTACTCTGTCATCTGCAAACATTCCTAACTCATTATTTTCTAATTCCCTGTTCCTTAGCAGTTGAATATTACTAGTTCTCTGCCTGACTGAGTATGAATTAGATATAGGTAATGGGTGCCAGGTCCAAAGAAAGAAAGAAAGAATTAGGAAAGAATCCATATTTTTTTCCCCTAGGAATAATTATAAAGGGAGCAGAGACAGTTTACAAGGACATAGGAGGAAGCTGGAGATTTTTGTTATCTTCCAGAAACCAAGAAAGGCAAAGTAGAGGTTCGTAGCTGGTGGACTAGCCCACTGCAGTCCTCTTATATGTTAAACTAATCAATTGCCCATGGCAGGGTAGAGACAGAGGCCCATGTTCGCCTCCCCCAACACTTCGGGTCTGGCCCTGCTCCCCACTCCCACCCCAAGTCCGGGCCCATTCCTCCACTC
This sequence comes from Alligator mississippiensis, assembly GCF_030867095.1. NCBI lineage: Eukaryota > Metazoa > Chordata > Crocodylia > Alligatoridae > Alligator > Alligator mississippiensis. The sequence goes on along the minus strand of NC_081824.1, from coordinate 335,843,120 downwards.
CAAGTCCAGGCCTCTTCCCCCCCCCACTTCGAGGCTGTTGTCAGGAAGTGGTGGCAGCATGCCGTCACCGTACCCCCCCCCATGCTACCTTCCCTCCCTCCCTGCTTTTGTTAGGGCCTGGCAGGTCCACGTCCCCCTGCATCCGGCTCAATCCCCGCTTCTCATCCAATCAGGGGAGGGGGGGGGGAACAGGCCCACTCCCCACCCCACCTTCCATCCCCTGCATCCTTCCCATCATGGCAGTACTCCATCATGCCATCTCCTGTCTGAATGCCCTTGGAGCACTCTGGTTGTTTCAGTCAGCCAATCAGAGTGTGAATAAAGCATTACAGACAGACAGACAGAATAAGGCTTTTATAATATTAGAATTCCTGGATAAGGAGGGAATTCTACAGCATCTTAAAATGCCTTGGAAAATATTAATATAACATTTTTCAACATTTATAACTAGCTCACTATTCCCATTCATATTTAATCAATGTTATTCTTGACATGTCAAGTTGCCACAGAGTTTGGTAGCAGCTGAACTGTTGTAGCATTTGGGTTCAGGATACAATAGATTACACAGGACACTGATGAGAAGTTACAGAAACCACACTTTTTATTGTCAGTGAAGGTGCTCCTTAAATATATGTTTATGGTTCCATCCTTCTGTGCATCTTGGACAGGGCATTTTAAGTTCCCTACATCTTCATCCAGACCTTGTATAAAGTAGGATAGGAAACAACTGCTGCTAGTGAGCTACTACTTCCCTTTCCTCACGGCTGAGACGACACAGTGCAACTGACTTGATGCCTTAGAAACCATGTAAACTATGCCTGAGAAAAGACTGGGGCAGCATGCTTTCCCCAGGAAGCCAAGGAGAAACAGGCACTGAACTGCATCTCAGAAGAACGGTTTGGTTTCTGTTTGGCTCATGGGCACCACAGCTGTGAGTTGCCCTTTCCTTGGGCTGGTTTGCAAAGTGATAATGATTCTTTCAAGTACTATTTCTGGTACAAAAGTAAATCTAATTAGATTATAATAATACCCACCATCAGCATTAGCACAGTTTTAAAAGACAGGTAGAACACTGGAAAGCTCCTGGCTTTAATTATAAATTACATATTTTTCTAAGGAACTCAGCTGCTTCATTGTTTGGTTCTTTCAAAATGCTTGGATGCCTGCCATCTACACTTTGTGATTTATTGCTATTTAATTTCACTAGTTGTTCCTAATCTCTTCTGTTGATAATTCAAATCTCTGGCATAGGGCAGGTTTTCTCAGCTCTCACTACCTTACACTGGGGTAGGTATTTCACTATCTTCTATTGTGAAGATTCAAACAAAAAGTTATTTACTTGGTAATTTCCCAATCTTCCTTGATTACTCTTATACAACAGTGGCTAATGGTATTTGAAGGAGCTTACATACAAAGGGTATTGCTTTAGTTCTTAAAGGAGTCTTCATATATGAATAACTGAACTTTCAACATTCTCTGAATCCAACACCAGCCTATCAGCTATGGACCCATCCCCACGGTACTCTGCAGGAAGGTTCTCTTCAATATAGAGATGTATTCTTAGAGCAGACAACAAAATATTCTTCAAGGGGGGGGTTAAATCTCAGATAACCACTTCTGTGACCAGACACCCTACCTACTGGCCTACTAACCAATCTACCCTCCTGTAACAGGACCAGGCCCTAGGGTGGCTGTGATGTCCCCTGGTGGCTGTATGATTCCTGCCCAGCTCAATCTCTAAAATACTATCCCTTTAATTTCTTTCCTGCCACACCTTGTTCATATTAACAGATTGAAAAAGGGAGGCTGCCCACACATCTTAGAGTGAGCCCATGTCAATTCTCCCCATTGGACCCCCACCTTCTCTCTGACTCTGCTGGTCACACCAATCTCTCACATTAAGTGCGCCCTCCAGGCCCATGTGTGCCCCAGGGCACCCATCACCTTATGGGCTAATCATGGCCTCCATACCTCCTTTACAGCAGTGCCCAGGCCTCACAGATTTTTTGCATCATCAATCAAGTGGGACACTTGAGTGGGACAAAGCCATCAGGCCACCTCAGGCCTTTACTCCCTTTTTGGGGCTTTGGCCTTCCTGGCTCCCACCCCTTTCCTCTACCTGGTCCCTTAGCCAAGGCCTACTGTACTGGACCTGACTTCTGGGCTCTAGTCCCTTGTGTTGCCCTCCGGGGCACTTATCTCTTTATAAAATAATTTTGTTTTGCATCTTTTAAGACTGACTTTCAATAGTACTTGGTGTTTACTTCCATTTTAAAATAACCAGTTTCCCAGAGAAAGAGATGAACAAGAATGACTTTAACCTTGTTAAGCTGTTTTGCGTGTCATGAAAGAGAACGTAAATTATCACAATTCTTTTCTTTCCCCAGAAACAACTGAATTCCTCATCCCTCTCTGTCCCTTGCCTCTGTCAAACAGAATCATGAAGTAAAAGCCAGGGACATTTGTATAAGGTAGAATATTATTTTGCTGGTGTGCCATATCAATTTGCTACACCATTTCATTCCTTTGGTATAAAGAAAATCATTAGGGTTTTATGGTGCTCTTAACAATTTCACACCTGTCATCAGCAGGGATCCTGGATGTCTCTGATCAGAAAAAACATCCCCAATTTTTGAGTAAAAAAAACCAACCCTAAATCCACATTTTTCTCTGATTAAAATGAAACACCAGTAAATATATATATATATATATATATATATAATGGTGTTTCATTTTGATCACAGAAAAATGTGAATTTGGGGTTACTTTCTTTGACCCAAAATTTGGGGATTTATTTTTTTTTTAAATCAGAGAAAGCCAGGATCCCTGCTCATCAAAAAACAACACTAAGACATTTACCTTGCTTTATTCCAATTGAACAATTTTTAGTGAACATTTTCTAATCATTATTCTTTAATATTTTTTCTTTCTTTCTGTCTACTTCTGCAAGGATCAGTTCTTTAGAAAAAATGCAGTCTACTATGACACATTTCTATAGTTTATATTAGTGAAGTGTAAGAATGACTACCAATGTCTCCTGAAAAACAAAATGCTCACTGAGAATATCAGTAAAGATGAGAAAACAGGCTTGTTTTAAAAACTGAAGTTAAAATCTAAATAAGGAAATAGCAAACTAAAATCCTTTTGGGGATAGCTTAATGCTATATATTAAACATAATACAGTTTATAACAACTTGAGTTATAACCAAAGGTTAGGTTGTAACTCAAGTTATCAGCTGGTAATGTGGTTAGCCCTATGATAATATTCTTGAGTTCCACGTCCTCACTTCCCCATGAGTGTCAGAAAGATTTCTGGGTGTAAGATCCCATATTCTTAGTGCAGCAGTTAGCCGAGTTGCATCATGATTCTGAAATAACCGGTGTCATAACTAATACAAAAAAAAAAGATCGAGTCCCCTCTCTGTTCTTGGGTAGTTCAATCAACAAATCAGAGAACCAGCATCCAGAAACTATAATATAGTTTATTCAAAGTTACGGTAAAATTTCTGCCAGATGGTACATTTGTTGCATGTTATATACAAGTATTGCATGACACACAACATGCCAACTGGCCACATGTTAAAATTATCACTAGATACTTTCAAACCACAAAACTGTTGCTGTTTCAACAAATGATTCCTTTGAGACTGATCCACCATTTTTATCTAGGGATCAACTACTTTAGCATCCGGCATGTTTTGGTTTGTCACTGTGGGCTTATGTGTTCCCTCTTCTCCCTTTGTCAAGTTATGATCACTGGAATCTCTGCTTCATGTTCCCTCCCTCTTTCCTGCCATGTCTTGATGTTATGATAATCTTTGGGAGATTATCCACCTGACAGGAGCTGGTCTTCTGCAGGGCTCCACCTTCCCTACATCCTACCCCTTTCCTCTCAGGTGATGAGTTGTTATTCACTGTAAACAGTGAGTGGGAGTCACTGGAACTCAATTCCTCCCTGACTTGGTTTGGTTCCTTCCTCCACAACTCGTTGGTGTCCATCTCCTCCAGATAAGTCTTTCTTTAGGATTAGATGTTCAGGTCTCACCTATGGATTGCCTTACTTCTTCCTTCTCTCACATTCCCCTCATTGCTGCCTCTGGCTCCTCCTTCATGAGGCGCTATGTTTAGTGGTTATATCTGGCCTGACTGGATCGCTCCCTGCCTAGCTCCAGGACTCTTAGGCTAAATGGCTTTATAGGGTCCAGGTGTATGGATTAGGGCCCCAATTACTTGCAAATAAAATGCAAAGGGGATCCTCCTTTCTCCAGCTCTCTCTCCCTCAGCTTAGGAGTACTGAATCAAAAAAGAAAAGAAAAAAATATCAAAGCAGTAGACTGAGCCACACTGGAAGATCTTCCATTAAAATCCTTTAAAGTCTCATTATATGAACAGGGAAAATAGGAAAATTGACCATGACAGCCTTGAAAAAGTTTACTTTCAAAAATATCTTTCACTGGACAGGGACAGTCTGAGACAGAGAGTGAAGTCACCACTATAAACCCAGAACATTTCCTAACCCTTTTTAGGAAGAACGGAATACACAGATAATTACAGGGGTGAGAAAGAGTGTATTTTAAAGACAAATTTAACAACCACTACACATATAGAGAAAAAGGAATGAAATATGACAAAATAAAGTAGTGATCCAGCTACAGTGACAAATACAATAGCAGCAGCAGAACTGAAACCATGTAAACTATACAGCAAAGTTCTGGGTGTTTCTCTGAAAAATGCTCCACCTATAATGAATCATTAGAAGATATGGCTAATAAAAGGAGCATCATTTTGTTTTTGGTTTGTACAGTGTATAACACAAAAGGGTTCTGGAAATATTAATATATTAAAGGACAGTGATATGTTAACACTTACACACACCTATATATACAATACCTAGTTTTGAAAAAGCTCCAATTCTTTATTCTTTACCTGTGATTAACCAACCAAACCAAAGCACAGCAGAGTAATCAGTAAGAATGACCCAATTACATTTAGAAAGGCTGCCCTTACAGGAAACTTGCACTAAGATCTTGGGACAATGTAAACACCAGGAGAGAGATTTTTCTTTTCTTTTTTAAAATTGAACAAAACCCTAATTTTTTTCTAAATTATTTTCAGTTATATATTTGAAATTCATTATTATCCTTAGTGTCCGTTACTCCGTGTGCTTCATTATCTTTATTAATAGCTGAGTAATTATAGCATCTCAGTCCTATACAAACACATACTGTGCTTATCATAAAATGTTTTATGTACTTCCTACTCTTACAAAATCATACATAAACTTCTATGCATGTTCTGTCCTAGCACCAGCTCTTTAAAATGATCTTCTAAATGGTTTCTCTCCTTTTTTTTGTTTCCACATTCCAATATTCTATTGGTAGAGATGTAAAATTTCTGGGAATTTAATTGAAATATATGCAATATGTATTATCTTATCAATCTACATCTACTTTACTTTAAAAGCACAACATATATTATGTATAACATATATTATGTACAACTTAGTTAGCACATAAAATTGTAATGTTTGGTATACTTATGCCATTTGAAAGTCTAAATGCCTTATTATTATTTGAATAAAACTAAAGCATTTAAAATAATTATTTGTAATTATTGTTACAGATGGAGATACAAGTTGCTGCACCCTAAGGTACTTATGCATATCTTAAGTTTTTGCCAGTTCAGAGAACTAGGAAAAAAACTAAAGTTGAAACTAGAAACCATCAACACTGTAGTAAACAAAAGAAAGGTGTTCTTATCTGGACTTAATAAAGTCTCCCCCATACAGTCAGCACCCTCCAGAAACAGAAGAAACTCACATTTTTAGAAAACAAGAGCTTTGAAAAAAACATCCTTCTAAGACTGGAGACAAAATTCAGCACATGAAATCAATGTGTCATTTAAACACACAAATATATCATTGAAAATATTAGCATTACAAGTTTCTTTGTCTAATCAGATTCAGTTTCTGAAATATCAGTACTTTCTGATTTTGAATCTGAACCATTATTTTTATCTTCATGGACTTCAGAAAACTGAAGGTTTGCACAGATTGAAATAAACTTCCCTACTCTTTCACAGGTTAGTTTATTTCTTGATTTGGTGTGTTTATTTCCAAACATAGACCAGTTTCTTTCACATGCTGCAGAAGATGAAGGAATCTGAAGCAGACAAGAAGCAAGTAGAGTCGGAGGCTGTGCTGTACAAAGGCCTTGCCACTACGTTACAGGAGGAATATGCTTGGCAGAGTCCCAGACTGCAATCCTGGACCAAATACCTGACCCTGTTCTTCTATATCCCACAACATTTGAAAGTACCTTGCCAACATCAAATCCTAAGTACGTTTCTTTTTCTGTAATCCAGTCATATGCAGTAGCAATGCTATCAACACTAACATTTCTAACTTTTAATTTTGGATCCAAAGGATTTGCAGCAGCATGAAGCGGCTGACAACATTCCTCCTGCCTGCAAATGAAGTCATTGACTTTTTCTTCTTCTATACTCCCTCATTGGAGATATATTTACATTATCAAACACAGTTGATTTTATCTGGGCTATTAGGTAAAGAATGTCTGACAAAAGCACACTGTCTGATTTGGATGCAGTGATTGCTGAAGGAACTGGCTTTAGAATCTTCAGGAAGTTTTGCAGCTGGACACAGAAGACATCCTCATCAAGTACAGCGTTCCTTACAATTCGGATTACTTTAACATCTTTAGTTATCACTGTTTCTTGAAGTGTTTCTTTCTTCTTTAGTAAACTTTCAACTGAGAAAGGCCTTCAGTGTAATCTCCCATGATGCCCTTATAAGAAAACTGGGGGATTGTGGGCTGTCAGAGTCCATGGTCAGGTGGCTTGGGAACTGACTAAAGGGTCAAACCCACAGAGTATTACTGGATAGGTCTGTATTATCTTGGCGGGAGGTGGCCAGTGGTGTCCTGCAGTGTTCAGTTCTTGGCCCCATGCTGTTCAACATCTTTTTCGATGATTTAGATGAGGATGCGGAAAGCACATTGGCCATGTTTGCAGACAATACTAAGTTATGGGAAAAAAAACCCAGTCATGCTAGGGGATAGGGCGTGGATCCAAGCAGATCTGGACAAGCTGGAAAGGTGGGCAGAGCAGAACTGGATGCAGTTCAATAAGGATAAATGCAGGGTGCTTCATCAGGGGAGAAGTAACCAATGACATGAATATAAGTTAGGAAGAGATGTCCTAGCCAGCACAATGGCTGAAAGGGACCTCAGGGTTATGGCTGATCACAGGGTGAACATGAGCCACTAGTGTGATGCTGTAATCAACAGAGCTAATAACATGCTGGGATGAATTAGCCATTATGTTGTAAGCAGGGCCAAGGAGGTGATAATTCCTCTCTACTCAGCACTGGTGAAATCCAAGCTGGAGTACTGTGTCCAGTTCTGGGCACCATACTTAAAAAAAGACACGGAGAATCTTGAAAGGGTCCAGAGAAGGGCCACAAGAATGATTAAGGGCCTGGAAGACAAACCTTATGAGGAAAGACTAAGGGATCTGGGACTGTTCATCCTGGGGAAGAGAAGACTAAGGGGGGACTCGGTAACCATCTATAAGTATGTAAGGGGTAAATATTGGGAGCTGGGAGAAAAAAACTGTTCACTAGGGCACCCCAGGGGAGGACAAGGAGCAATGGACATAAACTGTTAGAGGATGGTTTCAGGTTGGATGTAAAGAAGAACTTTTTTACAGGTGACTGGAATCTGGAATAGATTTCCCAGGGAGGTGGTGCAGTTCCCATAAACCTTAGAAGTCTTCAAGAGGAGACTGGACAGACACCTTGCTGGGATCATTTGATCTCAGCAGTATTCCTGCCCAGACTGGGGGGGGGGGGGGGGGGGAAGGGATTGGACTCAATCTTTCAAGGTCCCTTCCAGCCCTTAATTCCTTAATTTCTATGATTTTGCTCTATTATAGATCTTTTGCAATGTGTCCAACTTCATGAAATCATTAAGAGGCAAATTTAGGCCATGGGAAGAATATCATTTTGCAATAATATGCAGATATTTGTCCATTATGATCTCCCATGATGCTTTCATATTACTTGTGTTGTCAGCCAGCAAAGCAAATACTTTACCATTCCCAATCTTCTGTAGAACGTCACATATTTTACTGCTAATATACTCTGTTTTCTCCTGTTTCAATGCTTTTATAAAAAAACTAGTTGAGGTGTTATCACAAAGTTTATGATTCTTTCTCCCCAAACATTTATCTACTAGGCCTGTGTGAAGTGGCTAGTATTCGCTTCAGATTTGGAATCAGACGATTCAGGGGAGCGTGATTTGATTTGGTGATTTGAATCACTGTCCCAAATTGATTCAGCTGAATCTGCTTCGGAGATTCAGCTGCTGCCAGATCGCCAAATCATGCAGGCCAATCCCCCACCCGCTCTCCCAGCCCTGGCAATGGCTACCCTGCCCACCCCAGCTCCTGGCACTTTGAAAAAAAAAAGCCCCAACTCACCAGGTGCTGCTGGGTGGGGGGAGAGGGGTGATCCTTGCTGCCCCCCACTAGCCTATGCTGTACAGGGGGGCTCTGCACGAGCCCCCTGACTCCTCCCCTGCTGTTCCAGCCCTCCCCCATGGCTGCCCCGCCCACCCCAGCTCCAAACCTTTAAGAAAAAAAACCCCAAAAACCCCGGGCTCACCAGATCCTGGCCGGCAAGGGACGATCCTCACTGCCCCCTGCTGCTCCACACCATATGGGGGGCTCGTGGCAGAGCCCCCCATGAAGTGTGGGGTAGTGGGGAGCAGCAGGGATCACCCCCTGCCAAACAGCACGCAGTGAGTCGGAGCTTTTGTTTTAAAAGCACCAGGAATTGGGGTAGGTGGGGCAGCCATAGTGGGGGCTGGGGGAGCAGGCAGGGGTCAGTGGGAGCTGGGGGAGTAGGCAGGGGTTGGGGGCTGGCAGGGGTCCCCCCCATGGTCCCCTCTCCTTTCCTCCAGCCCTCCCCTCCCCCGCCCCTACTTATCAGCTCTGAGTCTGGCTGCAGCTCCCTGCTGTTGCCCTGGACTGTCAAAATCACTGAAGCTCTCCGAATCTTTTTTGAAGATTTGGAGAGCTTTGAATTGATTCGGACCTTTTTATTGGTCCCCTGATTTGATTCAGATTTGGAGATTCAGCCACCAAATCAGGCTGAATCTCCTCTGAATCAAATCACCACCCAAAGCTTTGCACAGCCCTACTGTCCACCATTCAGTAAGTACTGCAAGATAGAGTGCTTTGTTGATTTTTTTTTTTGTCCAGATTGCATTACACATTCGTATTCTGACTCTAGAAGAGGCTTCCACAAAGAATGTCTGCTGAAAAAATGGTACGATGGTCTTAATAATATAAATACTGCCTGCTGATATGCATTTACAATGATTGATAATGGTGTTCCAGAAGCATATATTACTCTTGCAAGAGCTTGTTCCATATTTTCTTGCTTTTCAGGTGTCGTCTTGTCTACAAATGAAGTTTTTGGGAGTCTTTTGAATACAGTTGGTTAAGATATCTGTTTACCTGGTGATGTTGATTGGGCAACACTTTATTATGTTCATGTTACAGAAGAAGCAGGAGGACTTCTGGATTGAGGACATTTGCGAGTGCTACTTCCACTGTCATCACAATCTACCTCACTCACACATGAAGGATTTTTGTTTATTATTTCTCCAGGACACTTCATACATGCAAGCATGTGTTTGGTCATTCTGGTAGCATTTGGGAATGCATATTTAATTTGACAGTATTTGCAAAACACAGGGGTTTTTTCAGAATGATTTGCAGTTGCAGTGTGGAAATGCTTCCATATATTATATGCGATGGTCACACTATGTTGCTGAGGGGAAAAGAGAAGTAATTTAATAGCTAGGTTACATATATAAACACTAAGCTACAGCATGTAAAAAAAATTAGTAATTGATGGAGGGGAGCCCTGCTCAGTGAGATAACAGTGAATCACCCCTTCCCTCAGACCACACCTCACTGTCAAGGTAAGGGAAGAAGGTGAGTTGCTCAGAAAGCATCAGCTTGGTAGGAACTCCATTATGAATTATATAAATTATGAAAATGTCCTAAGAGAAAATATAGTTTAACAGACCAAACTCAAAGACATTGAAATTCTTACCTTTCAAGAAACAAGAAATCTACTTGCAGCTCCATTGTGTTGCTAGATACAGTTTGTTAGGTATTTCTGTGGATCTCAGGATCACAATGTCCAGGAGGAGGAAGGTTCCATTCCACCACCAAAATCTTTAGGTTTCTTTTTCCTCTGAGGCTTTGCTACCCACAACAGGACTTAAGCAGTTTCTTCACACAAGCAAGAAGGGCAATAAGCTGCTTGTTTCCCTGTTGCAGGGAGCTGCCAGTGTCCACTCCCAGTCCCTTGAGGGAAGAGGTGGCCAGGTTGAAGGGCCTAGAGTCAGGACTCAGGAGAAGGACATGTTACTTTGTCTCCACCAAACTCTAGATCAAAGGTCACCAGAGGAAGGAAGGCTATAGGCAGTGCAGAAATACACAAGCAACAGTGGCTCTGGATCCTTCCTTCCTCCTCCTATGCAGATGGCAGTACCCTCTGGGTGAAGAATTGCATCTTGGATTTGAGAGTTGCATCGTGTCTACCGTATAAAGGAATTGTAATGGTCTAATACTGTATACTGTCTTAAATAAAACAGCTTCATATTATATAGTTATTAGAAATCATTTTGAGGGAGTAAAGGGCAGCTGCAATAAACAATATTTGAAAACCTTGTCTTAGAAAACATTTCATTCATCACTCTAAAAGAAAATATTACATAAGAGGTTTCTTTTCAGTTTTTCCCAAAATTTCTAATTTTTCCATTGGAAAAAAAAAAAAGGAGAAAAATCCTTAGAAAAAATGGGGACAAAGTTTTTTCCCTGAATTTTTCCAGTTTTTTTCTAGGCCTTCATATCTCTATCTATAGGCATTCTCAGTTACATATAAAAGATCTATGATTTAAATGAGTGCGTTTAATTTTCTCTCTACCAGCATTTAATATTTTCTACTATCAGATTACTGCAGGGGAAAAAAAAAAAACACTTTTGCATTTTTCAGCCTGGTTCTTATAACAACAGATTGAAACACCATACTACAGAGACTTATGAACATGCTTACCTTATGTATTGCAAGAAGTTCCAACTAGCTTGGACTGAACATGATCAAAGCTCAAATTCGTACATACTTTTTACTAGCCCATGTTTTCACTTTTTCCAGATGTGGAAAAAAATGTGCACACACAGCAAGTTAAAAAGAGGTTAATTGTGCAAATTAGCCTACATCAGTCCAATTGCCACATACATGTACCTGGTGATGCTTTATTGTGCAGTAAATTAGTCTACTGCCCGGTAAAGTGCACGTCAATGCACCCTGTATGTGCATTCTTACATCACAATAAGCAAATCTTAATCTCAGTGAAACAAGACTAAGTTACCATGGTATAGCTTTCACTTATATGGAGTAATACAAGGCACAAGGATAGTTACACCGAAGTCTATTACTCTGCAGAAAATCCCCATCCCCTTTTAATTCGTTATAAATTGTTTTCCCCTACTCTCTACTCCCCTTTGGATTCTGATCAACTCATCTTTGGCACTGGTCTTCACTCTAAGTTTCTGCACATTGTGCTACATATTCCTTCTCCAGGTTTTTGAAAAAAAAAATAGCTGTAGTACCAAATAGCTGTAATACCAACCAGTATCAGGGTATGATACTGGAAAGGTTCTGAGTCTCCAGGGAGCTTTCTTCTGATAAATTTCTCACTGACTTTAATGAGTCATGTTGACATGTTTAAACTCACATAAATAGGGTTGCGCTAAATGTGTTTTTTTCTCTTAATGAAATTCCATTATGTTTGAAAGCATTTTAATGAAATGCATACAGGAAACAAGCATGAGTTAGTTGAAAATTAGAGATAATTATACATGAGCTGCAAGTTTTGCATGCAATGGACTGAATGAAGTGCTCCAGAAGTGTATCATCAAAAGTTTGAATGCTAACAGCAACAAATAAAAGATTCTCCATCTTTCTATGGTCTAATAAAAAACTGAATTAGACCATTATTAGATAGAAAGGTCAATATGTGAGTACTTAGCATTAAATTACTTCTTCCCCACTCCCTTAAGCCCTTAAACTCATTGATGAGATTTTCTGATGGGCTCAGCATTCACCTTTCTCCCCATTAAAGTTAAATGGACTTTTACCATTGACTTAGCTACGATAGGAGTAAACCACCATTGATATCTTCCAAAAAATTTCCACAGTAAATGTTTAGATTTTTAAATGACTCTGTTTTGCTGGCTTTATTATGTAGCTCAGTAGTTCTCAACCCTTTTAGCACCCCTTCAGAACTTTTCTGAATTTAAGTACCCACGTTGAAAATCACTGAGCTAGAATCTAAATTCAGAAAAGATCTGGGTTGAGCACCATTGATCTAGCTGGTGCCTGTTAAGAGCTGTGGTGGCAGGACCCAATTCTGTCATGCCCTGCTGTTTGCGCAGTCTGCCCCCTCAACCTTGATCTGTACCCAAGAGGGCAAGGGCAACCTCCACCATTGGGAGTAATCCTGTGGGGGGCCTATATATTGGTTCCCATCCCCTCCCCCTAGCCCTGGGAGCATGGGAGTGGAAGAGAGAAGTCAGGAAGCAAAGTGAAGCTCTGTCCACCCACCTGCAACAATGTGCCTGCTGGAAGTGTGGAGACAGCTGGCACAGGGGCCCCCTAGGAGTGTAGGATGGCAACAGAAGCGGCAGTTTTCAGAGAAGCAGCCTCAAGTGCCACTGAGGTAGATGGGGAAGGTGCAGTGCACCAGATGAGAGAAGAGAATATTTACCTTCTTGTACGGGGTACATATGGCACAGCACCTTTAAAGAGATATGGTGGCACCTTAAGGTGTTATAGAACCTTGACTGAGAATCCCTGATGTATACACTACCAACTTCTAAAGATATACCAGAATTATGGAGATTGAAAATAAAAATATTAATGAGTTATAGTTTAAATTTGTTGGAAGAACCTTGAGAAACAAAAGAAACCAGGATTTTCACAATATGACATTTGTGACACATCCCGCATAAGAATTGTTCAAAGTATATAAGTATTATGCTTGCAATTGTACTTCTACTTAGTGTGTAAAAGTGAAACTATTCAGGAAAAGCTTTAACAAAGTACCTGATTAGCTGAACCTTCTGTTAACCAAACTACACTTTTGAGAATGTGCCAGTCCATCTAGTTGTCTCTAAACACCAAACCATTAAAATTCACCTTTAACATTAAATGGGCCCTAGAATTTCACTCAATTCTTCCTGTATTGAACCTATTTATTTATCTTTGTTTAAAACTTTTTCTCCCCCTTAACCCACCCTGAAAAAAAAAAAATCTTAGCTTGGTTTTAAAACCAGAGATGGAGACTCAATACTTTCCATGCCAGTTTGTTCCACAGTTTAATCACTCTCATAGCTGAAGACCACAGAAAGATGGAAAATCTTTTGTTTGCTGCTGTTAGCATTCAAACTTTTGAAGACAATACCTTTATATATAATTTTAATCTATCTGGATTTAACTAACTAGCATAAAAATAGAAAAAAATCCTCCTTCATCTAGTCCACTTCTCACTTCTGTCAGGCAACCTCTACTATTCATATACTTATCTAGCTCTATCTTGAAACTACCATATTTTCTCACATGCAACATGCACCTTTTCCCAAAAATCAGCCCTCCCCAAATTGACGTGACTCTACTAAATGGGGAAGCTGATTTTCTGCCTGAGATAGAATCACCCTGCTTTGATTCCTGCTCCACAGTGCAACAGGTTTTGCATTACTGTTCAAATAGCTGAGGGAATTGTCTTACTTAATGGCTCATTGTTCTTCACTCTACAGAGCTAAGTACACACAGTAAAAAAGCCTGAGGCTGAATAAATTCAAACTAGGCAACTTCCTCTAAGCCGCATAGGTTGAACTAATGACCAACTCAACTTGACATTCAGTTTTTAATTGGGAAAGGCAGAGGGAGGCCTGCACTAACCCAGGCCAGTAGACAATGGGTGCTAGAACACATCTCTCAGCCTGCTGGTTTTTGCCAGCCCAGCCAAGTGTCCCCAGCCCCCTACTGTCCCCCCACAGTGAGTTCAGGAGCCTGTGTGCTGGCTCACCTCGGGGGAGCCCCACCTCAGGAGGTTCCCCAAGCTCATGTAGCCCTGGGGAGCACCCCTTCCCCCTTCCCAGCTGCTGACTGCTTCAGCTGATGCTGCAGGAGCAAGGGAGGAGTGCTTCTGGCCAGGTGCCTGCCCTTACAGCCCAGCATAGGGGCATCAAGGAGCAGCCACCATGGGGGGCTTCCCCCCTCCACTCCAGCCCAGGGTCCCCTAGCTCTAGGCAGCCCCAGGAGCTGAGGGGAATTCTTCCCAACCCCACTCATTTACCTTAGCTGCTGGAGTATCAGGGATAATCCAGGGAGCAAAGGGAAATTCCTTTGCTCCCCTGCATCAGATTTGCCTCAGACTCACAGCAACTAAAGCAATTTCCCTCTGCTCCTTCAAGCAGCCTGAGACTCACAGAGGCTAAGGCAAAGCTTGGGAAGGGAAGGTTCCCCTCAGCTTCTGGGGCTGCCTTGGGCTGGGGCACCCTGGGTTGGGGTAAGGGGGAGCTGCCCAAGACAGTGGCTCCCCAGTGGCCCCATGCTGGGCTGCATTGACAGACACCCAGCGAAAATGACTCATCCCTCCCTTCTGTGGCAGCCACTGAAGCAATCAGCAGCTGGGAAGGAGTGGGGAGGGGAGAGGGTTGCCAGGGTCTTAAAAGCCTGTACCACAGGGGCTTTCCCTCCCACCATGTGCTGTGAAGACCATCGCTAGGGGGCGCTGGGGGTCTGTTGCCCTGGCCTCCCTCCCCCCTTGTCCCTATGGACTGACAGACACAGGCAGGAAGCAGGCTAAGCAGCAGAGGGGCAAAGCTGTCCGTGCTCCACTGAAGAAAGCAGCATAGCCCCAGGCAGCAAACCATCCTGGGATGCTGGGGGACTGTGGGTTAACTTGAACCAGGAAGGGATCTGAGACAGGAATTCCATAAAACAGTTCAATTTAAATCAGTTAAGTCTGATACTACATGCAACCAGGTTTATCTTAACCTGGTTTGGGTCATTTTGAAAGCAGTTTACGTGTATTGAACTTCTGTTCTGTTACAGGTTTAAACCAGTTTCCGGTCACTTAAACCAGGGATGTGTAACTTGTGTCCCTAACCCAGGTGTTAATGATCATCTCTCATTTTTAATAGTCTTGATATTCCACTAATCAAGCTAACCTTTCTCTGATCTATTCTGCTGTTTGCTCAATGCTTCTGGTCTCTCTCCTGCTATTTTACAGTTCGGGGGACTCTTTAGTTCCTTTCAAAATCATAGATCCACTCATAGAGTCTAGTCTTCAGCAGCAGTTAGGGTTTCTACTTTAGTTAAGTAGGAAAGAGAGTGTGGAGCAGCTGAAGAAAAGGCTCTGTCCCCAATCTATGCAACCATAACTCTGAAAAATCTTTTTTCTTCATTCTACCAGTTGAGAATTATACTCCAGAGCATGTATATGTGAGAAAGCACAGTAGAGTTTGTATTTTTGTTCCTTTCCTTCCAGCTTCTCACAACTTGCTCTCATTATGGCTTTCTTTCATTTGATTAAACCCTTTGATTAAGACCATATGCTATTTTCTCTTTTGAAGTTTGGAAGCTGAAGGGAATGAATTTCTTAAGTCTTACTAAAAGGCATAGTCTAGGCCTAGACTCATTTGTGTAGCTCTTCTCAGCATACTACCTAATTCTTCAATATCCTATGCATGTAAAAGACCATACATTTTTTGCTGTATTGAGTCTTTCCTGAATGCTGTTACAACAAAAAATGCATATTCAAAAACTTAAGGTTTGTAACACAATGTTCACTAAGTCATGTTACACTTGACAGAATTTATATTTATGCATACTTGCTTTACTCATCTTAAGGTCACAATAACATTTACTCTTGCATTTATTTTATTTATTTTTTGCTTCTGGGAAAAAGAAAACTAGTTGAAAAGAAGAATTAATGGGAATCTTTATCGAGGCATCCTTATTTGTGCACAATCTAAGCCATAAACCAATCTTCTAATGGCCACAAAGGCAATTTGTTTATTGTGTAAACAGGCGATGTTGAAAATGGTGCATTATTTTCCAAAATAATGAATCAATTTTTGTCAGCTCCCCCCCCAGCAACTATTAAACAGGAAAAATTTCAGCTGAAGCCAATTCTGAATCACAGGAGCTCCAAGCATTTCAACTGAAACATATTGTGAAAATATATTCCACCTCTTCCCCATTTGTGTAGCTCAAAACTGACAGACAATATTTTTTTCTTGACTTCTTCAGAATAATTTAGCCTAGGATGGGCTAGGAAAGCAAGGAAAATTTCATCTACAAAGCTAAAGTAATTCCTTCAAGAAAGATATGAAACACAAGAAAAGGTGAAAGGCAGAGGGTTAAACAGAAATGCACCTTAGCTACTATGGTAGCACCTTGGGAAAACTGCAGAACACCTTTTGTACCAGCAAGAGTGCCTGTTGAGAAACTAGATGTTAAACTGGCACAATAAACCAGGATCTGCTCTTCTTACTGTATTAGCACAGTAACAGAAATAATTTAATGATGGTTTTCCTCTGCAGGAGTATAGGTACCTATGACCTAACTAGAGACAAAACATATACCCCGTATGAAGATTCATCGCATCTGTGCTCAGGAGGCACGGTGAAATAGGAAGGTCTATGGTGAACTTAGAATCACATACTCTGCAGGGACTTTCCAAATCCTGCCCCACCCTATACACAGCGAAAACATATATTAGTTCTGCTTTTAAAAAGTCCTTTGCTCCTGCAAAAGAGGTGTCAGGAGTTATCCCTCAATGAAGTGCCGTAAGAGTGACACTGGGTGTGTCTACACATGTGCTTTAATGCACAGTAGCCTATTTTACTACACATTAAAGCATCATGTAAGAAACCATGCTATTACGCTAATGTGCAGTAAAATAGACTACTCCACATTAAGCATCACTTAAAACTGCGTGCGTTTGTTACTGTGCATTAAGGTGGCCTAATGCACATTTGTTTAGTACCTTACACTGGAGGTAATAAATGTAATGAGCATTAGGAAAAACGCCTTAATGCACCTGTAGATGCTGATGTGCCCAGTATGATTAAAAAGGAAACACTTTTAAGGAATACTGAGAGGTAATAAAGTAAAATAAGAAATAAACTTGAGCACTGTATTCCTTAATTTCTAGGAATCATCACTATATGAAAGCTACAATAAAATAATTTTAAAGCAATCGTAGCTATGAAAATATATTGCGGACCTGGATTGCAAGGTTTTAGTAGCATTTTCCTAGCAGTCCTTACTGAAATTAATTCATAAGACTTGCCACAAGATGCTGATAGGCTATAGCTATAACACGTTAAGCTGTTATTAAGAATTCAAAACATGAAAATCAAAACAGTCACTTCCTTATGCATGACTAGAACATTTATTTGCTTGTTCCATAGAAAATTTAGTAGTAAAAGAAACTAGGAATAAGGGAGAGCACCAAGCAATAAAACTGATTGATTGCCAAAATACATAAAAATCCCATCCACAGCTTTCCAACATTTTTTCTCAGAAGTGGAAAACTGTCTCTCTCAGGTAACCAAACAACCTGGTTAGACAGGGCAGAAAACTTGATGTTCAAAGAAGATTTAAAGCCAGGCTGGAAGACATAGCTAATACAATCAGTGGCTTGATCAAAATGGCATGTACCTTTATAAATCTGTCTGCTGTTTACATTAATTATCAGAAATTATTCAGCAATGATCACTTTTCATTATTCTTAGATTACATCAAATATACAGAACTATGCTATCAATCGTATAGTCTACATTCTTTTCTAAAGAGTTGCATTTCAGACTCTTGGATTTCAGTTTACTACTGTTAATTTTTTACAATTACAAAACAGTTCAAACACCATTATTTTGTAGAGAGAAAAAACAGTATATGCTTATAATTTCACATTTTTATTCTCTTATGTTACATTTATTGACTATGCATGCTGCCCTGTCTGTATTGTATGTTATACAAATATTAGAATTAATAGGATTAATACAGAAATGTAATCACAATTGTTATATTCACAGAGAAAACTTATAGCTTAGTGCTTTCATATTTAACATGATTATCAAGTGATATTAACTGATATAAGAAGCATAACAGGTAAGAAACATAATAAAAGAAATATAACAAGATAGTTGGCTTGGTATTTGGACAGATGTCTTGCAAAACAATATATCTGAATTGAACAAATTGAATATTTATTTCAGTGAGAGACATCTTTACTAGGAAATTTGAGCTCATTCATAGTATCTGACCAAGCAGGCTGTTGCCTATGAAAGCTTGAGTCGTTTTTAATGAGTTAGCTCTAAGGTCTCCTCTAGATGTTACATTTATTACATGATTAATGTGCTAATCACAGGATAAATCACAAGGGTGCTACACATGTACCCAATTTAAAGCACCATAAATGGCAAACCAGCCATAAAATTGTTCCCCCTATGATGTAGAACAGTTTTATGACTGGTTTATGTGACACCTTAAATTGAATGTGTGGCCAGGCTGACAATCAACTGATTGTTAGCTCAAGCTGGGGTCTGCACCACAGTGGAATAAGCCCTGGTATGATCCCTGCTGGTGCAACAATCAGCTGATTGTTGGCTACAGCACCAGACCTGAGCACTCGTATTTCAACTTGCCACTGCTGATGGAGCCCAGGATCATGATCCCAGGCTCTCTCTGTCCTGGCAATTAGGGCATGATCAGGATCTGATTTCCAATCCCCCAAATTGCACCTCCTACCATATCAGGAGCCTTAGGTGCCACTCTGCCCTGCTTTCTGCCTAAGAGAGATATATGAAGCTTCAGCTTGTGTTCTTGCCAGGGCCGTACAAGTGGAGTCTCCTCCTTGCTCATGGATTCAGTGCCCCAGTGACTGCATCTTAAACTGGATCTCAAATTCTCATGTCTTTTTTTAAAACTACATCACACTGCAAACTGCAGACTCAAGCCAAATTATTCAATTTATTATGACCTTCTATGTTTCAACTAATGAATACCAGCTGGGTTCTTCCTCAGATATGGTAGCCTGTATTTGGCCATTTACTGCAACATTTTGCTGTTTTCCACCCATATTATTTCCCTATTTCTTTTGACATGTTTACTCTCTTTACTGCTATGAACACTACTTTAGGCCCCACATTAGAAGAAACCTCACCTATGTGCCTAAAGCACAGGCTCATATTTTTCTAATTTAGGATGTTTCCCCGTATCTAGTTTTTAAGCTCTAGTCTTACAGACGGGTATACAATTGTGTACCTCACATTGAAATGAACAGGGCTGATGGACTGTATAAATGCAGCCCATGCATGTGCTTGGAAGATTTCTTCACAGCACTTCACAAATATTAGCTAACCTAAACACTCCTACAAAGCTAGTTCCAATTTAAATAGGTAATAAGTCAGAGTGTGCAACAAATCCTACTAATTCTAAATCTACTGGTATGTTTAGCAATACAGAACCTTACAGATTAATCTTTTTTTTCACAGCAGTTATCATATGCATAAACAAGACAATGATTTATAACTACATAAATCAAATTGACAGCATTCTCTCACCTTTGATTTACACAATTTATTTAGGGTTAAAACACATCATATAATGGGTTAAATTTTTCTTATAGCAGCTGCAGCAGTGCCAAGACATTTCCAGACTCAGAGCTCTAGGCTATGACAACACATTTCAGTGATTACCATGGAACACTAAGATAAATCCAAACAGGTTTCTTTTTTATAAGCCACATGTGAGCAAAAGCATGTTAATGCAAAGCAATTCTTCTTAAGTTGTGTCTTTACTGACTTGCACAAATTGTTAAGATGAGTAAACATGCCTTAATGAAGAACGTAAGCAGTGCTATACTAGATCAGACCAATAGTTCATTTAGCCCAGTATCCTGTCTTCAAAAGTAGCAGAAGTGGATGCTAGAGGGAAAGCATTGAACCGGATAGCTCTGGAATGATCTGTCCCCTATTCATTACCTTCCCTGGCATCCACCATTATTGCCTTAGAGATATCAGAGGAAACATCTTCAACCATTCTGTTCAACAGCTATTAACAGAGCTACCATCCAAGAATTTGTCTAGTCCCTTGCTGAACCTGGCTATGCTATCTACCGCCACCATGTCCCATGGCAGTGAATTCTACAAATTAACTACACTTTCTGTAAAAAAAATATTTTCTTTTGTTAGGTTGAAACCAGTCACCTACTAGTTTCAGCAGGTGCCCATTAGTTCTAGTAATTTGGGACTTGGTGAACAGCAGTTTCCTGTTCACCTGGTCCACCATTCACAATTTTATTGACCTCTATCATATCTACCCTCAGTCTTTTCCTTTCCAAGCTGAAGAGTCTTAGCATTTTTAGTTTTTCCTGGTATGGAAATTGCACCATACCTCTGTTCATTTTGGCTGATCTTCTCTGTACCTTTTTCTAATTCTATTTTTGAGAAGAATGAGAACTGCACAGAGTATTCAAGATAAAGGGGTACCGTGGATTTGTATAGGGTCATCAAGATGTTCTTTGTTCTGTTTTCTATTCTGTTCTTAATGTTGTTCGACATTTTATTGACTCTTTTGGTTGCCACTGTACAATGAGATAATATTTTTAAAGAACTGTCTACAGGGATTCCAAAGTCTCTTTCTTGAGTCATAACAGTGAGTTCAAAACCCAGCATTGAGTACTTATAGTTGAGGTTATTTTTCCTTATATTCATTACCTTGAAGTTTATTTGCCTTTTATTTGCCCACTCCCTTAAGTTGGGATTTGACTACCCGGAATAATTTGGGATCATCTGCAAACTTGGATATTTCACTGTGTACCTCCATTTCCAAGTCATTGATGAACATATTGAACAAACCTGGGCCCAGTAGAGCCATGTGGGGCCTCATTTTTTACTTCCCTCCATCCTGAAAAGTGACCATTTAACTCTACCCTTTGCTTCCTATCTTTTAATCAGCTCTTGATACATGAAATAACTTTCTCTCCAATCCCATGGCAATGCAGTTTTCTTAAAAGCCTTTGGTAAGGGACCTTGTTGAATGCTTTTTGAAAGTCCAAATATACATCAACTGAATCCCCCTTGTCTACATCCTTGTTAATACCCTAAGACCTCCAGCATATTGGTGAAGCAGAATTTCCTTTTACAAATCCATGCTGACTCTTCCCCAGCAGATCTTTTTTGTCCATAGATTCTACCGACTTGCCAGGCATGGAAGTGAAACTCACTGGTATATAGTTCCCAGGATCATCTATGGAGCCCTTTATGAAGATAGGTGTTATGTTGGCAACCATGCAATCCTCTGGCACAAAAGCCAGTTGTAACTATAGGTTACATACGTTAGAGATGCACTGCTAGGACTGCTAGGAAAATGCTACATTGGTCTGATATCAGGTCAGCACCAATATAAAGAAAATTACTGTATCAGAAATCGGCTTTTTTTTTTTTCTCCCTGATGTGGCCGATAATGTGGCCGGTAAATGCCTTCCCCCCCCCACAGGGAGGTGGGAGGCAGCTCCCGCCATTGCGTGCACCATGGGAGGCCATGTGGGGTGTGCGCCCCTGGATCTGCATGTGGGACAAGTCGAGCTGCTGCTGTGGGCTGGGGCTGCACTGGGTTCTTCCTAGTGGGGGCTGGGCCAGGCTGCACTCGGGGTGGGGTGGGCAGTGGCTATAGTGAATTTTGGGATGGCTGCAGCCCCCTCCATAGCCCCCCTCAGTGCCACCACTGCCTGCCCCAAGTGCAGCTTGGCCCAGCCCCCCCACCAGGAAGAGCCCAGTACCACTCTAGCCTGAGCCCACAGCAGCAGTCTGCCTGTCCCTGCACACAGATATGGGAGCACATCCCCCCCCCCCCCGGCCCTCCCGAGGTGCTACTAGGAAGGTTTGATCTGGCATGGGAATTTCCAGTATCTTGTGTGGTAAATACAGGTATAAATAAATTATTTAGTTTTTCTGCTATGGTCTTATCATCCCTAAGTGAACCTTCTATATCCTAGTCATCAAATGGATTGGGTCTGGAATTGTTTCTCCTCTTGTGGGTTCCAACATGAGTTATTTTATATTATAGTCATTTGTCACACACAAATTTTATCTATACATCTTGCCCTAATGATGTATTTACCCAGTCTATGTGAGGATAGTTTAAGTCTTGTATTATTATTGTTTGATCCATTTTAGCGGCTTCTCTAATCTCCCTGAGCATTTCATAATCACCTTCACCTTCCTGATCAGGTGGTTGCTGGTACAATCCTAGTACTATAATGATTTTATTCAAATATGAAATTTCTACCCACAGGGATTGCATGGTAGTTTTTCTTTCAGGAAAGATTTGTATGTTGTTACTATTTATACTATCCTTGAGGCAAGGATTTCTTAGGGTGATATTTTTATTGGACCAGCTATGTAGTTGGGATAAACTTAGATAAGCTTTAAAATACAAGACATTCATCATCAGGTCATTGATCACAAAAAGCCAGGCACAGCATATGCTACCATATACTATCCTTAATATACAGTGCCACTCCTGCATGTCCTAATCTGTCATTCCTATGTAGTTTGTAACTTTTTATAACAAGTAATCCCATTGATTATCATCCTTTCATTAAATCTCTGCTAGCTCACACACCTTATTTTTAGGCTTCTGGCATTTGTGCAGAAGCACTTGTAAATTGTGCCTTGCTCGCCTGCGTGTTACTTTTCATGCTATTTGATTGGAACTCTATATGGCCTGATTTATCCATGCTATTATCTACAGTTATAATTCTTACTCCCCTTCTATCCTCTTCAAGACACTATAGAATCTATATGATGTCCCCCTTTGGGTTTGTATCAACCCAACCTGTATGTGCTCTTGTACACCTGTTGGTTTCTCCTCACTTCTTAGTTTAAAAACTGCTCTATGATCTTTTAAATTTTAATGCTAGCAGTCTGGTTCTGTTCTGGTTCAAGCTGAGCCCATCTTTTTTATACAGATTCCTCCTGTTGCAAAAGGTTCCCTGATAAGCTTAAAACCCTCCTCCCTGCACCATCATCTCATCCACACATTGAGACTCTGGAGGTCCACCTGTCTCTCTGGTGCTGCTTGTGATATGGGAAGAATTTCTGAGAATGCTACTGTGGAGGTCCTGGACTTAAATCTCCTGCCTAGCAGCCAAAATTTAGCTTCCAAGATCTCTCTCCTGCACCTCCCTCTGTTACTGTTACTTACATTGTTACCCAGAAGCCACTAGCAGCCTATTTACAGCTCTCATGTGGTCTACTACCTTTTCACCAGACAGATGGGGTCCCTTCCCTTGGAAGAGTATCCTTGGAGAAAGATGGAACTATGACATCAGCTGGAATGTTCCATCTAAGGGATATTTTCCCTCCTTTTCATCCCTGAGGCTCTCAAACTTCTCAGCAACATAGGGGCTGTTGCAAGGGAAGTGGGACTGCTCTAGAATGTCTCTAAAAGCCTCATCTATGAACCTCTCTGCCTTCTTTAGCTGCTCCAGTTCCACCATCCTACCCTCAAAAGAATGTATCTGTTTTATCAGAGTTAGGACCTCTTTGTATTGGGTGCCCACATTTGAAGCTTGCCCCCAAGGCAGATAATCATACATATGTGTATTCTGTACTCAGTAAAATAAATTGCGTAGCCCCTGTCCTTCTGTTGGACTTCTCTCTGCATTTTTTAAATTGCTAAAACTTAGTCTGCTGTTTTAGGAACATATCTATTTATGGGTTCACTTGGATTAGAAACTTGACTTTACAGATTAACCTTCTGTTCAACCTTACTCTGTTCAAATTGCAGCTAAATATTATTAAACAAATATTGAAATGTAAAACAAGATTTAAACGCTAAGTTTAAGTTACTTGAGGTAGACATCTACTGTAGTTCTCAATTAAAGGAACAATGCATCTTGAAGGCGCCCCTTTAAAGAGCAGGGCAGCAGACTGACCTGCTGACTTGAGAAATGCTTGCAAACTTCCTTGTTAGCTCACTCCTCTGGTTGCTCAGGGAATCTCCTTCTGTACTTACCTGGGTCTGGGCTGCTCTACCCCCTGGTTAGGGTCTTGTCAGACCACAGACAACAATCACTCAGCAAGCAGCAGTCACTAACTGTTCAGAGCTCACCCAAACAAATGCTCAGCAAATACACAAACAAGCCAAATTCCTGGAGCAGGATCTGATGTCTGGCTTCAGTTCCTCTTTTTCCTCTTGTCCCCAGATAATTGCTTGCAAACTACCCTGTTTCCTTTCCCCTGTTCACTTACATTAGGGCAAATACAAAAAACAGGATTCAGTTGTGCCATTAAGGCAAGAATTTCAGAAGAGTCTTAGTGTTCAGAACACCATGCATGCTGCAGAATCCCTACAAGAGTATGTAACATGCCCCCCTTGGGCTGTTTTCACTCTACAATCTGATAAGGCTGGCCAGGCAATTTCAATAACCCTTGGTCCAACGCTTATGTGACTAGTTCAAATGGGTAGATTGTTACTTCTGCCTACCCATCTGTAGGATCAAAATTATGTGGCAGCCCTTTATACTTCAGAAGGTTTCGGGTGGGGTCTCCCTGTTTTCTATAGTAGGTGTACACACACACACACACACACACACACACACACAGATAGTGAGGTCCTGCAAAATCATACATAGCTAGAAAAGACAGTTATTTGGAACTGAAGTCAACAAAGTTACAACAATTTAATAAACTCTTTGGTGTAATATGCAAAGATCCAAATCATCCTCAATGGTTGACAACTGTGGGAGACAACTGTCAAAGAAGAGTTGTTTCATCTCTATCCAGCAGAGGACAATGGTCCATAGGTCTAGGTACACACACACATGCTAATTTATTTAATATTTTTATAGATGCTGTAGAATATATGTTAAACAGTGTTTGATAGTCAAAAGACCTCATTTTGTACATGTGAATGACCACATAGGTGGACCACAAACATTTCCCTTAACTCCTGCAAAATTAAAGGGAAAGTAGAGAAATAGTATGGTTACTGTATGCCACTGTAGCTTCATGTAAAATCAGAATAGAATTTAAAATGAAAAATCTTGTTTATTTCTTTATAGAACTATCTGACATCATGATTTGCTTGCAACAGTATGGCCAGCAATCATTTATATTCCTGCTATGGTTACATTGCTTCCACAACCAAACGCCACAAAAATAAAAAATCTTATTATGTTCAGAGAGAAGTCAAACGGGGAAAAATGCTAATACAAAGCATTTCTGAATGACATTTGAGAACTCACCAATATTCCTGAATAGATTAAATTAGCATTTTTCCACAACATTAGGACTCTGTCACAGAAGAGACAGATCACAATACAAACCTTTTTCTCCATTTCATTCAAATTAGCTCAGGGATTTTTCTTTGCTTTGTTGCTTCATATTAATGGAGAATAGTGATAGAGTAGCCTGTAACTAGCCCGGTAATAGGCAAAAATCAAAACAGGCACTGAATAAATACTCTATTAACTGCATGTCTGGCTCATTCCTGCACAGAAAGATATACCTCTTTTCTTATTTATTTTCTCTTCCCTTTGTCAGAAGACAGTTTCCTGAGCTTCTGATTTGTGTGTTTTTCGGGTTGTTTTGGTTTTAGCAACATTTTTTTCATGATAAACGACATAAAGAAGGTCCATAGGCCATGACATCAAACTTTTCATCAACATGCAGACTAGATTCTGTGCGGGCCGGGAGCGGTCCGAGGTTCTCGGGGGCGCGTGGTGGGCTGTGGCCAGCAGCCCTGGCACGCGGGTCGGGGAATGCAGGCCGGTGGACTAGAATTAGGCACGGACGTGTAGCGGTTGATTAAAGATTATTTTACTTACACTGTAGATGGTCACGGTGCAAGCAGGAAAACTTGCTTGAGTTGCAGTTACAGACAGAAAAGAAGAGAGACGGACTAGAGTTCCTTCCACGTGAACCTCTAGCCCAATCTGGTTGAAGGCTCTAAACAAGCGAGCCCATCATGTCAACCGAAGAAAACAACTCGGAGAAAGAGCTCTGGATACACTCACACGAAGTTTGCTAGGCTCCGTAGAACTTGCGGGCAGGGATGGGGTTCGTCGAGGGATCGTTCGGCGACAGGGAGAGGCCAGAGGTTGATCAGACCCCTATAGCCTTCTCAAGGTACACGCTGGGTCCGATAGGCTCCGCAGCGCTTAGAGTTCTTCACGAGACGTGAAGTCCTCTTCCTCCAGATGGTTGTGGAGTCCTCCCTTGCGGGGTTCTCCTTGGAGCTCTCCAACTTGGGCGGAAACCGCTCAAGCCTCTTATACGGCTAGCAAGCCAATCACCAGCCGCCGCGTGGGAATAATTTAGAACTGGCCAATAGTGGGACACAAATTTGCATGCAGGTGGCGGGAACTCCTTTGCACCGTGCATTTCTCTTTGCAACTAAGAAATGCACCCTGCAAAGAAAGCTCCGAGTGGCGGGAAATAATTTAGCAGTGCCGAAGCACGTACACACAAAATCACACCCTTGGGTTGTGACAGATTCCATGACTAATTCCAGAGTCACAAATTAATGAGTGGTTAGAATACCAAACTATATGCACAGCACTTTTGGAGTTTTGCAGATAACAGTGGGTTCAGTTCATGTTAAAGCTGCAAGTAACTAAGAATTATGGCTTGCAGAATTATTCTACCCTTATCAGAATAGAAACATGCAATACCCCAGCATCAGTGCACCCAGGCAGTAAGGATATTTTAAATGACAGATTTAACATAGTTTATATTACATGTATGGAACACATCTCTCTACTCCTTATGTCCTTCTTTAAGTGACCAGGCCTCAAGCAATTCTGAAGACAAAAGCAGCCTTTTCAATGATATAGTTCACAGAAGGGTCAGGATGTGTATTTCACATTAGTAATCCTTATATCCTGCTCATCTAAACCATTAACCAATCGCTAACTTACATTTAAAATTCTTCATTGGTAGAAATATCTGTGCAATTTAGCAGGATATCAGCTACACTAAATGAAACATGTTACACTCAATGAAACAATCTTATTTGTATTTTACTGGGTTTTTTCCAAGATTAAAAAAAAAAAGAACATTTAGCATCATTGGTAAAACATATACACATCCTGGGCTCCCTATCTTTTCATGGGAAAAGGAAAAACTTTGGTTTTTGGAAGGTTTTTTGTTTTTTGTTGCGGTTTTTTTTTTTAACAATGCTGAAACTCACATTAAATATTTGTTGTTTTAAGTGCAGACAAAAACGTTTTTTGGGACAGGGAATTGTGATTAGAAAGTTAGGAGATGATACTTTTGAGAACAGTGATTTAGACAAAGACAACAACAAGCCAACAATTTATATGACAGATCAAAGCAACTGAAACAGCTATAAACAATGATAGATAATGGAAGGTTGAGCACAGATATTAATAGAGCAACATGCATTTATGCAAATGCCAGCACCAGTTCCCAAAACTGAACACTTTGTGTACATTAACTTTCTTCCATTGACTTCAGTAGACGTTGGATCATGGCCCTCCTGAGTAAGTCTGTTTGAATGTTAAATGGAGCAGAAGAAAAAGAGATGCAAAAAGTAGCAAGAGTAAAATATCAGAAAGAAAACACAGAAGATTTTGGAATGAAGAGGAATCTGTTGAATAAAGTGCACAGAGCATATCAAAACACATTTTTGGCTAGGTAACATGTTTATGCTCTGCCTTCAACATGTTGCCAGAATCAGGTAATTTGCTCCAACCAGATCGGCAATAGACTGGAGACAGACAAGACGTTTTGCCAGTGTATCTTGTCAGGCAATAGTGTGAGACTAAATGTCAGGAATTCTACCAAGTGGAAGCGTGACAAAGAACTAGCAGGGACTTTAGAAGCAACAAAAAACTGAGGTCAAAAGAACTGAACAAGATGCCATAAGTCCTTCCTTAAGTCACAACTGTAATAGCAACTATGGAAGAATAGCTAGTATTCAGACAACTGAAGGGACTGGAGAAATAATAAATGGAAATAAAGTAAGCTACCAATCAGAAACTTGTAGGGAAATGGCTCAACAAATCTATTGTTTATGATTCCCTCAAAAGGAAGAGTCAAAATTGATGATTTTTTTATTTGAGCTAGAAAGAGATGTTTTTATGACTTTGGATGAGAGGGAAGGGGAGTAGAGGTGCACCAATATATCAGTCCATATCATATTGACATCAATAAAATTGACATGATCATCAATTGGCTTTTTTGGATGATGTGACAGATAATGTCGCCAATAAATGTCACATGCATGTGTGCAGCCACAGTATGCACACAGCCAGGAATGCAGCCCAGCAGCTTGGAAAACAGCATCTGGCTGGTAAGTCTGTGTGAGGGAAGGGGCGAGGGGGACAGAAGGGGGGGGGGGCGGGAGCAGATCGAGGTCCACACAGTGAGGGAGGGAGTGGGGTTAGGGCTAGGGCTGCACAACTGGGGCAGGGTGGGGCATGGGATGGAACCATGGGTGGTTCATCCAGGGAGCATGGGGGCAGCTTTCACTACTGTGCACACCCCTGGGGGAGACATGGGGGGCATGTGCCCCCCTGGTTCTGTGTGTGGGGTGAGGGTGGGCTACCCACTGCAGGATTAGGGCTGGGGGCTGCATCAGCCTCTTCCCTGCAGCGGGGCTGGGCTGGGGCTCCACTTGGGGCAGGGTGGACAACAGCAGTGCTGGGAAGTGGGGCTACAGGGCACTACAGTGAATTTTGGGGTGGCTGTAACCCCCCCCCCCGTAGCCTCCTCCCAGCACTGTCATTGTCTACCCAGTCCCTTTGCTGGGAAGAGGTTAGCACAGCCACCAGCGCTGAGGACATAGTAGGCAGCCCGGCCTCATCCCACGGACAGATTCGGGGGTCACATGCCCCCCCATGCCTCCTCCAGGGTGTGTGCAGCTGCAGGAGTCACCCACAGCTCCATCCCACACCCCAGCTCTCCCTGGCTGTGCTATATCTGCCCTTGCCCCAGCTCTACTCCTTCCCTCACCACACAGGGCCTTGATCTGCCCCCCCTCCCTCCAACAGACTTACCATCCAGACAGTGCTCTCCAAGCTGCCCAGCTGCATATCAGCAATTGAATCGGTATTGGCCGATATGGCTGGTTAATAATCGGCCATCAGTATCAACCTAAAAAATCTTTATCTGTTCACGCCTAAAGGGGAGTGATATGCTTCCTGTGATATGTTTTTAAGAGCTTAAGTACTTAATGTTCGGAATATGAAGGGTGCAGATGACATTATTGTGATGCAGAAGTCATACAAGTAAAATGGCATATGAACCATATGAACCTATATGAATACTACAGAAGCTATCAAACTTAGTTCAGTGAGTGTAAAGCAGGCATATGGACAATGTAGAAGAGTTCAAATAAATGACTGTGCAGTTAAACTTGTTTGCAGCAGATATTTATGGACCTGTGACCATGACTGCACAGCATTTCTGTACAGCAGAGTAATCCTAGGCAGAATTTTGCAGTAGCTTTGCAAAACATAATCAGTATTTCTGGGAAGATGAGAAGGGAATGGGATAATATATATAAAATAATAATAAATAAGTACATACATAAGTGTGTGTGTGTGTGTGTGTGTGTGTGTATACACATATATATTTCTGCAGTCAGCTTCATTTTATTTGTGGCTCTCTAAAGCCTTAGGAAAATAAAAATGTGTTATTTAGGCATGATTAGAGCATTCATACTGTTCCTTTGACTGCCTTGGCACCAGCTTCTTTTCCCTGATGATTTTGAGACAGAATGGAGGATTTGGTTTAAGTCAAAACACTATGTTAAAGACTGAAGGCAAACTCCCTGGAAGTCTCTGGCACCATTCAATGCGTACATTATTATTTTTAAAATATGACCTTGTATCTTTGTGTAGTTGATTTCTCATTGATGGAATTCGTTACTCCTACTCACACTGAGAACCAATTGTAATCAATGACATTATTCAAATAGCAAGGCATTTACCAATGTTGAGTAAAGGTGTAAAAATTAGGTCCCACATAATGATACTTACTATTATTTTTAAAATGTTTATGTTCACTGTAGTTCCACTGAAGGCAGTGAGAATTTTGCCACTGGCTGCAATAAGAACATGATTTAGTTCTATTGCTTAAACATTCAAGACACCAAACATTAAAGACATCAATTTCCTTTACAACTCCACTGTGCATAATGCAACAGCTTGGATACTTGAACATAACTTTCATAAAATGTAGTTCCTTTTGGCTTTGTAAACTTTGTTCTTCTTTAGAATTTGGGGCCATATTCTATCTCCATCAAACATGCATTGCCTTTACGTAGAACAACTCAAAACAGTTTAGCCTAAACACTCTAAGAACATTTTTATGAGAAAGGTCAGCTCTCTAGAGTTAAGATTTCTCTTCTAGTCATATGTGAATCCTAGTGTCATAAATAGTTTCTCTAGAGAAAGAAAAAGGAAACACCAGATATAGGATATTCAAAAACAGATAACATCCTTAATCCAGTACCACATTAGGAATATTTATCATCATTTATTAACTAAACAATTACTTTGTCTATTCAGAATAAATTCATTAAAATTAAAACCCCTTTTGGCTTATATAAGTGCACAGGTGCCATGAGAGATCTATCTAGGGTTGCATTTTCAACCATATAATGATGCATATAAGAATTAGAATAGAAGAAGGAAAAAGAGGAGGCTAGACACTTTAGAGGGCAAAACAGCTTAGATGAATAATCTGCAACCCATCTATATGACACAGCCTGTGTAAATCCAGAAGTACACAGCTGCAGCCTTAGGGATCTGCTATGCAGCCAGCTGCGGCTACTATTCGGCATCTGGGTCCTTTGATTGGCATAAAAAAAAAGGGGGAAAAGGTAAGAAATGATGGCCTGAATAAAATCTCATCCCCTACCAGTTTATTTTTATTTTTTAAATGGCAATTTTTGAGGCGCAAAAATAAAGAGAGCATACAGCATAGATATTTAAAAGCAATGTTAAGTGCTAAACCTGCAATTGTTCTGGCACACCATACATACAACATTTCCATTGCCTGGCAGAGTTAGCTAAAAACATTAATAAACTATGGCTGTGAAATATAGGCTGTGAAATACTGTATGCCAATAAGCTGACTAATGAGGCAAATGCTGACTCTGAACAAGATGCATTGTATGCCTGCATCCTTATCAGCAGTTTTATTAATCTCAATTCTAAATGATTCCAACTAAAGACAGAAGAAAGCAAGAATTTGTGCAGAGAAGCAGAAGCTACTGCTTCTGCTTGCACAGAAGCAAATACAAGAACTTTCTCAAGAACTGCTCTGGTTAAGGTAAACCTCTGGGGTTTTTTTGTTCTTCTGGTAGATAATGACTATTATTATTATTATCAACTAGAGTTGTAAAATCCAGGCTGGTGAAATATTGTACAACAATAATGTGACTAACAAGGTACACATTCATTCTGCAAAAGCAGCAATATGCCCACTTTAGTATGTTCATAAATGCGAATATAAAGAAGAAAAAATAGCTTGCTCAAAACTATAGAAGCTTGTTAACAGACCTCACGATAAAAGGACTTTCGATTCCCAGACCAGCATTTTTCCATGAGACCATTCTATCTCAAAATGGACAGGGGTACCATGTTTCTCCATTTAGTAATTTAGATTAGTAGTTCTTGTCTGGGTGCTTTCCAAATGTATGTAGTATACACTAAAATAGGTAGTCAATCCTTTCAAGTTTCTTCTGTGTTGGATGACAGGTTCCCTTTTTTTGGATAATACTTTCTTGCGTGTACATCTAACATATATGACCTTACTCCCATTTTCACAAAGTCTTTAGTTACAAGTGAAACAAGATCCCCAAAAGTTTACCATTTCTCCAAAAAGGAGTTGTCAACTTTTCTCAGTTTGGCTCAATACACCTTACTAGAAAAGAGTTTGCATTGCCCTTGCATTGGTTTCTATTTAATAGAAAACTGACTTTGGGGCAAATTTACAAAAAACAGTATCTCACTATACAATTATTCCCACTGGGCTCAATTTCAGCTCTCTTCATTGATTGATAAGTGGTCTCACTGATTTCTTCCCAGTCCACAGACTTCAGCTGAACAACTCATGGACTAAGGTGCAACGCATGATGGTAGCAGAATCTGGTCTTAGTTTGGAAGGGTAATTTAAGGTCCTGCCTAAATGGGAGAGCTGTATAACTGCAAACCTCCAATGTAGCTGTTGTGCTAGTTATAAAATAGGGACTTGCCGAAATGTCCTGCTATCGAAAAGAAAAGCCAGTGTTAAGGTAGGGTTGCACATTGTCATTGTACATATAGTTGTTAAACAAAAAGATATTTACCCCTGCACAAATATTCCAAAATAGACCTTCACATTTTAAAGAGGTTTTAAAATTCTACTATTGGAGTTGAGGGAGCTTTTCTGCTTAACCTTGGACAGCTATCATATGCCAACTTGGAAACGACAAGTCTGAAAGCTCCAGAACACTGTCATCTAAATATATTGAGACTATATATCTTAAGCCTGTTTCAGGATGCAACCTCAGCTACAGAATCATGACTATCACTTCAATAATATTGATATTATGGATTGTCCAAAGTATCCCCCTAAATCCCACTGATTTTCAGTCGGGAGTCAGATGCCCCACTCAGGCAGTTGGAAAGTCCTACTGATTAAGACAAACATACAATGCTTTGCTATAAAGAATACAGACAGAAGTATTTTAAAAAAGGCTACGGCTCCTGCCCATACCTTTTATCTCAAAACATTGTACATTTTTCCTAATCAATCAGATTTTTCCTATTAATATAGTTCTTACAATTTCTACAAAACAAACCACCACCACCACCACCACTACTACTATTACTATAGTAACAGCTAAAAGCCCAACCATTTTCAGCACTGAACAACACAGAAACAGGCTATGCCCACCAAATATCGAATCTAAATATGAAGGGAAGGTAACTGACAGGTAGTTAAGTGAGGTACAAAAAAAAGTTCTACAAACCTAGGGCAGACATGGGAATCAAGTCCAGACTGAGTCTTACTCTAGTCCCTTAAATACAAGGCCATATACCTTAGTACAAGCACCTGTTATACAACATGTGAAAAGCATTATTTCTGGCATATTTTGTAAGTTTTATATTGCAGACAGACATCAGGTTTTCTAGTGGAGTAGGAAGACTAAATACATTTAAGTACACTGAAATGCATTCAAATATACTGAATATTAGATATTTTCAAATAAATACATTGAAAAACCAACCTGTTCGATACAGAAAGACTTAAAAATTATGAACGTGCTCTGTAAGATCCTTAGCTGGATCATTGTACAGACCCTTAATTCTGACATCCTTATACTGAATACTGCTACTGATGCCTGCCATTCAAGGGTTTAAGTGGGGGAGTGCATTTGTTTCTAGAGGGAGTTGACATATAATCATTTTGTGTATCTCCTAAAGTATTTTTCATTTTTATTTCATTTGAACTATTGAGTCCACCCCTCTCTGTGCTTTACTGATAAACTTAACACTTTGAAGACCTTACCTATGATAATGTGACGTGCATCTATCAACTTGGAGAGCCTCACTTGTGATCTAAGACTACTGAGATTGTTGTAATTCAGGTTATAGCCCTATTCCAATTCCTCAAAACATGATTGAGGTCTTCCAGTAGAAACAGGCTGACAAAGGCTAGAAATTCTTCTGAAAGAACAAGCAGATCGGGAAAAGGAATTTGGTTTCTTTTTTATTTATTTATTTATCGCTTAATTAGTTATGTTACATAAGACCTTAAACCTGTATTATGGTCCATTAGTCTCTTCACGTTAAATAAACCTTATTCTTCCAGCCTTTCCTCATAAATCTTGCCTCTCAGGCTCAGGCCTCTAATCATTTTTGTTGGTCTATGCTGGACTCTCTCCAAACTGCCCACATCCTTGAAGTGTGGGACCCCAAACTGGACATACTACTCCAGGTGAGGCTTCACCAGTGCTGAATAGAATGGAAGAATCACTTCTCTTAAGTTGAAAGCAATACTTCTGTTAATACAGCCAGTTTGATGTTGGCTTTTTTTTTGCAACATGAGCACGCTGTTAGCTCATATTCAGCTTATGGTCTACTATAAACCCTGCATCCTTCTCTGCAGTATTGCACCCTTGCCAGTAATTCCCCAGTGTGTATTTTGACATGCAATTATTCTGCCCCAAGTGCAGGACTTCTCACGTGTCCTTGTTGAATCTCATCTGATTGATTGTGGACCATTTCTCCAGTTTGTACAAGTCATTCTGGATTCGAGCCCTACTCTCCAGAGTATCTGCAACTCACCTGAATGTAGTGTTGTCCACAAATTTGCTAAGCATGTACTAGATCCCATCATCTAAATCTTTAATGAAGATATTAAACAATACGAGATCCAGGGCAGAGTCCTGGGGAACCTAACTTGATACGTCCTCCCAACTATACGTAGGAATCACTCACTGGGTTGTCTCATAGGTTGTATTATGCAGGAAGTCAAACTTGATAATCATAATGCCCCTTTTGGCTTTACAATCTATACATTAATTCTTAAACATATTGAGTTCTGACTTTGACAAGGTTTGTACAAAAATGTACAACCGAATTAAGAAATTTATTTAATTTTTCTCTTTTTTTCTGTTCTCCGTTTCTTTCCCTCATACTGCCTTTTACAATTACACATTCTCTTGTGACCAGTATCTCAATCCTGCTTTTTTCTCCCCTTGCAATTCCTTTCCCAGCCTATCACCATTCATTGGATCAGCCCTACGATCGTGACATGACAACCACAACGAAAATAAATCTTTACTTACTCTGAGTTAAAACGACTTTCTTTTAACTCAAAATATCACCCTCTATCTCAGTGGTCAGCAACTTTTCAGGCTGTGGGCTGGATAGACCCAGTTTGGGTCAGAGGCAGGAGGGCATGCACTAACCACTACTGCAGCATGAGAAAATGACTTTTGCCAAAGACCCTGGCTGCTGAATGTCATGGAAGCCCTATGTTTGCTGGTCAGATTAAAAAGCTTCATAGGCCATATCTTGCTGATCCCTGCTCCAGCTAAGTATTTCTTACTTCATGCTCCTCTCAGTTATGAGGCACTTATTAAAGCAGGGGCGGGCAATTATTTTGGACAGAGGGCCGCTTACTGAGTTTTGGCAAGCCATCGAGGGCTGCATGATAGGCAGCCCAGGGCATATTAATATTAATTTTCTAATTTTTTTAGGGGCCCTGCAGGCCAGATAGAATGGCCTGGCGGACTGCATCCAGCCCCTGGGCTGCATTTTGCCCACCCTTGTATTAAAGCAAATAAGAAAAATAAGACAAAAGATCAGAGAGAGGATCTGTGCAGCAGTGTGGAGAGTGGAAGGTGCAAAAACTATAGTATATTTTTCTCAGACAATGGGAGACAGCTGTATGGAAGCATTGGTATCTTCTTGCTCTAAAGATTCACCCAGATGAAGTAGATATTCCACAAGTGTGGCAAAGACAATATGGTAGCACAAGCTTCTCAAGAGGAAGAGTTAAGTGAGAAACATGAAAGGTCTTCCTTTAATGATGGATCCTGAAATACTTAAGGAGAAAGTTATGTCCCATATCTCCTCCATGAGTTCCCAAAGTACAACCAGCTTCAGAAGCATCTATCAAGAAACCCAAGACTTCTGGTTCCATGACTGAGGGTTCTACGAAGGGAAAGCGTGATTTGGTCCTTGCACTCAAATTCACACCATTTCCAAAGGTAAGCTAGCAATGCCAGTACAAGCACCAAGCACTCTCCTTTAAGTCTGTATCATCTCTGAGTCAGTGTTCTGTTTTCTCCTGCCAACTCTTAATTGAAGCAGGTAAATAGATAAAGCAGTTGAAATTAGATTTTGAAAGATCAAAATTCCCAAAGATAAGCTTTCATAGACATGCTGCTGCAGAAACAAAATATTATTTATTTAGTAAATATTTGTTTTCCATTAACACAAGGAAAAAATCATTCACAGCCATAATGGATTTTAACTTATGAAATAAAATTAAGCTTACAGACACTGTAATATATTCTCAATTCTCAATTATACTGTTGAGAAAATGTATAATATCAATATACAGTAAAAGTCAAAAAGTCAAAAAGAGAAAAAGTCTAAAGCACAGAGCACACATAAAAAAGGAATACTCATTCCTTTTACTTTCAGAGGGTGAATTGTTCATATAAATAATACATCCTTCTCTCATTCCCAACCAAGCGCTCTCATGCCTCAAATCCTCCCCTGCCCTTCTTGTCTTTCCAACAAAATCCACTAGGACACTGAAGTGTCCTTTTAAATTAGTCATTTAAATCAGTTTTCTGCTCCTCTCAGAGATGAAAGAAAAACCCAGTATTTCTAGGGTTGGGTTGTTTGAGGGTAGAACTAGGAGTAACAGAATTTTTTTTTTAAGGGATAATTAAACTGACTTTCAGATTTTTTTCCATGAGATCTTCTAGTTGGTTCAGGACAAAAGGAAAGTGGAAAATCTCTATTGTTCATGAATGGTAGGAATACTCTAGGCAAAGCTGGGAAAAAAAGACAATAGACAATCCTGAATTAGGGGGAAGTGGCCAGGATAATATTTTTTCCTGTAAAAATGATTCATGACCAACTTTTTCAAAACTAGTGGCCTAAAGTTAAAGTGCTATATCTATTAGTAGGATCTTAAAAAGAAAGGAGGAAAGTGGATCCAGCAAACTACAGGCCTATCAGCCTGACTTCTTTCCTGGGGAAGATCTTAGAAAAGTTTATTAAAGAGGTCATCCTGAATGGACTGGCCAACACCAACATCCTGAGGGATAGCCAGCACAGGTTTGTTGTGGATAGGTCTTGCTTGACCAATCTCATTTCCTTCTACGACCAGGTGACCTATCACCTGGACAAGGGAGAAGAGATTGATGTCATATATCTTGACTTCAAAAAGCCTTTGATCTGGTATCCCATGATCACCTCTTGGCAAAACTGGCCAATTGTGGCCTCAGGCCCACCACGATCCACTGGCTGGGAAACTGGCTCCGTGGTCAGACCCAGAGGGTAGTAATTGATAGAAGTTAATCAACATGATGCCCTGTGACCAGTGGGGTCCCCCATGGCTCTGTCCTTGGACCCATACTGTTCAATATCTTTATTAATGATGTGGATGTTGGAGTCGGAAGCGGACTGGCCAAGTTCCGCCAAACTGCTGTGCACCAAACTTTGGGGCACAGCATCCACACCAGAAGACAGGGGGGAGATCCAGGCTGACCTGGACAGGCTCAACAAATGAGCGGATGAGAGCTTGATGGTGTTTAACACTGAAAAATGCAAGGTTCTCTGCCTTGGGAGGAAAAACATGCAGCATCTGTATAGGCTTGGCAGTGCTACACTGGCTAGCACTATGGAAAAAAGAGACTTGGGGGTCATCATTGACCACAAGATGAACATGAGCCTGCAATATGATGCTGCGGTTAGTAAAGCAACCAAAACACTGGCTTGCAACCATAGATGCTTCTCAAGCAAACCCTGGGACGTCATTCTCCCCTTGTACTTGGCCTTGGTGAGGCTGCAGCTGGAGTACTGCACCCAGTTTTGGGCTCCACAATTCAAAAAGGATGTGGAGAAGCTTGAGAGAGTCCAGAGAAGAGTCACGCGCATGATCAGAGGTCAGGGAAGCAGACCCTACGATGACAGGCTGAGAGCCCTGGGGCTCTTTAACCTGGAAAAGCGCAGGCTCAGGGATGATCTGATGTCCACCTATAAGTTTATCAGGGGTGACTGCCAGGATCTGGGGGAACGTTTGTTCACCAGAGCACCCCAAGGGATGACGAGGTCGAATGGTTACAAACTACTGCAAGACCGATTTAGGCTGGACAGAAGGAAGAATTTCTTTACTGTCTGAGCCCCCAAGGTCTGGAATAGCCTGCCATCAAAGGTGGTTCAACCACCTACATTGAACACCTTGAAGAGTAAATTGGATGCTTATCTTGCTGGGATCCCATGACCCCAGCTGACTCCCTGCCCTTTGGGCAGGGGGCTGGACTCAATGATCTTCCGAGGTCCCTTCCAGCCTTGATATCTATGACAACTATGGGAAAAAAAAAAAAGGTAAAAGAAAAAGAAAAATTGGAGAAATTCATTTCAGTGAGTTTTGTGGTGGCTCAAAATTTCTGAGTTAGTCCTCTTTTATTTGGGATATAGTATATTTAAAGTAGCCCAGTTTAAAATCAGAATTTCTTATTTCTAAAGACCTGGATAAATAGTTTTGAGACCAATTAGAATTTTAGTATAGACTGCAAGTAGAACAATATCAAGCGTGAAGGCCAGTATTTTCAAAAGAAGAAGTTTCAAGTATGTTAGTGTGTAAGTAAATGGCCTAATTTCTCAAAACTGAGGAGCACCAAAAACTTCCCTTAAGCTCAGTAAAAACCATAGAAGCCCCAGCATTTTTGAATGCGTGGACCTTTATTTAGGAACTTAATTTAGTCGCCCTCTTTATTTAGGCCTGATTTCTGAAAAAGCTATGTATTAGTGTTCAAAATAAGTAGCAAGAGGAATTACTGGAGAAAACCAACTAAGCAAACTGATTTCTATGTATGTGTCACGTGGTAAGAAATACTATGAAAGTACTCCATGCTTCTAAAACTAATGCGGCCATGAAGAGAACTATTTATTAGGACTGTGCGAAGCATCAGTAGCCGATTTGATTCAGAGGAGATTCGGCCCAATTCAGTGGCTGAATCTCCGAATCTGAACTGAATTGGGAGACACATTAAAAGGTCCAAATCAATTCAGAAGAGGCTTGGGACAAGGTCCCTGCCTCCTCCCACCCTTCCCCCACCAAAACTTGTCTGCTGGAGCAGACAGCACAGCCCAGCCCAGGACTGAAAAGTATGCTGGAATGCTGGAGGACTCTGATTTAACTTGAACCAGAAAGGAGTCTGGGACAGAAGTTTCATAAACTGGTTTGGCCCAAATCAGTTAAGTCTGATGCTACATTCAACCAGCTTAAACCAGTTTCTGCCACTTCAAAACTGGTTTATGTGCACTGAATTTCTGTTCTGTTACAGGTTTAAACCAGTTTCTGATCACTTAAATCGGTTTATGTGTAACTTCTGTCTCTAGCCAAAATGGTTCTGTTTTCTATCACCAGCACTTGGTCACATTTCTCCAGTATAATACTGCTCTTTACAGATAATGGTGGAATGACATTGTAATTAGTTCCAGAAACCAGCTGGAATTGAATCAGTCTTGTTCTAACAGCATAGCAGCAAATATGGTAACTGAATCTCTTGCAGACTTTTCTTCTGCAGCACATGTATATTAAGAGACTCTGGACCTTCTAAAGATACTGCAGGATATCTTTCTCTTCAGTAGTGTTCCTCAATCATTCTATAAACTGCTCCTTTTTTCTTTCTTAGATAGCTGAAGAATTGGGATATAAAATGGTTGTTTCCCATACCTGTTGCATCATTATCCAGGAGCTGGTCATTCTTGTTTCTTTTCATGCCATGTTTCACAGTACATAGAGCATGATGCCTGCATGCTCAGGACAGGGACAGACCAACTCACTATTCCCTGAATTCCTTTAGCTTGAGTCCACCTGTTGTCCTGCACTTGCTAATGTTATTGTTTTGTATTTCCCTTTGAGAGCATAACTATCCTTACTATGTAACGACATTTCTCTAGGGTAGCATGTCCCCAAGTTTGGTGATTTACACCACACTATAGGTAGGAGAACGTCTAACTGCTATATCCCC
Organism: Alligator mississippiensis; assembly: GCF_030867095.1. NCBI lineage: Eukaryota > Metazoa > Chordata > Crocodylia > Alligatoridae > Alligator > Alligator mississippiensis. The sequence continues at coordinate 335,803,198 of NC_081824.1, read as the reverse complement.
TCAATTTCTTCTGCTGCCACCACATTCTTCCACTGCTGCTGGGGAGCAGAATCAGCAGCAGTTGGCAACAGGAGAAATTGATGGCCAAAGGAATAAGTCAGCACTGCTGACTGCTGACATTTCCACTCGATGGCTGCAGTAGGATGAAAGGGACACATGAGCAGAATCATCAGCATTATTCATACACACAACCCACTAGGAACTTTTAGGACTCCCCAAGGGGGTATGATCCACACATAGGGATAGATCGGGTAGAAATGCACTCTAGGATCTCTCTGTCAGACTCTCCATAATTACAGAATAATTAAGTCTCCAAAGTTACACATAGCTGTTAGAATCCTCTGCTCTGAAATGTGTAAGTCTATTCCTCTTCAGCTTCCTGGCTTCATTTAAAAAGGAAGAGACCAAAAGCCAGGATCTTCTACAATCTCCTTCTTGCCTGGGTTCACAGTGGTCACAAAGCACCTTTGTCAGCCATTCTAGTGTTTCCAGCATTATTGCTTTCACCCCTGTTCCATCAATCCTGCATGCGCACGCGGACACACACACACACACACCTTGCTGCCACTCTTCCCATACATGTGCAAAGGATGTTTTTGCCTAGAAACTCAGCGTTCCAATGATCCAGGTCCCTCACCCTATCTGTTTGCAGGCTTTCCTTTGTGGGCCTACCAATTACATTCTTCCTTGCAGTCAATCTCAGTAGACTGATAGCTGCCACCATGTTTCATATCTTTTTGATGGTGACACCAAAATGAGAGGATTCCATGTCTGGAAAAAGAAACTGGCTCTTAATAAGAGATCTACAGAAAAATATGCTGCAAACAAAGCTAATATTCATGACACAGATACACAGGCTTCCCGGTGTCTCCTCTAAGGCTTTTCTTTCCTGTAACCTGTGCTTCTTTTCTTCAGGTTCAATGCAGGTTGCTCCAACTGCTAAAAAAAAAGATTAACTAGAGGCAAAAACCACTGGTTGCATCTGTTTATTTGTGCACTTAATATTCTGTATGCATGTAACTAGGAAGTCAACTCAGGTTTTTAAAGTTTCACTGAATATTTGTTTAGGCTCTGAGGAGAGCTGCAGCTGTCTTTCAATCTGCACCTGAGTCTGAAGAAAGGCTAATGATAATGTTAATCAGAAACAAAATAATTTCCTCTATGCAGGTATTCTTAAACAGCTTGATGCTATCTAGGGAAACAATGTGGCTTAGTTGCATTGTACTCAGACAAGTGGATCTCTGCCACAACTTAAGAATTTTCTGTAAAACAGGCTGAATAGACAGGTGGTGAAAGTCACTGACAGCATGAAAACACTAAGCTTCATCAATGCTAAGGTGGATTGTCTGGTACGGTCTGAAGGACCTAACAACACTAGGCAATTAAGCAACACTAGTTGGATAAAATGTAGTGCTGGCAAGCATAAAGCATCAAACAATGGAAGAAACATGTTGAACTGTAAAAAGGTTGAAGCTCTGTAGTATAACTTCAGAAAATGCATTGATCTTGAAAGCTCACTAAAAATATGGTCAGCTAAATGCATAAGGTCAATGGGGGGAAAAAGAAAAGTAAAATGGAAAGTGTTCTTAAAAATATGAAACTAGGTTAAATGAATCATTTTCATCATTAAAAAAACAGACAGGAAGAAAAAGAAGTAATCTGGTGAGAGAAGGGCAAGAAATTATTGCAGGTAAAAGAGGAGACTACCATTATCATCTACAGCACCAATAATTTGATCCATGATTGGGAACCCTAAATTCTACAAAATTTTATAAATACTAATAGATGTTATTCAGGGCTAAACCAAGTGGTAATATAAAGAGGCTCAACTCTGACTTCGTTCAAAGTTGTGTCTGCTTGTACCAGTATTACATATACTAATGACAGTCAAGCATTTTGCCCAGTGATGCCACTGAGCCCAAGAAGCAATTCACTTAAATTCATGGCCAAAAAGTTTTAAAACAAACCCTTAAGCAAACTCCCAGGTCTAAAGTGAGCATATGGAGTGATTTTCAATAGTGCTCCTATTGAATTTTACTATATATTTGGCACTTCTGAAAAATCATGCCACCTATTTGGGTTTAACACCCTAATTTCAGGATTCTAGTTTTGAAATTATTAATAATTTACTGTAAACTCATTTAAACTTTATAATAAAAAAGATATACAAATGTATACAATATGTAATTGAGCCATAAATCTCACTGCCTCAAGATACAGACATTTAGCTTAGCAATTTATTTTAAGTATTAAACATAAATGAATAAGAACAGCATCTGCACATACACCTACTGTGATAGGAATTATAAAAGGGCCACAACACTTTATGCTTCCCAGCATAAACTGATAGCTAGCTGGGATCAAAAATTCTCTCTCCCTGTGATAGTACTGAATAATTGTCCAAGTGAAGAGTTGAAGTGCGGTTGTTCTTCCATGCCAGTTATGGTGTAACCCACTGCTGATCAGAATCCTTGCTGCAGAGCCCTTAGCCCCAACCCTGCTGAGGCATACTCAGTTTAAAAGCTATGGACAGCATTTGGGAGAAGTAGCTCAAAGCAATACTTCTCCACCTCCTGGCATGCCTCTAAAGTAGCAACTGCTAAGACTTCCTACTTGCAGTCTTTTTACCAAACTCCCATTCCTTTGTTTCAGTCCTTTGGAGGTTTGTGATCTCATACCTTATACAACTGACTCCTAGTCTGCTGCTGCTGAGATCCCACAAATGCAATCCTTCTTCCATCTGGGCTGAAGACTCTTATCCCCAGCTGGTATCAATCATCCATCAGCTGCAACTGGAGAGGTAGCTGCTCCTTTCTTTAACTCTTTAGTGCAGTGGTCATCAACCCAGGGATCCTTATTGAGAGGTAGATCCCAGAGCCTCTTTGGGTCAATCCTGGGCTGGGGGGACAGCTGGGCACATGTATATGCATACACCTGCCACCCCCAGCCCCAGCAGGTCAATCTGTGGGGGAGGGAAGGGATGAGGGCCAGATTGAGGCCCCCACGGTGAGCGACTGACTGGCTGGGCTGGGGCCCAATCCCACGTCTGCGCTGCCGCTGTGCTGAGCCATGCCCACCTGGTGGCCAGAGGAACTTGGCGTCGGGCCCTGGCCCAGCCAGGTCTGGAAGTCTCCATGGCCCACGGCACGTGGGGGAAGGGGGTTCCAACCACTGGGCACAGCCTGGCGGAGGCCTCAGGAGCCTTTGTCCCCCCCCACTTGTGCTTCAGCTGCAGCGTGCAGCCTGCAGCATCAGCAGCCTCCTCCTGGAGGACAAGTGGGGGGGGGGCATGGGCCTCTGGGGCCTCCGGAGCACAGGTGGGGAGGCACAGGCCCCTGGGGCCTCTGGAGCACAGGTGGGGGGGGGGCATGGGCTCCCGGGGCCTCCGCTAAGCTATGCCCAGTGGCAGAAGCCCCTCCCTACATACCCCTAGGCCACGGAGTCCTAGACCTGGCCGGGCCAGAGCCCAACACCACATTCGTCTAGCTTTTGGGCGGACACAGCTCAGCACAGCAGTGGGATCATGCTCTGGCTCAGCTTGGCCAGGTCTGGGACACTCCATAGTCCAGGGTCACATGGGGTGGGGGTGTGGGGTAGGTGAAAGGGCAGGGAGGGGGGGTACAGGAGATCCTGGGGTGCCCGTTACTTCCAAAAAGTGATCTTCACCATAAAAAGGTTGGAGACTACTGCTTGAGTGGTTATCACAAGGTACAGTGTATGAACCCCATTACACAGCAATATACACCAAATCCTATTCCCCTAAGCAATGGTTGGTGAACCACAGGACATTGATTTCTTACTCAGAAACCCCCTAGTGAGTTCCTTCAGTCTGTGCCTTCTTCAGGGTCAAACACACCTGCTTCTTCTAGCTTATCCATTCAAATCAGGGTGCTTGTGACCAGCCCCACTCTCTGCATTTTGAGCCTCTAGAGCAGTTCTCAGCCAGGATGGCGTATCACCCTTGGGGGGCCACAACAGCCTCTGAAGGGTGCCACTGGCAAAGAGGAGATAAGAGAGATAAGTACAGGCTCTTCCATTCCAGCTGTTCCTCCTCCCTCCACTCATTGCAGTGCAAACACTTCCCAGCTGGCTCCTTCCCTACCCCTCTTCAAGTAGATAAGCACTATAACACATAAATGAGTACAATGCAATTCACAAAAGTTATGAAGGGTGCCTCAGGTCTTAAAAGGTTCAGGACCAGTGCTCTACCATCCTCCGAGCCACATGTTCCAACCAGGCAGTTTATAGCCCAGAGCCCTACAATATCCATATGAATGGTTATCTACCTGTATTTCCGTTACCTCAATAGAGAGTTCTCTCCTATCTTAACAGCTCTTAATAATGGCCCATTGATATAAACACAAAAATAAATGAATGTACAATATTCATTTAGCCATGATAGTCCAAGAATTATGCAAGAAGCAGGGATTTTTGTGGGTGCTATCTTTTATTGGACCAACTGCTTGATTGGGCTAAAGTTAGACAAGCTTTTGAATGCAAGGCATTCTTCATCAGGTCTTAGGGAAGAAGCAGTCACAGCAATGATTTAAAAAGAGCATGTAGACCTGTGGAATTGGAGAAGAGAGATTTTCCCAGGAGTAGTGGACAAATAATTAACAGAAGAAAAGAAGCTTGATTAATAGAAGAACAAGTCATATCAAAACAGAGGAGGGTTATTCTCACCTGTAACATGAAGAAAGAATTTCAGGTGTCAGGTAAATTATAGTATGCTATAAAGTCAAAATTGGTGTTCGCTCTTAGTGTCCAGACAACTTATGAAGTTTTGTTCCTGAGTTCACGTTTTAAAGGTGTTTTGTAAAATTTCCCTTGAGCATTATGGCTAGGGACAGATGCTACACATAAACCAGTTTAAGTGATCAGAAACTGGTTTAAACCTGTAACAGAACAGAAGTTCAGTGCACATAAACAACTTTGAAAATGGCTGGAACTGGTCTGAAATAAATCTGGCTGAATGTAGTATCAGACTTAACTGATCTAGGTCAAACTGGTTTATGTGATGTCTGTCTCAGACCCCTTCTTGGTTTAACTAAAATAAGAGTCCCCCAGCATCCCAGATGCTTTGTAGCCCTAGCAGGGGCACTCAGCCCTGCTCCTCTGCTCCCTGGTTGGAGCTCTGGCAGAGACTTGCAGGCAGAGCAGGATCTGCCTGGTACCCCCCTGCCCACCCCCCACCCCCACTATAGCAGGGATCTCTCCCTTCTCTCTTGCATAGCACAGACTATAGCCAGCATGTGGTATGTTAACTAATGTGGAGAGGTGTCTGTGTAAGGCAGACAGGACAGAGGCAGACAGGACTATGTCTGCTTAGGGCTTTTTGGAGCTAATCAACAGGTAGCTGGTAATTTTCATCCACTCCTCCTTTGGAAAAAGTGTTTAAGAGCTTGAACTAATTAAAGAGGCTTTTGTTTTGCCGATGGACTGATAAATGTTGTGTAACTCCCTGCTGTGTAAGTAAATGTTGTGCAACTCCCTGCTGGCTCCCTCGCTGGTCAGAGGAGCAGTGGGGGCAGGGGGAACAGACCCCTCCATAATCAGAGCATCCTGCCAGGGCCTGGCCACGCTCACCCCACCCCGCCCTCAGCTCAATTTTTTTCCAGTTCAAGAGTAAATGCTGGTGTGAGATCTCCCCCAAGCTCTTTATAGTACTTGGTGTCAGAGATTTCTTTCTTATTCTACCTACATCTTGAAGATAGATTGCAATAAAATTTAGTATTTTCACTCATAAATAATAAAATGGTATAATCTGAAACTACTTTAAAACAAATACAATAGGGATGAAAGCAGATGAGAGGACCAGAATATCAGGATGGAATGGAAAGGAAGGACAAGTGTGGCAAAGACATTAGGAGGGAATGGGGTCTGAACAATGGAACATATCCCAAATCCACTGAAGTTCAGGAGGGACTTTTCACTAACTTCAACCCAATAAACCCAATAAAAGGAAAAAAAAAAAAGATTGAGTAAGAAATGAAAATGGGTGATAGTCTGAGGGTAGAAAATCAGTTTAGAGAACACAAAAGATGCAATTGTATGAAACAAATCTGGAGGGGAGAAGTTAAGAAAAAAAAAAAACCCTACAAAAACCACAAGAACCCCTAAAGACCACTGATACAGAAGGAAAAAAAATGGAGTCTGGGAAAAAGTAAAGAAGAAAAATAAAGTAACACAGTAAGTTATTTTCTTCCATTCTGAGAAAGGTTGCATTAATGATATTATGATTTAACAGGGCTTTGCTTGTTCTCAATTAAAAATTAATTGAAGTTATTTCTACTCAACCAAGGATGACATGATATCTCCTCCCAAGACACAAACACCCTATGGATAAAACATGTTACCCTTATTTGCCTTTTTTTTTTAATTTGACATCTATGAAACTTAATTAATAGGAGAGATGCCAAAGCAAGGACATCATCACCAGGATTTCCCAACCACAAAAATCCTGTGCAAACTGATGAAATAGCTTGTTTCCTCTGCCTGTGTCAAGTGTTTATGATATCATTTAAGAATCCAACTGAACAGCAACTAAATGAAAACAAAAATATTGGATGAGGTGCACAGACTGGCAAGCCACATGGTTCTTATATCAAAAGAATGCCCAATTTTCTGACTACACAATCACCATTAAGCTAGGATCAATTTTACACTGGAAATGAAAAAGCACAAGAAGAATATAGGCAGTTCTCACTGATACTTACAACACACTGGCATTCAATAAAAACAGAGAATATACAGAGACCTGTAAAAATACATCAATAACTACCACCATTCTAAAAAGTACACAATTGTAAGATGTTAAAATTGCTCCTTCACAAAGGAGAGGAAGGGGCACGTTACAACAATCCAAAGAATACAGAAGTACATTGCTGTTATTCAGAAAAAGCTATAGATCACAAAACAAAGAATGGAAAGAAAAATACAGGGTTATTTATTTAAAGTGGGCAAAATGTTTAGGCAAAGGGACAGAACAAGCCATAGGCTACCCTGAGAGTTTAAATGGCTATTAAATAGGCTTGTTGGATGAGTGATCCCAGCCTGTAGAGATGTGATTTGCAAATATATTCAACATCTACTGCAGGTAATAGATAAGAATCTACCTAACTCATTGTGAGACAAAGTAATTTCATGGCTTGGTTGCAGCCTGAAAAACTGATTTCATGGCATTTCACACTGGCCCCGCACCTCAGTGCTGATTGGTGGAGAAGCCCTGCAGGGAGGAGGAATGAGAGGGTAGCCACTACCTTTACTGCTGACTGTCTTTCGTACCACCCTGGCATAAGTGCCTTTCCCTCCCAGGCAGGCTGTGAGGCAACGGAGCAGCGGAAGCAAGGACCACTGGCTCCCACTGGAGAGCCAGCATTTTATTTTTAAGCTTTTTGTTTTTTGGTTGATATCCTCAGAAATCGCAGCCAATGCAATTTTTCACAGTAATTGCGGAGATCACTGTTTTTTTGCAGTTTCTATGAAAACTGCAAAACTGTGATTTAAGTAGTTCCCTAGTAATAGGGCTACCACACCCATAAAAAAACACAACACACATATGCATGTGCATGCGCGCACACATTTGCACATCTGCTTCTGCTCCTTCAGCAATGAAGGCAACAAAACATAGCAAATCTGCCCTCTTCCATTGTTGCTGCTCCAGGTTTAAGAGTCCCCTAAAGGAAAAGAGACTGCCACATGTAGGTTTTCCTGCCACCTACCTACATATCATTGAGGGCAAGTGTCTTTTTCCAGACCAAAGCAAAGAAAATTACTTTACATCAGGTGGGCAATTATTTCATTTGGAAGGCTGCTTAACAACTTTTGGTGAACTGTCAAAGGCTGGAAGGGTAGATCCACCCTTTAACAGGTGCCCCAACCCCTGATCAGCACTCCAGCAGGGAGCTACATGTGGAGGCAGGAGCTCTCCTCCCCACTCACCAGGTCTCCAGTTACATGCCATTGTGCTTGGTGCCTCTATGTGGGGCGCCCCCCAATCCCTCCCCCCGCTATCCAATGGCTCACAACCTCTGAAAACCCACCTCCCGCCAGCTTTCAGAGGGGCAGCCATGGGCCAGTAATTTTTTTTTGGAGGGGCCCCATGGGCTGGACAGAATGGTCTGGCAGGCTGCATCCAGCTTGCAAGCCATATTTTGCCAGCCCCTGTTTTAGATCATGCAACAGAAGCAAAAATGGATGTGAAAAACTTCACGCATTTCAAATACAGTAGGGACAATACTGTGGTAGTTACACAACCACCTTACCAAGCATACATGAATCCATTAAAGGAGAGTGTTTGAAAAAAAATTCAACCTTGGGCCTCCACAAATCTGAAAAATCATAGGTGTCATTAAATCACAGATGTGACTCTTCCAGCCTCCTCCTACCCCTCTCCAGGTTTACCTCATTCAACCTTCCATCCTTCTCTCCTCCCTTCTTTGCACCCTCCCTCTTACTCCCTTATGCCACAACCCCACAAACAGGAATGTGTGGTTTGTAGCATCTCAAAGCCTTTGGAGATGCTGTAAAATCTATGCGGTGCACGTTAATGTATTCTCCACATTGTATATTTGGAGTGCAGTGGCAAAATTAGATACCAGGAAATCCCAATATGTAAATAAACCTTGCCAAAAAAGGTGGTGCAACATGCGGCAGCAGTATGCGTTGCCCAAAACTGGAGTCTGGCTGGGCAAAGCCATGCTCCAGCTGCCAGCCAGGCTCCATGCTCCTAGATTGCAGTGGCTGCAGCCCTGTACTGACCCCAGCCTCCCCTACCCCACCCAGTGCAATTTGCCGCAACTATGTACCACTGCTACTTGTCCCTGGGAAGTGCACATTCCCACTCACGGGGTCATACCCTTAGTGTCCTTAGTCTCTTTCTTACTACCTTTTGGTATTAGTTCATTACTTCCATGCAGATTTAAAATTACAATTAAAAACAACCATTTCAAAAAAAGAATATGGGACTAAACTTGTGTTGTTCACCTCTCTTTCAGCCCATACTATTTGCTTGGTATATTCTTTTTCTGCTCTCTTGTGTATTTTGATTGTGAGCAATTAGGGACAGAGGCCATGACTTGCCTTAATTGGTGCTGCATGCCCCTAATTCTGACTTGGATATTACCATAAAACAAAATACCTAAATAATCTGAAATTATGTATGTGCTTAATAGACCAATTTCACAATGTTAAAATAAGAAATTGATATTTTTATTGGATTTACATTTTAATGATTCCTCCCCTCCCTCCACCCCTTTCCCAGCAATGTAAATCTACCTCCCACAGTGATGTAGTATCCCTCTGACATCTGGCTATAACAGAGCAATTAATACTAATGAAAAAAAAGCTACCTTTTCTTTTCTCTTTGCTAGGCATTGGTCAGAGCACTTACATTTTAAAGGCTTAATTCCTATCTGTTTGAAGCCTGTGTTTCTGGAATAATGCTCAAGAAGACTGTCACCCTGAAACCAAGCTGGTCTAAAAAAAAGAAAAAAGATTTGCAAGATATTTTAAGTATGATGCTCACCCTTATTTCCTGCCAGTTTTTTAAATTGATTTTTCCATATTTTCTAATTTCATACGTGATTTTCCGTCCTCTCTCATATGGCATACTGGTACAGACAACAGAAGGAATTAATGAAAGCCCAAACTTTGCAAGCTGTCCCACATGGCTAGATGTCAAAGTCTCTACAGTTTCTGTGATGTCGTTCAGAACAACCTGCATCTTTGCTGACCAGTTTTGCAGGAGAAATAGGCTACAAATAGGCATTACATTTTTGACCAGGAGAAGAGACTTTCTCCTGGCACAGAGAAAGAATGTACAGGCATTCAAACGTTTCTTGCAGAAGAGAACTGGCTCCCCAAGTCTGCCAGGATGATTTCCCTCCTCCTTATCTAACTTGAACAGCTGTATACTTGTCTCAGGGCAGAAAGAAACCCAATATCCCACAGTCCTCTCTCTGTTCTTCCCCCAACCTTTTAAGGGACAGACAGCCAAAATTTCCTTGGAAAATTTCCCGCACCCCCTTCAATCAAACAACTGGTGGGAGAGGGATGTGGCATTCTCCGGTAGCTGGAAACTTCTCCTACAAGAGAGAACTTCCCCGTCCACCCTTCCCCGCATTCCTCTGGTCCAAACTGGGTGGAGGGGTGAGTGGAAGACAGCTGTACTATTATGGTAAGACTCCTGGCGCTGGGCACCAGGAGCTGGGCTGCAGAGGCAGTGAGGTAAAGCTGGGGGCAGGTGGAAGTAGGCCAGGAAGGCTCAGTTGGTGGCACAGATTGTGATTTAAAAGTTGATGGGGCCAAGAACCAGGCTCAGGGAGGCCCTTTCTGGGGCCATTTCCCCATGCCTTCAGCCTATTGACAGCCTGTCCTCATCCCAGGCAGGGGAGAAGGCAGGCTGCAGATCAGTAAGCTCCCGTAAGGGAAGGGTTGACCCAAGGAACAGGCCTCTAGTGCCCCTTGCCAGGGAGCCTGCCTGTGTAGCTCTCTAGCCAGGATGCTAGAATGCACGTATGCTCCAGTTCCCACGCTGGTTTTCTGGCTAGAAATTAATGCCTGTCCATGGCCACAGCGAGATTGGTTGTACACAAAATCTAACCTACAAATGTTAGTCCTCAGTTCCAGACCACTTCCCACACAACCTTCTTTTCTGACTCTCAATATCAGACAGAGCCCAAACTCCTAGATCATGCTTTATACCATATGCTGGAGGAAATTAATTAATTCCCCACAGCTGGTCTTACAATTCCCTGGGTTCAGGTCAGGCAGCTATGTATGGTTCTTGTAGCTAAAGAAAGGGAATTAATCCATTCACTGCCAACTTCTAAACACTTTCAATAATAAAAAAGCTAGGAAATGTTAAAATAGTGGGGGGAGGCATTGTTTGGGGTTTTTTTGTCTTTTGTTGGGGGGGGGGTTGTTTCAAAGCAGCATGACCATAAAAAGGGTAATATAAAAATTTAAGTAAAGAGTCAAAATATAGCATCTTATGCATTGGAAATTCTCAGACCTGGTTGGCACCAGAACGCATACTTTGAGATCTGCCCTTTGCCACTTTACCAGTTAGGTCAATTTATCATATTCACTCAAATCCAAGACAAGTTTTTCTCCCCATTTATCATTGGGAAAAGCTCCTTGTCCTGAATTCAAGTATAGAGCAGTGGGGAGGGGGCAGGCAGCAGGGGTGGCTTCAGCTCTGGCTTCAAAGCCAGTGTGTGTCACCACACCTGTTGCTTCTGGGCCCAACTGGTTCTGTCACAACCATGCTGGAGTGGTGTCAGCCAGAGGGTAAGCAGTGGGGGAGCTGGAGGCAGGCAGGGAGGCAAAGGATGTGGCAGGGAGCAGGCACTAGGGGATGGCAAGTACCGGGGAGGGAGGGGGGGAGAGGCATGGAAGAGGGGCAAGGGGCAGGGAGGCTTGTCCTTGCAAGTAGTGTGGGGAGAGGCACAAGTGGGCAAGGTGTGTGGGGGGAAGGGTCAGGGGGCAGGCTGCTTAACCCCCTACTACTTGCCCCCTACCACCTGCCCTCCCACTGCTTGTCCCCTTGCTGCCAACCCTCCCACTGCCTGCCTACTGCCACTTCTTTCTTCACTGGTGGTAGGAGGAGTGGTGATGGAAGGAGGATGAGCCCTCCATTTAAGAGCACCCTCCAATAATAAGATTGTATACATGGAAAATTATAACAATTTTATAAATTTTCCTTGTGGAAAATCTAACAATTGGAGGTAGATCTGAAATTCAGAGTGGTCTTGGATTTGGGTAAATACGGTAACATTTTCAGAACTGCTAGTCACTATATTAAGCTTTCTAGGAGATGTGCAGATTCTACAACAAATGAGAACAATTTCTGGCATTTTTCATTCCATCTGTCCATTTTTTTCATTTTTAATAAATATGAGTTCATAGCACGCAAGATTTGCTTTGAGTTTTGGGTTCAAACCCAAAGCCTCATAAAATAAATACTACTAACAAAACTGAGCTTGTCTTAGTTTGCACTAAAGCTATCCATGTATAAACCTTAAATAGACTGATTTTCAGTGTATAACCCTTAAAGTAGTCTGATCTGATTGAAACTGGACTCACTAATTTGAAAATGTTACTATCAAGTTGCTATTTATGGACAACTGGGGAAACAAAATCTGTAAAAGATTTTTGCAAAAATGGAAATGTGTTGAAACATTTTTTTATAGCTAATTCTAAGCTTTGACTTCAGAAAGTTCTTGAAAACATGGTTCTGAACATTTTGAGGGAGAGAGTACTAGTGTTGCAGTGGCTTAGGATGTAAGAAACCCAGGTTTAAATCCCTGTTCTGGCTATTCCAGTGTGATCTTGGATGAAAAAATCTGGTTTAACATAATAATACTGACTTTAATCCTAATAATTTATTAGGAAAATCCATATCTGGGTACACAGTGGTATAAAAAAATTGGACAGTTATTCCAAGAAAACGTATTTGGATCTTAACAAAAAATACAGTGCATCACAAAGAATCCTGCCGGATCTGCACAACAAAGAGCACCTCACAAAGACACTCTCATGGATCCAGAGGGATAGACTGGCATCTTCAGCTTCCTCTATGCAAAAATGAAGTTTATTTCCTACCTATGGGGACTTTTTACCATCTTTAATTTTCCCTGATCCTGATGAAGAGTATGTGAGCCTGAAAGCTTACAGACGTTATATTGAATGAAATAGTTTGAATGTTTGTAAAGGTTGCCCATTAGCCAGTTTCAGGAAGAAGATAAGATATATCTCCTTATCTAGCTCATTGTTTTGGGACTACGAGCAAAAGGTCCTGACTTTGTTTAAAGTCTTTATTTGAATTTTATCTTTAGAAGTCTTTTACAAAGAGACCAAATATTCTGAGTTCCGAGAGATCAAACCCTAAGGCCTTTTGACCAGATTGGTAAGAAAAGGGCATTTGCAGTGATATGGAAGTTTCCCAAAGGTAATTTAAAATGCTCAACAAGGCAAAAGAATCTGTTGAGTAAGATCCGAGCCCAAATTTGGGAGTAGTGACAGGCTTGAGTAGGAGGAGCCCATTGACGGCAGCTCGCTCAATAAAAACTGTAACCTACTGTCCCAATTTGGAGGTGACTTCACTTGCAGAACAACAAAGGAAGAATCGCATGTGTAGCCCGGATCAGACTGATCACCTGAACCACCCTCTCCGTGAACATGAATCTCTTAGTTCACACTGAAGCTGCAGAACGCCCGAAAGGGACTGAAGGAAGGGGACTTAGTCCTATCACTGTTGAGGCCAGCCCATTGAATTGTATTGCTGAGGCGAGCCCATTGAACTGTACTACTGAGGCCAACCCATTGAATCATACTACTGAGGAATGAAACCATATTTTGGTACTTGGCTTCTTGGAATTCTAGGATTGTAAGTATAATATGAAAAATAATAGTATTGATTCAAATGTAACTTTTAGTTGTAATTGTAGTTGTTTTTATAATACTAATTCTTATAGCATTGTTTGGGAAGGAAGTGCATTCGGAGCATTGTTTCTGATATATGTAATTATTGTGTTCTTAATGTTTGTTGTGTTTCTTAAGGCTAAGCAGTGTTATATGCATAGCAAAGAGTTTTAAAATAAAATTGTGTTGTATAAATTAAGTGTGTAATCATTGTGAAATCGTGCACTCAGCTAACTACTCCCCCAGCCAGTGCATCAAAACGAATCAGTAAATTGTGTGGGATTTTCTCTATTCCATAACACACTAGAGACAACAGACAAAGACAATTTTTTTTTTATTTCTTAGTTGGTCTCATAAAAGGTATCATTTCTGAACCAAGAGCTCTAGAATTGTGCATTTCTTTTTGTTTCAGACCAATACGGCTACCAAATACATCCCTGAATGTATCACAAGGGGCATTAATATATTAGTTTTCCAATACATGCAACTGAGACACTTCTTCAACAGACTGAAAGAAAGGTAAATCTCAGGAGAAATTTGACAGAATTTGAGAAAATTCTGGTACCAAGCCAAGTCTCTGAAGCCTCATTGCTTCCTTGGTCCATATCCTACTTGGTTAGGTCAAAATTCCAACTCTTAAAAGCTGCAGAAACTAGTTCACAGTAGCCAAATCTGATGGTGCCCTCTAACTCTTCCAATTCTTCATCTGGGTGCATGTCACATTTGAACTTGGACACATCACCTTGCAATAAAATGTAGCCCAGTTTGTGTCATGCTAGGCATTGAGGGGGCACTCTGCGAAGTGTGACAGCTAGTCCTAAATATGCAACACCATGAAGAGGGAAGGGGAATTAATTCTTTGGTGATACGATGTTTTTGTTGGTGACAAGTATTTCATGTCAGCCCTTGGGAGCGCAATACATTTGTGCACTTTTAACTTTTGCTTTTAATATTTTTATAACAAAGATTTAAGAAGTCAGAAACTCCTTCTTTCTTTGACTATGAAATGGAAGAGACTGTCAGAAGCCAAAAGGAAGAGAAGAAAGGGACACAGGACTTTCTTCTGCGGACACTAACTTAGATTAAGGGAGAACTGTTGATGAAAAGTAGACATCTGTCTTTGGAGATTAGATGCATCTTTAAATGTTCAATTTGTTACTCGATAGATTGTAAGGAGAAGAAAGGCAAGCAGGAAGACAGACAAGCAGGCAGGAAGAAGAAAGACTTGAACTTCATCTGCACATTCTAAGCTAGTGCCCTTACCATGTGGTTACAGAATATTGTTTCCTTCCTTCTCTCAGCTACAAAGGGTGAGTCTGTCTCTGTCTCTGTCTCTAGTATACCTTCCTCTCAAAACAGATGCATCTCCATGAGCAGTTTTAACATCAACACAGTGAATTTTTGTCAAAAAATAGATGCACAATACTTTAACAACTGTGGTCTGAATTTCAAGTGTACGATGTAAGCCAGGGGTGCTCTTCCCCAGCTTGTGGGCCAGATCCTGCCCCCTGCACTGTGTTATGCAGCCCACAGGGCTCCCCACTGGTTGGAAAATTTGGCAGCAGGGGAGTTGTGGCATTGTTCCCCTGCTGCCAAATTTCTGCACCTGTAGGGGGCCCTGGGCCTTGTGCATAGAGGACAGTCCAGGTGTCCTCTGTCCTCTATTGATACAAAACAGGATGCCTTTATGTCCTCTATTTAGATAGGGACAAAAGCAAAGAGAGTAGTTTCAATATGTCCTCTATTTAGAGGACATAAAGGTATCTGGTTTTGTATCAATAGAGGACAGAGTAGCAGAAAACCAGAATGTCCTCTATGACGGCCACCTTACCTGTGCACTAGATTGGTTTCCCGATCCTGGTGTGTGGCATCAGGCAGGGCCAGCACGAGGCCCTGGGCCTGATCATGACATGTGGGGTCTGATCCCAGTAAGCAGGGGCCCCAAGTCCAATCCTGGCATGTGTGGGTCTGATCCCCATAAGCAGGGGCCCAGGGCCCGATCCCACTGTGCTGGTCTGGTATGGGGACTGATCCCAGTGTATGGGGGTCAGCAGAGGCCACACTGGGCCCTATGTGGACATATGGACTGCTCCATGCCACTCATTTGGCCTGCAGGGCTAAAAGCTTTAGTACCACTGATATAACCCAAAAGTGGATGTTGCCTGGTTTCAGCATGCAATGTACATATTTCATACAACCCCACTTCAGTGTGTGATTAAACCTGAGGAAATGCTTATCTTTCTTATTGAAAATACTCTATTCCCTTTTCTACCTATCATTCAGGCAACAGGCTTTCTTATATGTCACCAGATTCCAGGACAGAAAACCTGAAAACTGTACTGTTTAATAAGGTCTATGTTCTAGAAAGTTTAGAACCTATAAAAACCCAAAACTGTAGATGCAAGTCTGAGCTGAGTAGAGTGAAAGACAACTCATAAAAGACAAAAATCAGATTCCTAGCCATGCAGGTACCACTCCCACACACAGACCTATAAAGTTTCATATTTGGGAGATAACACTGCCAAGGATTATTTTTCAACTAGGTCAAACAAAATGTTTGAAAGATGATTTGATTTATTTTGTCACCTTGAGTCTCATAGGTTTTGAAGAGTTACTCCTCTCAAGCAGCATGAAATCAATAGTAATCTTGGTTAGAGAATATAGTGGCAGACAGAATGTTAAATAAAGGACTAAGACATGGCTGAAGACTATGAAAGGGAAATAAATCAGGTACTTGTGATGGTTGACATCACCGCACCCAGAATGAAACAGCAAAAATGCAAATCCAGACATTAATATTAGGAATCTAACGCAACTCATGTTAGATGTCAAGGACCTATGAGTCCCATTAGCAGGCTTTTCTCTTATGACGGAATCTTATGGTCAAAGGTACCACAAAACACTGCAAAATGAAGGCTCAACTATCATAGATTTCTTGCAAATCTTCAAACTGTTAGATAAAAATGTAGAAGTGCAGCAGTCATTAAGAGATCAGAAGTGAGACAAGTGTTATATTTCATTTAACTTTGAAAACGTTTTTTATTTAAAATGAAAAAAAAAAGCCCTTAATAAATGTAGACTGACTAACTCAGACTTCCTGTTCAAAGGGAAAAGAAGGTACTTTCTTCCCACCACAAAGGTGAAACCATTGGCAATACTTTCTCGCCCTTTCTCCCACATTCACCCACCGTGCACGTATTCCAACATTGTTACTCTGTGCGCTCCAGCTTCTCTTCTCCTAAAAGCTATATACATATCTGTTTCTTCAAGCTGGGAAAGAAAACGCTCCTCTACAGAGTCCTTCTGACAGCCTCCAAAGACTATTTTATTTGGAATGTATTGTCATTTCCTATTGTGGTAGTAAGAAGCCTAGGAGCCTCAGTCACAGATCACATCCTATTGTAACATGCATTTTACAAACCCAGAACAAAAGCATAGCCCACCCTCAAAGAGCTTATAGGCCAATGAGCTTTATTTATTACATATATATTCAGCCAGGTTTTGAATATTCACCTCACCCTTCAGGGATAAAGTATTAAGCCTCAGTAAAATAGAATTATTTTGGTTTCCATGAAATTCACACTAATTCTGAATTTCAGCCACAGAATTTAAGTTTTGTTTCTTGTGGTAGCAAAGAATATCTAAAAAATATGAACCTAATATAACCAAGGAGGAGATAGAAGGATTACAGTGAGAGGGAAATGCCTTTTCTTTTTTCTGTTTTTTGGGACCCAATAAAAATTTTGTCCTGGAGAGGCAGGATCTGAGACACTCTCTCATCGTCTGCTTGTGACTAAGTTCTCACATATGCAAAAAGAGTGACAGGTTTTGGAGGGTGTCAAATCAAGTCCCATCACTATTAAGACATATGTCTGATACCAGACCTCCAAGGATCAAAACTGTGTAAAGGGTGAAACAGGAGTATTCTCAGGGCTAGCATTTTTTAATTGCTTTTTTTCTAGTACATTTTTAGTAAGACTGCACAGTTATTAAAATTCTAAGATTTGGTTTCATTGGGGCAGGATAAGACAGTAAGGGTAACACAAAACATTTGAAACATCAGAGTAACATCTTTGTTACTCTGCTACTGCTACACCCGTGCTCTTCATTTATCTTGGTGTATTTCATTTTATTTAATGTTTTAATTAGGAAAAAATAAACAAATAAATGAAAATCAGGTTTGCTCCTAGCAAAGCTTGCTAACAAATTTTGTTTCACATTTCCAATGGAAATGGGAATTACAGAAATGGATGGGCATAGCCTGTGCATGCATTTTAAATACATTATATATTTGAAAGACTCTGCCTCTATCTCTCTTCTCCAGATCTACATCTAATCTTTCTCTCTATGAACCATATTCATAACACTATTAATGTTTGCACTGCCACCCTATTAATGTGACATCTTAATTTCTGAGATGATTTAAACGAATCATGGAAAAGTAGAAAATTCTGAAGTTATTTTAAATGGCATGACACATTAACTCAAAAAAAAATGATGCATTTAAAATTCAAAGGAGGGCAACACCGTATGAGGAGACAGACTTGTTGAATATAAGCTAATTTTCACATTACAGTGCAATGTAAAATGGATTAAAAGGCAGGGCATTTGATGTGCTGAAATATTTATTTCCTAAAATATTTCTCCCATCAGAGAATTTGATGTATGCCCTGGTTCGGCTACAGCAGGGGTCTTTAACTTCAAGGTGAGTAACATAAGGGGTTCCACGGCTTCTTCTCTATTCCTTTGCTATTACCAAAAGGCTCTTAAAACCCATTGTATTCCCCCCCCCCCCCCCCGACCTATAAAGAGTTACAGGTTTAAATGTACCAGTTTTCCTTGTAACTAATGGAAACAGTTGATTTAACTTTAGAAGAACACAGCAAGACTATTTCTGCATGTCTTTGCAGGGTTATTGCACCTGACATTAAACATCAAAACAGAAAATCCCTATACATTTACGTACTGTCCTGCCATCCTCTTAGCCTGGAAGCTTTCCTTCCTTTGGGAACCCCGCAAGCATTGAGTAGACATGCACAGGTGTGACTGAGGGCAGAATTTGACCTGCAGCAATTTTAGTACCCGTGTTAATGCACCAATAATAAAATCAATTGGTACTTCTATGTTGGATTCATTCAGAAATCAGAAGCCATGTTAGTGCAGGCAACAACGCCAAGATGTTTGGAACAGACCAAGAGAAATGCTGTAGCTGCAGCAAGAATCTTTCAGAGAAGCTATTTTCAGAAAGATCTAGGGCAATTCGTTGCTTATCTCTGAATCATAAAATTGTAAGAAGCTGAGAATATGTCTGTATATATAATTTTACCTCTGATTTGTTAAAATATTTACTTGTATTCTTAATATTAATCAATGGTATCTAGCTGGAGGCTAGAAAGCACCATACTGACAATCTAATTGTGGAAGTAGAAAAGTATGTTCATTCAACTTCGCTTGTAGTTACTAAGTACTGAATGGTTTCTAAAGGTATGAAGCCCATTGATTCCTAGCAATTTATAGGCTTCTGTTGCTAAAGTCTTTGAGACTAATTCTCTTCTTAATAACACCAGAAAAATATAGAATAACTCTCTTGACTAGTTACTCTGGATTTACTTCTGTGAAAATGAAAGCTGATGTTGGCCTGTAAAGTATAAAGAAACAAATACAATAAACTGATACATTAACATCATTTGAAGCTCTGTCATATGCATGACTGTGGATGAAATCAGAAATTACCAAAAGCTTATGTGTAAATATGTTTTTCCACTTAGCACAATATCAAGGGAAGTTCTCAGCTGCAGTGTGGGAACTGAAGTTATAGCAACTAGGTGTCAAGGGGGAAATGTAAAAGTTAGGGAGAAAAATCAGGGAAACAACAAATTAAAATCGTAAACATCTTGAAAAGGAGAGGACTGTGATTGATCTCAGTGTAATAGGGGGTAGTACCTCATGGAGCGGTACCAGAGGGGCAAGTCCCCGAGAGATGTCCCTGGTGGTTTCAGGGGACTGAAGGAAAGCCTCTAAATGGCAGGAGATGGTCTCCATGTGTCAGCAGGAGTGGTGACAATGGAGCAGGGAACACAGCATCAGCCCTGTTTTGTGAGTTTGTGCTCTGTGCGAATTGGCAGACGTGCCTGAGCTGATGCCATATCTGGGTGTCCTGTGCCAACAACAGCAGTCAGGGAGGAAGCAGAGAGACAGTGCAAGGAGCATGGTGGCAGCAAGGCACTGGCAAGTGTTGCCAGAGCATGGGAAGAGACCATCTTCCCAGACTGAAAGCCCAGAGGGACTTTCAGCTTCAGAGGGCCTGATGCCTGAAAGGAATGGCAGGAGCAGAATACCAGGGATCCTGCCTGGTACAGCAGTTACAGCGGCCTGGCTTGGAGGGAATTGCCCAGCTGGAAAGCATAAGTGATGCACAAAACTTAGGGCAAGATGGACACTCTGTTTATTGATTTTTTTTCTTTTTTCTCTCTCTCCCCAAGTGGACTCTGGGGCCATGTGAGTCAGTTTAAGTTAATGAGAGAAATTAATGTGCTTGGTAAACTGAACCTTAAATTGATATAGAGGCACTTGAACTATTTATTTATAGAAGACTTGATTTACTTACGAGTGGATGGAATTAATGAACTGACATGGTGAGTCTGCGTGGACTAGTAGCCCATGAACTGATGCAGAATCATGTAAAAAAATTATTTTATTTGGAAAATTAATTTATCCATTACCTGAAGGACTTAATGAGTTCTTGGTGAACCTGGTACCTAAGGCACTCACATTGTGCTGACTACCTGGGACCCTCATATTGGGTGACAGGGTGTGCCACCCACCTGGAAATATAGTTGGCGTGTGGAAAGGGTGAAGGGGTGAAAACAACTACAGTATGTGCTGCTCACAAGGGCCACTATATATGACCAATGACCCTACCTTTAATGTACAAGATCAAGGCATGGCAGAAAAGTTGAGGGGTAAGCACAGTAAGCAAGACACATTAAGAGCAAAACTGCATGGCTCCAGGAATTGGCCCTCCAGGAACAAGAGTCCTCAAGCATTCCATGATGGTTTGTACTGGAACAACTGCTCATACTCTCCCAACATTTATTGTGACAACTAATTCAGATTAAAACATGATCCTAACACATGGAATATAAGCAGCATCGAATTGACTGGATTTTCATTTGAAAATGTACTATACGAGTGGTGTAGCTGTGTTGGTCCAGTGATTATGGAAGCAGCAAGTATGTGTTAAGGTCATCTCTTTTATTTGACCAACTATGTATTTGAGATAAAGTTAGACAAGTTATCAAATGCAAGACATTCTTCCTCAGGTTTCTCTGAAGCTGTGGCAGACAGAGAAAATAAAGACTTGCTCTATCACAGGTGAAGGATTTCTTATATTAGTAATAACCATCGATCAGCTAATGGGTCTCGGCCACACCAGAGAAGGACGGTACCTTCATCCATCCTTCAGATGGTGAGAGCTGCATGCAAGCATCTAACCTGGCTCCTCCTACAATTCTACAGGATGGCTAACGCTGTCAAGTGGTAGGACATGTACTCTGCTAAGTGTAGAGATCCCTATTGGCTGTATACAAGGAATGCAAGGGAGGGGAGAACATTCTTCACTCGTCCCTTACACTTACAAAATTGTCCGTATATTAATAGAAAGGTAATTTTATCAGGAGTAGGCATTTCCAATTTTAATGATGGGTAATCCCATAACTGTGAAGTACTTTGATAAATAACAGTCACCTATTCCACATACTTCCCTTCTACCCCGCCCCACAGCCTCCTCCACTGGCTCAAAGGGATATCCCTCAAGATTTCCTACTAATAAGAAAAAACATTTTCCTTCTCTTTTGGGATGTGACATTCAGGTGAGTAAATAAATAGCATTCATGCCAAACATTAAGAAGCTCCCAGTTTCCTAGTCCCAGTTCGTAGTCCCATTCCTAGAATGCTTGAAAGTTAAGTATGCAGAAGATTGCCAAGATAACCAACACTATCATCATGCAGTAGATAAATGCCTTAAATTGCAGTTTTTGACTGTTGACATACAGCCTTCTCCAGCTCATAATACTTATATGACTATTTCAAAGTAATAGCAAAGAAACAGTAGGCCAGGTTCACATGTGACAAATAGCAAAGTGGCTGGGTCAAATTCTACTCTCAAACTATGGAGTAACTCCACAGGCATCATGTAATCTATTCTACATTCATCCAAAAGTTTGAAAAAATCAATTACCAATGAAGCCCACTAACGACTGTGTCACATAGCCCTCTCTTGTACCTTGTCTATAAACAATGAGTCTCCTGCAACCTCATCCAGAGAGTCTTAGCTCCTCAGCCCAAGCCATAGAGAGAATTGTACTTTTAGCTCTGGACCCAAGTACAGTTTCTAGTATGTTGTGACAGTTGCTGTCTTGACCATCAACACAGATGGGGACTTCTTTCCAACAAGCTTATGTTCCTAAAAGATCAGTTGCTGAAGATTCTAGGCTTTCCTTAACTTCTTACATAATAAGTTCTTGGAGCATTTCTTTATATGCATTTCTATAGCACTCAAAGTAGAGCCTCACTGATTGTGGTTGATTGTGGGATATTGAAATTTTTTTTTTAAGAATAATTTCCATCCCTTATTTGGCAGTATAATCTGAATGTAAACCCCAGGAAGTATGACCGCCCTAAGTCAGCAGACAGACCACTCCAATGACTCAGATGCTGAGCATGTGTCTGCTGCCAGAGTAGCACAAAGCATATTGATTAATGTGTCTTAAAATATGCCATCAATCCAGAGGTACTATTCCCCCCTGCCCAGCTTTCAGACAGTAGTCCTGGCTTTTACAATAAGCTTTCACCAGACTACCCCAACATCTTTCAGCCAAATTAGGGAAGACTAGGCTTGATATTTTTGATATTTTTAAGTGGGGGGGATGGAACAGAACAGGGTTTTTACACACACACACACACACGCACGCACACACGCATGCACGCACGCACGTGTGTATAAAGAAGAGCAAACAAACCAAAAAGAAACCTATTTACATCACATACTTCCAATGAAATCCTGACCCAGCTGTAATCAGTGAAAGCTCTGCCATTCACCTCCGTGGGCCACAATTTTTCCCTTTCTGTTTATTATCCATCGCAAATATTATTCTCCCTTACCTCCCTCAATGCTTTTGTTTCAATGGTCCTATTTGGAAGGTTATGAAGACCTCATACTTCTAACCATTCACATGGAAATCTCATGAATACAGAGTGATTATTGTAACAAAGATGGATCCTACAGTAGGGCTAAAGGTTCTATTTCAGGTCACAATCCCCACACTAGATGTCACAAATGCCAAAGAAATTCAATTATAATGGCTGGTCTTGGACTTAAAGTTTGCCCAGCATACAACAAAAATGGGAATCACTATTCTAGGTCTATTTGTACAACATACAGTAGCTATAAATAAAAGTACTCCTCAATGTCACATTTTCAGAATTAAATACATAATTTTCCATATTCCAGACCAGTCAGGATCTAAAATTACTGAGGTCTCTTAAATCATTAGAGCTGAAATACAGGCCAAACTTTCTATGTATAAAAGTCAGACAGATATATCATCTTTAGATACAGTCTCAGCTTATTGTGTCAAAGTGTTCTACCAAATGTAGGTTGAAGGGTTTATCAGTCAAAATCAGAGTTTCATTTATGAAGTGACTTTTGATTAGAATGCCAGGAATTTCTACAATCACATACATGGGATAAATATGTATTCAAATTGGTACAAATCTACCTATAAAATTCAGTCAAAGTGATTTTGGTCTCTCTCACAAATGAAAATTGTAGTAAAAGGTTTAGAAAAAATGATAATTGCTCTAGCCATTTTATGATTCTTAAATTTTAATTTATGATGCTTTTAACTAATGTATATGAATTCAAATCTATGGGTAAATATTAACAGAAATCATAAAAATCAAATTTTAGTCATTGTTGTGCTAAAAATTACTTTAATTATTTCAAACAGCACAACAATGATTATTAAACAGGCACTAAATGGAATCAGATTTTAGCAGAAATTGCAAAGATCCTAAAGAGGGTGGAGTTCAATCATACTGCACGTGCCACTTTTTCCAAGAAATTGTATAGTGAAGTACTCTCAGTGAGTCATCACAAACCACTTTGAAAATACAAGGAACACCACCCAGTGGCTTCAGGACATAAAAGTAATGGATGCAACAACTTCCACAACAAAATCACAAACACAAATTGCACAAGGAACAGTTTGCAATATGCCTTTTCTCAGAAATAAAGCCAGAATCCTCTCTGACTTTCCTACTTGATCACTCATTTGGATGCTCCAAAAATCATATCACAAAAGTACTCCTGGAAGCTCCTTGGTGAAGCTGTTAGTTATTATTTCCAGATGTAAAAAAATCCAGTCTTCCTTTGCCTGAACAATACTTTCTGTCTGACTGCTTTAGGGTTTTCTTCATTACAGTTACCATACGCCTGGATTTTCTCAGACATGCCCACTTTTTGGGTCCTCCCACCTCTGTGCAGGTGTTTTTTTTAAACAAATGTTGGGGATTTTGCTCTGCTCAGCATCAAAGTTTTCCCTGGGACTTCCTGGCTTGCCCTAGCAAATTGCTGCTTGGGGGTGAAGGGAGCAGAGGGAGGGCAATTGGAGGTAGAGGGCATCACGTGTATCTGCTCGCACACACATACATGGCCGGCATGCAGCTAGGAAGGGTGGTAGGAGCATCCCCAGCAGCTGCATGCAGGTAAGTCTATGGGGGAGGGGAGGTTGGAGGGCCAGGGCTTGGGGAAGGTGTATGTGGAGGGGATGGGTGTGTGAGGGGGGTGGATGTTTGCTGGTTCTGGGGGAACCTGTCCAGGCTTCAGGGCTGCAGCATGGGGAGGTGGAGGAGGCACCTACCACTCCAGCAGGGGAAGGTGGCAGAGGGGCCCTTTGGGGGGCAGCAGGGAGCTGCATGGACCAGTCAGCAGCACTGGAGCTAGTACTCCTACTTGCAGAGGCGGGGCAGCTTAGAGATGCTCCAGTGCTGGGGGTAGAGGCAGGATGAGGGTCAGGAGTGAGGGGCACCAGAAGGCCTGGTGGGGCTGTGGCTCAGGAGTGAGAAGCAGAAGGGGTGGGGGGTGGTGACTGTGGGTTGGGAGCACAGGGAACAAGCAGTGCCAGAGGGCTGTGGGTGAGGGGCACCAGCATGGTCAGGGGAGGGGGGGGTGGGCAGGGTATTGTGGGTCAGGAATGAGGGGCAGCAGCAGGGCTGGGGGGGCTGTGGCTTGGGAGTGAGGGATAGGGGCAAGGCATGGGCATATCAGTGCCCCTCACCACAATCATATTATTCCCCCCAACCCCACCGCCAGACCGACAGGTGTCCTCTTTTGAAACTGGAAATATGGTTACCCTACCTTCATGATCAGAAGAACTTTGCTCCCAGTGCATGAAGGTTTAAAAACTGGAAAATTGCAACGTTAAAAATAAATAAATAAATAATACCCAACAAAAACAAAAAACCCTAAAAAAAAACAACCTGAAACTAGAAGTGTAATGAGCCAATGCTACCAGATTCTTAAAATGTCTTCATTCTTCTACCAGACTTTAAAAAATGCATCTATAGGTGCAATTTCAAGGATTCTGATGGATACAAATTATGCATTTTACACAGGATGAATTTATTAAGCTCCAAGCTTCCATATTTAGCCATTCAAGACATAATAGTAATGTTTTTTTCAGACATATCTAAGGGTGGTAAAAAAAACAGTTTTTCAGATCAAAGGTACCAATACTCTCCCAGTCTCAGACCCTAAACCATATGTTCTAGAGAAAAAAGCTGTTCCTTTTCACTCCTGGCAGTTTTGTTTATTTCTCTTGAAAGATTTCTTTTTTTTTGGCGGGGGGGGGGAAGTGAGGGGGGGAGGGGGGAGGGTTAATACCTTTCTAATGTATTTGAGCTCTAGTCCTGTGCCAACTGGAGTCTTCTACAGGACCCCATATGTTTAGAATCCCTTCTCTATTTTCTCCCACCCTTTTTCATTGGCCATTTCTTTCCGGGAAGGATTAATTTTAAAGTCCTGCAGTGAAAAACACAATTAATTGTCATCTTCCTTCCCTGAATTCAGAATGACTAGTGCCCGAATCCTTGGCCCACATATAAACCCTTACACACATATGTGACCGTCTGCAGCCAGCATGGGACTCAGCAAAACCTACAGCCAGCAGTATTTCAATGACCAAAGTAAGTATAAACGTAAACCTTTGCATAAAAATATCTTTGATTTCTCTTGAAAGACACTCAGACACAGTGAAGAAGGAAATCATTTCCCAAAACATCACACCTCCCAGAAATATGACCAATACACCCTCATTTTGTTTTCACATAAGTACTATGAAAAATGATTCATCTCTAATTCAGGAAGAAAACTGCCTTGCCATATAATCAGTAGGTGCTTTACAAATGCACACAGTACAGTACCTTTTTCATTCAAAGTTTCTTCTTTTATTTTCCTCACAGCTTCTTGGCCTTCATTTTCACAATTTCCAGCTGTCATAATCAAGAAAACACAAAATTAATAACACAATCAGACTGTGGAATACCCTGTCATTCCACTGTTAAAATTAACCATAACTGTAACACATCACAGCCAGCCATAAGCTAACAAAAAGTTGCAAGTGAAAAAGAATGATTCATTGGAATCACACTGGCAGTGGCTTAAAAAACACCATACAAAAAATACGTTGCTGTTCACATATGATCTGACTGTTTTATTTCATTTCATCTAGTAATTCCCTGAAAACAAGCAGCTGCACGCTTGAACAGCTGGACATACCTTTGTAAATTCAACTGAAACACATTTCATAGACTGATTCTGAGACGGACATAAACAAACAAGCTTGGACTGCTTGGCACTTCTTTTTTCCAAATGAAAGAGACCTGAAAATTTGGTAGAATTTTAGTAAACTTTCTATGATATCTGGCTCTGTGCATAGGCATGGTGTTTATTATCCTAAGGGGAAACTATGTTTGGATATTAAATATAAAGATAAGACTACACCTTCACATCATTAAGCTGGATTGTACAGGTTGCACTTAAATACCATTTTGTTGTCTGTCAGTTGATTTGCACTAGCATTGTCTCGAAGATGCAATCTATTGCTCTTGGGAAGTTTTAAACTTGACAAAGAAATTTACTGTTCTGTTTCTCCATCCAAAGATGCAACTTCTATAGCACCCAGAATGACATCCTACTCTAGTTAGATGCATATAATGAGGTCCTTAAAGAGTTTTGTAAATTCTATTCTCTCTTCCCTGCTTATGTGGGCTTTGCATAGATCTCTATATATAGTGACATGCTTGGAAGGGAAAAGACATTATTCCCACCCCCCTTCTTTCTTTCTTGTTGTTTATTGCATTAGCAGTGCATTATGTCCATTTTTCCTTGATTTATTTGTTCAATGATCCTTCTGGTTACTATGAAACAGAAGGTTCTCATGACATATCCAAAATCATAGCTAATTCTAGGGGCTCCCCAGCCAGTGCTGGAGGGTGGAGTGGGTAAATTGGAGCCCCCCCACTTCACCTCAGAGCAGAGAATAACCCCTTTCCTTGCCCCCTGCAGCTGGCCTCTGGCCCTGCCCTGCCCACACCCCAGAGCAGCAAGAAGAGGTGACCATGATGGGGGCAGAAGCCCCTGTCATGGTATCCTGGAGTACAATCCTCTTCCTGAGGGGTGAGGGGGGGGGCATGCTGTAGGCAGGGGGGCCGTGCTGTGGGGTGGGGAGAGCTACTGCAGACTGCATGGGGTGAGCGGCAGTCACGGCACTGGCAGGGCTTGGGGGGCTATGGCTCCCTCCTAGTCCTGGTGCCACCACTCACCCTATGCAATCCATGGCAACTCTGACCACTTGTTTGTGGTCCCGCTACCAGGAAGAGGGTCGCACTTCCTGGACACTTGATAGGGCCCTGGCCCCCTCGCCACTCCAATGGGCAGGGTCGGGGGCCTGACCAGAGGCCACCTGGCAGGGCCCTTAGGTGAGGGGGCAGGGAGGTGTGTTATTCCCCCCTTCTTCTGGCATCTGGCAGAGGGGACAGGAGGGGGTTATTCTGCCGCTTGTTCCACTCAAGCGGCAAGTGGCAGTGGTGGCAGTCAGGGCTCGCAGACCACAGCTGAGGTCCCCCAAAGCTGGTAGGGGTACAGGGTGGAATAATCCCTGTCTCTGCCCCTGGGGCCATGCCAGCCAGCATTTGGCTGTGCCCCAGCAGCAGTCAGTAAGGGGCTACACCCAGCAAACCCCAGATCAGGTCCATGCCAGTGGGACAGGGAGAGAATTAAACCCCCACCCTGGCCAGGTCACTCCAGGCTGCTGCCGGGGCTGGTCATGCCTCCCACCACTGGAACAGCCAGCAGAGAAATGCAGGTCCATGCCAGTGGACAGGGCGGGGGGGGGGGGGGAGTGGGAGAAGAATAAGCCTCTTCCCTGCCCCCTTCTGGGGGCCAGCATCTGGCCAGGCCCCAGCCCCTGCTTGTCTGCTCCAGCTAGGGAGCAGAAGGGTGGGCCCAGCCCTGCTCTGCTGGAGCAGAGAGCCCGGCGAGCATGCTGGAATGCTGGGGGAATCTGGTTTACCTTAAGCCAGGGAGGGGTCTGGGACAGAAGTTGCACAAACCGGTTTGAGCTCAATCAGTTAAGTCTAATTACTACATTCAAGCAGGTTTATCTCAAACCAGTTTCAGCCATTTTGAAACTGGTTTATGCGCACTGAACTTCTGTTCTGTTACAGGTTTAAACCAGTTTCTGATCACTTAAACCTGTTTATGTGCAACTTCTGTCCCTAGCCATAAGAGTTCACATTTTCACCCAGTTGGCCACTTTTGAAGCCATCTGCAGCAGTGCACTTGTGTTTGTTCACAGCTATAAACTGCTTTTTGTGGCCAAAATGAGTAAAAATTGTCACTTCTGTCCATATCCAGTGTTCCATACTATATCCCTTTGAGAAAGCACTTTTTATCTCAAGCGCCTCAAGACACTTTATACCAGATTTTATATGTTAACTTGTTGATTCAGGCACAGGGGAGAAACGTGATCACAGTAAGCCAGACCCACAGGGAAGCAGGATGAAGCATTCTGCAGAAGCTGCAGGTGTGCTTGGCCAAGTATAGGAAGTTATTGTACTTGCTTGACTGGAGACAAGAAGTCCTTGATTGCATGAAGGAAAATGATTCACTATGTTCTAAAAGCAGCTGGAAACATGCAACTTCACCATTTCAAATGTTAAGAGAGAAGGCAGGTTGCTTATAAACATCTACAAGTGTGTTGACCTATAACTAGCCGGCATAGATTATAAAAGATTATAAAAGGATTATAAAAAGAAAGAAACAGACTATTTCAGTATTTGGAGGATTTTTTATTTTCCCATCTAGGATTTCACAGAATATAAACTTCCAGCTTGGTTCTTGACCCTGGATATAGATGCAGCATCAACAAAGCCGAGTGAAACAGCCATATTTGTGGAACTCTGTACAAAGGAGCTATGGGCAAGAGAGAAACTTTCCTCATTGTTTCACCCTAAGTGATTTCCTACAGTGGAGGCTCAAAAATCAATGAGTCACAGTGCTGGATATAGCTGTGCTACAAACTGATTTCTGTAGAAATCCCTGTGAGGGTCTCATCTTTTCATTCAGCATTAGTCACACAGTGAATATGCTTATTAAAGCTTCCAGTCTCTTGACTAAATTCCCAATATGTTTGCTTAATTTGTTTTTAAAGGAACTTGCATGGGTTTTTTTTATTATTATTCTTCACATTATTTCACTGATACATTAATTTTTTTTTTATTAAAGTTAGTGCCTCCAAATTAATTCAGTTCATTCTGTTTTGCATATTGTTAATTTAAAATGATTGCAACAGAAGAGTTATTTTGCTGAACAGTCCCTTCAAATCTGTGCTCCCATATTAACTTGACAGGGTTTAAAAACCTGCTTCTGGAAGCTGAGTGTCATGAAACTTATAATTACCACAATCCAAGTTGTTTCTGTATTTCAATAACTCACAGCTTTTTAAATGATTTTTGTGAAAGACAATCCTTTAGAGACAAATAAAGGGATTGGATAAGGAACCAAATCCTTACAGAAAGTTCTAAACAATGTAAACACTTACTGTATCTTTTTTTATATACAAGTAAACTGCAGAGAGTTTACTTAAAGTGCTTCCTTGTGTATTATAAGAAGAAGGGTGGTAGGAACACAAAGATTAACTGCCACATCCCATTATGACTTCCCCTTTCTTCCCCAACCCTGTTTTCAGTGGTTTTACTATGACAAATTTGGTATACTATGACAGACCATTTGGTATAAAATTTACCATGCTACTTCTTTGCCTCAGGTTGAAGTTTTGGGGGTTGTTTTATTTTGAAAGTCTGAACAACAACCCCCCCGACCCAGTCATTTGACTGAACAAACCCTCCTCTCTTCCCCCAAGACTGAAATTCAGTATTTTAGTTTCTTAGACTATTTTTTCCTCAAGAGGTGGGGGGAACTGTAGCCTTTGCCTCTTGTTTAACCCCAAGAAAATTCTGTGAAAATATGACCAGGTTATAATGCCACAAAATAGTCATTCCTACTTGCTCCATTAATAGTCTTTCGAATATCCCATTTGCACTGAGAATATTCCTAACCCACAGCAAGTCCTATGAATAGTTTCCAAACTATTATGAAGGTTTACAGAAAAGAAAAGGTGCTCCCCCTGAAATACCCTTAAAAAATGTATTGTTGTGACAGCTAGACAATAAGTCCTTCCCTGGACTGTCTTCAGACCTACACCTAAAACTCATATTGATGAGGAACGGCTCATATTTCTATTTCAAAAGGTAGGACCCCTATAGTTCTCCTTCATTTAAAAGTGAGTTAACTAAGAACTAGAAAAGTCTTCTAAGGTCACTTTTGACAGAGTTGGGGATAGATCCACATATATGCAAATATCTTCCACTTAAACATGCTGCTACTTGGGCCTTGTCCATATTTTCTCATGCTCTGCCAAGGAGTGCTGCCATCAAGTACATTCAGCCTCATACCAGGTGCACTAAGTTCCAAAATGAGCCAACACAGCTACTTTAGGCTACAAATACATGTTGCCAAATGTAATCGACCAGCTGTGCAGCAATGTATCATGGCACAGCTGATCTGCTTTGATGGGTGAACACATCACACCCTGTCTTGCCCTCAGCAGCACAGGACAAGGGGCAACATGATCTCCCTGCTTCCCCAAACCCACAATGCAGCTCTGGGACAGCAGGATAAGTGGGTTTTCGCCACACAGCCAGCCCCAATGGAGAAGCGCTTTTCCCTGCTGAAGCAGGGTAAGTGAGGAGATCACAGAACGAACATAGCTACTTAAGGAATAGCATACATGGGCTGTTCTGTGCCTGAACATAGCTACTTAAGGAATAGCATAGACTGGGCTGTTCTGTGCCTTTTCTTATTTATTTCTTCTACTATGCCATATAACAATGAAATATATTCAGGTGAGATTAACTGAGAAATAATATTTTTCCAAAAATAAACTAGTCATGCAAATTGACAAAATAACTATGCAAAATAAAATATGATTTACATAAGATGAAAAATTATTTTTCTCAGAAAAATACTAAGGCTAATACCATAATAAGCAAACTTCTGAAAATAGTATGCAAGCTTTTAATTTAAAAGTCCTCCATTCATCATTCATATATACAACTCTTGTATGTCAAAACATTTGGTGCCTGACCCAAAGCTCACAGTCAATGAAAACTGACTGACTTGAATGGGCTTTGGATATGATTCTATGGTTGGATTTTTGCCATCTTGATTACATTAAACAGTACCTAACTGTGAAAGTCATTTCAATAATTTCAGTGGGACTTGTCACAAAGTTAAGCATGACTCAATTTGATTTGGAGTGACAGAATCTGCCCATAAGAAACCACAGCATCTGGTGAAGTGAGCTTCAGCTCATGAAAGATTGTGATATATAATTATATACATATATACACACCAACACATAAATTATACCCATATATTACAGACTGACTCTCTCTTTCTCTCTCTGGTTAGTGTATAAAGTACAAATTTTCCCTGCCTTCTACCTAAGAAATTCAACATTGTTGAATGAACATTTACATTGAATAAATGTATGCATTATCCATACTCCATATTCTAACATGTGCGCTTTAAAAAATATTTTTAAATTTATCTAAAACAGAAACTCTCTTCAAAGGGATAATTTTCAAACCATATTCACTATTTACCTATAGGTTTGACTGAGCCAGATGAAGATGAAAAGCATTTTCTAGCTAGCTTTGTGCTTCATAAATATAAGGGATTAATTATGTAAATTCCTAGAGAAATTGGTAACCAAAATTGAGAGAGAGACTTTCTTGCACCACAGGTAAAACAAGGGAAAATGCCTCAAGGTATTTAAAAGATATTTAATTCATGCCATATAAGCCTGTAATTGCCTAGGGGGAATTAATAAAAGAAATCCAATTATTCACCCAAGTAAGTAAAATTAAACTATTACTGACTACATACTTTAAAGAAACAAATGCAGAAAGAGTAAGTTCCTAAGAAGTATACTAGATAGATTTAAAATGACAGGAATCTGGCAGTGCAGAGAGGACATCCATTCATCTTGACACAAATTCTTAACAGGCATGTTTTTTGTATAAGTACTGCAGGGCTTCAGTGTGTGACTAGGAACAAAATACTAGAGCTGTCTAACAGCAGAACAACCCCTGATGGGGTGCATAATGTTTAAAACTCTCTATGGCAGAGGCAGGCAATTATTTCAGGTGGAGAACCACTTACCAAGTTTTGGCAAGTCATCAAGGACCGCATGGGTAGCCCTGCCCCTTGACAGGCCCCATGGGTAGCCCCACCCCCTAGTCGCCATCTTCGGACTGGAAGTTCCACCCTTTAAATCTTGACCTTTGCCACCAGAAGTCCCTCTCCTTGTATAGCACGAACTGAACTAATGTAGCTGATGTTAACATAAAGTGTAATAATTGTGAAATATAACCATGTTAGTCTTGTCCTGTAAGCAACTTGAAAACTCCATTTTGTATCCTTCTGCTTGACATAAGTGAATGAACTCTGCATAGCCTTTATGTATGTGTGTGGAAAAGGGTGAATGGTGAGAGAATGGCATAGAGACAGGAGAAGAAGATTTAACTGTTTATGTAAGCAACAAGGTGTCAGATGTGTAAATTATCAGCCAGTAACTAACTAACAAACGTATGAAGAATCCCTTTGAAGCTTGAGGGCACAAAGGAGATAACAGAAGAAGAAATGCTGCCATGTGGGCAGCAAAAACACTCCAAGGCTAAGATAAGCTTAAGACAAAAGAAGAACAACTGCAAAAACAGAAGTTGGGTATGGAAAAACCCCAAAGCACTGAAACAAAGGATTCCAATCTCTATAAAATAACATTTTGAAAATACCAAGCTGGGTGAGTCTCTTTCTCTACTGCTGTTTCATTGGAGCACAGATGCGTCTGTTCACCCCATTCCACCTGTTATCTTCAAATCTGCTATCTTCAAATGATCATCATCTGCTCAATAAGCCTGATTTGGCCACCCTGGGCTGATATTGAGCAACTGTTGCTGGTAATTATATCTGGTGTATGTGTGGATAAAATGGTTGTTTTTGTGTATGCATACGCCTGTGTATAATGATATGTATGATGATTTGTGTGTGTTTGTATGAATGATGTGCCCGAATCTCTATGTCTAACTTATGTAATCAATAAATGCAGCACCTTGCCTTATCCCCCCTTTATAAAGTCTCGCTCGTGATTTGAGCAATTGGCAATTTGAGTAACATTTTTGGTGGAGAATGTGGGCAGCGGTGAATAAGTTTCTATGTTGAGGTTATTGATCAGGTCTGTGTTATCTGTATAGTAAGTTTTGTCTGTATAGGTGTTTGTCTGTCTATCTGAAGGTGTACACACGGCCCAGTGGTAGAAGTGCCAGGTATAGTGGTCACAGGTTAGACCGACCATTTGGAAAAATAGAGGAATACTTGGATACTCGGACAAGTTGTTTGACTTGAAAAGCCCACCTGTGGGTTGTGGATAATTAGAAGCTCACTTTGTGGGTTATGGACTGCTAGGGTAGTCCAGACAGCCTATAGAGAGGGGTCCATTGTTTTGGTTTTGAGTTTTGTTTTTGGACTTGGTTATCTTGGCAATCGGACTTTTTGGCACGTTTTTACGGATTAGTATACTGGATTTGAGTATTAACAAATGGCAACTAACTTTAAGCAGTAAGAAAAATACAGGAGATGGAAGTTAAGATGTTCAAAAGAAAGACAGTAAAGAGTGAGGCAGATGTGAAAGATGTCAAAGATCCCTTGCCTACATATCTGCAAGATATGAGTCTTTTAAAACAAGTGTTGCAGTGATTTGGACATAGCCCATGGACAAAGCAGGCAGTAAAAGATGCCTATACCATTGCAGCTTAGTTTTACCACTGGCTCCCCCTGGGTCCTACTGCCCCTGGCTCCTATCATCTTTGACAGGCAGCCAGGTGTAGATAAATATTAATTTTCTAAATCTGTAGGGGCTTCACTGGCCAGACAGAATGGCCAAGTGGGCCAAATCTAGCCTGTGGGATGTATTTTGCCCACCCCTGCTCTATGGAAATAATCTAAGTCCTTCAAATGCTACCCCCAGGATCCCCTTTACCACCATAATTTCCAATATAAGGTATCTTGGCAGGGAGTGGGCGGGGGGTGGTCCTGTGTCACCCTATCCCAGAAGCTAGCATCCTCTTTCTTTCTCATCTCCATTCCAAATAGCAGCTTATCCCTCAATGCCATTGTAAGTTTAGTATTGGAGTGATGTTGTGGCTGTGAGGGCCCAGGAAATATGCAAGAGGCAAGGTATTTTAGGGGGAATACCTTTTACAGGACCAAATACAAGAGTAGGAGATGTTTTAGACAAACTTTCAAGCACAAGGCACTCTTCATCAGGTTTGTAAGGCTACCTGGTTGTACTATTCCTTCCAAGTTTGCCAAGTTAATTTTGGGAAATAGGAGGGGCTTGGCAGACCATTTTAAGGCACACAGGGCAGTAGAAGAGTCCTAGCCTATCATTCAGATTTGACAGGCAAGTGACAGGAGGCCTTCAATATGACCCCAGGCAACCATGCTACAGGAAGGGTGTTTCATAAACCCTAATGTACAACTGTGTTATGGACTATAGCTTGATATCACAGTAATAGACTCTGTATGTATATGATCTCTTTTAAAAGTTGCACAATGTAATTATTAGCTAACTTACCTTGCTGCTACAGAAAATGAAAGGTTTTAATTAGATGTTTTAATTAATGCACCTCTTAAGGGCAGCATCAGTAGATTTATCATCTTTATTGGCAATCAACTGGAGTAAACAGAGGAGTGGAGACCTTATAGGTACTGTTTCTCCAGGGATCCAAAACATCAGGTTTGCATTATAGGGATTATAGTGCCATGTGAGAGTATATATGATATTCTACAGCAGGTAACGTATGCCCAACAGATAATCCCTGCTCTAAAAGAGTTCTTAACCTAACACTGAGCAAGGTGTGGAAGACTTCCATGTGGGCTAGCATGAAAGGACAGGGAGGGTGCTTGATAATGTTTTGTGGGAGGCCCTTCTGTTTGCAGAAGAAGCCAGGACAAATACCTGCAAGGTCAGGAGTAAGTAATGTTGACAAATGAACAGTCATGAGAGAAATCTGAACACAGCAGAGTAATAAGGGTGGGAGTGTAAAAAGAGATTAGGGACAAGATATCAGCAGGGGTGGAGTTGTGTTTAACTTTGAAAGTGCAGATAAGAAGTTTTAACTTGACAGAAAAAAATGAATGCTTCACAAGAGCTCTTTCAAAGACTCTGGAGGGGAATTATATGGAGAATGTGATAAAAACTGAGATTGATAACATGCCTTGAAACAGAGGAGAATGATTTGTTTAACATTTTATTAAGGAATAGATTGATAACCAACTGCTGGATGTGATCTGATCTGTCTTGTAGCACAATAATCTACCTGAATAAAAAGTACTTTGAGAAAACAACACTAGTAGTTTCACACCTAGAGGTCTTTCTCCTATTTCAGATTCATCATCTACATTTCATATTGAGATTAAAAAAAAACAGAAAATAATCTCAGTGGCATGAGTCCAAGATCTGAGCGCTCCCTTGAAAGGTATAGCTAAGACTGGGGGAAAAAAAGGAAATCACTTACTGGAGAAAAAGAAACGTATTTATCTAGCTCTGAGTGTTTCAGCTGCCTGAGAGTTTAGATGAAAGAATATCACTCAAACTGATGCACTGAGATCCAGAACACATTTTGCAGTTGCTTCTTCTACTTCTACAACGATAACATGGAATTTGATCTGTTCTGTATAAATTGTGTTAACTAACACAAACTCCAATTTCTTTAGAAAATCTTACGTGCAGGAAAATACAATCTATCCTGTGTTCAGGCTTGCCATTTCAAGCTGTCTCCAAGCTGTCTCTAAATTTCAGCATGATCTAAAAAGCAAGATAACCTGGAAGAAAAGTGGTTTGAAACTGTGAATTTCCAATGGAATGAATGATCCAGTGTCCAGAGCTATACTACTATAGCATCAGAGGTTGAATAGTTAAACTAGTGGAATGGAAACATTTCTACATGCTTATAAATTTGAAACTTGAGCTGGAATGAAAATAGTAATAATACAATCTAAAATACATACTAACTGCTCTATTATAAAACAGCTTCTACCATAACTGATTCTAGTCATTCAGAGCTTTGTAATAATATATCCAGCATTTACAAGCACTGATAGAAAAATGCTTATATATCAGACAGAGAGAGAGAGAAAGTTGTGCCTTTGCCTCATTAAACTAGATTGTGCAGTTTAAAATTGATACCACTTGTATCAACTGCTTTGTCACAGAGTTGTCTCTAGGACACAATTTTTTGTTTTTGGTAAAATTGAATTTTCACAGTGGATTATCTCATTCAGTCTATTCACCCAAACATGTATACTTTCCCATAGCATCTAGAATGTCTAAGGGCTTCCTACCAAAGTTAGATGCATGTATTGAGGTCCATAAAAAAAAAAACAAAAACCTTATTCTATTCTCCCTTCCCTATGGGCTCTGTAGCTATTTTTATATGTAATAACATGCTTGGAAGGGGAAAAGCTCTTTTCCCTTCCCTTTATTTCTTTGTTGCTGTTCATTAGGCTAGGAATGCATTTTGTCCATTTGTCTTTATTTCTTCATTCATCCTTCTGTTTATGGTGGAAGAATTCTATTGAAACACAGGTTCTTTTGATGTGTCCAGTAATGTAATTAGACCTTCATTACTTTAATTTCTCTGGGAAAATTGCTCCACACGAAACCCCTTAAGAAAGTACATGTTAGCTTAGGTACCTTGCTGCACTTCATTCCAAACTTTAAGTAGCATTGTTCCCATTAAGAAATATCTGTTCTTGGCCAGGCGCAGAGTCACAACATTCTTTAACTGCAGGCAAAAACAATTGGTTTCATGAAGGAAGATGGCTCACTATGTACATAAAAGCAGCTGCATACATGCCACTTCATTATTTCATATGGCAAGAGATAAAGCAGCTTGCCTATAAATTCCTCCAAGTGTGCTGGCCTACAACTAGTCTGTGTAGATTGGATGAGCTTTTGAATTACATAAGTACAAACCAATCAAGTTCTTCATTTGATTTGTACAATTCAAAATTCTGTAATAATTTAACCATATATTCATTTTCATCTAGTTTTCTCAGAATGCTTCAGAAATATTAATGAAATAAGCCTCCCATGCTGCTGAAAAATGAGTGAACACTATTATACACTGAGGCACAGTGAAGGGTAGGTACATTATACATAATCCAGATTAAGTGATCAGAAATCAAACCACCCCATAACTGTACAGAATTTGGGGTACATAGACCAGACTAAAAGTGGCAGAACCTGGTCTAAAATAGTCCTGGATCAATGTGCATTCAAACTGATTTGAATTAGGTTAATCCATTGCATTAAACTTCTGCACTATATCCCCCATTAAATCATGTTAGGTCACTATCCACCAGCATCCCAGGCACCTTTGAAGCTCCTCACAAGCCCTCCCTCACAGGGAGGTGCACTACTACTCAACCTGTGCTCATTTGCTCCAAGCAAGTGCCCAGCGAGTCCCACCCCCAAGCTCTCCCAGAGATGAACCAGGAAAACCTGGGTCCCCCAGATCCACCTCCTGTCTAAGGCCAGCTATCAGCTACAGCCAGCAATGAGGTGAGGAGGGCATTTCTGCCACATGAACCTGGTAGCTAATCAGGGGTAGCCCAGCCACTGGCTGTGCTCAGCAGTCTCCAGCAGCCCAAGGAGCCCACTGGGAAGCATGCAGAAGTGTTTCCAACCTTCAGGCCTTGGCTAGTATAGGCAGCTTGCAAAGGGTGAACATTTGTTCTGTTTGCTCCTGAACTAACCGTGATCACTTACAGAAAACCACGTAAGTTAAATTAATTCTACCGCGAGCTTTTTTAATATTTATACTTAGTCAAAGTTACTTGCCCAATATCCCTAAGCAAGATCTCGGACAAAACCAAGAATAGAACCCCAAGCTTCCAACCTTTAGTCTCCGCTTATTTATGAAAATCGGAGAGTTCTTTTTAATCAGAGAAAACTAGGATCCCTGTTTATGATGTACATCTGCGTTTAAGATTTCCACTTAAAAGATTTTGCATATGCACTATAGTATAATATCAGATGTTCACCACTACCTTATTTTGCAGGTACTTTTTTAAAAACTACTCAAATAACATTGTAATTATTATGGTCTATATACAGGAAGCATGAAAGTTACCATTCATCAGGAACATTTGGAAGAATCATTTGCGCTATATATTGAATGAAGGAAATAAACAAGGTACAGTATATAATTTTAAAACAATACAAAGAATGTTTTTGAGGCATCCATTGTACACAGAAATTCCAGGAGGAATAGTACTGTCATTCTGAGTTACCCCACAATGACAGAAGAATATGGTTTTACCTGTAAACAAAGAATTGTCTTCAAGAGAAGCCAAAGGCAGAAAAAATACAGAAAAACGGTAAATGATTTGAAAGACTGCATGTGTACAAAAGAAGAGGAGGCTTATAATGGAACTTTTTGTAGCCTTCACTATAATGCAACTGGCATAGGAAAATATTAAAAGTGAGAGGTAATTTCAAGGTAAATCTGGACTGAATTTTTCAATCCTCATATTAAAAATATAAATTTCTTGCCCACCTTGAAAACCTGATAATATTCATGTGCTGCTTGAATAACTCTGTAGTCATTCAATCCTAGGAAAATATGCCTAAAAGTTAGAAAGAAAAAGGCTTTCCTGAACAAATTAGAGCTGAAACATCTCCCATCCAGCTAAGGAGATGGAGACTATTAAGTACACACAAACACACACACATATATAGTATATACATATTCTGTAATTGAAATGAAATAAAACTGCCTTTAAAAATGAAAATCTGCACTTTTCAAATAGGGTGTAATTATCCATTAAAAGTCACCTTTGTGCTACTAACATTCTGTACTACACTGGGCTGACTTCGAGCATCAAAAGTTCAACTTAAAAACTTGAAGTAAATCAGAATGGAAAGGCATGTTGTCTTGGTTGCTGAACCAAGTTTAAACATACTGGGCCTGTCAATGAACTGTAAATTGAGGTTACAGATGTGTAATTTAAGTGGGTGTGTGTGTACATATGTATGTATGTACAAATGCATATACGTTCATGAAACTGACTTGCTTTCAAATTTACAGAACACTGTGATATTATGGGCCTGATCCTCCACTGTCTTGCACTTTGTTTTCACATCTGTGCACAGTGTCCACTGTGTGTAAAATGCTGCCAAGTCATGTGGCTGAATCTAAGTTACTGACATCTGCAAAGGACTTTGACAATCTTCATTAAAATGTACTATACAAAGTACTATTTTTATAATAAATGTTATCTCATAGCTTATTTCTCAAAGAATAATACAGAATATAATCTCTAGGCTTGAGTACTCAATTCCATGAATAATCCTACCAATTTCCATGGGATAAAATATACTACAAACTGTGGCTAATGTTATCGCAAGCTGACCCAAAGTCCTCATGAGATTGACAAAACAAATCAATTCTGTAAGATTTAGTTGATCTTTTTAAATTTAGGAATTTTTAAATTTCAGCAGGTTTAAATATTTGGCATGTGCCTTCCCGTTCATTCAATAGGTAGATAAGCTAGAAAGATGGAGGTACATCAATTCCAAACCATGTAACTTTAAAACCTCATAGTTTTAAAATTAATTAAACCATTTTTCTTCAGTTGGCAACTGTTGGAAAGCTTACTGAGATGTAACAATTAAGCAAAGTTTGAACATGGTTTCACTGTACCAGTACATCAAGAGTATATACAATTGCCTAACAATTCTAATTTGAGTTTTACTTAATATATTATTAGCCAAGATATAATTTACATCAAACAAATCCTATCATTTAGAATCTTTCAACCCTAACTTCGTCTCATAATTTTTAATGCCCAGTTGTAGCTTTGTTAGAAAACAATTTTCTTTTGCAAGCATTATTCATTTCAAGAAGAGATCATATTTAGAATAGGAGTATATTCCATGAAGAGATAATATTTAGAATAGAAGTGAGTACTTACAAGGTTCATATATACAAAGAGAGAAAAAAAGGTGTCTTGAAGTAAGCCAGGCTTACAAAAAAGTTGTTTTGTATCTCCCTTCTAGTAGCAGGACCATATGGATAAATTTTATAAGCCCTTACATGGTTGTCATATTACATTCAAATTTGAAATGAGGCAGAGAGTTAGGCCCTGAGACTAATTTCTTCCAACAGAAGTAATTGGGATTTTTGCAATTTATCTCTTATTAAGGGCCATAAGATATAGGATTTCTGTTCTAGACAGCAGGAACTGTAGGTAAGGAAAAAAATCCTACATCAACAATGGGAGAGAATCAAAATCTTTTCTGTAGTCACAGATTTGTTGTGGTTAAAGTCTAATCACTGGGTGTGAGCTTTAATATTCATTAGCCTATTTTAATGTGCACTGAAGTGTCACAAAAAAACATTCTTTTTAGCTAATGTGCATTAAAATAGGCTAATGTGTATTTTTCTAGTACCTTACAATGGAGATACTAGATTTAATGCGCATTACCTGAAGTGCATTAATGGACGTGTAGATGCACCCATTAAGGCTAAGTACAGAGGTTCAAAAAACCCAAGGCAGAAGCGATCTGATTTTTGTGCTTTAAGTGCCCTAACATTAGGTCAGGAAGGAACAGAACAGATGCTGGCCTTTGGGAGAGGAGGGCACACAGAGTGCCTGCGCTGGTCAGGCCAGGAGGGTGGAGGCACTGCTGGAAAATGCCAAGCCGAGCTCAGCCAGCAGGCTTTCCTCCCCTGCTGCTCTGTCAGCCACAGGAATCTATCAGCTGGAGCTAGGGTAGGGGGTGGTAAGAGGCAAAATCCTGGCATCCAAGTCCCCATGCCTGCACCCCCATATGACAGAGCAGCAAGGGGAGGGGGGAGGCTATACCCCTGCAACTGGCACAGGGGAAGTACCTAGTCCCCCACCACCACCACTGCCATGCAGGGAGCCAATGCAGGGACACAGATGTCATGGTTTTTACACATGCAGAGCTACAGAAGCTCCCTTCTCCACCTCCTCTCCATCTACAGCAACCAGCTCGGAGCAGCCAAGTACACCCAAATTCCTGAATGCCACACTATGAGGAGGTTAGCATGGGGGGGGGGGGGGAGCCTCAAAGTATCCTGAGAAGCCAGAGGACTGTGAACTAAGGTGATTTGCTATAGGATTTGAGACAGAAGTTCAATAGACCAGTTTAACCTAAACTGATTATATCTGATACTACAGCTATCCAGGTCAAATTTAAACTGAATTCCACCATTTTGAAACTGGTCTTTGTGCACTGAACTTTTGTACTGTTATAGGTTTAGACTGCTTTCCAATCACGTATACTGGTATATACGTCATTTCTGTCCCTAGCCTAAGTGCTCTACTGTCAATGGTCTGATGAGAAATCCTGGTCTTATTTAAGATCATGACAAAAAAAAATATCTCAGTACCTTCACTGGGGCCAAGATTTCCTACAGCTCCTTTCTCAGTATCCACAAAATGAAAGCACTCACTTAGTCTAGGGATAGAAGTTAGACATAAACCAGTTTAAGTCATCAGAACCTGGTTTCAACTTATAACAAAACAGAAGCTCAGTACACATAAACCAGTTTCAAATGGGCTGAAACTGGTTTAAAATAAACCTGATTGAATGTAGTATCAGACTTAACTGATTTGGGTCAAACTAGTTTATGAAACCTCTGTCCCAGACACCTTCCTGGTTTAAGTTAATTCAGAGTCCCCCAGTATCCCAGCATGCTTTCCAGCCCTGGGCTTGGCTGTGCTTTCTGCTCCAGCAAAGAAGGGTTGGGGGGGTGGGGGCAGAGAAGACAGCCCCCCAAGTACAGAGCTGCCCTGCTGCTAAATTTACTCCTGGCTGTGACTGTGGACTATAAATCCCAGAGGTACCTCAAAGGAGGAAGAGAAAGTGATAAGTAGCCATGCAGAGTCCTGCTACTGTGATGCTGGACTGCAAATCCCATAGACCTTGGGGGTAGCAGGAAGAGGAATTGACAGAGAGCTGTGCTTTACTGCCCCCTGACTTCTGGCCTGAGCCACTGCAGGAATGTGCCTGCATTTCCCAAATCAATGGTAAATATGTGTCCACATGTTTCTCAGTTTAATTTCTGTAGCTTAAACTAACCTACAAAAACTGAACTGATTCAGCCTCATGTTTTTTGACTGTCTGTACTTAGCCTTAATGAAAAGGTAGAGTTGCCATTTTAATTAAACACTGTGAAGAACATAGGCAAGAAATTGATATAGGAGTGTTGTTTAGATCTCCTGGTTATGAGAAACAAGAGAAGAGAAAATGACAAAATGCATACACTACTTCCTCCTTTCTGCAGAGACCACAAGGGGTCACAATGAATGCTGAGAAACACCTTGTGGTTTTAAATATCCAGGTTTGTCTTCTGAGCTGACAGCTCTGTTTGCTTTGAGGTTTGTTTTCTCCTCTTTTCTGTTTAGGTTCCTATATTGTTTCCAACATATAAGACCCAGTCATCAACAGCCAATAGCTTTCTTCGAACCAGCCACACACATTTCTGACAGAAGCCAAATGGCAACTTGTATCTGAATCTGGGGCTGCCCACACACATTTAAGAAGGGTAGGGGGAAGTTAGATCCTGCTAAAAATGGCCACCTGATCTAACTTAGTTTGCCCAAGTGCACACCTTACACTTAGATCCCTAGTTAGGTAAATCTAAGTACTAAGTGTACAGAAGTTCAAGAAGGTTAGCTCAGTCTAAAGATCAAAAGGTTAACCTTCTCAAGAAGGTTAGATCGATCACCCTACCTCCAGACAAATAATCCCTCTCATGGACCAGTCCCCCCATCTAGCCCATCAAACTCCCACCCTGCAAGTTACACCTAGTGCCAATTTTATCAGCATTCACCGATGCCAGGAGCTGAGAAAGTAAGTTAGGGTGGCGGGAGGCGTGGGTGAGATGAGGGGGATGTTTGCTGGGGGCGGGGGGGGGCCGTTTGTGGGTGGGGAGGGCTAAAAATAGCCCCTGGTCTCAGGGATTGGGGGAGAGAACCTCCCCATCCCCCAAGCTTTCCTACAGACCCTGCCAGCCCCCCTGATCCCAGCAAGCCTGCCGACCTCAGCAATACTCCTGAGGACCCTACCTGCCCTCCAGATCCCTCCCCCCCACAATTCCTCCCATGGTCTCTGCCAGCCCCTCAATCCCCCTGAACCCTTCTATGGACCATGCCTCCCTCCCCTCCCCCCCAAGCACCCCCAGGGCCTCCAGAGCCTGCTTGTCATCTTGATCACCCCAGCCCCCTTCCCCCCCCCACTAACTCCCCTGCCATCCCAATTTACCTTAGATTGGGTGGCTATTATTAACTCAGTCTAACCTCCCCAAATGTCTGTATGCAGCCTAGATGTCACCCAGGGACAGAGCCCCTCATCCCCCCTGTAAATATGTTGCTTATCAGTAGGGCCCTACTGAATTCACAGCAGCAGTGGGATGCACTGGAGTTCCTTTAATCTTTCAGGTTCCAGCAGGTGCTGCTCCACCACAGATTCATAGGTTGTAAGGCTAGAAGGGACCTCAGAAAATTGAGTCCATCCTCCTACACCAAGCAGGAAAGACAACTAGGGTCAGGTGACCCCAGCTAGGTGACCATCCAGGGTCCTCTTGAAGATTTCTAGGGTAGGCGATTGCACCACCTCTGGAGGGAGCTTATTCCACAGTCTGGGCACCCTAACTGTGAAGAAGGTTTTCCTAACGTTGAGTCTAAAATGGTCTTCTAGGAGTTTGTGGCCATTACTCCTGGTTTTCTCCAAGGGTGCTCTGGTGAACAGTTGTTCACCGAGCCCTTAATGTACTCCCCTAATGTAGTGATAAGCTGCTACCAAAAAAGCTCCCTCTCAACCTTCTCTGAAAAGGCTGAAGAGTCCCAGATTGGTGGAGGAGCCCCACTTGTGGCTCAGTTCTGATAGGCAGGGAAGCAAAAGCACCAATCATTGGTGGGGAACACGCAGGGGAACCTGCAAGATTATAATGAGCCACAACAGAGCCCACTTCCACCATGAATTCAGTAGGGCCCTACTCATCACAGACTATCACCAAACATCACAGGGACTCTTAGAATGGCCAGGCCTGACTTGTCAGAGTAACTGCTGATTCTACCAATTGAGTAAGCCTCTTCCCTCTAGTGGAAATCCAGGCAAGTACATTCTCAGTGCTTAGGCCAGGGTTCAGCTCTAGTAATTTACTCCACTGAAAACAGCAAGTACTCCCTCCAATCTCTACATTAAATTCTATAAATTGATTTTTTTTTTTAAAGTCTTAAAATTTTCCCTCTTAAGGCAGAGGGGACAACATTAACATGTTTTAGTTTCCACTGTATCCAAAGCAAAATGAAATTTTTCCTTGAGCAAATTTTTCTATGAGAAGATTCCAGGAACATTTCTTAAAATGATTGCAATATAAACTGTAAGACAAATATTTAGAGGTACTAAGCACTAGCAACTCTCTTTAAAAAGGT
The DNA here is from genome assembly GCF_030867095.1 of Alligator mississippiensis. NCBI lineage: Eukaryota > Metazoa > Chordata > Crocodylia > Alligatoridae > Alligator > Alligator mississippiensis. The sequence continues at coordinate 335,758,554 of NC_081824.1, read as the reverse complement.
TTGCAGGATTTTTTTTGCAGGTAGTCAATTACTGCTGAATATATATTTCTTTAACATTAAGATTTAGTCTCTGAAATATAGTGTACATTTATATTAACAAAATAATGACAGTACCTATTATAACATGCATATCAAGTCTTGCCAAATGCTTCGCTGTATGATAACCAATTCCTCCAGAACCTCCAGTCACTATAGCAACTTTTCCATGTTGTAAAGGGAAAACTATGTGAAGAGAAAGAAATAATTATGGTTAATCCACAGTAGCAATATGGTTAAGGATTTAAGATACATTTTTATAGAAATCCATTTAATGGACCACTCAGCTTTGGCCAACGAACAAGATGAAAGCAGTCTGGCACACAATAAAAAATAAAACTGTTACCATTATTAACTATGCTAGGATTTTCCAATATTAATATTTCACAAAAGATTGAAATTGATGACATGCAAACGATAAATCTCCAACTATAAAATTTATGACAGCATTTTGTTACCCAACAATAATCTGTCCTTAAAAAATTCACCTCAGCAATGTCTATTGTCTAAAAAACATCATGGCAACTGTTACAATTCAATTTATGGGCTGTTTATTTCATCAAACCTGCATACCAGGAAAAGCTTTAAAGATAAGAATTTTTCAATTAGCAGCATGATATCCTGCAGACTCTTTGGATGACAGGAGGAAACACTCTGGTTTTGCTTCACTAATCACAGAGGGAAAATAAATAGCAAATGCAAATATCCTGAGTCAAGTCAAGTTCCCAAAACCTCTTCTCCATTTTCCATTGAGTACAGAAGAAATATATAACCTCCCAGAAAAAAAAAAATTAAGTTATTTTCATTGCACATTTTCTTCATATGAGAAACATTATGCAACTGTTTGCTCACATGAGTAATCAAAGGGACTCCTATATGTGGGTGAAAATTGCACAAGTTAGCCTTGTATGAAATGTCTCTATCTATAAAGGAGAGAATTCAGCCAAATAAGAAGGAGAGTTAAAGTCACTACTTGTTCAGATAAAATGTTTTGGGCAGATATAAATTACAGAAAGTTTAAAATAAAATCAGAGAGTGATTTAGGGCATGGGCCGGAAACTTTTCATGCCATGGGTTGGAACAACATGGCTCAACTCTGATGCAGGCCAGGTGGTTTTGGATATGCATCATCAGTGGGAGGTTTGCCTGCACCTGTGTCAGGGTCAGAAAGGTGAGAGCTGCACGGGTGCTCCCTAGCTGAGGTGCAAGCACAGTTTCTAGTCATAAGTGAGCTGCACTGGGCCCGGGAGATGGGAGCACCACCACCTCCACCCCTCCTTTTTTAGCTACAGTATGGACACAGATGAAAGCTGCCCAATCCTAGCTCAGTTTCCCAATAGCTGGAAGCTGCACTTGTTCTGCAATCACAGGGGAAGGGTGAAGAGAAGTAGCTGTGATGCAGGCACAACTTCCAGCTACCCAGTCTTAGCATGTGTGCAGGCAGAGACAAAGCCCTCCAGTTCTGCAGGCCATATGTAGGGGCTACACAAGCAGCTTCTGGTTCCTGGCCATATGTTGCCAACTCCTGACCTAGAGTGTGGGGAAGTTTCCATGCAATTCCAGTGTGGTTTTCATAATGTCAGTGCTAGATACTGTACAGGGTAAACCATTGAATATTTCAACCTATAGAAATACAATGTCTCTAGGCAATGGGGTAGATACCACCAACTAACTAAACCTCCAGAAAGGTGCAGGTCTTGATTTGTCCAATTTTTATGTTGCAAAAAAATAAATCCCCTAAAGTCTAGTAATAATAATCATCCCATATAATAATCATCCCATGTAATAAATCACAGAGGTGTAAGGCTGGAAGGGACCTGAAGAGTTTGTCTAGTCCAACTGGGGATCAAATTTAAGAGCATGGCGTTAATAGCACCACACTCTAACCAATAAAACTTGTGGTGCTACTAAAGGATTATTAAGTATCAATTTTATCACATTCTATTGGCACTCCAGCTTGTATGATGTTTCAGGCTAGATCAAAAAGCTAAACTAAACATTGTCTTGTTCAATATGTAGGTCTAGAAATTGTGGATGACAGTAGAAAGTCCTTCAGAGCAGCAACTAGAAGACATCATTGTAATGTCACACAGCTCTGACTGGGACTACCCTGAATCAATGAAAGATGTCTAAGAACAGCAATACAGAAAAAGGCACAGGAGAACAGATTAAAGTAACAAGAATGGATCCAGAACAAATGGGAGTTTGTGAAACAGGAAGAAAACAAGTACATGAATAGAAAGGTTCTTCACAAAGCAGCCTCCAGTATAGATTAAAGGGGCTGTGTTCTCTAATGTATTGCTCCAGTTTCACACCAGTGAATAAGTGACCTTGGGATTTTCTTTGGTGATGGAGTAGGAGACAGCACTTCAGTTTTTAAAATGTAGCACACATCAGATGCACCTAAAGCACAAAGTGCATGGTCCTTTTAAATACATAATAGTGTAGTTCATTCATTAGGAAACTATGTTGAAGACTATTTGCAATAGACAAATCGATCCCTACACTTTCCTATGATGAGAAATAATGGTAATCTGAAAAAAACCAAAACAATAGTGGGTGTGGGGCTAATGTCTCTGTTTTTTTCTATTTTATAAAGTGCCCATTCAGTATATTTAAGCATATTCTATTTTTCATTCATTCTCTGCTATTCTTTCCTACTTCAACTGCAGTGAAATTGGAAAGGAAATTCCTTAGGTGAGACTGTTTTCATTTTAACCCTAGTATAGTATTTTCTTCCTATTCTTCCTAAGCCTCAACTTCCTTTGTTTCACCTGGCGATCCCCCCTCCCCCTCCCCCCCCGCCTTGCTGCTGCAGTAGCAAGACTAGGGCGCAGTGAAACACCGATCAGCATGGCCCCTGTGGTGGGGGGGGGGCAGGGAGAGGATGTTATTCCCCCCTTCTAGCCCTACTGCCCCTGGGGGACCACAGTGGGATCTGACCACTCTGACCACCGCTGCCCCCTCTGTATCCATGCGTGTGGCAAGCTGTAGGATAAGTGCCCTCTGCCAGATGCCACAGGGAGGTGGGGAATAACCCCCCTCACTGCCCCCTCACCTAAGGGGCCTGCCAGCCAGCCTCTGGTTGTGCCCCTGCCCTGCCGCTGTAGCAGTGAGCAGACAGGGTCCTGATGGGGCAGCAGCCCCTGCCCTGGTGTCCAGGCAGCCTGAGCCTCTTCCTGGCAGGGGTCCACAAGCGGAGGTCAGTGCTGCCGCAGACTACACAGGGTGGGTGGTGGCACCACGGCTCAGAGGGGGCCATCATGGCCCCAGCACAACTGCGACCACTAGTCTGAGCCAGCAGGAGTGAGGATGGCTGGGGTGTGCAGACCCTGGCTGCAGTCACCCAGGGGCAGAGAGGGGGGGATAACCCACCTCCTTACCCCCCTGCTATGGCCCAGCCCTGTTGCTACAGCAGTGAGGGGTGAGTGCCCAGGGGACCCTGGCCCAGAACCATACCAGTGGGACAGGGAAGGGGGAATTAAACCCCTCCCTGGCCAGCTCATTCAGAGATAATGCCCGGACTGGCTTTGCCCCACCCCACCAACTGGAGCAGCCAGCAGAGGAGACATGCAGGTCTGCGCCAGTGAGGCAGGGGAATTGGGGGGCGGGGGAGGAAATAAACCTCTTCCCTGCCTCCTTCTCAGCACCAGGGCCAGGGCCACCCTTGCCTGTCCTTGCTCGGGCTGGGGAACAGAGGGGCAGGGGCAGCCCTGCTGGGTTGAAGTAGAGTGCCCAGCTCAGAGAGCATGCTGGGATGCTGGAGGACTCTGGTTTAAGTTAAACTAGGAAGGAGTCTGGGACAGACATTGCATCAACCAGTTTGAGCTCAATCAGTTCAGTTGGATACTACATTCAACCAGGTTTATCTCAAACCGGTTTTAGCCCTTTTGAAACTGGTTTATGTGCACCAAACCTGTTCTGTTACAGGTTTAAACCAGTTTCTGATCACTTAAACTGGTTTGTGTGTAATGTCTATCCCTAGCCTAAAACTGCTAGCACAAACCCACCCCCCCCCCAAAAAAAAACACAGAACAAAACTATTAAGCCTAGATGAAGTCAACCTCCACCTCTATCTAGCTACCTATCAAAAGAAAACAAGTAGCGTCTTCTCTCCAGTACAATTTTACATGCAGGAAGCTCTGTAAACAATCCAACCATCATAAAGCATGATCTTCATTTCCAAGAGAGACCCGGGTTTTAACTGGCCCCTCAGTGTAAGGAGACTTCTTTATTTTGTGCAACAATTTGATCTAGGTATAACTCAAAAATACAGAGCATCCTCCTAGACAGGTGGTACAGTATGCCAGGTTTTGCTACAAACATAGAGACTCTCTATGAAGGTGTCAGTACTTTGTAATGTAATATATTTATTTATTTATTTCAGTCACCTTTCTGCACCTAAATAGATGAGAGACATTCTTCTAGTTGTGAGCAATTCTATTGACTTAAAATATAACATTAAAGACTTTTATAGCTATAAAGAATTGGGAATGTCCCTGTAATATCTTAAACCTCTTCTGATGGATGAACTAGATCAAGTTGAAGGACCTGTCTGCACATTGAGTTATTCTAGAGTAAATATACTTATGATACTTGGAAATGGAATAAGCTAAAGCAGAAAAATAGCTGCTTATTCTGGAATGATTATACACACACAGAATTATTCCAGAAAAACTACTCTGTTTTAAATTCACAGGGGCTAGAAACAGACATTGCATTTGTTCAAAGAAGTTGTGCGTGTGTTTGTCCCAGAACAGAAAAGTCCCAGGCATGGATATACACATTGTCCTTCCAATCAGGGTATAGCAGTGCATTCAGCCACTTGCTGCTTTAAATCAAGCTCCAGCTTTGAAATGTTGATTGCATTTCTATTGCTCTTAAACAGCACTATTAACATTTTTGTGCAATCGATATTATAATATAAAAATAAAGTATCAGTTAGTTGCCTCATATGTTAGTCTCCTCTGGTAATACTTCAAAGTGTCTTGTTTGAGGGAAAAATGGTCAAAATAAAATGTTCAGGCTAAAATATTCAGGCATTCTAAATCCTAGGGGGAACAAAAAGCTTCCCCCTCATCTAAAAAAAGCAAGTCCCTCTGAAGATGCAAGGTCATAGCTGTCACACTGTCTTTAGATTACAGTTGGTTTGAAGCAAAAAGCTTTGACAAGTTTATTATGCAGCACAACAGTACCAAATACCCTCCAATACAAGGTCTTCATGCACCCTGCATATTAGCAATCACATATTAAACTATAAATCTTTTATTTACTTCATCTCCCTTAAATAATGATTAATACAGTAAATGATGAATCTCAGAAGTATTAGGATTTTGTTTTGTTTTTGGCCAAAGGAATAATTTATATGCAAATACTATGCCTGCAGGGAACCAACAAAGATATAAAAGAAAATAAGATATAGAAAGGTATAAGGAATATTTAGTTTGATGACAGAATGACAGGTATCAGCTTCAAACTCATTCCTGTCTGGCAACATTCAGTCTGAAAGGAAGGCAAATAGATAAGAGTTGTTGCCAATCACAATATAATGTGATGTGACACAGTACAGCACAATCAAGTTTTTCTAGTCGGGTAAAGGAAATGATATAGCGAGTTCAACCAAAGATAGATTATTTTACAGTTACTCTCAACCTTAAGCATTCAGAATCAATTTCCTCAATTTTTATTTACAAAGATATGCTAACAGTACAGAATACATAAACTTTTAAATGGTCTAGTATATGAAAATTAATAGGCGCTCTTATTCCAGATGGCTTCTGGGTAATTCTGTCTAAATTACAGTTCTTAAAAAAAAATAGCTAACACATGCTAATGCATTTGGCCTGTAGAATAAGGTCTAGCTTTATACAAGGGCTATAAACTGAGCCAAAGGTTATAAAAAAAACTGAGCCAAGAAACAAAATAATTATTCCAGAACACAGGAAAAGCACGTGTCCACTTTCCATAGGCAGGTGAAAAACATACCAGTCAACAGCCCCACCGTAGAGTGGTAAAAGTTTCAATTCCGACACATTTTTAAGATTTAAAACAGAAGTGTGTAGTCCTTATGATTATGAAGCTGACTTTTCAAAAGTGCACTGATGCATCATGGTCCTCTGATAACTGCACACAGATGGCTCCATTTCATTGCTCCTCCCCTACATTATTCGGAGTACAAAAATCGAGGCTAGAAATGCTAACAAAAAAATCAGCATGCTCTCCTAAACTTGGGAGCCAATCTTTTAAGTTGCTGACTCTTTGTTGTTACTGACCTCATTGACAGAGAAATAAATGTTGCCTAAAAGCTTACAAGCACTAAGCATGGGGAACTACCTATTCTGGGCTAATTGCCTGTGAGCTCTTCAAAACTGCCAATGAAAATAAAATAATAATAAAAAGAAGCAAATGCAACTCTCCTATTCCATAGCATTTGTGTGACACATCTTCTGTATATGTATTGGGAGAGGCAACATTCATAGCAGGGGTTTAAAACACGAAGACCAAAGTTACAAATTCCCAAGTTTTATCCCATTTTGCCATGCATGAGTAAAGTTAATTAGATCCAGATCCACAAAGTCATTTAAAACCACAACTTCAATAATCATTTTGGTTATAATCAATAGTTCCAGAAGAGAAAAAACTCCTTACTCGTTCTACTGGTGAAAAAGGTGCTGTTATAGAGACCTGTATTTGCATGGCCTATCTACTCAAAATTCCTTCAGTGAATCTTCAGAAAGAACCATAAATACACATCAATACAGGGAGAGTCAATGGAGGTAGGGGAGAGGGTTCTTATTTTACAGAGAAGTCATTTCCCAGCAATCCTGACCTTGCTCAAAGGTCCTCGGTACTCTTGGTTTCTCTCCTGAGGGAGAGAGAAAGAGACAGAGACAGAGAGAGAGAAACAGCAGCAGAACAAGGTGGACCCTTGTGAAAAATCTCCCTACTCAGAAGTTTATTGAAGTTGAATTGCAGAAATGAGCAAATCAGCTGCATCTCCAGGAAGAAGCAGAACAGCAGCCAGACATCCAGAACATTTGGCTTCTCACTGATCCAAACTAGGCATGTTTATACATGCACATTTACTGCACAGTAACCAAAACTACTGCTCAATACCTGAAATTACTGTACAGTACAGGCATGCTTCTACACATGAATGCCCCTACTGTGCAACAAATATGGTGACTTACCCCGACCTGAGTGTAAGTTTAATATCTGCATCATGCAGGTATCAAATTCACCCCTGATTAGTTACCACACAGTAACAGACATGTAGATGCATTACTGTGCACTAACCCAGGGGGCCTCCCTGCTGGGTCTGCCCAGGCACTCAAACTTTTGAAATTCAAGGCAACTGTAGCAGGGCTGGCAGTGAATGGCACTGTAGCACCCTCTTGTGTTCGCACAACTCCTGCCTCCTCCGGTTCTTCCCTCCTTGCCCGCCATGCTTTGACATTGTTTAAAAAAGGTCGGGAGGCTGCACTAGGCCCAGAGGGAATCCAGTCCATAGCCAAGTTACCCTCTGTCCAATCTGTTAGGGCTCTATTCAAATCTATTGATGCCTTCGGGCACCAAGTGCCTTAACAGCAGTGTGTTCATGGCCACCAACTGCCACTTTAGCCACATCTATGCCTCACATATGTTATGGGTTATCACCAGAATGAAGTGATTTAGTCGAACCAAATGTTCAGCCTGTCAGGCCTCAAATCTTTGTGGAAACTTCAGTCTTCCCAGGCTTGGTTCCTTTTATCTAGGTGGTCTCCTTGCCAAAGACCCAATATCTGGGAACCTCAGCTTACAGTCACCATCCCTCATAGGCAGAGGGAGAAAAAACTTATTTGGGGGGGCTGAGCATGTGTCTGTGCCCCCACCCAGCAGGTAAGTCTGGGGGAAAGGGCCATGTGGGGGACAAAGTGGGGCTGGGTCAGGGACAGGCCCTGCATAGCAGAGTCGGGGTATGGGACAGAGCCATGAGTGGCTTGTCTGGGGGTGCCTGGCACAGGAAGGAGGGGTTAGCTCCTGCCGCTTCATGCATGCTGGAAGGCATTGGGGGGTGTGCCCGGGATCTGTGTGGGGTGGGATGAGGCGGGCTGCCACTGCGGGTGGTGTCAGGCTCTTCCCAGAGGGGGGGTTGGACCATGCTGTGCTCAGGGTGGGCAACGGTGGTGCTGGGAGTAGGGGCTGGGGGGGCCATGGCAAATTTTGGGGTAGCTGCAGCCCCCCCCATAGCCCCCACTCCCAGCACTGCTGCCACCTGCCTCGAGTGCAGTGCAGTGCAGCACAGCACAGCCCAGCCCCTCGCCCCCCCGCCAGGAAGAGCCTGATGCTGCCCCGAACCCAGCCTGCAGCTGCAGCCTACCCCGCTCTACGCAGATCTCCCAGGGTGTGCGTAGAAGCCATGCCTCCCTCCCAGACAAACCACTCATGGCTCAGTCCCACACCCTGCCCCAGTTGTGCAAGGTCTGCCCCAGTCATGTTGGGCCTGTCCCAGTCCCTCGCTTACCACTGCCTGCATGCCCCTCTCCACCCCTGCTGCAGCTGCTGGAAGCCCACAGTCAGGCTGCCTTGTGGCCCTACCAGTACCCCGCCTTTGGGGGGGCTAAGCCTGCTTATCCCCTGCTTCCGCTGCCTATGTCAGCTCTGGTTTCCTGTTTTGGGCCCCTGACCCTCTTTTCATACTCTTGCCCAGGAGTAGGCAATTATTTTGGGTGGAGGACTGCTTACTGAGTTTTGGCAAGCCATCAAGGGCCACATGACAGGTAAAAAAAAAAAAAAAAAAGATATCACTTTAAACAGAATTCTTCTCTTGCTGTGGGTAAATGCCAAAGCCTGAGGTCACACCACTCCGCTCAAAGTGTTCTGGCTCCTGCAACAGTTCTCAAGAGGCCATGTTGTCTTTGCAGAGTTTGTTTCTGGCAAGGGTTGCCCTTCCTTCCATTGGTTTCCACTTCTTCTCTCCTGGGGTGCCACTTTATCTAAGTAAAGAGAGTCTCAGGCTCACACATGTGTTTGCCCTTAGGGCTAATAAGCCACTCAGTCCTCCCTGATTCTGCTTAGGTTTGTGGTCCATTGCCCTTATCTAGGCTGCTTATTTGCTTATGCAGCAGGCTAGTTGGCTGTATTTCTCCATCTTTAGTAACAAAAGCCTTTGGCTCCCTGTTATAGCAATCCTCAGAAAAAGCTAACCCTTACCTTTCACTTGTTTTTTGACTGTAGAAAAATAACAGAGCAATTCTTCCATTGTAAAGAATTCAGAAACACCACAGCAGGTTCCACACTATGGATTCCTATTTGTAATCTCTAGATTTATCTTCTGAACGGTGCATAGGTGTTTGTACATCTAACAATGGTAATATTGAACCCATACAAGCATCTTGCAACACCCTGGTTGAGAATCACTGAAATAGGATCTAGGGTAAACATTATCAGGGATCTCTGAGATCATGCAGAAAAGTGGGATAGAAGCAACTCATAAATAAGATTCTAATTAGGCTTTCTTTACCACCACCCATGAGGAGAAAAAGGGCAGTCTAAGATAGGAACTAAATGCATTTTTCCTATTGATCTCCTCTGAGACAATGGCAAAGGAAGCTTAGTGGAACAATCCGGTCACATACAGCCTAGTAAATCTTCTCAAATCTTGTATATGAAAATACAAGTCCAAGCTAGCTTTGACACTAAATTATTAAAATATTGAATTTGGCCATAACAAATATGCTATAAGGGAAAATGAAGAAACTCAGAAGTTATGAGGAAGCTGCATGCTCCTACATCCTTTACTCCCACCTTCAATCTCAGAACTTCTGGACAAGAACAGAATTCTAGCATCCATATTCCTTTAGCTGAGGCCTGCCTGAAAATAGGAGATTGAGCCATATATTTAGAAGTGCCAAAAATACCACAAACATCCAAAAAACAAATATCTCAACATGCTATCAAAACTTACTGAAAGCATTATGAAACTATAGGCAGAATTTAGTTTCCTGGTAGGCAAAGTTCTCACTGGCATCAAGACAAGTCTCCAGTAGTAAGGTTTAAACCCCCAGAGACAAATACAGCAGTGACACAGAAGAAATAAAAAGGCATGGTTTTATTCTCCCTGAGTGAAGTTAGTGCTTCTGGAAGTTAGGTACAGGGCAAGCAAGATGCAAAAAAAGCTTTCCTACTGCATTTCAGACTTCATCTCAAACATCCCTGTTCCAGCCAGTTTTGCCCGATAGGCCCAGGCCTTGAATACTAAGGTCGTTTCAGATATCAAGCAAAATGCTTTGACAAGCCCCTGGAAGGACCTTTGTACAGCACTTCCTGTTCATATTGTACCAGACATGCAGATTTTGCTGAATAGTGGGGTGACTTTATTATATGGATAAATGGTAACTAGCAACTCTAGGGAGACCCCAAAACTCCTTTCAGCTTTAAGTGAATTAAGGGATTTGTAGCCACACATACAAATTTCAAAAGCTTGTAGAGCACAAACGTTGCTGCAGTACCTCATTCCTAAGGAGTAAATATAACATTCAAAACACCTGAAGACCACAATATTAAATGAATTCCTGGAGATATTTCCAGTCATAGAGCCTGGCACAGGAAAGGCACTCTACAAAAACTAACGCTCAGCCTAGTGAAATAAGGACAAGGAGTAGGTGGTGTTGCTAAAGGTGTGAAAAAGTCTGGTAATTATCCAGTGTACACAAGAAATCAACACCCTGCATGCTACAGTTTTTTCAGAAATTTGCTGAAAAGGTGAAGAAAAAAACTCAATACTAACACCAGGAAGTATGCAGCCACTCCCAAATAGGCATTTATCATGCATTTACAGAACATTTTATTTCTCATGATGAGAAAATACAATCTCAAGTATAAAGAAAAAAAATATGAAAGCTTCATTTGCTTTTTATTCATTACTGTTCTTATCTTCCATTCTACCTTTTATTTTCATAGTGGAGCTCCCTTCACTGGGCCTCTTCCTCTTCTTCTTTCTTTCACAATTTCCAAAGCAGTTACACAGGTATACACAAGTGTACTTTTAGTACAATAAATCAAACTGTTGAATATATTGTAGTGAAGTTCCCTTCCATTTTTGTGAAGTGGGATAGTGCATTGCATATATTTGGAAGACATCATTTTATGTATAACTTCCCTCTGCTCTTCCAAGTAATGTCCTTTTGTAATTATGTTTCTTTCCCATTGTGAAATAGCAGCTGAAAAAGGAGGAGGTCTTAAAATATATACCTAAAGGTGTTTGAAACGACTCTGAATTATGTATTCTCTCTAAATTTGGGTTTTTACATCCTGTGAAAATTTTCCAGATGTGGAAATCAAGCCACAGAATGATTAAATAATTCGCCTATGATCACAGAAGAAATTTGTGGCAAAAGCAAGGAGTGTCAACTTGCTACCTATAATTTAGCACCATCACTATCACAAATTAAAACTGTATTGGACAAAACACTACAATTTATACTTTAGGGTAGAGGTTCCCACACTTTTTCTTATTGTGTACCTCCTTCCAGATTTACCAGCTGCCTGCATACCCCTACCAGCATGTGTTTTATATTTTAACTCCTTAAATGCCAGCTAGTATTATAATGAGAATTAAATCCGCCATTACACAATTTCTCCCACGTACCCTCAGGGATGTCTTGCTCACCCCCAGCGGTACACATACCACAGTTTGGGAATCCTTGATTATTGGGAATAATCCCTCAGTGAAAAATATAATGGAAATTAAAAGATTTTTCTTCTCTCTAATTTCTATGACTGCATTACCATATTCCTAGACAATTTAAAATATATTACAAATCCTAGGTATTCAATGAAGCATCATCTTTTCAGTTACTGGTTTTACTGCCTTTAAGTTTGAAACCTTTCCCTTTTCTACTCCTCTGCTACTAAAATAAAAAGGATTTTAAAAATTCAATCACTCCTCATTTTGGCAGCTGATGGAAAGCCACAGTTCACCAAACAATGAACATGCATATTTTATTTTAACTGTCAAATAAACTGCCAAATATGAAGAAAGAGGTTACTGTTTCTTTAAATCCTTCCTTGTAGTTCTACACAGTAGCCTTTCAGCAAGGCAGAAACAAAATTTATTAAAAATACTCATTCATCATGGAGAGTTAGTGGGGTTTTTTTGTGTTTTTGTTTTTTTAATTGAGGCTTACTAGAAATTATGACCTGATCTATTCTTATTCAAGATCATTAATTTCAGTACCAGAAATGAATGGGGCAATTAAAATAAAGTTCAAACTTAGGCCAGTTCCTAATAAAGTAACATGGAGAGACAACTAGAGTCACACACAATGTACACCCACGTATTTCAGCAGGAGTGATGTTTCAACCCAGTCTTCTTCATTTGCTTAGTTCTACTGATCACATACATAATCCCAAATGACTTAAACACCATGGAATTCAGTGAGAATATTTTTGAGCCTGCTAACATGTTACAAGTACAGGCGACCCTCACCATTCATGGGGAATACGTTCTTGTATCCCCCGTGAATGGTGAAATCCGTGAATAAGGCACTGCGTTCACAAATGCAGTGTCCCCAGTGACTGGGGCGGGGGGGGGGGGGAGGAGGGGGAATGGCTCCAGTGGGAGCGCAGTGGCAGCAGTGGGAGCCTGTCAGCAGCAGGCACACAACTCCCGAGGAGCTCCTGGAAGTGTATACAGTGTATTTAAAACGCGGGTTCAGCATTCGTAAATATTTGAAACCATGAATGCCAAACCCATGAATAATAAGGGTTTCCTGTAGTGTTTTCTGGAGGTTCTTCACCATAGTATAAATTTACTGAAGTACTCCACAGGCTACGCTCCTCAATCTGCCTGCCTGTCTTTAAATAAATATCCATCGGGTACACCATCCATTGAGACAAAAAGTGGACCAATAAGATAGCTAAGGAGACAGCATTGCAGAGCCCAGCTGTCAGAAAACTCCCCAGAGCATGTAGAAAACCTGGGTACAAGCCCAAAATCTAACCTAGCAGTGGTGGCCAACATTTTTGGCAACTTTTGGCACACTTTGGTCTAAAGAGTGAGACAGTGCCAGTCTAATAATCAGCCACCTGTCACCCAGTGCCTGTGAATCCCATCACCACTGGGAGGGGACAGCACTGAATTTGGCAACACTTGCCCCTGCACCTCCCATGGGGCCAAATGTTTGAGACAGCATTGACCCCTGACACCCAGCCTCCCCAAATGCCACTCTGATCCCCATGCCCTTCCTGACAGCTGCCCCAACTCCTACCACTAGTGCCCTGTTTAAGTCAGTGTGCCAAACAAATGGCTTCCCCTACCACTTGTGGCACATGCTGCAGATTAGCCACCACTCTAATATACATACAAAATGGAACATCTTTAATGGAAAAGACTGAGAGGCACCCATACCATCCCCCTCTACCCAGAACAGCTGGTGATTAGGTAACTCACTTGGCATGTTGCAGAATGGCAGAGTGTGAATTTGAACCAAGGTCCAGATAAGTGCCTTCATCATCAGATTATTAACTACTCTGTTACCTGTCTCTTTTTTGTCTTTGGTGGGCAGGGATGTGGGAGGAAATTAAAGTGATGGTGGATTTATGCTTACACAAGCAGGGATCTTTTTCACATCTCACATGGTTATGGGATGAAAAAATATTTTTGGGTCTACTTAAAAATCCAGCTCTGCAAGGGCACACAAATATATTCTATCTAGCTATCAACAGTCCTTAAGTTTAAAACTATCCTGTGAAAAACAGGTTGCACAAGAATCTGTGTGAAAGCATAATAATTCAGGGAAAAAATAGCTTATGAAATCACTTTCAGTTAAGGAGCCACAACTAAATCCCATTCAGATCTGAACAGAACAGTTGGTCAGACCGTTTAAGGTCAACAGCAACTGAATCACCTTTCTCCCTTAAAATGGGAAATATCACCATCATGTCCTAACCAGACCCAAAAACATAAAGCTAAGGTCACACTTAAACCTACTTCTATTAAAGAGTAGATTATTCCATTACCATTAAAACTATCATATTCACTTCAAGCAGGCTTAGAGCTGCTGTTCCAAAACTTTTATTTGGCTAACTGCCATCTCTCAAAATTTCTTCTAAACCATCATGTTACTATATTACATTTTTAAATTGAAATGGAGGAAGGCAGTAAAATATACGGACAACTTACTGTGATCTCATGGGCCAGTTTTGGAACAAGTGGTTTAGTGTGACAGGTTTTCCCTATTAAAAAAAAATTAATAAAAAAATTTAAAATTATGAGTTTGGAGGCAAACTAAGAAGTGATTGAAAGTTGCTGGAGTACCTCACTTTAAAAACTATGCAATCACTGCTGAATTGAAGCACTTGTTATAATATACAGATCTCCAACAATTAGAATCAGTTAGAGTGTTACAAAATGATTAGAGACTATTGGGACGATTTTGTTAATAGGAAATTTCACACATGAACCAATAAGTATTTAAAAGTGACACTGAGATAGAGTATCTCGATTATAGTTACATGTCAGAAAGACTTTATATTATAAATCCTCAAATTGACAAACCTTGCCATAGCATGAATACTAATGTAGGATAGTTATCAAGCTTCAAGCATGGGAGACTAGCAACCGGGGGGGGGGGGGGGGGAGGCTCCCCACATCCCCAGTCTCACTGACTAGCAGGTGATCACTGCAGCCACTTCCAGGAGTGGCACAGTGCTTCCCCTCCTCAGCTGGCACTGGCGAGGGAGCACTGGCGCTCTCATCTGCCCCCCACCCAGAGGTGCTGCCCAGGCCGGCTGTGGCCACGGCCCCAGCTGCACGAGTGGCCAGCAGGGCAGAAAGCTGAGCAGACCCCAGCTAGAATCCCCATGCCAGTGGGTGGGAGGAGGCAGGGGGTTTAATATTCCAACATCTCTCCTCTGCCTCTACCCCTGCAAACTAGGGCTGTGCAAAATGTTGCCAGTTGTTTCATTACGACGCTGTTTTGACTTGCTTCGAGCTCAAAACAGTGAAATCAAAATGAAGTGAAAGGCTTTGAAACAGCCTCAAAATGAAATGAGGGCAGTCGAAACGTTTCAAAAGTTTCAAAACATTTTGAGTTTCGAAGCTGGGCTTGCTTACACCTAAGGAGAAACGAAGGAGAAGGAGAGGGAAGAGGGGGGAAAGCACTGCTCTGATATTGACTGTGTAGCTGGCCAGTGACTGTGATCCTTTCCTGAGGTCCCTTCCAATCCCAGTGCTCTGAGGGAGGGATGGAAAAACAGCATAAAAAGCAGCATGGTTTGAACTGAGCTTTCTCTGGGCCTTCACATTTACAAGTAATACAAGTTTTGCTCTGAACAGTTTGAGGTGCAGTTTCCCAGAAACTCCTGTACCTATCTCCTTGAAGGTTGTCAGGCTCCATGGCCTCATCAGGGGCTACTATCCCTGCAATTTTCACCCTACTGTGCCTTAACACAGTCACAGATGTCACACATTTTGCTTGCCAGCAGCCTGAGGTATGATTTCCAAGCACCTATCTCCTTGAAACTTGGCAGGCTTCATGGCCTGAGAAAGGGCTACCATTGCTGCAAGTTTCATCTGAATCAGGCAAGAAATGTCCAAGGTATAGGCAGTTTCGTGCTTCCCCATTATAGCCCATGGGCAAAACGTTGAAACAGTTTCAATGGAACGAAAGGCAACAGGGCCTTTGAAACAAAACGAAACTCAAAACAAAAAACTGTCCTGTTGAAATGGTGAAATGGAAGTCAAAACGAAACAGTGCTGTTTTGCATAGCCCTACCACACCATCTCAGCTGTTTCTCTAGCAGCCTACTTAAGCATTGCCATCCCAGTCTTCAAGTTAGTCTCTAGTAGTAAATTTGGTTCTCAGGCTAGCAAATGTCTGGTAAGATGTTCAGAGGCATATTTATAGAGCACCCCTTGATTTCAGAGTACTCTTTTCTCCTTGAGAGATCATCTGTTACTTACTCTACCAGGAACACCACTAGGAAGTTTTGTATCCTGGGCAACTGTGGTGGCTAGGCTGGGTGGGGCAGCAGCCAACATTCTTGCACCCCTCCCCCCCCCAATTCAGTGCCTGGGACTGTTACCCCATTCACGCACCCCTAGTTATGCTACTGTGGCCTCTAAAAAAGCAAAGACTCCCTTTACAAGCTAGTCAAATATTGGACTTGCACGCACATAAATATAGTCTCAGATTTTCCAGGCTGGGGGAGGGGAGAGTCTGGACTCCACATACCATTAACACTAATCATTTCTAATTTCCTGGAACTGGGAAGATTCCAAGTTGCAACTCGGATGGCCAAAGCTCAAATACTTCTCACACGAGTGTACAGCAGATGTAGCAAAGCCAGAATCTAGCTCTTGCCATTAGTGGTAGTTAACAATCTCATCTTAATGCTTTCTTTGGAGAGGATGAGAAGAAAGGAGGTTTTTAGATTTTCATGTGAATTCACAGATTTTATAGACATTAGGGCTGGAAGGGACCTCGGAAGATCATCGAGTCCAGCCCCCTGCCCAAAGGGCAGGAAGTCAGCTGGGGTCATAGGATCCCAGCAAGATAAGCATCCAGTTTGCTCTTGAAGGTGTTCAATGTAGGCGCTTGAACCACCTCCGGTGGCAGGCTGTTCCAGACCTGGGGGACTCGGACAGTAAAGAAATTCTTCCTTATGTCCAGCCTGAAACGGTCTTGTCGTAGTTTATGATCATTCGACCTAGTCATCATCCCTTGGGGCGCTCTGGTGAACAAACGTTCCCCCAGATACTGGTGGTCACCCCTGATAAACTTATAGGTGGCCATCAGATCACCCCTGAGCCTGCGCTTTTCCAGGCTAAAGAGCCCCAGGGCTCTCAGCCTGTCATCGTAGGGTCTGCTTCCCTGACCTCTGATCATGCGCGTGACTCTTCTCTGGACTCTCTCAAGCTTCTCCACATCCTTTTTGAATTGTGGAGCCCAAAACTGGACGCAGTACTCCAGCTGCGGCCTCACCAAGGCCAAGTACAAGGGGAGAATGACGTTCCAGGATTTGCTTGAGAAGCATCTATGGATGCAAGCCAGCATTTTGGTCGCTTTACTAGCCGCAGTATCGCACTGCAGGCTCATGTTCATCTTGTGGTAAATGATGACCCCCAAGTCTCTTTCTTCCATAGTGCTAGCCAACATAGCACTGCCGAGCCTATAAGGATGCTGCGGGTTTTTCTTCCCAAGGTGGAGAACCTTGCATTTATCGGCGTTGAACACGATCAGATTCTCGTCCGCCCAGTTGCTGAGCCTGTCCAGGTCAGCCTGGATCACCCGCCTGTCTTCTGGTGTGGATGCTTTGCCCCAAAGTTTGGTGTCATTGGCGAACTTGGCCAATCCGCTTCTGACTCCAGTGTCCACATCATTAATGAAGATGTTGAACAGTATAGGTCCAAGGACAGAGCCTTGGGGGACCCACTGGTCACAGGACACCACAATGAGTGACTTCCATCAATTACTACCCTCTGGGTCCGACCCCGGAGCCAATTTTCCAGCCAGTGGATCGTGGAGGACCCAAGGCGACAATTGGCCAGTTTCTCCAAGAGGTGATCATGGGAAACCAGATCGAAGGCTTTTTTGAAGTCAAGATATATGACATCAATCTCATCTCCCTTGTCCAGGTGATAGGACACCTGGTCGTAGAAAGAAATGAGATTGGTCAAGCAAGACCTACCCGCAACAAACCCATGCTGGCTATCCTTTAAGATGTTGGCGTCAGACAGTCCATTAAGGATGGCCTCTTTAATAAACTTTTCTAAGATCTTCCCCAGGATAGAAGTCAGGCTGATGGGCCTATAGTTAGCCGGATCCACTTTCCTCCCTTTCTTGAAGATAGGCACCACGTTGGCCTTCTTCCAGTCTTCGGGCACTACACCAGAGCGCCAAGAGTTTTCAAAGATCCGCGCTAGAGGCTGGGCTATGATGCTCGCCAGCTCCTTGAGTACCCTGGGGTGAAGATTGTCAGGGCTGGCTGACTTGAAGGTATCCAGCTTCTCAAGATGTTCCTTCACGAAGTCAGCATTAATGGAGGGCAGGGGATCACCCTCAACCGGACTTCCCTGTCCCGTAGCGGGCATGGGCGTCCTATGGGACCGATGAAAGACCGACGTAAAGTACCTATTTAATAGGTTGGCTTTTTCCTGGGCATCAGTTGTCAGTTGCCCCATCTGGTTCAGCAGGGGTCCAATGTTGCCCCTGCTTTTCCTCCGGCTCCCCACATATCTGAAAAAGGACTTTTTATTGTCCTTGATGCTCAAAGCTAGTTGGAGTTCAGTTGCAGCCTTGGCTTTCCTGGTCTGCTCCCTACAGGACTGGACCAGTGCAGAATAATCCTCCTTGGAGGTGACTCCCATCCTCCATCCTTTGTAGGCCTTTCTTTTTAGCCTCAGGAGGTCTGCTAGGTCCCTGGAGAGCCAGGGGGGCTGCTGTGCCCTCTTGCTGCCTTTCCTCCAAGATGGAATAGACTTAGTTTGTGCTTTGAGGATCGCTCCCTTGAGGAGCAAACTCTCTTCTTGAACTCCCCTCTCCCCGTGGTCATGGTCCCTTAGGGGGAATTCCAATTCATGGGAATTGGATTACACTTTGACTAGTAGAGATGCAGAACAAGGTAAATTCATATTTAGATGTGGAAAATGGAATTGCAAGTCACTCATTCACAGTGACTATCAGTGTTTTCACCACTGGCTGGGATCACCAGTGATTACCAGTGTGTCTCCCCTCTCTCTGGTCACAAGTTTGCATAATAAAGGTGTTGTTCAGGTGTTACCAAGTTGAATATCATACAAAACTTATTTAATTCTAATACTTACCTGGCAAGAGAAATAGCATGACCACTGAGGCGGTTTTTCTATTTGCTGGAGGTAACCACTTTTCTGGCTTGGGGTACTATGCACAGAGGTTATGTACAGCAAACCTTCCACTTGCTGCTCAAGTGAGAAGATCTTGCTTTATGTCCACTTTACGGAAATGAGAGACTTCTCCCTAGCTTGCTTCTGCTACCATACGGCTGAGGGTAAGTGAAACTCAGGGACATCTGAACCCTAGGTCTCCAGGCTTGGGCCTGCACATAGGATGACTGCCAAATGATTTGGAAACATCTGAAGCCCCAGGTGGGGGTGGAGGATGTTTGCCGGTAGTAGGGCCACTTATGGTTCTTGACTGACTCACAGATTTGGAATTGATTTGGCTTAGAACACGAAAAATTTTAATTAAAAAAATTAATACTAAGAGCAGTTTATTTTTGTGATTAGCTGACTACTTTTAAGTCATAAGATACCTAAAAAACTTTTGTTTCCTAGAAGTGGAATGTTTCCTTCATTTGAGAGACACTCAAGAGTCCTCTTATATGAAAAGAAATGGACTCTTAGGACATTTGGAAACTCTTTTAGGACTTGTTAACCTAGAATCAGAAAAAAATTTGAAATGGGTGTATGTTCTTTGTCCATAACAAGGTTGCAGAGACTAGTGATTTACAAGGTTTGAAACTGAAATATGTTTATTCCCTAATAAGATGAAAACTTATTTTAAAATTAAATGTTATATGTCATTAATTTAATGCAAATTCATTGGATTTTTTTGCAAGTTAGTTAATTTACAACAGCCACTATTGTGCATGCTCTGTAATTTCTTTTAATCAAAATTGTCAAAGTTTTTTAATATGCAGAATTACTATACAGATGAAAAGATCCCAAAATAATGCCTTGACATAAAGGACTATCATTCCATAGTATTTATTATTCGCTATTAATATTTCAGTTAGAATGTAGCTTACACTTCACCAATGAAATGGAACTATTAACTAGATGAAACCCCAAAAAGGAGTTAAGAGCAATGTTCAAGGAATATGACTTGATTTATTGACTACTTCTTACTTGAAATCTCTGCTATAAAAAGAAATTCTTAAATTTGAAGGCCAGATTCATTTAATGAAGAGCACATCGTTTTGTTAAAAAGTGAACTCTTATCCTACTAGACTTCTGAACCTGAAGATTCAGGTTCAAATTCTGTTTCCATAGTAATCAATGGGATGTTTGCCCAATGGCACCATGATTGCACACCATATGTTTTTAAGCAAACCCAAATCCAATTACTTGTTTAGAGATCATTTAATTTTAAGCTATCCAATCTACAACAGACTTTTCCACACCCTTCTCCAATCAAGGAATGCTTCCTTTGTAATAGGGTCTCTCTAAATAGACAGTGACCTTTTCACCATACCCAACACCAATTTGCAATGCAACTGAAAAAGCCAAGAACACCTAAAGCTTGTGTAAATCTTCATTGCATAGCTGTCTATAATTTTAAAATTAAAATATGTAAAGTTCATCCTACATAGTTTTACATTTTAAAATTGTTTTGTGTTTATCAAAATGTTACTCTAAATAGTTTCAAGCAGAAGTAAATCAAGCATGATAGGATTTGAAAGGGAAAAATGGCTAAGATCTACAGTAGACTGCATGTTACAGTGCCTTTCTGTTGTTTCCAATCTCTCTCTCTAGGGCTTTTTCCCTGAACGTTGCACAGCTGCATTTCAAACATTTGCCTTCCATTGTGCACTGAGTTTTCTTTGATTATTTGAAAGATGTCACACCCTCATACGCAGTACTTCAGATTCCAGACATTGATTTTCATAAGCTCAGACTCCTCTTTAATCACAGGCAAAGTAATGTGCAATCAGACTGCTCAGTTCAATTATACTTTGCCATCTAGTAGAGAAACGTGGGCATTGTTTTATCACTCTCAATACATTATCTTCTCAACAGGAACCACCACAGTATAGTAGAAAAGATGCAATAATTTTTGCGTTAGGAGAAAGCTCTTAGCACCTTCAGGCTCTAGTTGCTGTTAGAATTTATGGACACAGAAAAATGCTCAGGACCCTGCTCTGCCTTGTGGTGCTTTACATAAAGTGCCACAAGTTAGAGCACCCCCCCGACCCAACAGACATTTGCCTGTTGGAATGGGGATCAAGGCTGCCTCACCTGTTGGAATGAGGGAACGGGGACCAAGGCTGCCTGCACCAGCTCTCCTGCCCAGCAGGTAGGGGTACTCCAGCAACCACCCCTCCCCCTAGCCCCGACCGCCCTCCCAATTACAGGATTGTCAACATGGAGGGAGGGAGAAACTAACAGCAGTAAGCTCACAGTTGGGCTCTGCCTGACCTGAGCTGGAAGAGTGTGGGGGGTGGATCAGAGCCCCCTCACTTTGTGGGCCTGGCCCAGCTCCCCCCAATACCCCATCCAGGGGCAGTGAGGCAGGGAAGTCTGATCCATGCCTTCCCACCTCAAGCTTGGCAAAACTCAGCCAGCAACTCACTGCTGCTGGCTTCTGCCTCCCTCCTCCCCCTGCTGACAGGTCTGGGGGCAGGGTTAGGCTGTATCAGCCCAGCCCCAAATGCATGAAAAATTAACCTTAGAGAACACAAGTTCCCTAAGGCACTCTAAAGCAGAGTGCCTTCATCTGGTACCTCATTTGAAGGTTATTTTTTTACATGATTGGCCACTTTAAAAGTGTTCTGCAGCTCTGCACTTATCGTGGCATGGCTATAGAGTGCTTTCAGGGGCCCAATCATGTGAAAAATGTAACTTCTGCCTGTGCCCTATGCGAACAAGTATATTTTTACCCATTTGGCCTTTTCTCAATTTGATCAGTACCAAGTTTGCTATGTTTGGCACAGGGTATCTTTTAATGCATAGGGTTAGGAAGAATCTCAGATTTTCCTGGTTAGCTTGATTGGAGTTTTCAATAACTAGCAAACATAAAGCCAAATAAAGGGGAAGGAGCAGAAGAACATTATGCAGAGAACAGAGAGGGTCTGGAATTAGAGGTGTATGAAGGAAGAAAAATATCAGTATAGATAAAGTGGGTGAGAAAGCATTTTTTGGAATCATGTAGGAGAGGTGTGCCACTGTTTTACTTCCCAGCTGTCCAAGTCTAGTTCCACACTAATAGCTTTGACCAGCATAGCTTAGTTGCTAACAGATAACATGGTTACACCCCAGAGTGACATATCTGTGCCATAAAACGTCTCCTATGTAGATGCAGTTATAGCTTATTCCATTTAGCAGATGAAAACCCTGCCAGAAGCTACATCAGCAAAAGTGAAGTTCTTTGCCACTACAGCAAACACAGCCAAATTGGTAAAGCATTTAAAGTTTAGACTTGGCCTAAGCAAGACCAGTTTAAAGGAAATGTAGTTGACTATAGCCAACCCAATGTCCTAGGGAAGTAAGAGGAAAAACTGAAACACCTGCCAAAACCGTGCTATTACTATCACTGAAAGGAAGCGAGCTGCCTTCAAAACAGCTCACAGCCCCAGGTTCCTTCTGCACTATTTGCCACTATGGAATGGGTAAGTAAAAATATTCAGTGTCCTATCCTCCCAACTGTGACTGGCCTAAGCTACTGAAATGCACTTTGTCAGACAATTGCAGATTTTAGCACCAACCCTGATGATTTTGTAACCTCCAGATTATCATTGCAATACATTGCAACAGAAATGGCAATGCCAGCCCTGAAAAAGTTCCAACTGGTTCAAACTACAGCAACCTAACTAAGCATAAGTGCTCCACCATTGCAGCTATTATCCAGCTGCCCAGTTTCAAATTCATGCCGTCAGACCTAGTTTTCAAGGCCTTCAAAGGGTTATGCCAGGGATCACCAGTGACTGATTACCAGGGTCTCCCCTCTCTCTGATCAGAAGCTTGCGTAATAAAGGTGTTTTTCAAGAAGAAGAAAAAACAACAAGGATGAGAATAGTGACAATAGGTTTGGAGATTCCTCTTCTACTTCAGTCTCACTGCATGATGATCTAAAACAGCAGTTCCCAAACTGTGGCTTGTGACCCCAAGTGGGGTGACAGCATCTGGAGATGAGGTTGTGGGAGTGGGGAGCTATGGGTTGGGAGTGAGGGGCCATGCTGAGGAAATAGGGCCATAAATGGAGTCATGGAAAAGTTTGGCAAACACTGATCTAAAAACTGGGTCAAAATCTGATGTCACTCCTGCAAGAAATCAATAGAAACAAGGGAGTTAAACCAGTACTGTGACAAATCCCAACACATTTGTCTAAATAAGGGTCAGGTCCAGTAGGCCCAATGAACAAGAGAACTGCAGATAGTAAAGAGAGCATTTATAAACAAGAGTGTCATTTAAGTTTGTTTTCTTAAAATAAAAAAGATGCTTCAGTCTGACCATTAATGTGCTTTTGTACTTCTTGCCCTCTTTCCTATTAACTAAGCAATTGTAATATGGGATTCACAAAATGTATTCACAAATACAGCTAAGACCATTCAAAGCAATACTATCCTATTAACAGGGATATTAATGGATATAAAGGAAACCTGAAATAGGACAGGAACAGAAAATGAAAAAATATGTTGTGTTCACAGCGACAAGTTTTTTCTTTCTTTTAAAAAGTCTCTAAAAAGTTTTCACTGAGGCTGTACAAATGTTTTACTTTAGTTAGTCAAACTGTATATACAAACTTTGTGCAAAATAGTAACTACTCTGGATCTATTTTGTTCCATGTAATATATTCAGTAAAATGTTACAGTAAAACTCATTTGTGCATTGCATTGATACTTCTTCACAGGCATTACTGTGAAAAAAGTATCTTATTTATATTCAGTATACCGTTGAATAGTTAAAATGATATTTTATTATTTTCATAGGATGAACACTGACCCTTAGAAGTCAATTGCAACACTCACTTCTTACTGATTTAAAGACACTATTCCTGCTTCTACAAGGGTTAACATTTTCAAAATATTTTTAAAAAATAAGCTAAACAATGGCATATGATTTGTTGTTTTGTTTTGCTTTGCTTTGCTGTTGTTTGGTTTTGAAATACCACCTCTTTGGAAAAAGAGACCATTTATGCTATATTGTACTTCACTGAGCATAACAGAACTTTAATGCCAGTTGTTGTCTGGGACAAATATATAACAGAAAATATTATATGCATAGACAGTAGCATAGAAAGTCTGAGGAGCTATATGCCAGAATCATGGCACTGTTGCCTGGGCTGTCTTGATTGACAACTTTAGGCAGCTAATCTTGAATTTACTGAATATTCAAAACCTCTATAACGTCAAGTTTTAAGTTTGTAAGAAATACAAATTATAACTCAAGATTTCAGGACCACAATACATTTTTTTAGAGCACAATTTAAAATTGCATGTATCTTTATTTTCAGAGATCACTGGAGTCATAGAAATGTCTTAGAACAGACTTTAATTCATATAATTTATGGGAGAAAAAAGTATAAATCAATCTTCATGTTGGTTAGTTCCTTGTCCACATATTTTAAGGCAGTGGGGGCCAACCTTTTTGGCAGGGGCTAAGGGAGGCACCCTCCTTAAGTGCTACATCAATCCTTTTCCTCTGCCTGATCACCTGCTTTGCTCTTTGTTCCCTGCTTTCTGATCCCTTCTCTGCTCTTTATTCTGCTTCCTGCCCCACGTGCCCTGCATGACCTGTTGCTCTGCTTTCTGCTTCCAGCCCTGTCTGCCATTGTTCTTGCCTGTCCCTGTCCTTCTGCCATGAGCCACACAGTTGCTACGTCTCATCAATTAGCCATCCCTTTTTAAGGTTTAATTATAATACTTTCCATCCTACCAACACGACCCTTAAAGAATAAAAGGTTGTGGGTTTCCATATTATTTCCTAGTATTCTTTTTGTTTGCTTGTTTTTCATACAAAAGAGGGGCAATTTTAAGATAATATATTCTTCTCATTCCAGTAGATTCTTTACCATACTGAATAGTGCTAATGATTCTGTGTAGACACTCTCCTGGGCTCTGAAATAGCTGAAGACGACTCAGAAATCAATCTTTCTGAAAAGCCTCCCATTACAGAAAACAGAAGCATCTCAGAGCCAAGATTTATAATCTTCAGTACACAGCTATGTTCAGGAAAAAAATTTAAGTGTTCTTAGGCATTGTGTTGTCTATGAAGACCAACTTAAGGCATTGTTACACCTTATGCTGTGATGGGTGTTAGTGCTAACTTGCACTGCAGGGCAGCAAGGGCCTGGAGGACTGAAAAATAAGAATCCCTTCCCCCTGCCCCTGGGGCTCACCCCTGCCCCTCAAAGTTCCCCCCTGCCTGACCCACCCCCCATCCCTGGGACATTACTTATTTGTTGCGACCTACACGGTCTGTCTCAGGGGAGCAGGCAGGGAAGGGTTTACCTGTCTACCTGACCACTGTTGCTGCTGCCAGGGTGCTGTTCTTCTGGCCCAGAGAGCAGCAGCTGTAGCAGTGGTGGTAGGGCAGGCAGATTAACCTTTCTCTGCCTGCTTCCCAGGATAGACAGGGCAGGTGGCCACAAGGAGGTGGGGGGAAGGCAGTGAGCAGGGATCTTAAGTGTCAGGGGGGGAGGGCAGTGGGCCCCATCAGGACCAGCAGGGGAGGGGAGTGGGTGGGGTATTTACACCAAGGTGTAGCCTAGCATGGCCACATCTCAGGGCAACAAAAGCTGGGTAAAATGGATCAGAGATAATCCTGCCTTAGAGTGGCATAAATTTGAACCACATAAGGAATGCTTAAAACCAGTTTCAGGTGTTAATGTGCAGACAATCCAGGATTTAAGAGCTTCAGGAGTAGTCCAAAATTACCATGGAACAAGGCCCTTACTGTAGCATCAAACCAACTGCTATAATGTCAATTAAAGAACAAATATTGCAAAAGACATCTGAACTCCAATTTTATTTAAACACAAAAAGTCCCAAAACAAGAACAAAATGGCAGAATTGATTTCTGCTTTTATAAATACCCTCTCTTTTCTATTCATTTTGAAAATGAACTAAATATTACCTTTCCAACAACACTATTTCATGTAGAAAAGTGAAGCCTTGTTGTCCAAAGTAGACTTTTCAAGACTAGATGTGTGTGGCTGTAATTCACTAAGCTTATCTTCACACAGTATGATAAAGACACCAACTGAAAATTAGTAATGTTCATAAATATCCTGTAATTTAGAAATTGCCAAAGGGTAACAGAATGTTTGAAATGAACCTTTTCAGAAAGTGCAAATTGCCACCAATTATTTCTGTAACTTAACTTCTATATGTAATGGGCCAAACATAACAATTATCAACTGCATAAATGTAGGGACACCAATACAAGATAGTTCAGAGAACTATACTTCCATTGGGTCTCATATGTTGAATAATCTACTTGTATCAAGAAAGTCCACATTGTTATTCCAAATGCTGTAAGTGTAGGTGTCCGCATTACAGACAAAATGCCCACTTATCTACTCATAAAACAAAACAAACAAAAAATGGGGCCGTATCTGATCAGCTAAAACAGAAACTGACATGTTAATATGTGACTCTACTTCAAAAGGAACTCTAAAAATATAACCATGGGTTTTCAGAGTGCTCTCCTGTCTTCTGGTTTAGCAAAATTTAGCCTAGACTGCAAATGCAAATTTAGCCTAAACTAAAATAAGGCTGTTGATTTTGCAATTGGTCTCATGTGAGCAGACCCATGACAAAGCCATTCTGGGGCTTTTAACGAGTGACAGTATCCATCCATGTACATATTAGTTGCAGGAGTGGAGGGCTTGGTGTTCCTCAGTCATGATTCTGTAGCTGCTACTCTGAACTTCATATACAATTCCTTTTTATGATACTCTAATTGAAATACAAATCACATTTCACTCTGTTAGCTGTGTTATCTCAGAGCTAATAGGGATGTAAATATCATTTTTAAAATTATCCGTTTAACTGTTTAGCCAATATAATTGGAGGTTAACCGATAGGTCATACCTAGTTTAGTGACCTCTGCCAGGAATGGCCCTGGCCCCGGCCCCTTATAGCTTCACCATACTCCTGACACTGTGTGGGCACCAGGCTGCTGCCAGGGACCCACAGGCAGGCTGAGCCGCTGTAAAGCCATTGCTTTCATCCCCATGGGCAAGGGCAGGGGCTGAGGATGCTGTGGCCTTCTCCTGTGCCCTGATTCTGACACTACATGGAGGGAAGGAGGTGCCAAGCCAGCCACAGGGGTCAGGCAGGACATTCTTGCCACAGCAGCAAGACTCCTGGCCCCATGGTGGGTCTGTCTGGCCCCCCACAGTGGCGGGGCCCAAGCAGGGTAACCCTTGCGCCTCCCATGGCACTTGTGCCACTGTCGCCTAGAGTCGGAAGGCTCCTCAGCATTACTGAGCTGGACCCTTCCTAGCTCGCCCCAAAGGACAAGGAGGTCTCTTCCCAGTGGGCAGCCTCCACCAGGTGTGCTGCATCCTTTCCCCTTCCACCCGTGGCCACAGGGGGCCTAGCCCAGTCTTGAGATGGGAATAAGCACATGGCTGGCTTGTCCCAAGGAGGTGCCTTAGCAGCTGGAGCAGGCAGCACCATGTCTGAGGGGTTGCTGCTGGCTCTCATGCAATAGGAATGCCATGGGCCCACGCTCGAGGAACTGTGATGCAGCAGGGATCCCAGGGGGAGTGTTAGGGCTGCAACAGTGGCCACCGCAACTGGAATACCCCAGGGCTGCGTTCACCATGTGAAGGGGCATTGGCACCCCCCCAGACCTGGCACCACCTGCTCCAGTTGCCGCAGCACCTTCTTGGACTGAGCCAGCCACGCACTCAACTTCACCTCAGGGCTAGGCTAGGCCTGGAGGGGAAAGGGCGTAGTGCACCTGGTAGAGGCTGCCCCACTGGAACTAGTCCTCCCCTTCCTCTGGGATGAGTAGGGCAGGACCCAATTACTCTGGAACCAGCTGTTCTACTTGACTAGATCCTTAAATTTTACCTAAAGCCCGTCACAGAGAACTGAGGTAATTTAGCCAATGCTTGGAAAAGAGCATTAAATAGTAGCAGAGTGAGTGAGAAAGAGGATACAAAACTAGAAAGCGGTATGTGAGGAAAGTAGTAGTAATAGAAGCAAATGCAGCCAGAGGAGAGAAACAGCTTTGTTTTGCTTCCTCTTTTACTGTGCTATACTGTCTGGTAGGACCAGCACTATACCAACATGCTCCATTGGCATGGGACCAAAAAGAGAGATCATAATTTGCATATATACAATGGTGTAATCCTGAGTTCTGAAATTAATTGATGCTTTAGCTGCACCAGCTCTAAAAACAACCACTATGTCTCCCATCTATATTATTAGGTGCTCACATACCTACTTTCTGTTCCTACTAATAAGTATGAATATCAAGAAATAAAAGAACAAAGAATGGAATGCCTTGTTCACCCTTATACCTAACTCAAATCATCCTTTATGCTCATCAAAACTATTTAACCCAGCAGGGAATCATCTCCACTAATTGAATGATACTGAATAAAAGAAATTATCATTTTAGTACATGTATAATTATTAAAATAGCACAAGGAGTGGTACAGTCCTGTTCTGTACTGACATAAGCTATGTATTGGAATAAAGCACTGGAAGTATATTATAAAAGTTCCAATACTGTACTCTCTTCAGACAAAATTCTGGTACCAGAAGTAACCTCCCCTGAAATCAACAACATGTTGTTTACAATAGGTCCTAAGCTTCTTTGCAATTCTTTGTAAGATCGAACCAAAAATGAGTCAGACAAGGTGATATATTCATTAGACTAAGTAGGAAGAGATTTTAAAGTGAATTTTGGAATGTTTTTAATTGTTTATGCATCTTGCTGTCTCTGCTCCTTCACTCACCTTTGGACAGAAAAAATAGATGTAAAATTCATACACTCATTCACATATTAACACAATGCTACTATGTTTGGTTTTCCTCCACTGGACAGGAAAGGCTTCCCACAAATGTATGGGAAAATATTTTATCTTTAAAACCAGTTTTATTAAGCCTAAACTTGGGGCCTAAAATATGAGTCTCTCTTTGGGCCAGTATCATATAATGGACATTAACATTTGGAATAACATAAGTCAGAACAAAACAAGATACAAGGGAAGCAAAAGCAGGCTTCATGTCTGCTGTAAAAAAATAATTCCCACATTAAATAGCACCAGGGAAATATGCATCATTCCAGTATTAATATGTTTGATCTCTCAAAGGTTGGCCTTTGTGAAACTGGCAATGTAAAATAAAAAAAAATAAAAAAAATAGGTAGCTTGGATACATTTAGGACACCCAAATTAGCCTGATTTTCAGAAGTGCAGAGAAAAAGGAGATTCATCCACTGACTTTTTAGGCATCTTTCAATACTTCAGCATAAAACAAAAGATTAAATTTCTACTCCTACCATTCCTGAGGTTTTCTTTCTGAATAAGCACTATAATGTTCATTTCAAAAAATCGCTGACAGGAAGAGATAAATAAATAAATCTAAAGAGAGAAGTCCATCTGATCTCCTTCACTCAAGCACTTAACCTTCAAAAGGCAAACAATTTTAGCAATCAGTAAGCCACACAGAGGCAACAGCAAAAAGCCACAATCCCTGTGTAATGCAGAGTTGTAATGCAACTCTCTTACAGGACTTGGAAATGGACTACAAGTATGACCAATGGGTCTGCAGTGAAAATTAAGTAGTTACTATTTAATTGGCACATTTCCCTTCCTCATGGCAAAGAGGAGTATGATGATATAATTTACAGGCCACAATGAACCTTGCCTCTAGGTTAAGGTAGAGTTGCATCTCCTATCAATCTCAGCATAATCCCCTAGTTTTGCACAAGGGACAAAAAGTGTACACAAAATAATAAAGATAAAATTTCACTGAATAGTTTAATATTTTCTATGCGCTTGCCTTTTTTTGTTTTGAATATCAAGCAAAACAGAGTTTCTTGCACAGTTCCAGGTGAATTAGTGAAACTAATTATCCTTCAGGCTGTTTTAATGTTCTTTACTATAAGGTATGTGGGTCCACTTCACCATAGGAATTCCTCCCATGTTCAGATTATAATACATGCAATATTTTTTCCTTGTCAGAACACATCTAGAAACTCACTAGCAAAAGTTATCATTTATGCAGTCTCTCTCCCTCTTCCTCCTTCTCCCCCGCTTAACTCTCACGTGTCCTCAGCAAGTGTAAACATCTTTAGAAAGATATATACACTACATTTGAAGTTCTGCCTTGTGCATCATGAAAAAAAGTTTTTTCTTCAACAGCAAAGGCATTTCAAAAGTAGGCATTTTACAAAGTGAATCTGTTTATTTGGAGAGAAAAGGAATGAAAATGATTAGAGATCAAACAATAAATTTAGTATGACACTTCTTAATTTATCCTTCATTTGCTACAGCTACTTTACAAACCAGTGGCATTTCTTAACTCTTACCATTCATGGCCAATGTACTGCTTTCATCACATTGCATTCTACATTAACATGTCAGTGAAGCTTGCTCTAATCTCTTTCTATAAACATGCACAGGAACACAGATTTATTGAAGACAAGGTTCTTTGGGTGAATCCGATATCTTTTAGTTGGTCTAATAAAAGATACCAGATTCGCCCAAAGAACCTTGTCTGCCTATGTCCTTAAACCAACGCAGCTACAACCTACACCCCAGATTTATTGAAAAGGTTCAGGCAAGCTTGTTGAAGCCTAATATAGGAAATATAATAGTAAAGAAAAATCATGGAAGTATGCTGTACAGTATGTGTGTCCATATGCCACTTCTGCCTTGCACCTGAAATGTTCATTCATTTCTTTTTCTTCTATAAAATCATAGCATAGCAGTTATTGCATCAGGAGAGCTGGAGTAAGACTATCATTAGTACTGGGTCACGAGAAAGAGTATAATGTGATGACATTTTGTTCTTCTCTTTAGCTGATCCGTTTCTAACTTTGCCACCAATGTCCTATGTAAAATGTGTAAATCAACTCATCTCTCTACGCCTCTGACTCCTCTCCTGTCCTAAACCTGTCTGGTCTTCCTAGATGACAAATGTTTTAAGGCAAATTCCTTGTCTGTGCAGTATCTAGTACAATGACCCTGATCTTGATCCCTCTAAATGTTGCCATTTAAACACTACCCACCTTTTTTCAATTAGCTATTCTTATGTGTCTTTATGTGTGTACCCCTCTGTACCCACAATTTTTAACTTACCAAATAAATACTGTTAGATAACTGGTTTGCATGACTCTACCTTATGGAAAAAAGTGTTTCGAACTGAAATGTTGTATAGATGCAAAAAAATAAATAAATCTAGATATCAACTACATGGGTTTTTAACATTTCTTCAACAGTAGCTGCTTTTAATCTTGCTTCAGTGACAGAGCCACTTTCCCTATTGATAAATTGTGATGAAGAAAATTAGCATCCTCTAGTTTCTAATGGGAAAGGAACATGGCTTTTAAATGAAGAGCATAATCTGCCACCATCTTGATGCCATGGGCAGTTATTTACACTCGTGGAAAAAGTTTGTATACAGATTATTACCCTGCTTTATTAACAGTTCAGACAAATGAGTAAGTATTCAAAGCACAGGGTAGAAAAGATTACACCTAATATTTCAAAATGTAAATACCATATTTACTCAAATCCAAGAGGAAGTTTTTTACCACTGTGCTACATGGAAGAAAAAAGAATTCATCTTGGATTAGAGAATGGCTCAGGATAGGCAACTGCCATAACTTTGGCTCCAGCTCTAGCTACAGCACCAACTCTGGCCCCGATCTGGGGAAGACTGCACAGTGCTGGAGGGGAAGCATGGGAGTCTGTAGTGTGGGGGAGACTGTGTGTGGGGTAGGGGGAGTGAAGAGGAGCTGCTGAGGATGCCTAGCCAGGGCTGGAGCCACTCAGGGGGAGTAGGCTGCATGAAGGACAAGTGGTGGGGGAGCAGGCACCACGGGAGGGCAAGTGGCACAGTGGAACATGCACCAGGGTGTACAGTCACCAGTGGGAGCAAAGGTCAGGGGGCAAGCTGCCTGCCTCCCTTCCTGCACCATGACTTTCCCTGCTGCTTGTCCTCTCTGCCCCCGATTTTCCTGATGCAATGGTGGAGCACAGGGAGAGGAAGGGGACAAATTTAATATGACCCTGCCATAAATAAGTCTATACATGAAACGTTATAAATTTATCATTTCCCACGTGTAGAATCTAATCATTGGGGGATTATCATAAATTCCAAGTTGTCTTGAATTTGCATTACAGACCTCTTAATTAACTTGTTTCTTAGTAGCATTAGTGTAATTCAGGGGCGGCCAACCTGCTGCAGGGATACCACCACTGCAGAGGCAAGTGCCACCATTAGCCTCTGCATGGCACATAGATCAGGAAGGGGAAAGGCAGCACAGTGGCTGATAGGACAGAAAATAGACAGTAGAGCAACAGAACAGGCAGAAAGCACAGGACAGGGCACAGAAAGTAGTACAATATTTCAGAGAGGAAGCGGGGTCAGAATCGTACTCGGGATGCATCTACGTGTGTGTTTTACTGCGGAGTAGCCTAATTAGCTCTGCCATTAAGCATCACAATCTACACATGCACTGGTATTAGGGCTCAGTAAACTAATTAACTCCACCATAAAATAGTACTATGCTCGACAGTACTATCTTACGGTGGAGTAATTAACTGCATTGAAACACATGCGTAGATGCTGTCTGCAAGCATACATTGCGCCCCATCAGCCCAGCCAACCAGGGGGCTGCTCCACCCTGGCTCAAATTGCTGATGTCCCTGGTGAACATGTAAACACTGTGCCCAGAAGCAGTTTGCTCCACCTGGAACAGCTCTGAAGTTTATTGGGTCACATTAATTGCGCATGTAGATGCACCCAGGAAGGGTATAGGGCTAATTTCTGCCACACCTGCCAAAAAGGCATAACTAATGAACACTGACATTTATCTACTACCTGAAACATTCAAACCTAGAAGGAAAATTGTAATTTTGGAGTAATGACAACTTCACAAATGTTCCTTCCTTATGCATAAAACTCTGCATGTTTTTAGATAGAGCTTACTTATCCTTCAAATGAGAACTTTTAATCAAAGTAACATGTTGTTGCAGCCAGATAATTCACTGTTGAGAATTTACAAGTATGCCACAACAGAGAACAAGTGCAAAAAAATATTTTCCTTCAGAATCTCCCTGGAAAGGCTTTTTCCATAAACCAAAGAATAAATTACAAAGACAAATTACTGTACTCTTCTGTTACATTTCACTATTATGTTATTATTTAAGACTGCCTGCATTCCACAGAACATCATTTTGAACCTAACATACAGCCCATAAATATTAGTATGGATAAACTTTGAATGTTCATAAATATTTGTTTGGCTTATTGAAATATGTCAGGCTTTGAAAAGACAGAACATGGATAATTTTATATTTTAATCGTGCACCATAATTCCAGACTACCTATCTAAGCCTAAGTGTAGCAAAAGACAGGATGTAGGCAATCATTTTAAAGCTTTTAATGTTGGAACACTGAATAAAAACACAATTCCTTCTTGAAATACGTGGAATTGTAGCGTGTCTGGCATGCAAGACAATGCAAGTCAGTGAAAACAGCCATTTCTCACTCTACCCCTACTTCTACCTATAACAAGCTTACTGCATCATCACATAGCTCTGATGCTATACCACTGCCAAAAAGGAGCTTTATAACGTAAATTGACACATGTAGTACATGCATCTCCAAAATAATGTTGCAACCGACAAAAGTCAAACGGCCATAATTAGAGCATTTAAAAAAATATCAGAAATATCTAATTAGAAATGTAGCAACAGCATTAGGAGCTCAGTGACTGCATGTATGAAAAGCTTTTCATACAAGGTACAAGAGTCAAGACATCCAGCATGAAGGCAAACATGTTCTTAATAGGGACTTTCCTAATTTTAAAGTGATGATCAGTATACTTTAAAACAATCAAGAATACAGCTTACATTTTTCAGTAAGAACATGGCAAAAGAATTAAAATAATCCAAATTCTAGGGAAACGATTCTTAGCGTGTAAACAGACATCATCTTTGTGCCACTATAAAACTTTTTATGGCAGCATGAAGTCCAAGGAAACAGATGTCTATGCCCCTTGTCACATCCCAAAAGCCCAAAATTGTGTGTCCATG
Source organism: Alligator mississippiensis (assembly GCF_030867095.1). Classification (NCBI taxonomy): domain Eukaryota; kingdom Metazoa; phylum Chordata; order Crocodylia; family Alligatoridae; genus Alligator; species Alligator mississippiensis. The sequence continues at coordinate 335,724,547 of NC_081824.1, read as the reverse complement.
CCCTTTGGGGCCACAACACTGGTGATGGACATCTGTTTGCTTGAAGGCAGAATGCAGTCAACCCAGGGCTGCCTGCACTCTCCAGCTATCCCAGGCAGGTTCTCCCAGGGCTTCAGAGACCTGATCCAACATGCCCCAGGAATTCCCATTGCCAGGGCACACCACATGGGGCCCCAAAGCCCCAGGATCACTTGCCCAGGTTATCCTGTTTGGGATTCGGCAGGTGAGCATCTGTACAAGAGTGGAAACCATGGATTTCCCCATTTGCAGGGATGTGCATCCAGGAAATCCCCAAGTGCTCTTCTGCTGGTGTCCACACATTTTTACAAAAAGGGGAAACCCCCGGATATTCCCATCTGCAAAAGGGTGCTCCAAGTACTGTCCTGAACGTCAGGCCCCAGCTGCTCCTAGGAGTTGTGGGCACCAACCCTACAGGACGATAGGCAATGTATGTTTTACCCAATTAAGCAGATCAGTTGTCCTGAGACATATCCCGACACAAATTGATCCACTTCACTGTTCAATATCTGTTTACACCCTTAGACGGAACAAATACACACAAATAAGCAAATCACATTTTACCAACCTGTCAGCATACATGCTCCAAAATATAGATTTGAACTACTTGTATAAACTATCACAGGATTCAGAAAAAAAATACTTGTTTTCCATAGCAAACAAAACAAAACAGATAGCTTTTGTAACCCAATATTATCATGTTTTTAACGCCCAAATGGTTTCATATGAAAATATTTCAGATTATGAGAACCAAAAGATCTGAAAAATCTAATTTTACTTTCAGTATGTGTTTTGTTTGTTTACACTATACTCAGCCTAGATTTGAAAAAAATTGGATTGGACAGTTTCATTTTGTTCTCATTAACAAAGCAATATTTTAAAATATAATTACATTATTTCTATTTATTTTTGGTCTTTAAAACCACATGCTTACTGAACTCAAAGTTAGGACATAAATTAATTTACTTTGTTCCTTTACAAACTCTCAGGGTAGTAGACTAATTAAATCACAGACAGAATAGAATTACCCATTACTTGTTTTCCAAAAAAAATTGTTGAAATATGTTTTCATAGTTGGAGATCCATCTTTCATGCAAAATACTGAAAGTTTCAAGCAAGCAGTCAATTTTTCTTGGGGATGAACATTTGGTAGTAAATTATATAAATCATAAATCTCACCAATGCCTCAAGTAAAAAAAAACACCAAATAATAAAAACATTTTCAATCCTGTTTTCTAATCATTTTGAAAATCGCACAAATGAAAAACAAAATGTTTAGAATAAAAACAAGCAAGATGCAACATTACGTATTGCACCCACACATGAAATAAAGCAACAGTTTTTGTTTCAAGGTGATAAATCTTTTGAACAACTGAATATGAAACTGTAATTTCAATTATATACATCATTTGTATTTAAATATATTTTGCTCTATCTGGGAAATGACATTTTTCTCACAAACACATGCATACCTATAATAGAATTTTTCTGACTGCATTAAATCAATCAAGGAAATTAAGAAGCTGCCATCCTATCTAAATTTAGTGATTTAACTGCATTTATGATTTATTTAGTCTTACCTACCACTTCAGAATACTAATAGAGATATCTGCAATATTTATTTTCATTTTTAATTATGTACGTATCCCTGGCATTAGACAAAATGAAGCAAGATCAGCCTACCCAATATTGGAAAACCACAGCAGGTGAAGTATCCACTGATGTCTATAGTATTTCTACAAGAAAAAAAGGACTGCAGTATCAGCCACCCAAACAGTAAGCGTTACAACACAGAGCAGAATAGAAGCTACAGTACCAAGTAAGAGTTTATACTTCCAAGTGCCAGAGAAGGCAGTCTCTCACATCAGTTATAAAAGCATGAAATTTGGTGAGTGCAATGTCAATGAGGTTAAATTAAGGAATATTTATAAAAGTTATTTTAAATTAAACATGAAGCGAGAATTCAGGATAATTCTTCAAATTCTACCCCTAAAATACTGAGCCATAACATTTACTAATGTTCACCATTATGTTATTTTCTCCAACCATGCCTTCTATCCACGCTGAGCCCAGTTCTCTACCATTATACACCTCATACAGAAATTTGGGCCCCAGTCAGTGCTTGAACAAGGGCCTGTGTTGCGTCTTGAAGAGGTTCAGCACAAAAACCCATAGCCAAGCTGGAATAGTATGAGACAAGCCAGCCAAGATTGTTTTTAACCACTTGTGCTCCTGAAACAGCTGCAGGGGCAGGCAATTATTTTAGGCAGAGGGCCGCTTACTAAGTTTTGGCAAGCCATTGTGGGCTGCATGACAGGCAGCCCAGGGCAGATAAATATTTTCTAAATTTTTTTAAGGGCCCCACGGGGCAGATAGAATGGCCTGGCGGGCTGTACCCAGCCCCTGGGCCACATTTGCCCACCCCCAAGCTAGAAATAGCACTGAGGGACCTCTTTGAATGAAAGCAGCCTCCCAGGGCTATCCACTACCATGGCTGGAATCTCCATATCACTTAATGGTGTGGCCCCATTTCAACATACTGCCAGATCTACTCAAGTGTCAGTTTTTGAGAAGTCTGTCATCAAGCATTATTCTAGCTGCTTCTCACAGCGACTGTGCCAGGGAAAACCTGCTCTGGCCAGATGTAGGGTTTTTCAAGTGCCTTTACTTTGCTATTTTAGCCAGAGATCTATTACTTAGCTATAAAAATGGGTGCACGCATCTTTTATATCATTTGAACATTCACTTGTTTTGGAGCTGCTTCTGATAACTTATCTATGCTCCAGTTCTGCAGCACTCTTCAACTTCTTTCAGTAATATTGCAGTGAAACAATACCAGAAATTGTTCTACTTGGTATTTAGCTTAGACTGTCTCTGCTTCTTTTCCAGACCTGAAGAAGGGCACTTTGTGCCCAAGAGCTTATCAAACATCTCCCCCACTTGTACAGCTGGTCCAAAAACAAAAAAAAGTTATGAAAAACAAAAGAAAGAAACCCCTTGCTTTTCATATTTCTTGGACCATCAGTTACAATAACACTCCAAGCCTACTGCAGCATGCATGTCGACAACCTTTAAGAATGGAAATACTTTTCAGAAACAGGGCCTATATTTGTGCAAAGTAGGGGTAAAATGTGTTGCTTCATCAGAATGACCATTTTCACACAAGTGTAAATATGAAGACAGGGTGCACAACATCAAAGATTTGGATCATGAGTTCAGTGGGCATAAACACTGATTTTAACAGTGTTGGAAAATATGCCCAAATCTCCTTGTTAGCCCTCTCATACAGGCTAAAGGGCCTACAAATAGATAGCAGGCCTAATTATCACAGAGAAATACTGCAGAAAAGTGCCTTCATTTTTGAACACTGACCTGTACATTTGACAGTGAGATAACTCATTACTTCCTGTAAGGAAATAAAGGAAAAGGAAACAGGAAAGCAGTGCTCAAAATCATCAGTTTAACATTTTAATTGCTGAGTGAACCTTACTTGAGTCTTTTTTTCTTTTTTAGTTTCCCTTATATTTTGAAAAGGGACAACTCAAATTAGACCAACTGTTTTTAAGCATGCCATAAAACTTGACCAATTGAAATACATACATTTTGTAATTATAGTGACAATTTTATTTTTAAAATCTCCTTGTAGTCCAATCATAGATTACTGAGAACCAGAAAATGAGGGTGGCTAAAATAAAAGGAAATTAAATGTTCAAGCTGACAGAAATGTTTTTACATGAACCGAGAGCATAAAACTCAAAGCATATAGAGAATTTGTTTTTCCAATCCAGTGTAAAAAATGGAGGGATACAGTTATGCAAATAAAGAAATGCATTTTGCTACAGAATACTGCAGATGCTACTGTATGTTTACTGCCATTTAAAATATAAAGCAACAACTTTATTTGACTATAAAAGGAATTTTTTTTGTAATTTCCCACATTCCTATATAAGAAAGCAAATTCTTTACAGAAAAGTAGTAACCTGGATGTAGTATAGTGAGGCACCATATTTTGTCTCAGTTGACAATAAACCATGAAAGAGCCAAGTGAACCAAGTCTTCTTGATAAAAGTAAGGGTAGCCAATACCAGCGTTGTAACACTTTAGAAGATCGATCATAAGTTCTTCAGGACGATTGGTCCTCTATAAAGAAGATATTAAAATGGAAATAACAGAAGGAAATACTGAGGTGTTTTTTCCCTCAAAATATTCTTTACCAAGTTTTCAATTATTTCAAGAGAGGCAAAACAGTACATTTACAAGAGAAAATATAGATAATACTCTAACCTAGAAGACTTCTCTATCACACTGTCCGATTCTCACATTTTGCATATGAAGCAAAAAAAAAAAATGTACAAAAATTTCCCAGTACTGCAATCACCTATTCAGCTGAACAGCTAAAAACAGTAAAGTAAATAGGGTTTACATAACCTAACATTATCCAGTTTAATCATTTGTGTGTCAGGCTCATGTTTTTCAGCAGGTTTAACTTGTACAATGGTAAAGACAGATCAAGTGATGACAACTATGTCTAAACTAACACTGCCATCAGCTTCAACTGGTAGACGGTTGTTATAAATTTTCATACACCGAATTACAAGATGCCAGACAACAGATAACCGGGTCCAACAGAATTACTCACAAGTGGTACATTAGCGTGCTATTTAAAGAGCGAGTAATTCTTATCTAAGATACCTTTACAACCCCTAGCTACAGTAGTCTGAGAACCTCACAACCTTTAATGGATTTCTCCTGTGAAGCAGGAAACATTATCCTGATTTGTACAGATGAGATACTGAGGCATAGAAGGTGTCAAACAGAAAAGCTGTCTTAGTACAGAAAATTGAAACTAGAACTCCCTAACCACCAGATTATTCTTCTTCTAATTAGATTTTGCACCTAAACAGAAGTTAGACATTGTGTAAACTCAACTATCTTCTTTACCAATATAAAATCGTTGGCATAAAATGTGAAAAGTCAGAAACTAAAGAAAATGCTTCATTGATAAGAAAGATGAATTAAAGAGTAAAAATTTTGTGGGTATGATGCGACTCTCGCTATCCTCGTGTAAACTGTAGAGGGCCTAGCACAACTGGATGCTAATGTTAATTAAGGTTTCTAGTTTCTATTGTAATCCAATCGTATACAGAATTCCAGAGTTATTCCAAAACTTTAAAAGGAGGCACCTATTACATTTTACACACAGCACTTTTCTATAATTTGAAAAACAGGGTTAAGACTGGAAAACTCAAGTATATATATCCTGCTGAAAAAAGCTTTTTCAGCTTCTATGATTTTATAGCTCCTTTTAACTCTAGGTCACAAAATACATTCTTTCAAAAAACATAAATAGCATTTTTCTACCACCATGTAGTCTTAATGTTGAATGTGGAATATTTAGTTTAGTAGTAGTCAAATAATTTGTCTTTTTATCATAATATTTTTTTTTTAAGAAATTTAAAAATTCACATTTTTCAAACACAAAATAAAATCTGAGGTTGTATTTCTGTCCACAACTCCTTAATTTTTCCGTGTCCCCACAAGCAACAATTTCTGGCCATACGTAGATACAGCTTCCAGGAAATATAAATTTAAAAAGTCTACACCTATTGCATAACCTTTAATATATACTAATCCAGCAACAGATGAAAATCACCTATATTTTACTCATCTTGTAGAAGTGTATAGGAGAATGCAACTTGGTTCCCCTCTACCCCCTAGTACATATACAAACAGGTTTTTGTATATTGTTTAATAAATGCTATGTACAATCCTTACCAAGATAAACTGTCCAAACTTGTCAGTAAGAGAAGCATTTTTTATCTTTATATCTTTTTAATCCAAAAAGATTTGTACAGAATATTTCAGTAACTTACAAGATCCAAAGAAAAAAAATACATATAGCTTGAAAAACTTAAAATAATCTGTCCTGGTTGCTAGAGTTCCAGATCATAAAGTGCTGAATATATGAACACACATCAGACAAATAAAATAGTAGCTAATTTATTTCTCTGGGTTATTTGACAATATTCCAAGCTTATAACATTAAATAAAAACTCACAGATAATGGATAGGACTAACAATGGCTTCTTTAGAACACTGAGACACATCAAATGAAAAATTACAGTTTTATTTTGGATACCAAAAATTAAAAGGCTAAAAGGAAGAGAACAGTGCACTGCACTGGTATTAGTAAAACTGATTCAGGGGCAAACACGTTGTATTGCATAATAATTTTAGCTATGAGAAGGTGAAGAAGGCAGCAGAAGTTGGAGACCGGGCAGCACTGGGGAGAAGTATTTGGATCTAGAGCCTGATCATCATCTTTATACCAACATAACTCCACTGATTTAAAAATGTAGCTACTTATAAAGCACTCTAGTGAGGGAACAGACTTCAGCCTTTAGCGTCAATAGCTGCAGAGACTTTGGGGCCAAATCCAGTGGTAACAAAGTGGTATAATTTACTTTGAACATGAATGCAAGTTAAATCAGCTGATGTTAACTGGATGTACATACTAAGTTTATCTTATATACCAACAGGGTATATAGAAGACTCAAGTTAAAAGAAGAGGGGCCTCTTTCATCTTCCTCCCCCCACTTAATTTATGATTCTTCTGTTCCCTTCATGGGCAAACTACACTTGTTTTCACATATGCTTCAGACCCAGTCTCCCGCTACTTTGCACTTTCTGTAATCATGGACCCCTATGCAAAGTGGATGTAAAGCAATGCCATGTATTAATGATGTATTTTACACCTGCTGTGCAAACATAAATAACTATGCAAGGTGCAGAGTAGTGGAGATTGATGAGGCCCATCCATCCAAGGTCTATTACTAGTTATACTACTAGATGCACCTGTTTTTCCTGAGCTGAAACCTGCCGGGTATTTTACATCACTTTACTGTTCACTTTCCTTCCTGTTTCTAAATTCTCTCCCCCCACTACTCCCAAATGAACACACACAGTCTCAATTGATGAGCGCTGTAAGAATAAAATTTAAATATATACAGCTTGGTAATACAAATAGATGACCTATTAAATACCATTGAAATTTTCACTTTTAAAATTTTGTTTATGGCCATCCCTATTATAAAACCATGCATCTATAAGCATAATCAGGATGATAAATTCCATACAACTGTCCCAGAAAATACACTGAGCAGTTTTTGGTGGACATCTCTCTAAATCAGTGCTGCATAAGATAAATCAGATACATACACATGTGCACATTTTATCTTCGGGTTTTATACTGCTGCCCATCACTCTGGTATCCAGAAGTCACATACGTGTATGTTGCCAGACAGTCACTGAGACTACTATAACAGAGTGAATATTTCTCTTCTCGGAAAAAAGTCAATGATTCCCAAGATCATATGATGCAGAGGAATTTCAAAGGGCATCCCAGTTTTACCCTCATGTTGCACTGTAAACTAATGAGAATTTACATTTTATCCAATGAGAATACATTGAATAAATCAAGTTGCAGAATGAAAAAGAAGGAAAAAAAATCTTGCCTATATCAGTTCCAAGAGTCCACCCTATGCATAACCGAAGAATGCTGGCTAACTCTCCACTCTCAGCCAAAGAGTGGACCATAGACTAATTTCAGCCTGTAAAACTTTATTAAAAGATTTGTTTGCTAAGTACTTTAGAAGATGTAATATTTAGGCATACACACACGGGGGGAGCTAGTGCAGTATACAGTGATTATCTGGAAATAGTACTCAAAATACTTGAGTGGGCCAGACTAATGCCCTCTCTCCTAACTGAAGCTAGAGACAAAGCAAGAGGAAAAAGTTTGTAAGTGCTGACATGATAGGAAACATTTTAAATCAAACAACTTGCGTAGGGGTCTTTTTCCTGTTTGACTACACAAAATTAAAGCTTACTTTTTTGAAAGGCTCTTTCTTCCTTCCCTGGGCAAAGTTGCAAATTAAATTAAAAGGTAAACATTTCATAAAACAAAACTCCTACTATACAGATGGCCCTTGCAGTTTTACAATCTCTTTCTCCATTAGCAGTTGGCCCGACTCCTTTGCTCCTTTTCACCTTGCATAGCCACCTTGCACCTGTGCAAAGTGATTATAAAATACCACCAATTTGATTAGATTGTGATTTGTGATCGCTTCATACAGCTAAAGGGAACTACAACAGGGCTTGTCTACACTAGAAAGCTTTGCCACTTTGACTATATTGTATCATTATGTTTATGCCACTTATTCTAGCCTGGAAAGTGATGCAAGATATACCAATAGTGCATCCACACTAAAACCTGTACCAGCTTCACAATATCAGTTAAAAAACAAAAAAAAAAACAAACACACAAACACACACACACACACATCACAAACTCTCCTAAGTGACAGTTTTATCAGTATACCTCTTCTAGCATAGACCAGGCCTAAGGTATGAGGTAGTGAAAAAAAAAGATCAGGCTCAATTTTTTAAAACTTATTTTGTTGTCTCTTAATAATTATCTAGGTTTCTGCTGATCTAATTTATGGGATTTTAAAACAGCCTTAAATTTAGCACAATTTAAAACTTTGGACTCCTAACCCATGTACGACTTACAAATGGACTTGTATATATTTAAAACTTCAACAGTTCAGCAAAGCATTCCCATTATGGAAAGCACAAAACATGTGTTAATGTCTCATTGAAATTAATGGAAATTAAACACTCGCATAAGCACTTTCCTGAAGTTGGGGCCATAATCAGGAATCAGGAATCTCTGTCATACTCACTTACTTGTTTCAGTGCTGTATAATCCCAAGTCATTCATGTTTTAATATAGTGAGCAACACAAATATGGAGGCTTAAACAAAATCTAATGTTGAGTATTTACAGTATCCATACCATCAAACAGATTTTTTTGGTAACTTAAGAAAAAAACCTTTTCTTTGTTATTAAACGTACCACAATACTCCTGCTAAACGAACCCACTGTCTCGGATATTAAAGAAATTGCTGTTTACATTTACTGAGTCATTTAAATTAAAAATTTGTTCCTGTTCCAAGCCCCACTCCCCTTCATCTTCATCTTCAGGTTCTGCTTCAGACCCATTACGAGTGTTCTCATACAAAAAGATCTGTTCATCAACATGAGCTGGGGCTAAACGGTTCCTCTTAGCACTTACAACATTAGCAGAGGAACCAAAGAGGCGTTCGGGGAAGACCCTTGTGGCCAAAATACACCAATATTTCTGAAGTACCTTTGGTAAAACAGGAAATAATGCTAGTCTGTCAGACCACCACTTAAGTGGGTCTTCATTTAAACCAAGGACCTTTTGTGACTTAAAGTTGCTCAATTCCTCAACAATCTGAGCGTGCCATTCCTCTTGGTCTTCCACACCTCCTGTCTGGCAAAAGATTTCAGCAAGCATGTTATTGATTGCACTGGTGGGGGGTGGGGTAGAAGAGATGATTACTTTCTTCACTGGTGGCTCTTCTGACACAGTGAAGAACTTCTCTTCAGGTCTAAATGTGTTTTCTTTTACTTTTTCCAGAAGACTTTTTGCTTCCTCTACCACTCTATTTTCAACTTGCTGCCGCTCAAATGCTGAAAGGAAAGGTAGTTTTTTGTAACGAGGATCCAGGAAAGTTGCAACATTGAGAAACATGTCTATTTCAGGTGTGTGCTGATAAGTTGTTGATAATTCTTTGGCTATGACTTCCTTGGCCATACTGATTTCTTTCAGATCAGTTTCTTTGATGTTCAATGTGGTATTCAGAAGCATGTGGAGGAGGGGTTTCACCATACTTATTGTTGGATATTTTGATGCAGACATCATCTCAGCAACCTGCTTGAATGGCTGTAATAGTTCCACCAGGCCTTCAATTGTATTCCACTCACTTGCTTCCAACATCAGATGGTGGTTATTGCTGTCCTCCACAAGAACAGCTGCAATTACAAACTGTTGTTCCTTAAGACGTTGCAGCATGGCAAGGGTGCTTCCCCACCACGAAACACGATCACTTACAAGCATGCAGTGAAGAGCATTTTGCTGCTTTTGCTTCTCACTTAACATATACATTGCTACAGTGGACTGCTGGAAATATTCCACCAGTTTACGACACCTGGCAAGAAGGCCACAGAGTTTTGGAAGCTGAAAAGCTTGTTGTATTCCTGCATTAAAAGTGTACCCCAAACAAGGCATTTGTACTGGAATATCTAGGAGGGAGCAGGCTTTTACAATGTCTTTACCATAATCTGTTGTAGCACCAAAAACTTTTGTATTGATCCCCCATTCAATGAAGGTTTCATAAAGGACACGGGTAATAGTCTCTGCAGTATTTTCTTCTGGCACTTCAAATGTTTTTAAACACCGCGAGTTAACAGCCAGGCTGTTAGAAGGGCTACTGCTGAGAAAATGAACTGCAACAGTTACGTAAGATCTATTCTGGTTTTCACTCCTCCACATGTCAGTGGATATGCCACACCACAAAACTTCAGTGAGTTCTTTTAACACAATTTCTCTAATAGCATTATATTTTTCAGGAATTGCTTTTGTACAGAAATATTTCCTGCTAGGAAGTTCGTATCTGGGATCAGCTGTTCTCAAGAGGGCTTTGAATGTGGGTTCATCAACAATAGAGGCAGGATACATGCCCTCACAAATTAAGCTAATCACAGCAGAAGTCAGCTCTTGATGCTTTTTGTTTTCATAGTTGTGGTTGGTCTTCATAATTAAAGTATCTTGAACAACCTGCTGTGATGATTCTGGCTTCAGTTTTGAAAATGCAGTAGCAAAGGCTTCCCTCATTTGTTCAGTGTTACTTTTCACAAATTCGCAGAACTCATCTGGGTGATTTTTCTCAAGGTGGTATGAAAGGTTGGATGTGTTTCCTGAATAGGCAATCTGTGCCATGCAAATGCGGCAGTAGATCTTCTTCCACTGTAATATGCATCCTTCTGCATTGGTATCAAACCCAAAGTACTTCCATACTTTACTCTTTGCACGTGGGTGAGCCACTAACTTTAGGTCTGATGGGGAACCTTCTAAGCTTTTATTCTCCATTGCTTCTTGGCCACCGTCCCACTTTTTGATCCTTCACTCATTAATGAGTACCTGATAAAGGCAGTAAGATAAAGATACAATGAGAAAGCACAAGTTTGATCACACTCAACAATGTGAAATCAGTGCTTCTTTGAATATACCAAGAAACCTACCTTACTAATTATATTTGCAAATTTAAAGATGAGGTTTGCAGGAAGTGTGACCTATAGGAAAACCCATCAGAATTTCAAAAATAAAAGTGTTCTAATATATCAGGTTGTCCTCTAACTGAGCTAAAACATCTGAGAGAACAGAGTTCCTGGAGTGACACAAGAATTCTTGGCAGAGTAGATCAATGAGAGTTTAAACTGTATTGACACATGTCAGATCATCTACAATAGCATCCTCCCTCCCCTAAATTAAGGTTGAGTCAATATCTCATTGCACAAGTTACTGAACTGTACTGTTAACATTTATTTCAGCTGACACCTGATAAACAACAAAACCTTTGCTCTCTGTATATTTGCTTTGAAACAAGTTGTTAGCTTGGTTTGGTGGTTAAGGATTTTTTTAAATCATACACTGCAAGTTACAGAGCTGATCCCATTGCACTGAAATTAAAGATTGTTTTCCAATAGATTAAGTGAAAGTAGGATCACATGCTTCATGCAGACTAATAGTGGGTAATTAAGGAATTTTTTCAACACTTTCCAGAGTTAGTCATTTCCTAAACCATAAATTCACAGTTCTTGGTTCCTCAAATGACAGAATTTTTAATTGCAGAAGAGGAAGGCAGGGAAGCTTTGTAAACATTAGTAAGCACCAAAATGCATACTATGAAAATAAATTTTATTTTCTGAATAGCTAAAAAATAAATCTTAGAGCATGCACAGAAACTCTGCAAGGTTATACCTACACTTTTGCATGGGTCACAATAATTTTTGCCACAAGTAAAACAAAGCCGCCACTCCCCTCCTCTATAGTACAGGCCAGCCACCAGCCAGAGCTTATTTCTCTGCACTATAAAACCATACTGCAGAGCTGCAAGACACTCTGTGTAGACACCCATTTCTCTACCTTTTCTTTTCCAGTTGTCAAACTAGAGTCATACCAACAAACTGTGAGAAGAGCAAACAGACACTTTCTTGAGGTGCTCCATAATGGCATAATATGCATAAGTAAGGAGATACAAAAGGAGCCATCAGGGAAGAGCGGCACAGCTTTCACAAAAAAAATTGAGGGGAATAAACATTAAGAGTGCCTCATCAAATAGTGACTGCTAAGGTTGTTTAATAAAACAATAAAGAAGTGGGGGAAAGAGAGATTCCCCTCATTCCTCATCTGTTATTTCACTTTTGCCAAGAAACCAAAAGAGAAATTCCTAGGGAAATTACACAAGCTAGCAGATTTTTCATGACAGGTTTTCAAACATGCTATAATGGAACATCCCAAATACTGTTTGTCCGAGTAATTTTTTCAGTTCTGTTTTTGCTGCTGCATCCTTCTTTGCATCTGTTCTAATTATTCTGTAATATTTTGCATTTTTATAGATTAGTGAAGATAATGTTACAGAATGTTACAATATGTTCTGATACAGCTGCTGGTTCTGGGTTAGGGGTTTTGGCAAATGTCTTGTATAAATTCTTTCAAAAATTAATTCTGAAGACTGCACCAGGATACAAACCCGTTTTAAAAAATATGGGAAGTGCTGACATATCCTTTCCTTACATTGCTATAGAGCTTTTCTGGTGGTCAGTATGAATCATTAACCCTGCTTAATTACATCATATCATTCCAAGGAGCTGTATATTAACAGCTGCATGTTTTGCATTCTCACATTACTTGAATATAGTTTTGCAAGTGAGGGTTGTATAACACATACATGCAGAAGCTGGTTTTAATAGTTTCATATTATACAATGACATAATACACATCCTATCACAATTTACCAATATCACTTCCAGAGAACAGCACGCTTAATAAAAGACATGGCGTGTCTTTAATAATATAAATTAACTTCAAAGCAAGGGAGTGTCCCGTATTTACTCAACCCTTGATTTTACATGTGTATGATGTTTACAATCTATGTAATATTAACTATAATAGTACACCAACACTGCAACAGTTAAGGATGTGCAAGAGTAACATAATCTTAACTGCAACACTGTAGACCACACTGTCTTGTCACAACATTAACATAGACAGACGTTCTTCACTGCTATAGGATGACTGGTGCTGTTAAAAGACTCCTACACTCAACTGTAAGAGCAAGTGAATTCTCTCCAGGGACGTCTAAAGCCACTATACTACACTGGTCAAAGCCCACTGCATTTGAAGCACTTCGGGGTTCTTCCATGATATGCTTCAGTGTTCGACAGGGAGCTGATTAACCACCCTTATATTTCGGCAGTCAACTTTCCATTGTGCTGCAAAATTGTGCGATTCCCAAGGAAAAAGGCTCTCAAGCAACAACCCCCCACCCCCCCAAAAAAACAACACCCCATTCATGTTTAGGTGGATTACAAAATGTGGAAAGCCACTATTCCTCTTCTCCTGTCTGCGTAACTCAAAAAAAGTTTAGCAGTAGGCCAAACCAATGACTGAGCAACAGCATTCTAAAGAGTTGGGCTAACACTGTAGCAGCATACAGCACTGGCTTGGGTGATAGCATCTGCGGTGGCAATGCAAAGCATCCATGGCCTCATCTCATCCTCATCCCATCCCACAAATTCAGGAGAGGGGATAAAACCAAGCTGAGTTTCAGTCAACCACCTCAAGGTCCAAGGCCATAGGACACTGTCACCATCTCCCCGCACCCTCCCAGGATAACAGCATTCTCCAGCCATCAGGTGATGATATATAGCTAGTTCTGTGCAGTTACAGCTTTTAACTATTCCCATACATGTCAAGGATTCAAACCCTGCTGATGATGCACACAGAAGAGTAGCTATATAGAAATACAACTGATATTTGCACCTTTCATCTTTCCTTAAGGAGGGCAAGAGAGTGAGAGAGGGGACAATGAAAATGCATGCAAAATCACATAAGAAAGCTACTTAGGTTATAAAGGCAAACATGTGAAAGTTAGAAAATGCCAGGCTTATAATTGCCCATACAACCTTAACTCCGTTTCCTAGCGCCTACACATTATGATACAGTCTTTTGACACTAATTTTTCTCCATAAAGTCTCATGCCTCATTCAGTGGTAGGCAACACATGATCTGGTGTTTCCTGACTCTTGAATCTTTGGCAACCTAAAAAAAAATGCGCTCTCTCAAAACTAGAAGACAAAAGGTATGTAATTTAATTGTATTTTACACACACACACACAACCTACATAGAATCTTTCATCTGAATGGATCCCGCAGACTTTTCTGAGCTATAAATTGCTTCACCCAACACTACTACTCAGCATCACATGTGAAAAAGCTCTGTAATACCTTAAAACTATTGTTATTTTAGGCAGTGTGAAACACCCTTATTCTGTCTTTGATATAAATATTTCAGAAAACCACAATTATAAATGTTACAAGAAATGTTTTTTCTCCATATTTGCTGTGCATTGACTAATTAGAAAGAGATTTGGGCCAATTAAAGCTATGTGATATTAAAAACTTCTTTTAAAGATGTATAACTTGGCCTTCTAACCTCTAAAGAAAGTACTTCATTCAAAGTTATTTTCTCTCTCCCTGAAGTGTCAAACATTAACAATATATATATTTTTAAACAGAGTACAAACCATAGAGTTAAGTAACTCTGCACCAAATTATAATGAAACACTTTATACAACAAGAGATCAAATGCAGCACGAGGAGAAAAATAATCTTTAGCTGTTCAAAAATATCAGAGAAATTCCAACTCTGTGAAACAACTGCTAGTATCAGTGACAGCATGATTTTTAAAAAAGAAATAACGAAGTGACTTACAATGGGCTAGGACAACATTTCTATTGTTAATTTCCTGATATAACAATTAACTTTAGCTCTTTTTTCCTGCAAGTTCATTGAATAGATTTTTGTTTTAAAACCTAGTTATAAGGCATCATCTCACTTTACACCAAGTTGTTTGTACCTTCAGTTATTTTTCAATTAATCAAAACTAAGCACTGAAAGAAGGCTATGCATGCAGTAATTTTAAGGTAACTATCAGTTATCTTAGTTCACAGATTATTGTTAACATACAGATCTATAAGTAGGCTATTTATGCAATAAATACTAAATGTTGTTTATGTTATACCTACCTGCTGTGTAATACATATATGCACACTCCTATATTTTCATGCACTAATTTCACTTATTTGAATTTAATTGACAAGCTATATTTTATTACATCTTGTTAACATTTTCTATGTTGCAGGACCAAAGCTGCAAGCAAACCACCTGCTACTTTTGTCCAAAAAGAGCCTGACGTTTGCAACTTTGTGTTGTATATTTACACTTGTGTTCAGTTCACAAATCTAAACACGTACTAAGCTAAGTTTTTTTCCCCACAGAATTTAGCTTATACCATCTAAACAGTTCCGAGTACCCAAACATTTACAAATGCCTAATCTTTAACTATAACCACAAATACTAGAAGTCATCTTTAAAAAAAAAAAATAGGTTAAACTTCAATGGGACAATATCACACAATCTTGATTAACATAAGAAACGAAAAGAACTACTTTAATTACATAGTTTTCTTCAGACTTCAGCTCCCAAATGTCTTACTATGAAACTTAAAAAAACAACTTTTTCTTTGGAAATGAAAACAAGGGCATAAGGGGACTGCATATACACTAACAGGAGTCTTAATTCACCAGTATACAATTTGACAGTGGAACTATCCCAGGATAGCTTCTACCTTGGAGATGCACCCGTCCTGAATTACAGCTAAGAACTTGGCCAGGTCAAGTCACTCGGAGTTCCCAATTCTAGAACAGTGACCTGAGCAACTAAAAGCACAAGGCACGTGCCCCTTTAAATGTCTCTCTCTCTCGCTCTCTCTCACAGTAAGGTCTGATGGCATTCATGTTGTATTGTTGTAATCATAATTTTGAGAACTGAGAAAAACAGAAAAAGTTGTGAAAAGTTTTCAGGTAGAGCATTAACTTCCTAGCTCACAACCCAGAAGCTGCTTCGTTCCTTTATGCTAATAAGTGTAGCTAATTTTGATCCTAGATTTAAGTATGCCTATGCTTACAAATATTTTACTTTCACTTTTAGTGCTTTTTTTATACTACTGTTACCGTTTTGAAAAATAATACAGATATTATTAACTTAATGCCCATACAAGAACATCCTTATTAATACAGCTGCTTGTTTTTTAAAAACCCCGTTTCAAATTCAATCAACTTTGGAGCTTTTTCCTAGACATTATCTGAGGTTATGATAAAATAAAAAGTTGAGTCAGACTTTGTTACCCTATTTCTGTCCAATTCTAAATGATTTTGAAAGCATTACACACACTAGGCATAATACCCAACTTTATCCTGCCAAGAAAAAACTAATGCTAGAAAAATGGTCAGCTGACAAAACTGCAGGCACATCTGCCTGAATTTTTTTTTTCGTTATCGCCTGCTTTCCTTTTAAGAAAACAAAGCCCAAATCTAAAGCAATTTACTCAGGAATGAAGAAAAGCAGAAGATATATTGCCCAATGGATGCACATGAGGAAATCTGTCCCATTCTATCCTACCATTCATTTTACAACAGACTAATTCTCTATTGCCTTGTCCTTCCATGTGTCAATTTGGATCTCACTTTTATGAGACATTTCAGATAAACCTCTCACTGAACTGCACATACACATCCACAACTTATTTGTGGCAGTCGTACTTTTTAAAACCTCTGTAAGGAGCACATCCATAGCTAGTCAGAGAAAGTTAGATGAACCAAACTTCAGAAGCTGTATATGCAGTTGCAGTGAGACTGTAGCTCCTTACATTTTGGTCTCGGACTTTCCAAAGTGGCAAAGAGCGCTTGACAAGAAAAGGTAACACAATGGAAACTGCTTCTGCGAGTTCGCTAAGGTATCTAGCGTGTTGATATCAGGAATGAGAAGATTCCCAGATTTTTGTTTCCTGGAAACCTCAAACTTCCCTCCTACACATTGGGCGAGAAAAAGCAGAATATTATTACTACGGGGGGGGGGGGGGGGGGGTTGCTGTTGTTAACCACCAAAAAAAAAAAAAAAAAAAGGTAAAAAGAAATGTGACAAGCCATAAGGGTCACAGGAGTTCAACCAAAGCTCCTTAGAGCAAAATAGGAAGGCCAGGGAATTGCATCTTCCCCCCCTCTGTTTTCAGTTGCCCCTAGCAAGGAATGACAGATGGGTACTCCGTCTACTGAAAGTGGACGGGATTGTGGCAGGGAACAGCGAAAGGATAAGGCAGTGAAGGTGAGGGAGTCAAATCGGGTCAGAAAGAGTACACAGGTAGCGGGACACTGGATAAAGTCCAGGCGAAATAAAGCAAGGGGGTGACATTCACTTTGCAGGGAGCGGCAGGCCAGAAAGGCAGGGAGCAAAGGGCAGTTTGCCCGAGAGGGCACAAGGCACCAGGGGTTTCTCACCAGCTCCTTCCCCACAGCACCCAAGCGCTGCGCAGCTCTCCTCCGTGCCCTGAGCCCGAAGGAGGGGCGCAAGAGATCCGCCGGGGGGAGCTGGGGGCCAAGCCAGGGCGCTCGGTTTGTGGAGAGGCTGGAGGCGCACAGCCCCACTCCTGCCACGACAGGCCACAGCTGCCTGGATCTGCCCCCCACCCCGAGGCGGCGGCAGGGCGCAGGCACCCCCGGGCTGCGAAGGGAGGAGCTCCCCCCGGGCTCGGGACCTCGGCCAAGGTCAGGGCAGAGCCATGCCCGCTGTCCCCCTCCCTCCCGGCCCCGGCGGCGCTCTCACCTGGCGCGGCGGCGCGGCGCGGGCGGAGCAGCTGGCGCAGGGCGACGCCGAGGCCGATACAGTAGAGCCACAGCGCGGCCAGCGCCACAGACAATAGCGACATGGCTGCCTGCCTGCCTCCCGCCCGGGGCGTGCGCCTCGGTCCAGCCCGGCCCTGCCCGCCCGCTCCGGGCCCGCCAAGCCCACGCCCAGCGGAAGGCCGAGCCGCGCTCCGGCTGCGCCGCCCGTCTGGGCATGTGCGGCGGGGCGGGGCGGGGCGGGGCGAGCGGGGACAGCGCCAGCCCCGGGCCCGGCTCGGCGCTGCCCGGGCTCGGCTCGGCGCTGCCCGGGCTCTCCCCGCGCCCGCTGCTGCGGCCTGCGCTGCTCCCTGAGCGCGGCCGCGTCAGGCTGGCCCGGGCAGGTGTGGCCCTTCGGGGTGGCCGGCCCCATCGGTGGGTCCCTGACCCTCGAGTTGACCACTGGCCCGGGATCGTTCACCGACCCGCTGAGCGTTGACTCCTGATCATCGACTGACCCACGGTCATCGACCAAACAATGGTACAATTGACCGTCTAAACCAAACCATTGATCTATGACCGTCAGCTTGACCATTGACCCACAATTGTTGACCAAACTACTGACCCACAATCATTGACCAAACAATCGTAGATTTGACCCACAACGACCGTGATTTGACCCACAATCAGACCAAACCATTGATCCATGATCATTGATTTGACCTTTGATCTTTGATTTGACCATTAACCCACAATCGTTGACCAAACCATTGATCCATGGTCATTGATTTGACCATTGACCCTTGATCTTTGATTTGACCATTGACCCATGATCGTTGATTGGATTTCATAGACATTAGGGCTGGAAGGGACCTCGTCAGATCATCAGGTCCAGCCCCCGCCCAAAGGGCAGGATGTCAGCTAGAGTGAAAGGATCCCAGCACGATAAGCATCCAAACTGACCATTGACCCTTGATCATTGATTGGATTTCATAGATTCTATAGATTTCGTAGACATAAGGGCTGGTAGGGACCTTGTAACATTGGGTCCAGCCCCCTGCCCAAAAGGCAGGAAGTCAGCTAGGGTCAAAGAATCCCAGCAAGATATGCATACAAATGGAACATTGACCCTTGATTGCTGATTGGATCATTGACCCATGATCATTAATTTGACCATTGGCCCTTGATCATTGACCAGACCATTGACCCTTGATCATTGACTCATGATCATTGATTTGACCATTAACCCACGATCATTGGCAAACCATTGGTTCTTGATCATTGATTTGACTAGTGACCCTTAATCTTTGGTCAATACCTAGGATTGTTGTCCAAACCATTGACCCTTGATCATCAATTTGACTATTGATCCATGTTCATTGATCCAACCATTGATCATTGATCAAACCATTGGTTTAACCATATTAGTCCACGACAGCCATGCAGTGTGGTGTGAGATATCCCAGAATAAGCCGACAGTGCTTCATATCCCATGAATCTTTTTTTTAGGATGTATTCCCCTATGACAAATGTGGGCATCTGCATGATTGTGTTGTGTCCTGGGATAAGATGGCTTATCCCAGGACAAATATGACCTCCTTTTGCAGTTCTCGTGTTGTGGGATAAGTCATAGAATCATAGAGAAGGACTAGGAAGAACCTCCAGAGGTCTTCTAGTCCAGACCCCTACCTGAGGCAAGATCATCCCTATCCAAACTATCCTATAAAAACCATAATCTAAACTCTGCATAAGTTTACCATAAACAAGTCTTCCCCCAGTCCTTCCCTGGCCCTGTCCTTTGTGTCTGCTCAAAGGTTGCCTGTCCCTCTGCCCTTTCTTTCTTTGCCCCACGGGTAGACAAAATGGTGGATCTGGCCAGTAGCCAGACTCCATTTCCCAGCAGCCCCTGCCTGTGTTGCAGCAGCCAGTTTCCATGGAGACCCCAGCAGCAGTGACATCCTGACAGCACAGGCCAGGGTTTCCATGGAGACTGACCCAAGCAGCACTGGCAGGGTGAGTGGCTGGGTGAGGAGGTGCTCTGCAGTTGGGGCTGGGATGTTCCAGCGGTGACAGCATGGTCCGGAGACAAGGTAGAACCATGATCCACTACTTGCACACCCTTACCCAGGGCATGCGGGCAGTGGAACAGCTCTGCCCCAGCTCTGGACCTCACCGTCATCCTGGCAAGATCCCAGCCCTGGAGCAACTCCCCACCCAGCCGCGTCCCCTGCCAGCACTGTTGGGGCTGGTCCCCATGGAAACCCTGGCCCCATGTTTCAGCCAAAATTTCACCTTGGACCGTAGAAATCTTGAGTTATCTTTTTCACTTTTGCATCTGAGGTAGTCATACAGATAGTCAGATAGTTCGCTATTTAATGTTTAGTTTGAGTGCCTGCGCTATAGTTTAGAATCGTTACCCACAACCTTCTAACATTAGATGACCATTTCAGCACCATGACCAGAATATCTTGCTGTTGCTGCTAGAGCTAATCTATAAATGGTCCTCATTTTCTCATTTTAAAGGTTCAATTTATATTTTTACATGACTAGCACTCGCAATAAAATGCCAAGTCTGTGTTTCTGTACTCCTGAAGTTAACTGGGAGTATTTCACTAGAATAATTATAATACATATCACTTACATAGCATTTTATATTCACAGGTCTTAATTTTTTACAACAGTAGATAGGTGTCATCATTTACAATTTTCAGATGAAGAAATTATTACATCAGGAATGATGGTGGTAATAATTCTATAAAGGTAAGCATTTGCCTATATATTTCATCAGACTTTCTTTACATATTTTTCTCTTTCTTGGGGGACTGTGCCCAAGTTCTTGGACTTCATTTAAAGTGGAATAATCTGTTCCATTTCAAAATAAATATAAACTCCAAAAAGTAGGTCTGATTGACAAAATACTGCTTCATTTTCATATCTAAGGTACATGCCAGATTTACTTCCCAGGTGCTTCCAGTAAACTGCAAAAAATAAAAATATTAAGCACAATTGTATCAAGACAGAAATGTTAATTTGTCATAATGTATCCTAAAACAATCTCTTTTCCTCTTATTTACAGAAATTATGCAGTCATAACATGGAAATATAACAAGTCAATCAGAAGCAGTCCAATGTGCAGTAACAATGCAAGGAAACTTAAAATTAGGAATGGTGGCATCCAAGCAGAGGTCTACTATTCTTTCAATTTATTTAAATAAAGACAAATCAAAGCTTGGACCTCTTACATAAATGTGAAATTCTTCAGTCGTCACAAAAAGTGCAACATTACTCTGTGACACTCCCTTACAGTGTACAGAAATATACATATCAAAAGCATATCAAAAAATAGTTACAGAGCTTCTCTCTAACTTTCTCTGCTTTCTCTGATTCTCTGTTCAAGGTTAGTCAATCTGCATTTAATCAAACCAAAGATTTTTTCTTTTTCCTCCATTCAGGAAATGCTACAACCCTAAAAACTAGATTCAAACAGGCTGAGAAGATATAGACTAGTAAAACCACAGTCTTACTAGCCATTTGGCCATCTCCAATGGTGTTACAACTATTCATGAATTTGTAGTCATGGGTAAGCAGAACCCCATAAAAATAAAGACATTCTTTGAACCTCATGTTCAATGTTTTTTAAACAGCAGGCAGGAAAAAAAGAAATAATGGATGTCAATAGGATTTAAATGCTTTTGAAACATTATCTTCTGTCTTTCCTCTTTGTTATTTAACTGATAAGAATTTTATTTTCACAGTCATTAGCTGCAAAGGCAGCTAGAACCTCTCAGCTGCCTTTTTTCCTTTGTCACTTTAGGAGAGCTAGAAGAAAGTTGAATCATTTTTGTTCTTCTTGTTCCCCTTTGCTAAATGAATTCAAAACTCACCTTTTAAGTTTTTGGCCAGTGATTACCTGCAACTCTCTTCTGTTATAAAATCTGAACTAAGCACTATTCAACATTCTCAATGTAGAATGAATAGGAAGTAGCTATTGCTCTGGAAATTGTATTAAGGCAAGCAACCAACAGCCTGTAAGCCATATCCAGCCCATGGAGCCCTTGGATTTGGCCTATGGATATGAGGCATCAGTGGTGTTCAGCAAAAGGGACTTCCCTGAGGCCACGGCAGGAAGACATGGTGGTAGACAGGTCCTAGCACCTGCCTACCCCTGACCAAAGCTGGTTCATTCCAGCCCATGGCCTGTAAAGTAGGGGTGTGCGAAGCGGGCCCTATTCGATTTGGAGTCAGCCCAAATCAGGGACAGTGATTCAATTCATTGATTTGGATCACTGTCCCTGATTTGATTTGGCCAAATCCAAATCTGAAAGTTCAATGCTGATTTGGAGAATCAGCAATTCGGGCATAGACACAGCTTCAAAAGTTTCTTCTATATACCTTGAGGTAGCAGGCACGGCTCGTGATCACTGCAATGCTGGGGTGCATGGAGCATCCCACAGAAGCATTCCCTCCATGTGCTCAGTGGCGAACTCGATCCACTTCTGGGTCCACTTCCCCACTCCCTCCCCCCCCGCACCTCGCTGGCTCCACGATCATCCACAAGAGGACCCCGGGTGTCCCTCCAGACCCAGGAGGCACCAGCTACTGAGCTGGGGGGGGAAAGGGGGGAGCCAGAGGGACCCCCCCCCCAGCACACTACCCAGTGGACCTGGAAGTGGACCGGAAGTGTTTCTGGTCCACTTCCAGGTCTGCTGCCGAGCACAGTGGGGAGTCCCCTGTGCTTCTGTGGGACACTCCATGCGCCCCAGCATCATAGCACTCATGAGTCCCTGCACCTAGAGGTATGTAGAAAAAACATTTAAAGCTGTCTCTATGTCCGAATCTCTGAATCTTTCCAAATCAATTTGGATGGTTCTGATTTGATTCGGAGAGATTAAAGGGTCCTCTGATTCAATTTGGATTAGGAGATTCAGCCACCAAATCGGGCTGAATCTCCACTGAATCGAATCAGGGACCAAAGCTTCGCACAGCTCTACTGTAAAGGTTGTCAGCTGCTACTATAGAAGATATCCACACAAAAAGTTATTGTGTTGTACAGAGGCGACCATAAATTTTATGTAGTTTTTCCACTGATGTTAGATTTCCTGATTAGTCCTTAAATCCTCTGATTTAAGCAGAGGATGTACCAGGATTCAGACTGTAACATTATTTTCAGTCTGCACCAATGGGACCCCTTCAAGTTCTCCTGTCAGCTTTTCTACATTCACTACTTCTTGCTTGCTTCCTTTCAAAATCAGTGGGAATTTGTGCTTTAAATATAGTAGCACAATT
This sequence comes from Alligator mississippiensis, assembly GCF_030867095.1. Taxonomy (NCBI): domain Eukaryota; kingdom Metazoa; phylum Chordata; order Crocodylia; family Alligatoridae; genus Alligator; species Alligator mississippiensis. The sequence continues at coordinate 335,701,375 of NC_081824.1, read as the reverse complement.
AATCTCAATATGTTCTACTATGAGGCTGGGAAATGTACCTAAATTTAGGATTGATCTGGGGAACCTTAAGCAGGCCACATAGCCTTACAACTTTACCCAACATATTGGTATTCTAATGATATGACAGCAAAGGAATTTGCTAGTTTATTAATCAGCAAATGAAACTCATGTCTTATCCATTCCTTAGAATTCTTTGAATATGCCAATGTGTAGTGAACCAAGAACAGTTCATTGGTTGACATGTTTTATCTAGACTCCTGAAAGGCCTTTGACGATGTCCTTTACAGGAATAAAAAAGCAAAGTAGTTATGGGATGATAGCTAATGAAGTTTCACTAAGCTCAAATACTGCTCAACAGACAGCAATCAAACTGTAAAAATAAATGGTCAGTCTTCATCTGATATCAGGGTATTGCATAGTACTTTGTTCCATACTAGTTAAAATATTTATCAATATCCTGGAAAGGGAAATGAGCACTGACACAGCAACATGTGCAGGCAATGCATGTTAATTAGGATTGTCTAGGTCACAGATCAACATGGGGAAATTGTAGGTCAACAAGACCTAAATGAGAGAGAGAAGCAGAAAACACAATTACAACTGAAATGTAGCATGGGTAATTGTAAAGTAAAACATGTTTGAAGGACAAATTAGTTCTGTATCAACTCCAGAAAGGGAAGTCATGCTAGGCAATTAAAAGATGCTGTGGTCAGAAAAGGTGACATAAAGAATTATATGGTGAATTAGACAATGACTATTAAAATTCCTTTATATACATACATTTTGCAACCTCATCTAGAACACAGTGTTCAGTACATATCATTCCATATCCAAGCAGGTATCGCTGAGCAAGTGGTATTCAAAGAGTCAGGAAAATGAAGAGGGGTATGGAAAAAACCCCTCACGTTTAGAGAGACTGAAAAGAGTAGGGTATGATAAAAGTATATAAAATTGTGAATGGCTTAAATTATTTCTTATTTCTCCCTGTCTCTAATCAAAAACAAGGGGGCACTCAGTGGAATAAGAAGTTAGGGAATTCTAAACCAATTTAAAGGATTTTTTTTCATACAACATATAAGATGGTGAAAATCATTGCAACTGGAATTTGGAAGGACTTAATACATTTTTTTAAATTGCATATTTATGTGGCTCTCAAGTATATCTACAGTTATAATTTATGATAACAAATGTGTGGAAGGGATGCTATTCCTCATGCTTTAAGTTAATCAATAAGAACTGGAGCCCAGAATGAGCTCTAACAAGTTACCCCCAACTTTGCCTACTGCTTATTTACATCTTCCTGGGTACATCTACATATGCTACTAAGCTGATTGAATAAGCTCTGGCATACTTTACCCCAGAGTTTATTGCTCCTGGGCATGCCGTTTGCTTGTGTGCCTGGTACCGCAGCACACTGAGCCAAGACAGACCACCCCCAGCCACCAGGGGCCCCCCAGAGGTGAGCCTGTCAGCTTGCGTTTGACACTACTATCCTACGACAGAGTTAATTAGCTTACTCCATCCTAATAGCACCACACCTGTAGACGGTTACGTTTTACTGTGGGGTTAATCAGGAAACTCCGTAATAAACAGCTCATGTAGACGTGCCCCCTCTGAAGCATCTAGTACTGTTGTAAGTGGCAAGATACTGGACTGAAGGGCCCTTGGGCCTGATCCATTATGATTATTTCTTTATCCTTGCATTGATCTACAATGCATGCGTGCACACACACACAGACACATACACACTTTAAAATATCCATTAAGGTTGTGTGTGTTAAATTAACCTTTAGCTAAAGTAGGGGCATGTTTGAGAAAGGCCCATTCTTTGTCATCTGTTTTTGGTCAGCAGCTCAGTATGACTTTACTGGAGAGCAGTCACATTTGAATTTCCAGGTCATGAAGGAGGTTTCATTTCATTTGGGTATTTTAAGTAATAGGAGTATTACAGAAAAACCCCAACTTTTATCCATAGACACCAGGTACAGAAATTAACACTTATTGTGCAGTAGGCATGCAGAAAGTACTCTACAGCTGTCACCGAACAGATGGCCAGGACCCATAGAGCACTGAAAAAATGGCAGATCCTGCTCTAAAATAACTCTGGATTCATGCGGTATCAAACTTGAGTGCTGTAGGTTAGAGCGCTGTAATAAATATCTGTACCACATCCCATCACAATTCACAATAGGTGGCATTCCACCAACATCCTATAGAGCATTGCAGCACCCTGCTCACCCTTTCTCCCGGGATGGTGCTCTAGCCTAGTCCAGAGCTCCTGTAGTTTGCTGGAGCACCAGGCTGGCCCTGCCCCCAGGATCTCAGTGACCCAAGGTGGCAATGTCCCTGTTTCCAACCCCCCACTTGTTTCCTCCAGCCAGCTACGAGCCACTGTCTGGTATTATCATTCAGTATGTGGATTCCATCTACCCTGTCTCGTTATTTGTAAAGCTTACAGCTTTTGATTAAGTGCTATGCTCCCTGCTGGACACCACGTTCACACAGGGGGCTGTCCAAGATGTTTATTTTGTAGAGGGTTATTTTGAAGCATCCGTATCCAGATCTCAGTCTGTTCAGCTTGACCCGCACTTCTCTGTCAAGGTCATGCTCAGCGGGGGACTCGTTTAGTGTCGGTATAACATTCTGTAGGAATAGATTCCAGACAGGATTAGTCCGAATTATCATTTGATTTCCATTCAACCCACCCCTTATCTAAATTTGGTGCAACACACAAGGCCACAATACTTGGCCTCCTGGGCACTCTGCAAGCCCAGAAACTTGGCAGGAGAGGAGCAGTTAGGGTCTGTCTTCTTATGTCTCTTGATCTAATGACCAAGAGTGCAGGAAGTACATCTGTGTATGTGTAAACTGTGCAGCCTGTTACGAGTTTCTGCTCACTGTTAAGTACAGTGTCAAGTTTTTTAGTATGACAACTTCTGGACCATACAGGAGTATGGTAATCTGCTGAGGTGTATACCACTGCAAGTGTGGTAGTTCTGAGCACTTTGAAGTTGGCACACCATGTCGTGCCGGCTAAACATCTTAAGGCATCTACCTGTGCAGAGACTTTACTGCTGACCCTCTGAATGTGATGTTTATAGGTGAGGAAACAGTCCAATGTGATTCCTTGGTATCTTGGGGTATGCTCATAGGGAAGGATATAGTTGCCCACTCTGATGTTCAGCGTGCTCTTGGCTCAACAGTTGTCCATGTCAAAGTATGATTATATTGATTTATTGATGCTCCCCACTGACCTTCTGCCTCAAACACTGCCCACCAAGCCCCAGGTCACTGGCCTGGAATGAAGCAGAGGTGCCACTGCCAGTACTCGTTACTGTTGTTGGGGGCTTATCAGTCTGTGTCACACTGAGTGACCATAAATCTGGTAAATTGTAAACTGGCCACTCCATCCCTCGAGGTCACGTTGCTTTCCTGAGAAAGGCCAGAAGGTTGACACGAAACTACTTTAGGCAAAACAGCACCCAATCAAACTCCAAAAAACACTGAAACCTTTTTCCAAGTTCCACAGCCAAGGTGTAACCAACAGTCACAACTGCAGGCTTTTGCTGGCACATCTCCAGGCATTGTGTGGCAGAGCACCAATGCCAGTAAGGCACAGTGGGAAATAGGAATTTTCCCTATCAAACCTCCTCCCCCAATCCCTCCCTCCCTCCCTCTCCTCCTGGAGAACCAGAGAGGGCTCATCCCTCCAGGCCTGGACACGTCAGTTCACAGCCCTCCCAGGCCTCCCACAGCAGGGAGATAGAACCCAGGAGTCCAGGTTGTTTCCAGCTGGGAGGCAGAATGCAGGCATTTCACAGCATTGCACGCCATGGTCAGTGCCGAGTTGTGAGCAGCTGCACGACTTCTGGCCCCAGGCAAGGGAAAGCGTCCAGGAAGGGGACTCACCATAGGTCCTTCAGCATCTCCCTTGTCTGCAGAGTCCACAGTTGGGTGCAGGAGGCCCAGTTGTTGAGCCTGAGATTCTGGATCCGGGATGTTGGCTGGAGACGTGCATAGATGGCACTAGCAAAATCAGGATAGAAGGGACCCTCAGTGTGGGCAGTTAGAATGGACAGATTGGCGACTGCTTTTGCTCGTATTACCATGGTACTTGAACAAGCCATCCCGGTCCAGGAACACACTACAAAGGTCCAAGAATAGGGTCTCCAGATGGCCACATGCTATCTGAAGGAGGCAATCCTCACCACTAGGGAGCTGAGACGATCACAATTGCAGGATTAGGAGTAAAAGACCACTTGGGATCCAGCCATGACACCTCTGAGTGGTAGCAGTGCCACCTCCCACAGGGAGACTGTAGCCCAGGCAGCCTGGGTTGTGGGCAGCACTGCCCTTGGTGCAGAACCAGAGGTGCCTGTGGCAGAAGACCCGTGGTACTCAAAGCCCTCTGGCCACACTTATCCGGGGAGGGCTCCTGGTCCACATAGGTGAGAAGAGAGTCAGCCAGAGCTTCGCAGATCTGGAAAGTCTGCCATGGTGTGAGGCTGGGGACACACACATCATTGGGAGCCTCGCCTTCTCCACCATCCTTGTGCTGCATGTGTTTGTGTGCCAGGCCTAGTCTGTAGTTGAAGTGCCGGAGGTCCACCTGCCCATCCATAGGTCTTCATGAGCCAAGGCAGGAGGAGTTACACTGGGCTCCCAGTGAGGATTGTGTGGGGGGAGGGATTGAGAGGGGGGCAATGATATGATTATGAAATTGGGGACCCTAGAAGCATGGCGCCCATTATAACCCCAGGGAATGTGGAGTTACACAAGAGGCAGGCATCATCCTCGTCAGCTGTGTGAAAGTCAGTGGGCCAGTTGTGCCCCAGACACCTGGGTTCTGTGTGTGGGGTGGGGGAGGGAGGGGTATAGACACAAACACTCACACACACAGAACCCAGGCATCCTGAACACACACATGGACATACACACAACCCTGGCATTATGACAGCAGGGGGTTGGGGGCATGGTGGCCTGTATCCAGCAGCCAAATGGTGGCTGGCTCAGCCTTTTGACTCTGCTTGGGAATCTTTGGCATCCTGGGAAGCCCAGAGGGCATGCTGGGAAGCATGTGAGAGCCCTCCCTGACTTCTAGGCTTGGGCCATGCAGGCATGCTCTGAGCCTCCCCTCCATCCAAGGCTAACGTGTGTTCTGCTTGCTCCCCACCTGGCCACTTAGAGTAAAGCTCAAAATTTAGAGCACTTCCACCTCGGGCATCTTGAATGCCTGTACTTAGCCACAGCTGTTAAACAGAATTGGGACAGTGATATCTGTATACTTTATAACCTCGTTAAACCATTTTCATTAAAGGAATAGCAATACAATAATAAGATTTATATGGGAGAACCATAAAACATACTTTTCTGAGGCATGAAGTCACAGCATGATGCAAATCCTATTACATTTTTTTCCATGATGAGCCCAGATATAAAAATGAAAGACAGGCATAAAAGCAAATATACACATTTTTCTCAACTAGTTTGCATGTACTTTACAGTTTCAAAACCTGAACAGCTCTATACATAAATCAACATGAACATTTTTCTGGACCCTGCTTTCTTTAGACAAATTAACTAATTCAACAACCTGGATCCCAGATAAATCTCTTCAGAAGTAAACTTGGGGGATATAGAAAAAAAAACTTCTGTGTGGGTTTGTGGAATAAAACATCTGCGGCCATAGAGAAGGAAGGTTATCCTGAATTTAACAGTTAACAACACTTCTTTCTAAAATAACAGTGAATCATTTAATGAATGCTCTTTTGCAGATCTCTAAATAAAATGGCCTACTTTTTTTAAAAGCGTATCTTTATTTGGGATTATTGATTAATATGGAGTGAGACTTTTTCCTATGCAAACAATACCATCATAAAGCATACAGAAATGTTCAATTTGAAAGCTTTATGCACATGTGGGCACCCTACAGATCATTTTCATTATATTTCAATATTACATGGCAATGCTTTGGAAAGAAAACTTTAATGTTAAGAAACTATATCTAACATGTAATTTTTTTTTGTGACCATTGAACTATGGTTCTCCAATCCAGCTATTTGAGGATTAGCATTACCAAATTAAAACACATTACATTTAACTGATATCGAATTACACAGCAACAAGCAAATGGTAGAGAATCTTTAACTAGTTAAACATTATCTAAGTCAGGGCCATCCACCTTCCTCACATCTGGGGGCTGCATTGACACACCAGTAGGGCTGTACGAAGCTTCGGTCCTTGATTCAATTCGGCTGAGATTCAGCCCGATTCGGTGGCCAAATCTCTGAATCCGAATCAAATCAGAGGACCCTTTAATCTCTCTGAATCAAATTGGAACCCTCCAAATCGATTCAGAGAGATTCAGAAAGATTCGGCGATTCAGACTTAGACAAAGCTTTAAATGTTTTTTTTACATACCTCTGAAGTAGCAGGTGGCTCATGAGTGCTGTGATACTGAGGTGCATGGAGCGTCCCATAGAAGTGAGCAGGGCTTCCCAGCGCACTACCCAGTGGACCCAGAAGTGGACCAAAAGTACTTAAGGTCCACTTCTAGGTTCGCTGCTGAACACGTGGAGGGTCCCCCCCACACTTCTGTGGGATGCTCCATCCACCCCAGCATCGCAGCGTTCACAAGCCATACTAGTACCTCGAGGTATGTAGAAAAAACATTTAAAGCTGTGTTTATGTCCGACTCGTTGATTCTCCAAATCAGCGTCGAATCTTCAGATTCCGATTCGGCCGAATCAAATCAGGGACAGTGATCTGAATCAACTAATCGAATCACTGTCCCTGATTCGGGCCAAATCTGAATCTGAATCGAATAGGGGCCGCTTCGCACCCCTTTAATTCTACAGTGTCTAAGTAAAATAGGATATGATAATGAGGATGAATCACATTTAAATTAAACTTCAGTCTTTAATTGATACTGCAATTAAATAACCATAAACAGTATTATATGTATAATAATTAGTAATAGCTAGTCTTATCATTAGACCTCCAAAAATTGAGACAAGTACCTGAGGCTCTAAACTGGATTCACAAATTTTTGGAGAAGCATATTCTGACAATAGTCCAGGTTAACTGCCTGCTTTCTCCAGTGGTTACAGTCATTTTCTTTCAATTGATCCTGTAGACTGCATATTCTTAAATTATTCTACTTCATATATATTTGCAGGTCCAACTATACATTCCATGAACATTCTTATAGTTCCTCACAGTCAAGGGCCAAGTAATGAAGTTCATGGTCTGAGACTTGCTGAACTCTGTTACTGTTTTTAAGGCGGTCCACACTGATCACATTTAGATCTCTCTTTATACATACAGATGGAAACAGTACAATGAATAAAACAAATACTGTTCACAGAGACCTAGTTTTCCCAGGGTCAGCAAATAATCTTCAGTTTCTTCTACCACTGCCATAGCACATTCAATTTTGTCTTCATGGCTTCTTGGCCTGCTTTCTCTTCTTGGTTGGCTACAATTAAATTATATAACTCATAACTTCTGACCCCATTCATTCATCCCTTGATTTTACTATTTTTTGCACAGCTGTTTTTCATTTAATTTATTTATGGAGCACTACAAAAGAGCCCAAATCCAAACCACTCAGTCTATAATCAGAACCATAACTAAATTATGTAACACTACAAGCATTCACTTATTAAAATAATGGGACAGCAAGTTAAGTTTTAATTTTGAATGTCAAGATGCAAATAACCTTAGAGAACTGACAGACAGATATAATCACAAGAATAAGGAATCCACTTAGATCATAAAATCATAGGAAAGTAGAGCTGGAAGGAAACTCACACGGTCATCTAATCTAATCCAGGCCCCCTGCACAAGGTAGGATCATCCCAAAGAAAAAAAGCCTATCTCCATCCTCTCAATAATTGACCTTCAAGTATTTGAAGACTGTTATCAAATCCTCCCCCAGTCTATTTTTCCAGGCTAAATAACCCTACTTCTCTCAGCCTTTCCTCATAGGTCTTGTGTGCCAGAGCCCTGATCATTTTTGACGCTCTGCTCCAGACCTTTCCAAACTGTTCACACCTTTCTTGAAGTCGGGGGCCCCAGACTGGACACAATGCACCAAATGAGGCCTCACCAGCGCTGAACAGAATAGACCAGTGGTTTTCAACCCTTTTGCATTTGTGGATCCCTTTTGAAATTTTGAATGGTGTTGCTGACCCCTTTGAATTGTTAAGTGTGGGTATTCACATACTTTTGATTGATCATAGTTATCTTTCACGGACCCCTTAGACATAGTTTACAGATCCCCAGGGGTCTGCGGACCACAAGTTGAAAACCATTGGAGTAGAATAATCACTTCCCTTAATTTGGAAATGATGCTCCTGTTAATACAGCCCAGTTTAATGTTGGCTTTTATTTCAACAAAAGCACACTGTTGGCTCATGTTCCATTTATGGTCTATTATAAGCCCCACGTCCTTCTCTACAGTCCTGTACCTTAGTCAGTAATTCCCCAGTTTTTATTTGTGCAAGAGTGCAGAACTTTGCACTTGTCCTTGCTGAACTCATCCGACTGTCTGCAGATGATTCCTCCAATTTGTCCAGGTCATTCTGGTTTCTAGCCCTACTCTCCAGAGTATCTGCAACGCAACCCAACTCGGTGTCCTCTGCAAATTAGCTAAGCATGCACTTGATCATGTTGTCCAAATTATTAATGAAGATATTAAACAATACCAGACCCAGGACAGACCTCCGGAGAACCTGACATGATACCTTCTCCCTACTAGAAAATGATCCAACCAGTTATGTATCTCTAATGAAATTGCCCTCTGCATTTCATAAGGAACCTATGGTTTTTCTTACCTTTGACATACCATATTTACTTGAATCCAATACACGGTTCTTTTCTCCAATCAGTGTAGGGGAAAAAAAGCCACATCTTGGATTTGAGTACTTGTTCAGGGCAGGTGGTGGCTCAGCTCTGGCTTTGGCCCCAGGGCCAGGGCTGAAGCTAGAGCTGAGCTGTTGCCTGCTCGGGGCTGGAATGGCTCAGTTGGCAGGGGAGGGGACACACGACTGGGGAGAGTGCAGGAGAGACCACAGGGGAAGAGGGAAACCTGCAGCCTTCCCCACACCCTCTTCCACCCCATGCCTGACCTCTCACTCCCTGCTCCCCCTCCATTGCCTTTCCCCTGTATTGTACTGTGATGTTGTAATGGAAGTTCACTACAGTTCCTTCCTCTAACTACCCCCTGCCCACTTACCTTCTGCTCTGGCTCTGATCCATTCAGCCCTGGCCCAGTCCCACTGGAAGCTGCCACTGTTTCTCCCTGACTGGGGTGGGCTAGGGCCTGATGGGGCCACCACTACTGCCAGAGAGACAGAGCTGCAACAGAGGGCAAGGTGGTAGCAGGCAGCAGAGCAGGGTGTAGCGGGAGGCAGGCTGCAGGTGACAGCAAGGTGTTGGGGAGGCAAGCTGCAGGGGAGGCCAGTAGGGTTGGAGGGCAAGTGGTAGAGGTCTCAAGCCACTTGACTCCCCTGCTGCCCGCCCTCCCCCACCACCTGCCCCTTCAGGGGTAGGGGTGGGGTGAATTTAAGAGGACCTTCCTATAATTACATTTTACACATGAAAATTATAACAAATGTATATATTACTGAAGTCTACAATCTAATTATTACAGGGTCATCTTAAATAAAAAAGTCATCTTGGATTCTGGTAAATACAGTATTTGTAGACTTCCTGGTTATTGTCTTTTATGCCCCTTTCATCTCAAAGTGTGTCTTGGCCTTCCTAATTTTCTTCCTGCGTGCCCATGTGATACTCTTCTGTTCTTCCCTAGATAACAGGACACAGAGATCAGTGTGATCAGGAAGAAGACATTTCCAGGAAATTCCCAAACATGGAGACATGACAGTGAATCACAGATTTTAAAAAGGAACCTATCTAAAGTGAGCTTCCAAATCTTAGAAAGCTTACCCATCAATATATCAACATTCTTTGTACCAGCTACTAAAGTGTGATGTACCAATGGAAAGGCATCTGGGATAATTTTGAAAGCAAACCAAGAGCTGTACTGTCTGGCAGGAAGGAAGAATGAAGAGACTGAAAGTGAAGCAGATTTGGAAAAGTGACTGGCCCTGATTCTCAGGTCTCCATTGTCAGGGGCTCTGATTAGGCAAACCAGCCTGGGCCCAGTGCTTTCAGGGACTCTGAGCAGGCACGCCAGCCTAAGCCAAGTACTGCAATAGCCACACCTGCAGCAAGTCCCAGCTAATGAGTTTAGTTTAGGAGCAGGGAGCCTCCTGATTCACTGCCAGGAGCATCACCTATCCATTTTGCATCAGCTGGGGCTTTGGGTTTGCAAGCCAGTCAATAGTTCTGCTGTGTCAAGCCTCCTGTTTCTGACCCTGGTTTTTGCCTTGTTTCTGGACTTTGGCTTTGGATGTCCCTATGGTTCTATTCAGTACCGTGGCAAGGAAGTTTGGCATCTGGGGAAAAGCCTGCAGCAACAGGCCACCTTCGCCCCATGCAAAGATCCAAGGGGCACATGCCGCCCCCCCCCCCCCCCCCATGCTTGCCTGGGAGTATACACAGCGGTGGGAGCTGCCCTTCACCCATCCCTGCATCTCTCCAAAGGAGCTGTTCACATCTCCATCACACACCCCACACTGGCTGGGCAGCGCCTATTGGCGCTCCTTCACTGTGGTGCCCAGGGCGGTCGATCCACTCGCCCGCCTCCTTGCTACGACACTGGTTCTATTACCTGGCTCTTGACCCCAGTTACGCTCTGTTTTGGGGCTTTGCCCTTTGCATTGTCTCTAAAACTCGTACTTGGCATCTGACCCCAAGATCCTGATCTTAGATTGTGTTGTGGACTCTGCTTCTGGATCTTCCTCTGGCTTTGGTATATGGCTCTTGTCCTTTCTGCCAGCCCCAGGCCCTGCTTTCACTTGGCAGCCTAACCATTTGGCCAGACTTCTGCCTATGCCTTGGTCCCTGACACCCATCTCTACAGCAATGGAGGAGCCAAATATGAATTTACATTACCTTTACGCTGTTTTTTTTCTGGAGCAATCATGAACCTACAGAACCCTTCTTTTGAGTAAGAGCACCCTCAAATCCATTTAAAATTATGTTCTGCTTTTCATTATCATCAGAAAATGAGGTGCAGCTGGAGTGGTTTACTTTGGACACATCTTTCCCTGCCTTTGCCCCTTCTTCTGCTCCTATCCTCCCCACAGCCTGTAATATGTAAAGGCTAGGGCCTGGAAGTTCTCTTCACACTACCAAATCAGCAGAAAAGAGCCTTAGCATAATAAAAAATAAATTGCTCAAGCAAACAGGACTAGCAGTATCCTTGCTACTCACTCAATGGTCTCCTATCAAAAGGCACCTCATGTCTAGCATGTGTCACAACCCTATTTTCTCCCCTTTATACATATTCCTTTCCTCCTAACATTTACATTGTACTCGGTCTGATTTTGTTTTCTCCTGCTCATTGAATACATCTCTTTATTCCTCACCGTGTTCCATCTCTTATATGCACCAGTGTTTATGCCTTTCTGTGATTTACTCTGCCTCCAGTCTAGCACTGCAGAATGCCTTTTAGACCTTTTGATGGTTGCTAGAGTGCTCATGCTTTGCAATGTTTCAACAGTAGCTGTGACGATTATATGGTTGCATTGTTTGTTTTGATGCTTTATTTTAGGAGTGTTTAGTTTCTTTCTTTTTTTTTTAAGATAGCAAGGGAGGTTTCTGGGTTAATGAATGGATTGCAGAGGGGCTGGGTGTGGCCTGGCTAATTGCACTCTTCCCTCTGGGTGGTGCTAGAAGGACCTTTCTGGAGAGCACTGGCTCTTTCTAGAAGCTGGGGGAATAGGGAGGAGGAGATATGAGAGAAGGGAGCCAGAGAGTGCATGGGCATGCACGTGCCTGTTTAAGTACCTGCTGGAATGCAGCCCAGTGGACTCCACTAACTTGCTGGTGTGAATCCCCAGAGAGTAGAGATGGAGGGAGTCTGCTACATGGGGAGTACAGCTGAAAAGGCTGAAGCAGCAGGGCAGAGGCAACCTAATGGTCAGTAGAGAAGCTGAAACCTCCAGGGACAAGGGGGAAGTTTGCTGCAGAGGCAGCGACAATTCCTGCCTGCTATTGAAACCAGCTGGGGACTGAGAAGTAAGCACTGGCCAGGTGTGAAAATTAAAAGTGTTAGAAATTAGTTTTGTTTTAAATTTTTATTTTATGTTCTGCCTTCCCCAGTTATGTGGTAGTGTTTTCCCCTAATTATTAAAGTCAAGGTGTTTATATCCCTGATATTTAGTTGTCCTTTAATTAGGTCTTTCATCTTTCAGGCAGCTTGCATCCTTATGGCCTTAGCCAACTTGAGGTCCCATCACAATAGTCAAGGCAGCTGGGGTTGTTATGTCCAACAGCAACATCTTAGCCACATAATTAAATACTAAAGCCAGCCTGTTCAGGACGAAGCAATATGATATAGGTAGACATGCAAGAAAAGATCCCTTTCTTCAAGAGGGATGATTGAACTCAAACACCTCAAAAATATTGGAAATCAAATCCATACCACTACAGCTTCATTACACCATCAGTCAAATGGACTGTATATATTCTACTCTTCTTACAAGGCCTATGGTTTAATTGAAAGGCTGTGCCCTACTCCTTTTATCCCACTGAAAATAGGTCAGAAACAGCTCATTTAGAACAGCTTTTTTTGCGGGGGGGGGCCTTAGGCACCTTAGGTATGGCACCGTAGGTATGGACTGTTTTTTGGCTTCGCCAAACACAAACAAACTGCTTAGATCTCAAATACTTAAGATGGTAGAATGCTCTGCCCTTTTAAATCCATCACTAAATCTTTTATCTAAATACACATTTTGCTACACTATAGTTACAATTGAAAACACTCAAGCATGGGTGCAGCTCAGTGATATCCAATATGTTGGTTCTGCTTTTCATTTCCTTTACTTCAGTTTGGTGTATCCTGAAGAGATGCTAATCAAGTCACTGATAAAAGCCACATTTATCTGAAAGTATTGCTGGTCAATATGCTTGCACTTCATACTGAAAATAGGCTGCTTGTACTTCTTTAGATAGCTCACATCTAAGGTTTAGGACAGACTGGTTTAAGTGATCAGAAACTGATTTAAACCTATAACAGGGGTTTTCAACCCTTTTGGGTCAGTGTACCCCTGGTGGCCGGTTGAGAAGGAAGAAGTCCCCTGGCGGCCAGTCAACAAGCTGGGGGGGATCCCCCCGCAGCCAGTCGATGACTGAGGTAGGGATGCCCCAGTGCCCAGTGGCCGATAGGTGACCGGGGGGTGGGTCCCCCACAGCTGATCAGCGAGCGTGACAGTGGCATGGCCGTGGCAAAAGTTGTGGTGCCAAAAGTGCTGGCACCAAAAGTACCCCCTGAGGCTATCCCAGGTACTTCTGGTTGAAAACCCCTGCAATAATAGAATAGAAGTTCAGTGCCTATAAAGCAGTTTGAAAACGGCAAAAACCAATTTAAGATAGACCTGGATGGATATAGCATCAAACATGGCACCCCCTAGCTGAGCTTGCTTGAATTTGGGGGGGGGGGGGGCAGGCAATGGGGTGAGGGGCCTCTACTCCCCATTCCCTGATACTTCCTAGCTTGTCTGACAGCCCCCATTGCTCTTAGCCCTGCTCCTGCTGGCCCATGTCAGCCAAGTCGGGCAGTGCAGGAGGAGGGGGTGAAGGATGGCCCTGCTGTGCTAGCTGTGCTAGCTTGGTGCTGGGGCTGGGCCTACAGGGGCAGGGGCTCTGCTTCTCCCTGCCCCACTGCTGCTGCCCAGCTAGACTGACAAGAAGGAGCCAGGCCTGAGAGCCATCCCAGGACTGTCAGTGGAGCCGTTCAGTGCTGGATGCAGGGGAGTGGAAGCCCCTACCCTGCAGGCCCAGCTCCAGCCACCCCAGACCTAAGCAAGCACAGCTGTGGGGAGTCTACACTCCCCCACTCTTCCCACCACCCTGCTCAGCTCTGCTGATACCAGCAGGGAGGAGCAGGGCTGAGAGCTGTTCAGGCTGTCAGCTGAGCCAGGGGGCATTAGATGGTGGGGGAGCAGAGGCCTACTACCATGTCCTTTCCCCCAGCTAGCACAGCTGGGGGAGGCTGTCCCCTTGCCACTGACAGGGCTGCTGCTAGGGGAGTGGGTCAGGGCTGGGGAAAGAGGTCCCGCTGGGAGCGCCCCTGCCTTTTGATCTGGCCACTGCAGGCATCTGCATGCCTCACCCCCCACCCAAGAGTAAACAAGTTCTGTTCACTCCTGGTTCAATCTGTGCAGCTTAGTGAAACCCAGATAGATTGAATATAGTTCCAGCTCAGGCTATTTGAATGCCATAATGTTTAATACCAAGAAAAATAAAGTTGAGTTTGGTAAATAGTGGCTAGCATAAACAACATTATACATTTTACATGCCACTTTTCATCTAGATCCTAAACTTAGGATCCAATAAGTTGAAATATTTAGTATTAAATAAATTAAAAAAGCTTAAGCTGACATCCTTGGACCAGTGATGTTCTTGTTAATGGCTGCAGAGAACTGGCTAGTTATGGTACTGGTTATGGTGCTTTCCTCATTTCCAAGTACTAATTAACATTAAAATACAAATAAAATTACACTGAATATAATCCTGATTTTGTTTCCATAAAGACTCTGCTAGCTGTCACCAGGTGTGATGTGTATCTGCTTTCCAGCCATCTTGTTCTGGTATCAGAGGGTGAGACCATTCCATGTAGTGACTGATAGTAGCAAGAACAAAATTCCAGATGGAGCTTAAGAAGTGCCTTATTTAATATTGTAAAATGACTTAGATAACATCTGTCATCTGCTTAGCAGAAGAAGGCTCTGAACTCATGTAATTTTCTATCCACACTTTGGGACTACATAACCTCTTTACCAATTAAATCACAACATCACCAGACATACTTTGCAAGTAATTTTTCTCTGCATTTTCTAGTTTTGGACTTGCTTCGTTTCCGGTGACAAAAAAAAAAAGAAGAATTAAAAAAAGAAAAGAGAAACAGAGAGAGGCTTTACAAATAAGTCCTGAAGCATTTGAAATGTAAGACTGTTCTCAGCCCAGACCTTTCCTCTTTAATTATCTCCTGCCGCTACCTGAAATTTTCAGAGCTCTTTGAGTGCTGTAATAACTTGTTTTGATTTATGGTTATAAAGGTTTATTCTTGCTTGGGGGAAGAAAAGTTGCTGATTGCTTCTGTCTTGTTGCTGCTGAATCATTCCACAAGCTTAAAATAGGTGACTCGAATAATTTTTCTAACCATTTTTTTTACATTGTTTAAAGTAAACATATGGTAAGAAGTATGTTAGTCACTTCTGGAAGTTCATCACCAGTGAAACACATATACCCCGTAGTTGTTCAGGCACTCATTTGTGTTTTTTACTTCATCATACCCACAATACCTATATACCTTATACTAATAATCAGGGATTCTACTTTTCTCTGATAAAAAAAAAAAATCCCTAAATCCACATTTTTCCATGATTGAAATGAAACACTACTAATATATATATATATATATATATATATATATATATATATATATATATATATATGTATGTATGTATGCATATAAATGTGGGTTACTTTTTTAACCTGAAAATTGAGGATTTTTTTTTATCAGAGTAAATCAGGATCCCTGCTAATAATCTGCTGGTTTGGGGTTTTTTTCCCATTATGTAGCGTCACCTATTTATTTTATTCTGTTTACGTATAATAGTCTGTTACCTTGTTTGCCTTTTTGATTGCTGTTGTGTCTTGGGCAGATGGTTCAATAGATTCATAGATTGTAAGGGGCTGGAAGGGACCACACAAGATCATCGGGTCCAGCTCCCCTGGACTAAGCAGGAAAGACAACTGGGGTCAGGTGACCTCAGCAAAGTGACTGTCCAGTCTCCTCTTGAAGATTTCCAGGGTAGGTGATTGCACCACCTCCAGAGGGAGTTTATTCCACAGCCTGGACTCCCTGACTGAAGTTTTTCCTAGTGTTAAGCCTGAAACGGTCTTCCAGAGGTTTATAGCCATTACTCCTGTTTTTTCCCAAGGGTGTCTTGGTAAACAGTTGTTCGCTGAGCCCTTGATGTATTGCCCTTGGTAATGGTAGGCTGCTACCAAGTCACCTCTCAGCCTTCTCTTTTTTAGGCTGAAGAGGCCCAAGTCCCTCATTCTTTCCTCCTAAGGCTTACCTTGCAAGTCTCTGATCATACAGGTGGCTCTTCTCTGAACTCTGTCAAGCTTTTCCATGTCCTTGTTGAAGTGTGGAAAACTTCACTGGCCCAAAACTAGACACAGTACTCCAGTTGCAGCCTCCCCACTGCTGAGTAAGGTGGAAGAATCACTTCCTTGTTTTTGCTTGAGATGCGTTGGTTAATGCATGCCAGAGTATTGTTTGCCCTGCTGGCTACAGCATTGCACTGATGGCTCATGTTCATACTATGGTTTATTATTACCCCTAGGTCCCTTGCAGTTGTGGTGCTACTCAGTTTGATGATACCAAGCCTGTAAGTATGCTGGGGATTGTTCGTCCACAGATAGAGCACTTAACACTTCTCAATGTTGAACTTCATCTGGTTCCAATCCGCCCAACTTGCCAGCCTGTCTAGATCAGCCTGTATCTGCATCCTATCTTCAAGCTTGACCACACTCCCCCATAACTTGGTGTTGTCTGCGAACTTGACCGGTGAGCTCTTCACCCCAACAAGCAAATCATTGATAAAGATGTTGAAAAACATTGGACCAAGCCTGGACTCTGAGGGACACCACTAGGCACTTCTCACCAGGATGACACAGATCCGTTCATTAGAACTCTACCCTGGGTCCTACCCTGCAACCAGCTTCCTACCCACCTGACTGTCAAACAGTTAAGCCCGCAGTCCTCCAATTTTCCAGTGAGAACATCATGGGGTACCAGACCAAAGGCCTTTTGGAAATCTAGGTATACAATGTTGACCTCCTCTCTCTTGTCCAGGTGGCAAGTTACCTGGTCATAGAAGGGGATGAGATTGGTAAGATAAGACCTGCCTGTGACGAAGCCATGCTGGCTGTCATTCAGAATCGTACCTTCTGCGAGCCTATCACACACAGACTCTTTGATTAATTTTTCCAGGATTTTCCCTGGGATAGAAGTTAGGCTAATTGGCCTATAATTGTCTGGGTCCTTTCTCCTCCCTGTCTTGAAGATGGGCACAACATTGGCCCTCTTCCAGTCTTCAGGGACCTCCCTGAGCGCCATGAGTTTTGGAAGAGTTTCGCCAGAGGTCCTGTGATGACTTCAGCCAGCTCCTTCAGTGCTCTTGGGTGAAGTTCATCCAGTCCTGCTGACTTATAAACATATAATTTTTCTAACTGATGATCATGCACCAGCTCAATGCCAACAGTAGGAAGGCTGTCATTCCCACCATGTCCATTCTGAACCATATCTAGCATGATTTTCCCCTTAGTTTGGTGAAATACTAAAGCGAAGTAGACATTCAGGAGTTCAGTTTTCTCCTGAGTGTTGGTAGCCTGCTGTCCTGAGTTGTTAAGCAATGGCCCCACACTTACATTATTTTCCTCCTGTTCCCTACATACCTAACAAAGGACTTCTTATTGTCCTTGATTTCCATTGTTAATTTAAATTCAGTAGCTGCTCCAGCCTTTCTAATCTGTTCCCTACTAGTGTGAGCCATTGTTGTATAGTCCTCCTCGGGGACTGTCCCAAGTTTCCATTGTTCATATGCCTCTTTCTCTTTTTCAAGAGGACCATGATATCCCTATTAAGCCAAGAGGGCTTACCAGCACTTCTGCTACCTTTCCTCCATATGGGAATGGACTTTTTTTGTGGTTTGAGGATTGTGTCCTTGGGGAACAACCACTCTTCATGCAGTCCTTTTACCTTTTGTACCTAGTCCCTCAGTGCTTCTGCTACTAGTGCCTTGAGCCTGTTGAAATTCGCCTTTCTGAAGCCCAAAACTTCAACCTGGCTAGCTGATTTGCCTGCCTTGTGACGGATAGTGAATGTGATGGTTTCATGGTCATTGTCATCCAGGCTACCCTCTATATACAAATCACTCATTGGCCAAGACCAAGTCTAGGAGAATATTACCTCTGGTTGGCCCGCACACTTCCTGAGTCAGATAGTGCTCTTCAATACAGGTCAGGAAGCAACACGATCGATCTGACTTCACTGAGTGTTCCTCCCAAGAGATGTCTGGGTAATTGAAGTCACCCATGATGACTGTGTCCCATGCTCACGTTGCCTCTGACAGATCTTGAGAGAACTCCAGTTCTAGCTTCTCCCCCTGGTTTGGTGGTCTGTAGTATACATCTACAGTTAGGTCTCTCTCACCATGCTCCCTTCGCCCCGCCCATAGTTTGACTCAGAGGGTTTTGAACCACTCTTCTTTGGAGCCGATGTCAGCCTCCAAGGAGGTATACTGCTCCCTCACATAGAGAGCTACACCTCCACCTTTCTTCCCTACTGAGTCCCTTCTGTATAGGGTGTAGCCCTCTATGAGTATGTTCCAATCATGTTAGGAGTCCCACCAGGTCTCCTTAATCCCTACTAGATCATAATGCCCATTGAAAAGTAGGTGGGCTAGCTCCTCTTGCTTGTTCCCCATGCTTCTGGCATTAGTGTACAGGTACCTGTGTCCTGCAACTGAGACCCTCTACTTCCTGTCACGCTGAGGGAGAACCATTCACTCAGCTCTTGTAAAAGTGGCTCTCCTGGTGTCCCCAACTTTGGAACATTCTTGTGTGCCGGTCCCCAGCCATGCTCCAGTCAGTGTTTCCCCACCCTCCAGGGATCTTAGTTTATAGCCCTATCTAGAAGATTGGCCATCCTGGCCAAGATCAGGGACTTACCCCTCCGTGTGAGCTGGATGCTGTCCCTTCCCAGGAGTCCTTTCTCCCTGAAGTGTGCACTGTGGTTGAAATGATTTTCCTTTAATACCATCCAGATACTTTTCCTGATCATTGTGCTGGATATTGCTACTTAGAACCTACTCCCTAGCTTGCCACTCCCTCTCAAACTAACCAATTTATGTGTGTTCTTACAGATGTGAATCTGCCTTAGGAATCTGCCATCACCATTTGCATATCTCCTTGCTTTGCATGTGTTAAATTGACTCCTATACAGGAGGCCAATACAAGGCCTATTTGAGGAACTATACAGTGCTTTTCTGGTTCATAAAGGCTTTTTGCAGTTACAGAAGGAGGAATTATATTCTCCTTTTGGTTTTAGCATCATGTTTGTAAACTGAAATGATTTCTTCTTTAAATAAGATGATTATGTAACCAGAGAACACTATTGGCTTCCTTGCAGTTCTGCTCCTGATTTTCCCTTCTTGTTTCCATGCTTTCAAGTAAATCCACTGATAAAATATAGCTACTAAATAAACATTATTATTGGGCAAAAAGGGTTACCTGCATCTAATATGTCATGGGTGGTTTATGGAACGTGAGTTAGTCAGCTAAGTTCAGTAACAGTGTCTGTATTCCAGAAAGTGTCATGACAATTAGCACCTTTTAGTCAGCAGCCTCAGCAGAAAGACCATAATAGATTAGACACCACTATTATTTCATTAAGATTTCCCATGTAGTTGAGGGTGAGACACATTAGGAAGGAGTCTAGCACTTTTGCTGTCCATATCGTACCCCTTTTCTGGTGAAAGAAAAGCTGCATTTTCTAGTGTTGTCAGTCATGCACATTGCATTTTCCACAATTATTATTATGCCTTAAGACAAAGAGTCAGCAGCTAGCTAAGGTATTGTATAACATGCCACAGACCACAAGTGACTGGTGCCTCCTGAATCCGAGAGGGCACCTACAGAAGACGCTGATCTTGTCAGGGGGGCACCAGCCCTACCAACAGCACCAGTGGCAGCCATCGGGGGGGCACTGGCCCCGTCGGGGGGGGGGGCTACGTGCACCCCCGTGCACCCCCTACCAGTCACCTATGCCATAGACACTGCATATATAGTATATGGCCTCTTTCATTTAGATTTACTACTTCCCTCATACATACTTCAAACCCCTTCAGACTTTCATGCTAGACTGACAGGTATCTTCAGTTGTGATTCATGCAGTCTAATGACTTGTTTTATTTACTAATATTTCTTTTGCTGGTATTCTGAGTTCGACAAATCACCAGACATTGTAAAGTTCACCTAGTTATTTTATGTAGTTTTTTTTCTTATTTTGATTGACCCTCCTCAAAGTAGTTGTTTCTTCTTCTCTGTTTTCTAGCTCTACCACAGATGTAAGGCTACATATAAACAGAGCTGAATTTTACCCGTTAGATTTTCAGAAAGAATTCTTCAGAGGAACTGAGTATGGAGAAAGAACATGTGATGGGCTGGCTGGCAGTGACCTAGCCCAGGGGTTTTGAAAAGGCAAAAGATGATTGGAGGACTTGGGATTCCCTTTTCTCACCAATCTGGTAATGATTTGGCCCAGGAGTTTTGAAGGGGTAAAAGATAATTGGAGGGCTTGGGGCTTGGGATTCTCTTTCCTCACCAATCAGGCCCCAGAGACTCGCCCCTCATGATTGGCCCCTTGGGTCACCTGGAGGGGGATAAAAGGGGCAGCACTGCTGATTCAGAGAAGAGACTAGTGAGGGACTATGAGAAAGGAGCTTCAAAGAGCTGAGCCAGCGGGGCGGAAGCAGTTGCCCCAGAAGAGCCTGAAGGAGCAGGACCTGCAGACAGCAGTTGGACCCTCAGCAGCATGGTGTGTGGCCGGCAGGAGAGGCTTCCTGCTGGGCTCCAGGATCCCCTTCGAGAGGCTGTGGCCAGCAGGAGAGGCTTCCTGTTTCAGCAAGGCTCTGAGCAGTGACCTGAGGGGTTCCTAGCTTGGCTTCTAGCTCCTCCAATCAGAGATCAGGCAGCTCAATATGAGGCTGGGGCTCCAGGAAAGTCAAGATCCCTAGCAGTTTGGAGCAGTGCTAGCACTAATGGCTGTGTGGCAGTGTTCCTGCCTATCATGTGGGAGATCCAAGTTCAAGTCCCAGCTTTGGTCATGTAGGGTGACTGAGCTAACAAGGAGAAACTTCTCTTGTAATAGAAAGGGGCCATTGTGTTTTCTCCCCTTCTAGGTACCTAGGCCCTATATTTTTTTGTCCTTTGACATTTTGTATTTTATGGGTTTTTTTATGTTTCCCCAACTAGTATTGTTTGCTCTGCTTTTTGTGTTTTATATTTTGTTAACCCTGTCTTTTGTCAATGACTGTAAGTGTCTAACCTTTGTTGAATACTGCCCCCTGGGGACATTGTAGTGTCCACTATACCTCCTGATTATGCCTGTTATGTTCCCAGTATTGTTTCCTCATTAAAAGGTATATGGTAAGTCCCCAGTGGTGGTCTGGCTCTGCTCTATAGGGGGAGGAGAGTCCCTACACCTCCCACAGCACTTGTGCACCTGCTTTGATCCCTTCAATTGGAGAGGGGGTACCTTATAGAGTACAGCCTGGGTTACAAACATAACTGTCTGAAATTTTGAAATGAACATTTTGAAGTGTGAGCACAGCTTTGACGTTTGTTAGTTTCACAGTAGAGGGAGTCTTCATATTGCTTTTTTGTGGTCTTTCTAGGAGTTGTGAAATTTTAAGTTTTAATTTCCTGGCAATACCCTATTGCCAAATAAGGTAACTTACTACAATAAGTACGAAGGAAAAAGCTTCAAAGAAGTGCATAGGTATCTGACCACATAAGTATCAACTAATATCAATGAGAAAAACATGACAAAATTCCCATGCACTGTCAAAGAGGTCTAAATAACAGAAGCAGTAAACATCCTGGTTTTGCACTGAAGATTTTTTGTTCTTTGAGACCTTTTGAAATCCTCTATTAGGCTTCTCCTCTCAAATAGATTCCTTCATATCCTGACCTTTAAAGTTTTCCTTTATAATCCTTCTCCTTCTAGGCTAAGAAATTTGGACATAATTCACTGTGGAATCTGAATAATACACACTGGGAGCATCTACACGTGCAATTAATTTGACTGAGTAAACTCTGGTTTAGTTTGCCCTGGAGTTTACTGTTTCCAGACACCATGTTTACATGTGTGCCCAGGATCGCAGCATGTTGAGGCAGGTCAGAGCAGCCCTGGTGGACAAGGAACTGCAGGGGTCAGCCTGCCAGCTGCTCCAACCCAGCTTGATGTGCTGCGGAGGGGCTGGCTGGAGCATATGGGTGCTGCCAGCAGGCTGCCTTGTTCCCCAGCCAGCCCCATCAGCATCTTCAAATGCACGCTAAGTAATGCCTCCACAAGATCGTACTTGTGTTTACCTCTGCCATGGGTTAGCATTTGTAAACACTTGGTTTCCTTTGATTAAAAAAAAATCCCCAATTTTTGGTTTTAAAAAATTAACCCCAAATCCACATTTTTCCATGATTTAAATGAATCACCATTATATATATGTCTATATATTATCAGTGTTTTGTTTTAATCATGGGAAAATGTGGATTTGGGGTTAATTTTTTAATCCAAAAATTGGGGATTTTTTTTATTAGGGAAAACCAGGATCCCTGGTAATTAGTTTACTAAGCCTAATAGGGCCACACATGTAGACACTGAAGGTTTTTATACACCTGCTCCAGGAGGCAGGATGGAGCAGCTCTGAGAGCTGCTCTAATTAAAGCACCCGGAGTGTCACGTGTATCAATGCCCCTGTGCTGAAAAATGGCAGTGGGGCGCTTTAACTAAAGCTCATCAAATGAGTTTTAAAGCAACTCCACCACCATTTTTCAGTGAGGGGATGCTGATACATGTCACACTGGAGTGTGCTGTAATTACAGCATGTCAGAGCAGCCTCGATGTATGTGTACAGGTGCCTTGAGACTTTTTACTGTGGAGCTAATTTTTACTGTGGATGCCTGTGTGAAGCAGCAAGCATTTGCTTTAGATTCAGATTCGGCCGATTCGGAGGGACAGTAGTCGATTCAGTGATTCAAATAACTGTCCCAATTCAATTTGGCTGATTCGGATTTGGAGATTTGGCGCCGATGCAGAGATTAGGCCATAGACTATAATGGGGAATCACGAAAGTACCTATAACTGTGTCATTTTTTGCAGATACTGCTGAAAACAGTAGGGATGGTAGCCCCTTCTGAGGGCATGAAGCCTGCCACTTTTTGAGGATATACGTGCAGGGGCTTCTGTGAAAGTGCATCTCAAATTGCTGAAAGCAAAACTCATATCACTTGTGTGTGTGTGGGGAAAGATCACGTTCACTGGCCAGCTACAGTTGTCAATATCATAGCAGTCTTTCTCCTCTTCTCAGCCTTTTCCATATATGGAAGATCACCCCATCCTCTTCCCTCTTCTCAGTTTCTGTTTGCTGCAACTCTTCCGAATCTCCAAATCTCTCTGAATCGGTTCAGAGGCTTCTGATTCAATTTGGACCTTTTAATGGGTCTCCCAATTCAATTTGGATTTGGAGATTCAGCTGCCAAATTGGACTGAATCTCCTCCAAATCGAATTGGCTCTCAAAGCTTGGCACAGCCCTACTAATTAGGCAACTCTGCAGTAAACGTCTTGTGTAGATGCACCTGCTGTGGAGACAAGTATAAAGCACTCCCCTGTCTCCCAAGCCAGTAAAAATAATTCATATTCCTTATGGGATGCATAATAATGGAGGAAATAAAGGGCTTAACATGAAGCTATGACCTTACCTGTCATTGTTTTTCAATATAATAATAAATTTGTAACAAGCACATTAAAAGGTTAAACAGAGACTTTCCAGCAATGATTCACTTAAGATATAATCCAAAATCCACTAAGTCCTCTATGAAAATACTACCACTAAGTTCAGTAGCATTTAGATCAGACAATTACTGCACGTATATGTTTATTAAGAATACAGATGAAGATGTGAATAAGTAAGATTTTGCCAAACTAGGGGTGAGAGTGCAAGGTTATAATTAGAGGTAGCTGACCCTTTCAGAAAATAAAATAAAAGCAGCAACTTAAAAGACATTAGATCACAGTCCATCAGAGAAAACAATAGGGTTTTCAGGATAAGAAACAGCTCCAGTTTCTCTCCTCCATTCTAGTGGGGGGTGGGGGTTGAGGCATAAGTCCCTTTTTCCTATATTTTGGGGTGTTTCTCCCATTGAGCTAGTCTGCCCCTCATTTATAGCAATTGAAAAACAAAAAAACCCAGCAACAACACTAAACACTGTTTCTTATCTGGAATGATTTGGGGTCTCCTTTCTATAATCTGGAATTTTTTTTGCTATGTCCGTAAATTACAGCAGAATTGATGTGTACATTTCAAGTCCATGTAACAATTTCTCTCTTTACGTATTTATTTGTAGTTAAATTGTGGGGTTTTTTCACTGAATGTTGACTCTAAGAAAAAAGCATCATGTCATTCCATGTTACTGTAAGCTAAATTATATCCTCAGTTGCCTTTGTAAAGCCCTATTTAAGACCTATAGGGATTTAAAGGTGTAACTCTGGGCATAATTTGGTCAGAAGAATCATAAATACTAGTAATAATGTAGAAGCTACAAAGATACCTAGTTACCTTTGAGAGCCCATATCCAGTTCCTGGGCAGACAAAATAAAATGCTTTTTTATCTATGAACTCAGCAAATTTGCCAGATATGGGGTCTCACCCCAAATCCACTTAGTTCTCCCATGGGGATGTACATATTTCTAAATTCACACATTCCAAAAATACCTGTTTGAGCCCAAGAAAGGATTTCAAGTAACTTCAAAACTTTGAGCAAGCAATATTTAAATAATAAAAAATAAGATTATCAAAAACATACTGTCCCCTTGACTCTATCACATATTGATATTCTTATTATTCTTGTTATTGTTCTTATATTTCTTTCAAATTCCTTCTCCTACAGGTATCATGCTTCCATAAAAATATTTTCTTTTTTAATAAGAATAATACTTTTTTAATTCATAGCTCCTGACCAACACAGAAAATAACAATTCAATTATATGTTTCTATAACTAGAGACATTTAGAAATATTGTGCTGCTATAGAAAAAAACTCTTAAATATAGTCTATTAGGATCACACTGGGCAAGCCATTTTTAATTCTAATAACCAGCGATTCTAATAAACAGAAGCAAAGTAAAAAGCCGATATGAAATCCCAACAAGAAACTCTTTGGAGTTAATATGTTTCATTTTATTTTACTCATTTATTACTAAAAACTTTAATCAAGACACATAACACAGTTAAAATATGAACTTATAATAAACTTTAAAGAATGAACTTTATAATCAAGTACTAACTCAAGAGGAGTAAGCAATGAACTCAGGACCAGCTTATAAACTTAAACCATACAAACTTATAAACTTAGAACCAAAGAACTTACAACAAGCTTTAAAAATAAATTGATAGTTACTAAAAACTATAAACTTAAAAAAATACTTTAAACAATGCACTTCAAAAAATAATCTAATCAAATGGTACAGTCCAAACTTCTAAAACCAGCATCATCTGTCTGAAATACTCATCCCATTTTCAAGACCCCTACCACTTTCTTTTTTAAAGAAGGGATGCTTACAACTTGGCTCATGGGCCATATCCAGTGCACAAAGCCATGTCACCTGGCCTGCAGGGCTCCCCATGAGTCCAGAAATCTGGGAGCGAGAAAATAATGGCAATGAACACTGCCATTACTCTACCTCCAAATTTCCAAGGCCTGGGCATGGCTGTTCTAAAGTAATTTTTTTTTTTGCAGTAATATTAATAATTTGCATTATCACTTTGTTCCAGTACCAAAAGGAAAACTAAAATACCACCCACACTTCAGCACAGGAAGGGTGATGTCTTGTTTCAGCTAAGTCACATGTCTATTTGCAGAAATGTTCTTGAAGTTTGTGCCAGTTTGAATCTCATCCTGAATGTTTTCTTTGCTCAACTCAATAACGTCAGTCAACCCAGTCAAAAGTTTGAATGATTCAAGTGGAGAATCATTTTCAACCTCATCTTCTGTACAAATTATGCTGACAATTCTAGCCTTATGGAAGCAATGTCGTTTGGTGTCAATTTTAACAGATGAGACTAAGCAGTGTGCATCCAACAGTGTCACTCTGTTAGCAATGGAAGTGGTAGAACCTTGAGTTTCATCAATTCCCACGAATATATGGCCACGTACATATTTTTTTTCAATATAAGCTTTTTATTCTTTTTATAATGCCTTGGTCAAGTCAGTCTAGAGCACGGCTGTACTGGCAAGAAAAATTGATATTCTATAGTACTACATGTGGTGAATACATGGTAGAACTGCTCAACAACAATACAGTCTTCCAGCCATCTTTGTAAATTTGCGGTCCATCTACTTAGGAATTCCTTGAAAATTGATCTTGCCATCAGTGTATTTTTGTTTGCTCTGAATTCAACTGGTAGAGTCCTGTCTGCACAAAAGCAATGTAGTTTTTTGCTCTCCCTGATAACCAGTGGATTTTTTTTCACTGCCTGACATACTACAAGTTCAACAGTAAGGGGTTGATTAGGCAGGGCTCAAAATAAAAGGCCAGTTTCATCTGTGCTGAAAATACTGTCATCAGAATATTGCAGCCTGATACCTATCTTTCTCCTGACAGTGTTTTTGCAGCCTGCTTTTCACCATGCAACTCTTTCATCACAGCACAGTGTCTTTCTCTCCACCTGTTCAGCCACCTTCAGCAGGTTTAAAATCACTATGCCTGAGTTTTATTTTGAGGCTAATTGCCTTCTTAACAAGGATATAGCTGCTGATAAATTAGTTTTGCTGTTGTGCATATGAGAACCAATGCCTGAATGCTTCTTTTAGGTCACTGTCTTTCCCCACTCTTCTGATTTTGCAGTGATTGTTGACATTCTCATTGTCAGTAGACTAAAGATTAACTTCTAACTTTAAAATTCTGTTGAGAATGCACTGTGAGATGCTGAGCTCTGCTCCTGCTTCCCTTTGGCTACCTTTCCTAGCTGCTGGTTACTGCTTCAGTAGAGTTATTCTGTCAGACAGGCTAATGTCCTTCTGCTCATGCTTGCTGATGCACACTGTGATCATACATGTTTAGTAACCACTGGTCAGTGCATAGCAATTTAGCTGTGTAGGGAATACTCATGCATGTGGTCTTGATACTATTAGC
This sequence comes from Alligator mississippiensis, assembly GCF_030867095.1. Classification (NCBI taxonomy): domain Eukaryota; kingdom Metazoa; phylum Chordata; order Crocodylia; family Alligatoridae; genus Alligator; species Alligator mississippiensis. The sequence continues at coordinate 335,674,254 of NC_081824.1, read as the reverse complement.
TGGAGGAAGAAAATTGCACACACAGGGCACGTCTACATGTGCATTAATACAGCATAGGTACTGTGCATTAATTTTAGTACGTGTAATAACAGGTACTAACTGAAAGTACAGCAACTGGTGCTACTGCACAGTAGTGCCAGCGTACACCTTTTTAGTGACACTAATGTGCAGTAGATTAATGTTATTGCTCATTAATGCAATATCACAGCTTTTGCTGTGACACCCTGATGTGCAGTAGAATTGGTCTACTGTGCATTTAACATCTCTTGTAGATGCATCCACACTGTATTGTTTCAGATTTTGATTCTAATAAGTAGTTGATTTTTAAAAATGTCAGAAAATGCCTGTGGTAGAGTGCTTTTGGTGTTTGGTTTTTGGGTTGTGATGCTAATATGTGGCTGATTTGATTAAAAAAGATTCTAATTGGCAGGTATGGGTTTTTAAATTAAATGGGTTTTTAAATTAAAAAGCACCATATGGAAATACCTAAAATGCTGTTTAAAAGTAAATGTGTCTTGTGTAGGAGGCATAAATGAACACAAGTAAAGAATAAAGTCAGGATGTACAATGGGAAATATAATCCAGCAAATATACAGTACTTTTACAGGTTTACACACTAAGCCTGTCATTGGATCAAGCAGATTCAGGAACTAGATGTGCCATTAATCTTTTGTCCATTACAACTGGAACTGGATCGAAAATGGGATTTTTATGTGAAGGGAAATTACATGTTTTGAAATTTGTTTTCATTGTGCATCTGAACCAAAGGTCAACATTTCTCCTGGAGTAAAAATTCTGAAGTTGACATGTTCCTGTGAAAAGTTTCAAATTTGGCAAATATGTCTTTTATGACAGAAAATTATTCCATTGAATATTTTTCATTTCTTGGACTACATTCCCTAATAAAATTCTAATGAAATAGACATTTCATTTAGTTAGTTTTTCCTTCCTTTTCAGCATTAGCATTGGCATAAAAATGTATTACTACACATAGTTTTTTTTCCCCCAGCACTTGGTATATTTTACACCTGTAAGGTATTACACAAAGATTAATTAATGAATCCTCATAGTGCCCCTGTAGCCAATTCCAATGGCCAGATTTGAATGGAAGCAAAAGAAATCCTGTATTAGAAATTATGTAACTACTGTCTCATGGGCTGACCAATATGTGCTGACTTAGTTTCCTATTTATCCACTGTGTGTGTGTCTGTCTCTACCTGTTGTCCTAAATGTACCTTGCAAGCCCGTAAGAGTAAGTACCATTTTTTTGTTATCTATTTGCAGTTCCTAGCACAATGCGTCCTGATCCATGCTTTGAGGCCCCACAATCAATACTACTAATAAAAAATAAAATATAATTAATCATAATAAGGTAAATCAGAGAGTATTTTTCTCTTATACCAAGGCAATTAAAGTTAGGTCTTTCTAAGTACCACACCCATAAATTTCCAGTTCAGATCAATGGTATTATGGTTGCCCAATGCCTCTAATGAGCATGTCCTTGCTTAGTGTGTTAAACCCTTAAATCTGAAGGTTTCTTTCCTTTCCAATTTTTATTCTGTTTTTCTGTAAAGGGTTGTGCCATCCATATACATACCCAGACCATTTTGGAAACCTACTAATCCCTCAAGGTAAAATCCTGGAACAAGCAGAGTCAATGGCAGAACTCCCATTGACTTCAGTAGACTTCAGACTTCAATTTTGGTCTTGGCAAAATGCAGTATTAGTGAGATTTTTACACTACTTATATCTAATCTGTAGAATGATTTCCTTTCATAGTTTAAACTTTTTTTTTTCTCAGATTAATTTCAAATGGCAGAAATCCCATTGACTTCTGTAGACTTCAGTCTTCAATTTTGATCTTGGCAAAATGCAGTATTAGTGAGATTTTTACACTACTTATATCTAATCTGTAGAATGATTTCCTTTCATAGTTTAAACTTTTTTTTTTCTCAGATTAATTTCAAATGGCAGAAATCCCATTGACTTCAGTAGACTTCAGTCTTCAATTTTGATCTTGGCAAAATGCAGTATTAGTGAGATTTTTACACTACTTATATCTAATCTGTAGAATGATTTCCTTTCATAGTTTAAACTTTTTTTTTTCTCAGATTAATTTCAAATGGCAGAAATCCCATTGACTTCAGTAGACTTCAGTCTTCAATTTTGATCTTGGCAAAATGCAGTATTAGTGAGATTTTTACACTACTTATATCTAATCTGTAGAATGATTTCCTTTCATAGTTTAAACTTTTTTTTTCTCAGATTAATTTCATTATGAGGAAAGGCAAATAGGAGTGACCAATTCACTGTCCCTGTGCTATTCATTACTTTACATGTATTTTTCATCTTCTCTCCTATTCTTTCCTGTCTAAATTTAACAGGTCCATTTTTTTAGTCTCATATAAAAGGCTTTTCATACATCCTAGCACTTTTTCTGCTATATTCTTTTTGGGAAAAACTGACCAGAACTACTTTAGGATTTTGACAGAGGTCATGCTGCTTGTATAACTGAATTGTAATGTTTCCAGCACTATAGCCTATAAAATTGCCACCCAAAATAAAGTATACTGTAAATTCAGTATTTTAAAAGAGTAAAAGTAAGTAACTAAAGAGCTTATCCCTCTCCCACTGATGTCAGTGGGAATTTTGCCAGTGAGCTTAGTGTGAGCAGGATGTAACCCTAAATAATCAGTTATAGGGATTGAAAAGCTCATCATTGTAGCATAATGATTGACTATTATTACACTCATGAGACAGAGTTCAATTACTGGAACCAAAATGAAGAAGAAGGAAAAGAAAGAAGACAATGAGACTATTCCTGTCCTGAAAGGTGGATCTTGAAAAGCAGGTTACTATCAATTGATTTTTCATGTGTTAGCAAAGTAATATAGTTTGGTCACAATTTGCCATAGTGAAACCAGTATAAATTTCCCATTTCACAGGTCCTTCATGGTAGCACTAAGCATTAAAATATTCTTCAATTTGGTTTTAAAAAAAAGAAGGATGTTTTAGACAAAATCAGAAATACACCACATTCTGTAATCTGTTGCAAAGTTAAGTCCTGCTGCAAGCACTATTCTTAGGAAAACATGCTATTAATAATCTTGTATGATGGCTGCTGTCTTAATACACCAAGAACTGAAACAGAGACCTCTAGAGCTGAAAGTATGTCTCTACAGCTGCTAGATAGATGTACAGATCTATGAATTTGCATAATTAAGATGCTAACCTGAAGCTCCTGAAGAAAGTATTTCCCCTCAAAAATCAATTACATATGTAGGTGGGAACATGTTTAGATTTTGTATGGATGGGAGGTTGAACAAATGTTTTAAAAGATTCTATCACCTTCCTGTGTTATAATCATGAATAAGGGCCATCTTTTGGTCCTAGTAAAATCAATGGCAGTTTTGTCATTGGCTTCAATAAGAGAAAAAGCAAATTTGAGCAGTTTAGTGATACAAACACAAAATACAATTGTATATAAAAAGATTCTAGCAGTCACTTCACCCAGGGCATATCTACACATGCACTATTACTGTGCAGTAACTATGGTGACTTAAACCAACTTCATGATGCAGGTAGCAAATTTATACCGAAGTGGTTATTGCTCAATAAGGCACATGTAGACACCTTACTGCACAGTAACCCTGCTTGTATGGACTGACTTGGGCTAACTTTAGTCCCAAGCCAGCCCACACACAGCATTACTGCGCTGTAATGCCTGCACGTGTAGACACCAGCATAAAAGCTGCTTTGTGTGCAGTAAATTACTGTGCAGTAAATGCTAAATCACTTACAAGGTATTTCATAAGTGCCACAGATGGTGAAAATTACAGCCACAATGCAGGGAACAGCACATTGTTCTGGCTTGTTTTAAGAATATTCCAGTGGGGAGAGAGGAAGGAGTAGGGTTCAACAGGAAGTTTATTTGTCAGGCATTTTTATATATTCATATACTATTTCCATCCCTTATCTAAAAGGAACTGTGAATATCTCCTGCTGCTTCCTGCCTGCAGCTTGCTGTCTCTGGCTACAGCTCTTATCTTCCTGTCTTAATACATGTCATCAGGCTTTGCTTCCTGTTGGAATTAACACTGAAGTGGTAGCTTCAAGAGATCACCAAGCTGTCCAGTTCACACCAGTAGGGAGTCTGAAACATTTCAGGTATGTTTATATTAGCCCTTGGTAATTTACTGAAGATACATATTTTGATTAAGTAGTTTTCTTTCTAGAAGCATCTAACGCATCAGTAAAAATCATTATTGTTTTCTTTTAACCTCCCAAAAGACTCACAAAAATCAGTTGTCTAGAAAGCAGTAATTGAACTGTCTTTCAGAAAAGGTCAAAGAAAACAGGACTGGAGATTTTGGGTTTACTTTATGAGTTATGACTAGGGGGTTATTTCCTTGTACAAAGGGCCTTTTTTTGTCCTCAGTACTAGCTTCATTGTCCAGCGCACACATAGTTAATACTTTTTAAGAGAAAATCATATATCTTTTCCTTTGACAAGCAGTCTGACATTTTTAAAAGGTAACAAAAACCTCTCATCTTGAATAAACTCTGCAATGTGTCTGGAAAACCATTTGGCATCAGCTTTAGAAATGTCAGATTTCTGGATTAAGCAGTTTGGGTTCTAAATTCCTTTCACTCTAAGACTACCACGTGTTAGAACCCAAAGAATAAATAGCTTCTTGCTCATTTTGGGGAGGAAACTACAGCCTTTGGAGGTGTGTTGGATGGAAATCCAAAATATATAATACTTATTCCTTGGTCACTGCTGTATGCCACCTCACCAGTGCTTCATGCTAGTGGTTCATTGCACAACACAGTTGGCAGATCACAGCTAACTGCAAATTTAATTCACATTCTGCTTTGGAAAAAAAATATTTACAAGGTGCTTGTGGCAGGCCTAGCCCAGGGGGGAAGGGAGAAGAATCATGTGCCCTAGCAACCAGCTAGCCTGCCTCCTACCCATTTCTAGCTCCTCTGATCCACCGTCCTCTAGCTCACCTGCCATGCCTCGATGGAATCAATTAAGCAGGAAGTGTCCAGAGCCTGGAAGTGGGGAACGGGTTTCCTTTGGGCCACTTGGCTTCCTGCTTTTACACTTGTCTGGGCCCTAACCTTCACAGCCAGGGTCTGATTTGCTCTATTTGCTCTCTTCAGCCTTCAACTCTCCAGTAGCAGCAACTGGGAATTAGACCCTGGGTTCCCCAGCCTAAAAGGGGTTATATCTCCTCTCTTGGTGTATGACCCCACACTTTCAAGGGGTGAAAACACATAGGCCACTTTAAGATGCCCGCAAAGCAGCCTTCACATCCCCTTGCCCTCGTTTTCAGTCCTCTGGGTGTCTATTACAAAATATAAGGAAAAATTCTCCCTGCTTCAGTATAATGGCCACAGTCTTTAGTCTGGGCTTTTTCCCATGGGCCTGCTGCCTAAATCACTAGAAACAAAAAGGGAAAACTGCAACAAGAGGCTACGGGACCCTAAACCTGTTCAGCCTTCACAAGAGAAGGCTGAGGGGGGACCTTGTGACTGTCTATAAACTCACTAGGGGGGACCAGAAGGGTTTGGGAGAGACCTTGTTTCCCCTAGTGCCCCCCGGGATAACAAGGAATAGCCGGCACAAGTTGTTGGAGAGTAGGTTTAGATTAGACATCCGTAGGAACTACTTCACAGTTAGGGTGGCTAGGATCTGGAAGCAACTCCCAGGGGAAGTGGTGCTGGCTTCTACCCTGGGGGTCTTTAAGAAGAGGCTTGATGCCTACCTGGCTGGGGTCATTTGAGCCCAGTTTTCCTCCTGCTCAGGCGGGGGGTTGGACTTGAAGATCTACAAGGTCCCTTCTGACCCTACTTCTATGATTCTATGAACAAAACTCAGTCCCCGATATGGGGCTGCTTAGAGTATCTATTCATGCTTTCTTTCCCTCCAGTAGGAACCCTCTTGCCCTCTCTGTCATCAGGGCTCCCTTGCCTCTCCAGCCTGAGGGCAAGCCTATTTGCCCCCTGAGCCTTGACCCTTCTGGCCAGCCTAGCCTATTAGTTGGCCTGAGCACAGGGGCTACTCCTTAGTCTCAGCTTGATCAGCTGCCTTTGCCCAGGCCACAAAAACCCTTCTCTCAAAGGGCTCTTGCTGGGTCTGCTGGCTTTATAGCCCTCACTGGAATAGGGTGAGGGTTCCCTGCTACAGTGCTACACACTGAACCTGCCAAAATGCAAAATTTAATTGCACAATATTCTTAGTTGAATGCCAGTTTGTATTTGGCTGCTGTATAGGTCCACAGGTTGAAGAAGCTGGAGGAAGTTTACCTCTTCTGTATATTCCCAGCAAAATAATTGGGCATTTTAGGCCTTCTACTCTTTGGCCAGATCCAAACGTGCAGGTACATGATGTTTGTAGCACTGTGAACCTCTTTGTGGTGCCAAAAACTGCACTCATTGCATGTTAAACCATGTAAGGCACTGCTAATTTGCAGTGCCAGGGCAAAATTTGCTACCAAGATTTCATGGTAGCAAAAAAAACCTCAAAAAAAAAGTGGTGCAAAGCATGCCAAAGTGGCATGTGCCGGGACAAACACAGATATGTCTGCTCCCCTGAGCTGGCTGCTCCCCTGTCTCTGCATGCTTCAGCACAGAGGCACTGCTGTGGATCCCCTGCACTGAGGCATGTGGAGCCCCTGTGCTGAGGTACATTGCACCACAGCCAGCCAGAGAACAGCTCCAGAGTTTGCAGAGATGTGCTGCTCCATGTGCTACTCCCTGGCTGGCTGGGGACAGGGTGCGCCAGTTGCAGGGGTTGCCTGCCAGCTACCCCTGTGCTAAGGCACGCTGTGCCCCAGCCCCCCTCCCTGCCCTTACATAGTCTGGAAGGAGATGGAATCATCTTTACACCCCCATCATACACGACAATCAGGATTGCTATCCAGGAAGAGAAAAGAGATCACCTATATCGCATGTAGTGTGGACCCTTATGTTTTATTATCCCCATCTTATAGTTGGTATGAATACACTTAATTTTGCCTTCCTCATACCGCTGTGAAAGAGAAATGCTTACAGCCACCCCATATCACTGCTATACACTGAATAGACACAAAACGTGTGCTGGTGTGGGTAGAAGGAGGATGGAGTTCTTCAGGTTTTCTTGTCTCTCTGACCTCCCTCCCACTCAAAGTCCAAAATCTAGCTATTTCCAATTCACAGTGATAGGATGGTGTATAGTGTCAGGGACTCTGACCAGGCAGACCAGCCTGGGCCAAGTATTGTTAAGACCAGGCTGAGACAAGTACCTCAGCAGCCACACCTGCAGTTAGTTTCAGCTAATGAACTCTGTCCCAGTTCAGGAACGGTGAGCATCCTGATCGGCTGCCGGGAGGGCTATCTATCCATTTAGCACTAGCTGTGGCCCTGGGCCTCCAGGCCAGTCAACAGTTCTGCTGTGGCAAGCCTTCTGGTTCCTGCACTCTGGTTATCCTGGTTCCTGACCCTAGTTTTTGGCCTTTTCTGGACTTTGGCTTTGTATTTCCTTGTGAATTTGTTTCCTGGTTCCTGACCTCAGTTTGGCTCTGTTTTTGGACTTCACCCTCTAGATTGCCCCTTGGATTTGTCCTCGGCATCCTGACCTTGAGTTGTGTTGTGGACTCTGCCTCTGGATTTCCCTGTTTTTCATAATATGGCTCCTGCACTGATCAAGCCCCAGACCCCTGCTTTCCCCCAGTGGTCTAACTATTAGGCCAGGCTACCTACACCCCAGCCCATTATGCATGGCATCCACAATGAAGTGAGCGTGTGAAATTTTCCTAGGTAGTGCCACTTTGATCAGACTTGAATCATACAAAATGGGTAGTCAATAGGAAATCAGTGGGTAGTCATGGAGGTCAATGGGACCCCCAATGTAGGTTTAAAGTGTCATTTGCACAGAACTCATTGCAGGATCTGGGAGCTGGTGATTTCCTTTGCCTTCTTCCCACCTCAGGTCCCCTCTGAATTCTGAATGACTAGAATCCCTTTAATTAAAGTATTGGAATAACACTTCCTTTGTATTTAATTCCCGTTCTCCCTCCACCCCCAAAGTTTATCACATAAGAAGAAAAAATCTAATTGAATGTACTAAATACTTCATTCACCTTTTTCAGACTTTTCTTTGAACAGGCAATTCCAGCTTCATACTACATTTCAAAGTGTTAGGAAAAAAGTGGTGTTGAAAATTAATATAATTCCTAATAACACCAGGAAGTAGAATCTTCTGGAGCAAATTAGCATTTAACATTTTTCCTTGTGTAAATCATTCTAACCCACTTTTGAGCTGTGCCTGGTAGCCTGGGATTGCTAAGCAACACCACACATGCAGGTCAGCTGCCACTTTGTGATTCTGCCAAAGTCAATTCTTTCAGACACACATCGAACCTTTAGGTTTTTTCTTCTTCTTTTTTTTTAAAGATTATTTCATGATTTAGGATTAAGAACATTTATGATTGCATTTTTAAATATTTATCTAAGTAACCTACTCTAATGATAGTTGCTGCTTAGTTCAAAGTAATGTTTCCACTGTTGTATAATATTTAGTGTGTATGAGCATCTGGAGGTAATGAATGGTATATCTTACACAATTATAAAGAAACATGGTATCAAATCTAGCTTGATTTTAATTATCAAATGTCCTTTCTCTCAACCTGCCTGCCTTCCCCATTTTCTATGTGAAAAACAACTCTGATTTTGATTTGAAATAAAACTCAACTGCTATCCTGAAGTAGGAAATGAATCATTCTAATGCCTGATAACTTTGTCACACAAAGCCAGCTTGCTATGGAGAAAATGTCAGTCTCCATAGCTTAACAAGCTGACCTGAGGAATATGGTTAGCAGGGATGTGTTCATACAAAGAACTTCAGGGCTGGTGGTGGCATTTTATTTGTCTTGCTAAACAGCCAAGCAGCAAGTGCAATTCATGCTTTCCTACAGACCCTGAATAAACGGGTGTGGAAACCACTAGAGAAGAAGCTCTAAAACCACTGTGAATGTTTTGGAGACATATAAACAAAGATCCACTGGCTCAAACTTAAGCCAGACAGAACCTCATTCTTTAGATCTCAGTTGATGCAGAAGGCTCCTTTGTAGAGACATTCTATGAAGTGATGATCCTGTTTTGTGTGTCTCAGAGCAAGGGTGTCGATGATACAACCCATGGGCTGGATTTGGCTAGTAGAATCATGTCATCTGGCCCAGGGGGCTGCTCATGCTTGCTTCAGCTCAGAAAGCTGTGGCCATTAACACCGCTGCCACTTGCTCTGCCACCAAGCCTCTATCCCATGGACAGCCCCACAGGCCAGATGACAGCTCCATGCTCCATATCCACCCCCATAGACCAGTCCTGTCTTCTGTATCCCACTCACAAACCATTACCCATCCAGCCCATCGAGCCCAATGACTATGGCACTGCTGTCTTAATAGGTCTTTCACAAGCATTTGGTACCTAACAAAATATTGCCCTGAATGCATGTAAATTAAAAATAGAATTGTTAAAAATCAATTTTGGATCTATAACACACCTTTCTTATTTCAAGTGAATCATTAAACGTCAACAAATCTGTGTAAACAGCACTTAACATGGAAAATACACAGATTTGGAAAACAGTTAACTTAAAATTGTGTAACTACATTGGAACTGGCAAAACAATGATTCATCTCAAAATGTGACAAGGTGAAAAATATAAGATTAAAATCTATATATATGCTTTAGGCATTTTGTATTTGCTTTCTTAATTTTGGAGGTCTCAAGTGAGACTGAACCCTGTTTTCATTCTTTATATATGCAACTAGAAGGGTTAAAAATGAAAACTTTTCTTTAAAATGGAAGCAGAAATTCTGATTTAGTCAAGACACCAGATTTTGGAGTTTGTAGAAAACACCAAGTATCAAGAAAATAAAGTTGCCAGAACTTGCTGGGCTAGCCTCCTACAAGGCAACATGTTCTCTTTTACACTTTAACCAAGTCCTCTGCTGCCTGTTTAATCCCTTTGGATGCCTGAGTGTACTTTCTTGGTGAGGTATATTGTTACACCCTAATATTTTAATGCAGTAGGGACCAACCTTTTTGGCATGAATGTCACCAATTAGCCCTGTGCTGTCCTTCAGTATCACTCTAATCCTCCTTCTCTGTCCAATCTGCTGCTCTGCTTTTGGCTCCCTACTCTGTACTCCCTGCCCAATATCCTCCTCTGCTTTCTGCTTCCTGTCATGTTGGCTGCTGTGCTACCTGTCCCCCGTCTGATCTTCCAGGTGCCACACACAGAGGCTGCCCATGCAACCTGGGCCACAGGTTGGTTTTCCTTGCTTTAATGTGATCCATTCTCTGTTACTGGAGAATTTTTTGAACAGCTGAAAGGAAGACTGGAGCGAACTGTCATTTCAATGAAGCTGAAATTAATCAAGTGCATACACTTCTGAAGAACTGCCACTAGTGGGGCTATTACATATTGTCAACGTGCACTTTTTTGTATGAGTCCTTTAGCTGGTCCTCATCCTTGCACAGGCAGAAAGCCTCTTTAACTCGAGGCAGCATTGTGAGCCTGGTTCTACTATCCCCATTTTCAAGTAACTCTGAATACAACACATTTGTCGGGTCTTTACTAACAGTTAAACCATTATCGGTGTTGCTTAAAAAGCATGGAAGGAAGGAATTGCTTTTAACAACTATTTTCAATAAGATGTTATTTTCCTGCTGTAGACAGGCCACAAAAAGACTGAGGAAAAAGAACATTAAAAAGATGAACATTGTTTTTGCCAACTTTATCTTTTACTGTAAAATGTATACATTTGTACTTTACAAATAAATAAAATAAAGAGGTGGAGAGATAAGAATGTATTGTACTTTCTCAGCTCCTAACAGCCTCCCTGTTTGGCTCTTCCAATGCCCCTAACAAAATCCTAGACCTCTTCTATCTTCTCTTCAGTATCCAATTTTAAATTACACAGAAAACATCTACTGGATTGAAAAGGTGGGAGAAAAAAGTTATGTCTATACTTGGCTTCATAGAACACAGTGAGTTAAAAATTCTGAGTGACATCTTGAACAAAGTAGAAGGCAAAACTACAATTAACTTACATGGGACCAGGCATTGCCCTTGGACAGGAGAGGACTACAGAATGGAATCTGTGTTGGTACAAATCCCAAATGATAAGAATACAAAATGGTAATAGGCTTGTAACATTGCCTCCAAGATGAAGAAAAGGACATAGCATGTGGGAGATCAAGCTATAGGTAACAAGGTAGAATAAAAGAGTAATAGTAACAGACTACTGGCATATAAACTGGGCAAATGTCACAGTGGGATCTGGTTCTTGACATGTGAAATGAGTGCTTCGTGTAACAGCTAATTCAGCAGCATGCAGGAGGAGTCATTTTTGTGGACTCATTCCTAGGTGACATACAAGAGCTGCTTCAAAGAGAATCAGTACTCAAGCCCATAAATAACCATGACTGAGCGAGCAGGAGAAAGTGACCATGCACAGGCAGCAATGAAGGACTGGCACATGAATGAATTAATTTTGGCTCCAACCAATCCTTGTTGTGTTCATTCTCTACTGAGGAGAGCAAATTTTACCTGTAAAAGTGTCCAAAGAAAGCGAATTTCATAGAGACTTGCATATTTATGGGAGCTATATTTTAAGTGTGTATGATTTCTCCTGCTCTGGTGAAAGCAACGATATCACATGACTAGCACAATCAAAAGTAAGCAAAACATCTTGAGTGAAATTTCAATCAACCTAGACTAACACCTATGAATAAATAAATAAAATAAATTGAATTTATTGAGATTAATTGAATAACACGTAGATTTAAAAAAAAATATTGGCTCTCTTGTGATAATGAAATGGGGTTAAATACATTGAGATAATTATTTGCAGCGAATACCCTACTGTCTGCTTACTCAACACATTTTGGCTTTGCTGGGGTGCCAAGTGCCACTTGTTTCTCCTATAACAGTTACATATTGAACCGCTAGGTTACATATTGAAGCTGAAGTTCCTTCTTCCAGCCACCAAGGTTCTGCTGTAGTTCTGGGTCCTCAGGACTCTTTTGCCCTCATTCCCTGTGATCACCAGGCCAGAATGGAGACTCAACAAGTATGAAGAAGTAGCAGCTCCTGTGCAATGCTGATAGGGAAGCAAGAGGATTGATGGAGGGGGATCAGAATGTGGGGATTGAAAGGCAAAAGAACGAGGGAGATCAGGTTCCTCACAACCCCATCATCTTGTGTCTTCCATCCCCAAATACTCTCCCTTGCTTTACCTCCCTCTCCCAATAGCCTCCCAGGCTATGTCATACTCTCATGTCAACCCAACAACTCCTAGTTTTCCCCCATCCACCAATCATACTCACAGCCTCTCCACCATAGCAAGTATCCCTTTTGCTCCTAAATTTCACTGAATCACTGTATTCTTCCAGTAACCTGTTCCATGACGGCTTCTCAAACCAACCTTGGTTCTCTCCAATTGTCTTTACTTCCACTTCCCACAACCGAGGCATTTTTTTTTACTAGGTGTCCATACAGGGATTTTGCTTTGATGTTTATCATCTACAGGATGCTCTTTTTTTGCGAAAGGTCAGATAAATTATAAAGTATGGGTTATGGCTATGCTGGCTCTTCAGCAATCCTACCATAAAAAAAAAATCCCTGTCTGTTTCTTCCTCTTTCACACATGTCACTTGCCAAAATGTCATTTTTAGTACATGCAAAATCTCAGTCTTGTTCATTCTCCTGAGAGTAGCACTGGGCTGTTAGAACAAGGCAGCTAATAACTTTGAGGATTTTATTTGTTCCATAATGGGCATGTTCAGATGAGCACAGATGTGCACTATGTGGTGCTGCAGACCCATCTGTGGTGCCACACACCACACATGCAGGTGTTCCCTGTGCTGCTCCCAGGGTAAAAAAAAAGCACCTCACCCAAAAAAAGCAGAACAGCTCATGTGGAGGCAACACACACCACCCAAAACTAGACCCTGGCCGAGCACAGCCACATTCCGGCTGCTGGCCAGGCTCCCTGCTACAGGATCTATACAACTGCAGCTCCCTGAAGCCCCTGAGACCCTGGGTAAGGCTGCTGGGGCCCCGGGAAAACCTGCCATTCACCAGAGCATATGTGGCATGGGTGTTCCCCAGGGACCAGTAGCAGCAGCACAAGGTCCCCAGGGAAACACACATTTCCGTTCATCTGGACACACCCATTCTGATGATCTGCAGTACAAAAACAACAGCAAAACTGAACCTTTTGCAACTTAAAAACATCATCTATGCTTCCAGGCAACATGCCCTCATATTCTGTAAGAGAAAAAATTATTTCTCATGTAAGGGTTGACATAGTCATTACAAAACCCACAATCTGTTCAGTATAAAAACTCATTAAATGATGGGTGCATTCTATTTTTATGTTACTTCTCTCAGTCACTGGCTGTAAAATTTTGCCACAATTTTTATCACCAAGATTGCTTGAGTTGCAGCTTGACCAACAGAGTTAGCTTCTGAGGAGGTGCAGTTGATGAAGGCCACTCAGGTTTGGAAACTGCTCATTCCCCCATCGAAAATAATTCAGCAGAGGCATGGCCTTTGGGTCATGCTGCAAAGTTTGTCCGTGTGCGTGGATATTTTGCAGTCTATATAGGACTATGGATCTGGGATTTGGGAAGGAAAATCTGGATTTTATTTACAGTCTTAAAACATGACTGCATGAATGGTGTGTGTGTGAGGGAAGGGGAGGAATGTCAAGCTCTGCTTATGATGTAAATTTGATTAGCAAATCCTTTCAATCCCAGATATCTTGTGGGGTAATATCCTGTTACCTTTTTCTGTTTTTAATGTTTTCATAACAAAGATCTAAAGACGACAAAAGTCTTCCCCTCCCTCCCTTCAACCCTTCCTCCCCCACTTCCTTCCTTCCAACATCTTCATATACTATTTTTTTTGTTGGTATTTTGGTGAAGTTAGATTCTTTGTAATTTTAGTGTATAGAAAACTAAAATGAATACTATACTTTGTTTGGAATCCTGGCTTATTGATTTTGCCATTAACTTCAGTGGAGTCAGGATTTCCCTTTGAGTCTAGGGTACTCAGCTGAATGAAATATTATGAAGTAGTATACAGTGGCTGCTGTTGAATTGAAGGGGAGGGAGGAAGAAAGGAAAGAATAAAGGCAGCAGGTTCTGGAGCTGCTTGAAAGCAGGGACTCTGGGAAGATGTCATGCCAGTGGGCTTGTAGAGCTCAGAGCACATGTGGAGCTCCAGCAGGAGCTATATTGATATGCTGGTGGGCTATGAGAGCTCACTGACTTCCAGGAACACAGCAAGAGACTGTGACCCTTCAGTTGTGTGGCAGATGTGCAATGAAGTCTCTTGACTGCTCATGTCACACAGCCAAAGGGGCTATGGCTGCACCCCATTGCTGCCATCCTGGATCTGACAATCATAGTATATAGAACTTCCAGTTAGAGTTACTCCCTAGAATGTGATTTATATCAAATGAAATGATCTTTCTTCAGCAACTTTGGCACTGAAATGGGTCTATGACCACTTACAGCAACAGAAATAGACCTCCAATCACCTTGCTCTAGTTGTTTGAGTATCTCCAACATGAGCTAAAAAAAAAGCTCAGTTCTCTGTCATGGCTATAGTTCAACAGTCCAGCTGTTCTCATACCATTGAATAAAACAGTAATGAAAAAATATGTACAACATATAGACTTGATTATTTTCCTCTGAGTATATTTTTTTTCATTATGAAATTTAGATATAGGATTTTCCTGACCACCCCCCTCAAAATCCCCCCAATGACAGTATAAAAACAAAACAGGTGAAATTTATTAAATGAATAATCCCAGTTGAATGCAAATAAATTTCCCCAACAATGGACCACTCTTTTGAACTCACTGGGTATGTCTACACATGTATTAATGCACCTTTTCTAATGCATATTACATTTAGTACATCGGGGTGCCTGTACATGAGTGCAGAGGCTGCTCTGATGGGCTGTAATTACAGTGCATTGGGGCCGTAATTACAGTGCATTGGAGCAGATGGAGCAGACTCAGTTGAGTTTGCTAAAGCGTGGTAATTACTGAGCTCCAGCCAGCCTCAGACTCTTGTGTATCAGCATCCCTGCACTTCAAAATGGTGGTGGGGGCATTTTAACTAAAGCTCATCAAATGAGCTTTAGTTCAAGCACCCCCACCACCATTTTGAAACACAGGGACACTAATATATGAGATGCCATGGCGCTTTAATTAGAGTGACTCTCAGAGTCGCTTTAATTAAATCGTCACACCCTCCTACCCCTGGAGCATGTGTAAATATACCCTCCAAAGTGAGGTACTAAGTTCATGTGCTTTAGGCTGTGCTACTGTGCAATAGCACTTTGCATGCTTTTTTAGTGATGCTTAATGCACACTAAACTATTTTACTGTGCATTAGCGTAATGTCATGATTTTTTACATTACACTTTAATGCACAGTAAAATAGTCTACTGCACATTAGAATGCACATGTAGATGCACCTACTTTGTAGGAATCTTTAACTCACAAAAATTATTCTGAGAATTGTGTTTTCATCATCATGGATGTGAGTACAAAACAAAAAACAGATTCTGATGAGATAATCATAAATTACAGTTGTTAATCCTGATGTAATTTCCAGTGGTAAAATTTGCTGAGGAAACTAAATAATTTGAAGCCTTCTTAAGGTGTATTACATACAGGGTGCACCTATGTGTGCTACTAAGGCTATGCAATGCACTCCAGAACAGTTCATGCTGGAGTTAACCACCCTGGGGCACAGCATTTACACGTGTCCAGGACTGCAGCATTTAGAGCCAGGGCAGAGCATCCCTTGGCTGTCGGGGGGGACAGAAAGACATCCCTGGGCTCCAGGTGGTGACGTTGGGTGGCAGAGGGACTGCCAAGAGCCAGGGGTCTGGTCCTGGCTGACTGAATTGGCTGGGCACAATTTGTCCCCGGCAGTCACCATGCACATGAGCAGATGATCACAGTTAATTACTCTGTCATAAGATAGTACTGTCATTGACTGATTAGTCAGCTCCTCAGCAAGGTGCATGTGTAGATGCACCCACAGTGGAGCGTAGAGGATAGCTATAAGATAATTACTCAAGTGTGTCCTTTTAACCAACCGGAAGATTTTGAAGATCTAGCAAAGTAGTTTCTAAATCAGATTTTGTCTGAAAAGACCAACTGAATGAAATCAAAAGTTAAAGGTATTTTCCCATTTGCAAAACAGTTTATATGGAGAATAAAAAGAAGACTGGTGTTGCATTTCTTTGTCCTGGGAACCTACTCAAGGCAAGTCCTGATGCAATTTTAAGGATCACCTTTGGAAAACTGGTGATCCCATCTGTAATCCTGCTGTCCAAGTTTAAAAGGGCAAATCATTAGTTTCTCACTCCTGACACAGATGGAAAGTTAAGTTTCTTTTTATATCATGTCACTAATAAAAGCCTTTGTTTTTGTCTATGCCAACATGCCATTGCTGATCATTGCCTTTGTCAGGCAGTTTCTTAATTTCTTCTGCAGCCTTCTGAATTCTGAATTCAACAAAAATGTTTCTAGATTTCATTAGTGCTTCATCCATTTCTAAATGTGTTCGTTCATGCAATTTTAAACATTCAGCAAGCACCATCTGTTCGTCCATATTTAAGAAAAGAGCTTGAAGGTCAAAGATATCTTCAACCACTCTGGCTTTCATAGTTTAATAAAATATAATCTTTAGTTTGGGATTTTTCTTAAAACTTGACTATAACTACCAGTGGTTTAAAAAACATGGTTTATACCCAGGGCAAACCCTGCAGGGATGTGGGGGTTGGGGAGTGGGGCTGCAGTTTTGAGCTAGGGTGCAGAGTCATGCGTGGGTTCCAAGGAGGGAGAGCAGGGGGCACAGGAGTCTTACCCAAAACAGTACCCTACTACTGCCACCACATGCTCCACTTGCCCCAGCTCTTGCTCTTAAAGCAGTAGCAGCAGCAGCAGCAGCAGCAATGTGTCTATACACCGGCTGTTCTGCAATAGCAACATTGTGGGACTGCTTTTGCCTGCCAAGGTGTAGATTCCACTGCGGAGGTGAGGGGGACAATTTTGGCACACCTCCTAAGTGGGCGCCCTAGTTACTTTACTGGTAACTATTTTTTCCCATTATTGAAAAGAATAACTTTCATGTAACACAAGTAGGTTCATTAAAAAGAATGACCTATTATTTAAGAGGCATGCCACGTACTCTGGTCATGGGCAAGAGTCCTAAACTTTCTGACCAACAATGTACTTTCATCCTGTCAACAACTGCCTTTTTTGTCTTTTAAAATGACAAAATCTTCTAGTGTCAATAATATTCTCCTCTGAGTGTCCATTAAGATACCAGTAGTATAAGGAGCTGTTTTTACATTTACCTTATAAATCAGAGACTGGTATTCAAATACCATTCACTTTCTGAAATATTGTATTTTATTTAAATACTAAAATATCTCTAGTAACTATAGGCCAGTTAGTCTCACCTCGGTCCTTGGGATGACCTTTGAGAAAATTATCAAGGAACACATCTGCGGGGGCCCAGCATGGGAGGTAATGCTCAGGGACAACCAACATGGGTTCATTGTGGGCAGATCCTGCCTGACTAACCTTGTTTCCCTTTACGACCAGGTCATAAAGTCCTTGAATGTGGGCGTTGAGGTGGATGTCATCTACCTGGACTTCAAGAAGGCCTTTGACACTGTTTCTCACCCCATTCTCATAATAAATCTAGGCGACTGCGGCATTGATGCCTACACAGTCAGATGGGTGGCAAATTGGCTCAATGGTTGCAGCCAGAAAGTAATGGTGGATGGGTTGGTTTTGACCTGGAGGGATGTGAGCAGTGGAGTTCCCCAGGGCTTGGTCCTCAGGCCTGTGCTATTCAACATCTTTATCAGCGACTTGGAGGTGGGCATGGAAAGCACGCTGTCCAAATTCACTGATGACACACAGATGTGGGGCGAGGTGGGCACACTGGAGGGGAGGGACAGAATCCAACTAGATATAGATTGGTTACAGAGGTGGGCAGATGAGAATAGAATGGAATTCAATGCAGACAAGTGCAAGGTGCTGCATCTAGGGAGAAGGAACCTGCAACATACCTACAGGCTAGGGAACACCCTTCTCAACAACACAGTGGCTGAAATGGATCTTTGAGTCATTGTTGACTCCAGGGTGGACATGAGCTGTCAGTGCAAGGAAGCAGTCAGTAAGGCTAACTGCACCTTGTTGTATATCTACAGATGCATCACAAGCAGGTCCAGGGAGGTGATCCTTCTCCTCTACGCGGTGCTGGTCAGGCCACAGTTGGATTACTGCGTCCAGTTCTGGGCACCACACTTCAAGAGGGATGTGGCTAGCATTGAGAGGATCCAGAGGAGGGCCACTTGCATGGTCGGGGGCAGCAGGGCAGGCCCTATGAGGGTAGATTAAAGGGCCTGAATCTATTCAGCCTCCACAAGAGAAGACTGAGAGGGGATCTGGTGGCTGTCTATAAACTCACCAGAGGGGACCAGTGGAAAATAGGTGAGGCTCTGTTTCCCCGGGCACCACCTGGGATAACAAGGAATAACGGCCACAAATTGATTGAAAGCAGGCTCAGGCTTGATATCAGGAGCCATTACTTTATCGTTAGGGCTGCCAGGCTCTGGAATGGGCTCCCAAGGGAGGTTGTGGTGGGAGAAAACTCCCTGGGGTTCATTGTCTAGCTGCATAGGAACCAGACAAACACGGGTAAAGGTTTACTGCAGTATATTTGCTCGAGCAATGACCATTAAACCAGCAAAGAGGCAAAATGGCCCCCCTTCAAGGGTGAGGCGATCTTTTATACTTTTTATAACAAGGCAAGACTATAGGGTTAACAAAAGCAATACTTGGGCGGTGCTTTACAAATCTTTATAACAGCATATTTTTATTAAGCTGAACTAGCACTTTTTAAAAGCTAAAAGTTAAGTAACAGTAACATTATGATATGTTAGCAAGAACTTGCAGTAGTAGATACTTCTTAAGGACACGATCACTGTACTTAGAACAATGGCTTCTTTGTCTTATCTTGTTTTTTGCTGTAGCTGATTTTACAGCACAGACACAGATTCACTTGCTGCATTTTACTCAGAAAATGCTTAACACAGTTAAAAATGATTACTTGACACAAGCAAAGGCTTAGCTATCATTCTGCCTTGTGGTCAGCTGTATTGCTAGGCCACAGGTCATGCCTTGTATTCAGCTGCAAAGCTAATACTTCTTAATAATCCAAATTATTGTTAATTTAACAGTATGCTATCAGAAAACTATTCTATTTCAGGGTAATAACAAACATGCTCACTACAAGGTGGTGCTGTCTCCTACCTTGGGGGTCTTCAAGAGGAGGTTGGATAGATATCTGGCTGGGGTATTATGATCCCAGCACTTGTTCCTGCCCAGGGTAGGGGGTTGGACTTGATGATCTGTTCAGGTCCCTTCCAACCCTAGAAACTAGGAAACTATCTCAGCATTGTTTTTATTGCTTGTTCTCAGATTAAGGCACAATGTTCACCAACATCATTATTTTAGGCCAGCATGGCCTCAAGATGGAGCACTGGACTGGGGTGCAGGACAAGTACCTTCTTTTCCTAGTTTTGCCACTGATCTGCTTGGTGATGATAAGCAAAAAAGTTCACTCTTATGTGTCTCAACTTCCCTATGCATAAAAGTTTTTTCTGAGGACTTAGCAGGTCTTTCTTCACTAGACCCTAACTTTGTAAAGAAAAGGTTGTAAACAAGTAAATCCTACATGACTATGAAATCAAAGGATGTCAGGGTTTGTGAGAATTTTTTTAGAAAAAAAATTGTCTTTGTCAAATTGAAGTGTAAACAAAACATAGAAATTATTTTCATATGTTTTCGCCTTTGCTTGCTCTTTACCTTTCTTACTCTGAGATATTTTTGTCCACAATTTTTCATGGCCTATGTTTTTGTGACAGAACGTTCCTTTAGCATGGCTTAACACTAAAGCACATATACAATAAAACTGAGGGATATTTCAAAGAGAGCTACAGTTAATAAATTAATTGTATTCTATTTTAGAAGTATTCCCACATTTATTTGACAAGTTTTTAAGTGATTAAATAGAAAAGATTTAGTCTGAAAGTTGTCTAAATTTAGATACCTATCTCCTTATATCAGTACCAAAAGGAAAGTAAAATCAGTTGGAGCTATCGGAGGTCAGCATATCTGAGAATTGGGTCACTTTCAGTATTGCACCATCTGAGAATTCTTCAACATTAGGTTAATCCTTGTCTGCTATTTTAAAGCAATTTAAAGCCATTGTTGTGCTTGGCCATGCCTACATGAGATGCTGGCTGCACAGTAGCCTGTGGCTACTGGGCAGTAGCATCATGCAGCAGGAAGCATGACAGGGTGCTACTGTGCAGTAGTCATGAGCTACTGTGCAGTCAGCATCATGAAAAAGCTGTTCCTTGGCACAACTGCACAGTAATTCCAGTTACTGCGCGGTTATTTAGTACTTGTATAAACAAGTAACTAAATGACTGTGCAGTGATGACTGCTTAGTCAGCGTCTCATGTACATGCAGCCCTTAGGCAGCAGAAAAAGAGACTTAAAACTGCTTTAAGGAAGCAGCTGAAGATCCCCTTGGTATAGGAATCCTATCCCAGCTTTCTTAATTTGGCCCTGACTTGCAACGCAGGGAAAAGCGCAGCAGAGGTTTGAGTTGAGGAAAGAATGTGCCAGATACAACAGAGTACATGGTTGACATATGCTGTGGTCTAGTATACCTGGCCAGTGTAGCAAACTTTCCATCAAATGATCTACTGAAACAAGCTAGGGGATCCCAGTGATTACTCTAATTTGCATCAAAGGCTACTTTGGCTTCTAGCAGGGCTCCTTGGAGAAGAGTGTAAAGACATTTTGACCTTATGTCCTCAAACATGCCAAGTGCTGTTTTGGCATACCTCCAACTCTAACCCTTCATTTTCCAGGGCTGTCAATATAGCTTTTCTTACAGTCTCTTAAAAGAAAGGGAAAAATTAAATTGAAGAGAGACAGAGAAATGTAAGTGTATTTACTGTGGGTAAACAGATGCAGAGGGAAATAAGTTTTATTTCAAAGTCTATGTTTGCCAACAGACAATAATATAACAACAACAATAATACAATAATATAATATTATAACATATATCATACTTGACAATGCCCCTTTTAACATGTACCTAAAAATCTGTGGTGAAAATGCTAGGTGATAAAGTTTTACAAACTATCACACCGATTATTGAAGAAGCAAAGAAAAATTGTTAAAAAAGAACTCTCCACAGACATGTGTAGGACTCTTGGATAGTTGCTTATATTAAGATTTGCTTTTGACATTGAATGTATTCTATTTAACTTTTTACAAATAGAAGAGTAAAGGTCAGATGTCGTCTTCTAGCATTATCCTGCAAACAAAAGACAAAACATTCTGTCCTGGGAGCTTCATTATGAATCATTACAGCAAGAGATTGTGGATTGTTTGTATATTGGGTTAATTCATTAACCTTTCAAATTAAAAGACTTAATTTCCAAATCTAGGTTACAAGTGAAACTAATTTTGGAGTTCTCAACCTGTACCCTAGCAGAGATCTGTCTACTACATAGCACAAAATCACTACACAAGCCTATACAAACATGAGCATTTGAAGAGGGTAAGCTTCAAGTCTGATTATATTCTTACTGAAACCTCTTCAGTGGGAGCAGAACCTAGTTGTTAAGTTGGTAGGGTGCTGCACATTAGGCTTATAAAGCATGAAGAAGTTTTGCCAGAACTCTGCCTAAAGAGTGCACTCTATCCTGCATACATCCCATATTTGGAATTCCCACTGATGTGAATGTGAAGACTATGCATGGACCTTAAAGTCCCAGTTGTGCATTCAACCCTAGCTAGTGCTATCGTATTAGTATTCCATGGCAAATCCTGCCTCACACAACTAGTCCTACTGACTTATGTGGTGGAAGTGAACATGCTTTTCATCCTACATGAGTACAAAATTCACTCAGGGGAAAAAGAAAAAAAGAACAAAAGGGGTTGGGGGACACACAATTAAAAAACCTGCTGTTCCCCACTCTAGAACTTTAGAAACCAGAAAAATATTATTAAAATTACTGCCACTTACATATCATGGGAAAAACAGTGATAAGTGATATGCACAAGCCTGAATCATCCAAAATCTTTACTGAAAATGGCCTGCAATTTTCTATAGCACATCATCCCAGAAGTTCATGAGGAACACTTGATTTCTCCTGTAAGCTGAGGATGTCACTTGAATCAAGTGGACAATAAATACACGTATACAAATGTGTGCACTCACAACATGCATAATCCAAGGTTACAGCTTGTGAAAACTGTCACAACTATGATGATTTCAGTGTTGCTATTCAGATTTACACCAGCTGAAGGTCTGTCCCAGAGTGGCCAGATTTCTTGTCTCATTTAAGCCAATACAACCCCATTCACATCAATGGACTTCTAACAGTGCAACTGGTAATAGGATTTGTCATGAAAAACATGTAGAACTTTAGGGATTTCAAGAGCTCGTTACCTAGCTTCCACTTGCAGTTGGGGTATTGAAACAAATGCATTTTCTCTGCACCTGGCTTCATTTGTAATGTTAGCATTGTATGGGAGAAATCCTGTGGTAGGCAGAATGGCTGCTGGTAGATTGTAATGAATATAAAAACTGAACTTTAATTTTTGGGTACATATGAATTCCAACTTGCAGTATCAAGTTACAGCATTCAGTCTCAACATTTGTTTGTTTGTTTATTGGATTTAACATGGTCTCTGGGACAAGACAGTCCACTGAAACATAACTCAAATTCTTGCATGTTCATAGAAGTTCTTGAATAGAGTTTCCATACCTATATTAAGGATAGCTTACCCACATATCTTTTTTTTAACACTGTGCAATTCTCAAAAAAGGATGTAGGAGAATAGAAAAGGTAGAATCAGAAGGTCAATGAAAATGATCAGGGGCATGGAGCGGCTGTCATTCCCAGAGAGCCTATATAGGCTAGGGCTTTTCAATTCAGAAAGGAGAAGGCTGATGGGGGACATGATAGAGGTCTATAAAATCGTGAAAGGTGTGGACCAACAAGTGACCAGGGAACTGTTGTTCACCAAGTCCCAGAATACTAGAACAAAGGGGCACCTGGTAAAAAACTAGCAAGATTAAATACTCTTTTATGCAACACATAGATAACTGGTGGCATTCATTGCCACAGGAGGTGGTGAAGGCAGATAGCAGAACCAGGTTCCAAAAAAGGGACTGGATAAATTTATGGATGACACATCTCTTAATGGCTGTTGAACAGAATGGTTGAAGATATTTCCTCTAGCATCTCTAAACTAATAATGCTGGATGCCAGGAAGGGTACTGAATAGTAGGTAGATCATTCTAAAGATACCCAATTCAATACTCTCCTTCTATAGTATCCACTTCTGCCACTATTGGAGACAGCATACTGGGCTAGATCAGTGATCTGGCCCAGCATGGTATGTCTTATGTAAAATATAAAAAGACAACTTCATGTGATGCTAGAATGAACTGTATGAGCTTGATGGTTCATATATTATTTGGTTTTGGAGATTACAAAGTTTGCATAAGCCAGGGATCGGCAATGTTTTTGGGCAAAGTACCAAAAACACCCACAACCTTCACCTGTAAGATGTTGACATGCCAGGGGTGGGGGTGCCACGAGGGACCTGATCCTTGTTGTAGCAGTCCAGTTCCAGCCCCTTCCCTGCCATCTGTCCCAAGGCGTGCATGCACCCGGCATCTGCTGTGAGTAGCCCAGGCCCCATAATGGTCATCAGGGGCCTGCCCAGAGTCCAGGCAAGCTACAGTAAGCAACTGCAGTGGGTCCATAGAGCCCCAGCCTAGCTCATTGCTGGTGGTGGGTGCACACATGCCTCAGGGCTCTAGGAAGGCCCTTGGGAAGGCTCCCAGGGGCTCTAGGAAGGCCCCTGCTGCCTACTGTGGAAGCTGGGTTGCTCACAGCAGATGGCAGGGAGACTGCAAGGAGCTGCACCAGGGTCTGCAGTGCCCTGGCCAGCTCATTGCCAGTGGTAGGTGCATACAAACCACAGGGCAACCAACAGGGAGCTGTGAGAGGTCCTGTCCTTGTTGTAGCAGTGCATCCCTGGCCTCTTCCCTGCCATCCACCTGGAGGTGCGCATGCCAAGCAAAATACCTTTGCATGCTACACTCTGTCATGTATGTCTGGGGTTGCCAACCCCTGGCATAAACCATTTAACAGACAAACATTCTCTTCTGTTCCTCTTCCTTTTTAAGAGCTTTCCAGGCTTGCAAGCCTGCAGAGTGACAAATAAAGCCAGTGTTGAAATCTCCAAAAAAACAATTTAAGTATTCAAATATGCAGCAGTCATTTTGTTCCCAGCTCAAAACATCTTTCATCTTGATTTGCTATAATTGCAAATAAAACAAATCAAATGAGACATATAAATATTGGCATCTTTCAGTCTTGCTTTTCATGACTAATGGGTGAATGGCTTTGAATCTGTGAAGTACCACGTGAAAACCAGAGTTTGCATTTCTGATGATTAGCTTACTTCAGCTACATTTTTTGTTGTACTAAAAATAATTACCATTGTTAGTTTGGTAATGCAATTTCTAAGTACATTTTAACATAGGCAGAGAAGTTTGATATACGGTTATCCCAAACAAGGGTTCAGCATGCATCCTGATACCTATCTTCAATAATGTTGTCTTGCTTCAGTAGGAGGGATAGCACAGAAAGTTACACCATTTCACAGCATTCCGCTTACATACATAAGGAAAATACAACAGCCATCTGTACTCTGCAATTCTAAGTAAGGTCAATATTTAGCTGCGTACTTAGAAAAAAAATGTAAGGCCTATATATAGGATGATGGTTTGATGGAAGGATTGATAGCTCTCATGGATTCCTCCCTTTTTAATAAAGCAATTTACACTTGAGTCTAGTTACCTACAAGTTCCACTGTATAAACTACCTGAATGGGATGTACAGTATGCCTAATATGTTCTGAGGGGCACTGTGCACCTGTAGTAGAAAGCAATATCAAGTCAAAAACGTTGTGTATCCTGATAAAACAAAGTGATATGCAGCAATACGCTAAACACAAAATAACTAATGATCAGGGTAATTAAGATTTGTTATTCTGTAGTTCCCAGCAATATACTAAGTGCTGCACAGGCGATGTAAGAGGTATACAAAATACACATAATTCTAGTCCCTGTCTTCTAGTATTGTAACAAGTGGCAGCAGTTTCCTTCTGTATAACATTACAGGGAGTCTCTGTTCCAGTGATGTAACACTGGAACTATGGTTCTGGATCACTTCTGCTCTACACTTGGGCAAGGCAGAAAATAGGAGTTTTGTGGGGTGGTTGGCTTGTGTGAACTGATAACCTGAGTGAGGTCAGGATAACTAAGGCTGCTGTATCAGATTAGTTAGAAAATCCCTGGTCTTGGTCCAGATACAAACATTTTCAAACACTAGTGTACCTGCTTTTTGATTATCTGGCCTTGCATAGATTAAGAATCAACCGTGGATACATTAGGGCAAAAGAGCAACTACATATTCCAATATAAGACTGTAGAACCAGCGTGACCCACTGAAAAAAGAATTCAACTAGAGTTTTGGGCACCTGTTTTCAGTTCTCAGCTCTGCTACTGATTTGCTTGGTGAGCTTGGAAAAGTCACTTAACTTCCCTATGTCTCAGATTTCCCACTTGCAAGGAAATGCCAGGGGAAATGTCTTGCTGGACTTGGTCCTTGCCACAGGTGATGACCTAGTGAGTGGTCTACGGGTACTCGATCAGCTGAGTGACAGTGATCATTGCCTGCTGGAATTTACTATCCAGCACAGGGTGGTGAAAGCAAGCAGCAAGGCAGAGGTCCTCGACTTCAGGAGGGCCGACTTCTGTAAGCTAAGAAGATTAGTAGGAGAGACATTGGGGTCTTGGAGCTTCAATGAGATGGGGGTCCAAGACAGGTGGTTGTTCCTCAACGAGACGATCCTCCAAGCCCAAAGGGAGTCAGTCCCAGTGTGCACCAAGGGTGGCAGGAGTGCTAAGAAGTCCCCATGTCTCAGCAAAGGCATCCAGGGATGCCTGAGGACAAAAAAGGAGGCATACAAACAGTGGAAGTAAGGGACTATCACCAAGGAGGATTACAACTCTGTTGCTTGGGACTGCAGGGATGCTGTTAGGAAGGCCAAGGCAGAGATGGAGCAAGGGCTAGTGACCAGAATTAAGGATAATAAAAAGTCCTTTTTCAAATACATAGGAAGTAAGAAGAAGGCACTGGGTAATGTGGGGCCCCTACAGGATAGGCCTGGCAATCTAGTGATTGTGGCAAACGAAAAAGCTGACCTCTTTAACGAATTCTTTGCCTCCATGTTCCTGAACAGGGACCGGGACATCTCCCCCACTAGAATTGCAGACAGACCCAGGAGAGGCACCACCATACCTAGGGTCAGGGATGACTTAGGGAACTTTTGGAGGGGCTGGACATGTTTAAATCAGTAGCTGCATATGCTCTTCACCCGAGGGTCCTGAGGGAATTGTCGGGGGTCATAGCGGGGCCCCTGGCACAGCTCTATGAGCGTTCGTGGGGCACTGTCCAGGTACCAGAGGATTGGAAAAGGGCCACTGTGGTCCCCATTTACAAAAAAGGGGAAAAAGGAGGACCCCGGCAATTTTAGGCCTGTCAGTCTTACCTCGGCCCTTGGGAAGACCTTTGAGAAAATTATCAAGGAGCGCATCTGCAAGGGCCTTGCAGGGGAGGTAATGATTAAATCAAAATGGTTTAGAAACAGGCATTGTTATAGCAAAGCCTCATCTTTCTCATTCACCCTTTACAATCAGTAACTGTACTTTCCACAATTCTGAATTCGTATTTCAGTTCATTTACATTATTTCAGTCAATAGAAATTTGTACCAATGAGCGTCTTTCTGTATGTTCATAATGTCTTTATTTTATCTTCACTGATACTGAGATTCCATTAACCTTCCACTTAGTTGTAATCCCTATTAGGCTTGCCAAAATGGTTTTACAGTATGAAATAAAAAAAACAAAGTCATTAGAACTGAGATTGATTGTCAACTTAGTTTTAATCTCTGTTATATGCACCCATCTCAAAAGGATAGTGGTAGTATGTTAACTTCAGAAGCTCATTAATTGAAAGTGGCTTTTAAGAAACAAGCCAACAAGTCAGCTACAGTTTCAATATATTTTCCCTAAAGGCCATACTTAATGAAGTCTGTACTTAATTATTATTGTAGGTACAGTAAATCTGTTTTCAGATCAGTTTGTCAAGTATTCATTTAGTACAGTTCATGGTATATACAGCCTACAATAGAAACAGATTCTGCTTAGCAAAGAAGTTTATTGTAACATAATATATTTATCCTGAAGTGCCAGAAACCTGAAATCTACTATGCCACCAAAAAAACAATGATTTTTTTCTTCACTTAACACCTATGTACTCTTGTTCTAGTTGCATTAAAATATTTAGTTCAAGAGATCATGTAGTAATTTACATGTAAAAAGTTTGCTCTCTTTAAAGATCTGACCAAGTTAAATAATTGTGTAGCTGGCTTCACTGTGCATACTGGTCATCATCCATGTTTTCCAAAAGACTTTTTTTCTTCCTCTCCACACGTGCACACACTGTACAAAATGTGCACTATGTGAAAACTTGTGTGTGTGGTATGTGTGTGTTTGTGTAGAGACTTTAATCATACATTTTATGCAAATTTTATTTCCTGATCATAGTAGGGTAACAGCTTTTTCCCTTAACACACAAGCCATTCTTCCTTTGAGGTGACTCAGTAGCAAAGATCCCAGTGATTTTAATGAGAAAAAAAATCTGAAACAACAAAGTGTATTTGATATTAATGTACTTTTCCTCTATTACATGGAATCTAATACATTTCTAAAGAACAGTATGTACAATGTATGTGCTTTTTCATGCAAATGTTTCATTTAAAGTTCCCCTTTCTTCTTTTCCTGGTTTTCTCTGAAGCATCTACAACACACTCAATTTTAAGAGCATGTGTGTAGGAGCGAAAATAGACTTGAATTCTAAGCCTAAAGGAACAAAATCATCTGAGTAAAGAAACTCAGGTAGCTTTAGAGATATAGGTTTCTAACTCAATCCCATAGTTATCTAAAAAAATACTTTTTGTAAATGGAAGTGACAATTCTCATCCTTTGAGACCAGCAGTCGGCTGTACATTAGCTGCACCTTTCAAAATTTGAATTCTCTGGAGTCTTCCTATTTCCATCTTGATGTAAAATTCTTCTCTACTCTTGCTTTCCATTTCTTTCTCTGTGCCTCTTAAATATACACATAAGCCAATCTTTTTTTCCTATTTCATATTAAATCTAATCACAACCATAATTCAAACATTTTATTCCATTTGGATCAAAAAGAAAAAAATAAAGTATCTCTATCAGTATGTTTCTCCTTGTATGTGAGTTTAATTAACAGACCAAGAAGTATTTCCGAGCTTCAAAAACACTGTATCAAAGTATTAGAATTAGAGACATAATTCTAAACATCAACCAGTATAAACTCCTGCAGTACTAAGCCTGCATCTCTTTACTAAGGGCCAGACTTTTGAATGTGTCTAGGCATGTATCCCCACTGATGATAATATGATGTACCACTATGCAGATATACAAGGCATTGTAAAATATATATCAAAAGCAGTACCCTGAAACAAAAAAGCTATTTTAAAAATAATTTCCACTCAAAAAAGAAAAGCTGTTTATTACACTCGTACAAACATTTCTGCATGTACAGAAAGCTTTCCAACAGTCACATCACTTTGTCAGCCCCACTTTAGGAAAATCAATTTGTGCAGTTTGTCTACAAACGTTATGTACTAA
The DNA here is from genome assembly GCF_030867095.1 of Alligator mississippiensis. Lineage (NCBI taxonomy): Eukaryota > Metazoa > Chordata > Crocodylia > Alligatoridae > Alligator > Alligator mississippiensis. The sequence continues at coordinate 335,645,255 of NC_081824.1, read as the reverse complement.
ATAGTCACAGCTCAAAATATCAAAGCTTAGGAGCAAAAATAGAGGGGGGAAAGCAGAAAACACTCAGACATCAAAGAAAAATGGGGAAAGTTAGCTATTCTTTATCAGTTGAGAAATGTCAGAACAACTTTTCAATACACCTTTTATCAAATGTTCTCTCTCTAAAGCAGCCTCAAACCATTTGGGAGTTAGGGAGCATGCTAGACAAGTAAGAAGCGCTATTTACCGGATGTGGGACTTGTTAAGAAAATATCTAATCTTTAGATGAAGGGCAAACATATTTGCATTTGAGAACACTGGAAGTCATTTGGGATTTTTATTAAGCCTATTGGTGTCTGATCATTAGTATTGAAGAATGAGTAATAGGTGCAACTATGCTGGGCCACAAGTTTAATACACCTGCTGAACTGACAGAGTATTCCTGTGATACAGTCCCAATACCTGGTGTTTAGATGGCCCCTCTCCATTTTCAAATTATGATGCAAGCAGTATATAATAAATCCTAACAACACCTCCGTGAGGGAGGTTATGCATATATAGGGTCAGATCTTCAAATAAGACTAAGTGCTTGTCATATCTGCACACTTGCGGTCATAGGTTTTAAAGTCACAATCAATCATTATGATCATCCTGTCTGACCTCTTAAATAAGAGAGAATTTCACTGGACTGTTCCTGCATCAAAGCCATAACTAAACTGGGATTTGGGGCTGTTCAAAGACAGCTTCAATCTCATTTTGCTCTTTTCTAATCCTGATATGGCTCTGTGCAGAATTTGTCCCCGCGAGCTGTGTAACAGCAGCCTCCAGGCTGCTTCAACTTACCAGGCACTGCACTTGCCAAAGAATACAGCTGAGAATTCGTATGGCTTATTTGTATGGCATCCTGGCCCTCCAGCATTCTTTGTCTGTGCCCCCATTTTCCTGCTATGCTACATCATAGAAGAGAATGACCAAGAGCCTCACTGTTAATTCAGTGCCTCTAGAAGATCAGGGGTAGATTCTCTCTGGACACATTAAGCAATTGCCCAGGGTGGTAGAACTGGAAGGGCAACATTTCTATGGCGGAGAAGGCTGGTGAAAGGAGAGAATGACAATAATTATTTTTACTAGGAGAGTGAAATAGCTAGGTTTGGCCCTGCATAGAGTTATCCTTGCACTGGAATGACTTTCAGCGGGCTTTTTATCCAGCTTTTGAGACAGATCATGCATGTGATGCAATGCCAAGCAGGAATGCTGCAGAGAATCTGTACCCATTTTAATCCCAGGGTACAGACATGGAAACAGTGAATTTGCAAGACCGAGAGGTTCAGTGCCTAATCTGACCCATTACCTTTTCAGACAAAATTCCCACTGACTTCAATAGGGGTCTTATCTGAATGAGTGAGTGAGTGAAGAATACTGTACAGAATCCTATGGAACTTGTCCAAAAATATATAGCAAGCCTGAACAGAGTCGACATAAGCACTCAAGAGATCCTAGCCCCTGAAACTATGTTACATCATGCTACTCTGCAGTAATATTTATACTGTAAAAAGACAGAAATACTTGTACATTCTCAGTGTGGGGTGTGACAAGTCTTACAGTGTTTTTGCCCCCAAAAATGAAGCATTACAATAATTTATTTAAGAAATGTTCTTCCCATAGCATATTAACATAATTTTTGTCTAATAATGCACTTTCAATGTCTTTTGTAATCACAGTGAAATTTCTGTTGGCTTCAGTTATGAACTTAGCTGAGCTAAAGATGGCAGGGAGGTTCTTAAATACAAATTATGAAGTTGTATGTCTATTGTGGCTTGATAAATTACGTATCTATTTTATTCCAGTTAACTTAATATCTCAATAGCAAACTAATGTTTAGGTCACATTTTGGGGATAGGAGGATAATACAGGAAGACAGCAATGTGGTAAAGGCTGTTGAATTGTGCAAATACAAACACAGGTCCTCAGGGTATTTATTAGAAAATTAGAATGGATGTCAGAAAGGAACTTTCTCCAGACTTTTTAGCAAGAAAATAAATCACGTTAGGTAGTCCTCTGGAACTAACTTTTCTTTTTGGCATACTTTTTTGTAGTTCTCTCAAATGAAGCTGTTGTTTCTTTTTACACATTCATCCTCATAATTGTGTATTTAGGGGGACACTCTGATCTCATTGAAGCCTTTGCCAAAACTCCTTGTTGGCTTAAATGAGGCCAGGATTTCACCTCTATGTCAGGAGGTAGTAATGATGATGTTCATGTTCTTACAATGTTGATGATAACCCATCTATCTTTTAATCTATTTGACAGTCTGTCTGTCTGTTAATTCATGGTAATGAACAAGTCTATACAATAAATGCTAGTGACTTTGTCTAGTACATCAATAGATCAAATATGAGGATGCTTATTCCAGTTTTGTTTTGTTTTTTTTTTACTGTGGAATATGTTCTGTCTGTTTACCAAGCTGAAAAATAGTCACTAAGAATTAAGGAATGTATAGTTTCCCTCAGTTTGAAAAACAGTTGTTAGAAAAATAGATTATGAGTGTTATCTGTTGAAAATTATGTTATTAAAATAATCATTGTAAGCCATCTGAAGACTTGAATGGTCACACAGTAACTGGATGCACTATTTCTGGGCCTCTACAAACTTGAAGCTGATGAATACTAGTTATAAGCAGACCCATAAAATCATAGAAAATGATGTACACTAAGTATTAATTCACATACTCGCACTTGCTGACTCAAACTTACACACATTTATATTTAAAAAGTCAAACAACATCTGTATTAACCTGCCAAACTCAGTCCTGCAGTGTATATAATAGTTTAACACTGATTTTGTAAAACAACAGTAAACAGAACCATTACTGTAATCAATCATCTTTCCCTCCTTTTGTGGTTTAAGCAGAATGTATGTTTTACCCATTTGGAAGAAGTCAGATTATATGGCTTGGCATGCTAAAGTGTAAAGAACTACTTAGGTAGGAATTAGTTGATTGAGTAACAAAAATGCAAAATTTCAAGGAAGAGGGGTTTAGGGGGTTGGGTAAGTAGTTTTAGCTTCAGGTAATTAGATGCCTGTAAAGAAACATACCCATCACCACTGAGAAATGCATCTGTAACCTTTTCATGCTCTTCAGAATTTGTTGAGCAACAGACATTTCAGTGTGAATGTGAGACAAGTAAACAAATGCATTGCTACTGTAGTTGCAGGGCAAGTAAATACTGATGTCACTGCTGCTGTAATCATATTAGTAGAGTGAGTTGATGGTAATGTCGAGTCTGATCAACTAGCAAGATCAGGAGATTTTTTAAATGCAATTTGAGTATGAGCACAACTAAAAAGGAGAAAGGAGCCTATTTTAAGACATGAGCTTTTCAACAGATTCCCTTTCAGATAAGAACCCTGTTGCAAGAGTACTCTTTCAGCTACAGACATACAATGTCAAAGCATCCTGAATCACACAATTATGTTTAAACTATACTGGGGTATTTTTCATTCAAGCCAAGTTCAGGTTTTCCTTATACCACAACGCACACACACGCAGCATCAGAATATATCCAAGTCTGGGGGATACGTATTGTAGCTAGTGTACTTGCATTCCTAAGCGCTATTCTGTCAAGGACAAAAACATCAGAGTCTGAGCATTTAGTACCATTTTCATTTCACTCGGGCTTCTTGAAAGATAATGTCCCTGTACCTTTCAGTAAGCTGATGCCCCATAATTATAGCACCCCATGATAAAATTACATGCAGTAATGGCAATAATAAACAATAGGTAAAAGTCATCCATGTGTGTGAAATAAAGGGGCGATATGTGTTCCCTGTATCTTCCAAGGGCACCTGATCTGCGCATTCACTGATCAGACACTTTTTTTCAGCATATTCTGAGACTGGCCACTATGTTTGTTTCACCATTAACCCTTTTGCTCAGAATAATATTAGGCAAATTTCAACCTCAGATGCATCTTTTGGTGAGCCTCCAAACACTTGCTCTTGCCATTCAGAATTTCCAATGCACATTTGGATGTTTTTGCCTAAATATATTCTGGGGGGGGGGGGGGTGAGGCGCAGGGGAAGAAACCTTTAAAAAAACCCCTCCATATATTCTTATCATGAAATAGACCTGCTTGTGCCCTGTAAATAATATATATGTCCTCCCTCATTTTCAGTTACTTCCATGATTTTTTTCCCCTTCTCATTGATAAAGCGTTTGCTTTCTTTTGTCCCATGGGCTCACCTTTATGGTCTGTTTAGCACTGCAGCGACCTCCTGCATACCAATGTGGGGCTGCAAAGCCTTACTTTCCCTCCAGTTCTATCCCTACAGCCATCCACAACATACATTTCCCTAGAAGTAGAGCTCAAAAGCAACCAACACAGTAAGCCAGGGACCCTGTTTATCTAGCTCTGCATGATTTTTATCCCTCCAGTGCCCCAGCCTAAAACAGGATGAAAAGACTTAAGCAAGTGCGGGCAAGTGCAGAAGATACGGCTGCCTTTCATTGCATTTGATCCAGCTTCGCGATCACAATCGCAACAATCATAACAATCATGATCATAATGATAAGAAGGGCAATAACGATAACAATAATGATAAGAAGGATATTGAAGATAATGATCAGAATGATGATGATGATAATAAATAAGGACAATGATAATAATTATGATTATAATAATATTGAAGATAATAAAGATAAAATGATAATAAGAATGATAATAATGAGAATGCTACTGATAAAGATAATAACGATAAAGTGAATAATGATAAAAATGATGATAAGAATGATAATGATAATGATGATAAAGTCAATAATGATAAAGCGATCATAAGAATGAAATGAATGACAATGACGATACTAAAGTTAATGCTAAAATGATCACAAGTGATAAGAATGATAATGATGAAGATGATAATAAAGTCAGTAATGATGATGTCAGTAAGTCAATAATATTGAGTCAATATAATGATAATACTGTCAATAATAATGATAATAGTAAAAGTCAATAGTAAAGATAATAACAATGATGATAATAGTAAAGTCAATAATAATAAAACTGATAAGAAAGTTAATGATAGTAAGAAGAACAATTAATAATTATAATGATAATAGTGAAGATGATAAAATGATAATGATAACAGTGATACTAGTGATAATAATAATGATGCTGAGAATGGAAATGATGATGTTAGTGATGGTAGTGAGGATGATGCTAATAGTCATAATATTAATGACGATGGTGATGATCACAGAATCATAGAAAACTGGGGTTGGAGGGGACCTGTGGAGGTCATCTAGCCCATGATGATGAGGAGGAGGAGGATAATGGTGGTGGGTGATGTTGATGAGGATGATGATGATAAAATCACAGGGGAGGGGGGAACGGTCCATACATAATGGGCCAAGCCAAAAGGCAGGTTCTGTCATTTCTACTAGCGTTAGTAGTATTATTCTTGCTGTAGTTGCTGGTGCTGCTGTTGTAGTTGTGGCCACAGGCGGTCACCCCAGCCCGAGCCTTGCGCGGGTCAGAGGTGCTGCTCCCAGGCTCGCGGGCTCCGGCCCCCGCCCCCCCCGCTCCGCCCCATCCAGCCCGAAAAGTTGTCCCTCGCCCCCCGCGGGTGTCGCCCAGCCCCGGGGACTCACCGGCTCCCCCCGCTGCCTGAAGGTCACGCTCGGGCAGGTGCTGCGGGCTGCGCCGGGGCCGCGGCCGGGGCCGGGGCTGGGGCCGGCTCGGGTGGGTGGCGGCGGGCTGGCCCCGCGCCCTACGCCGCTGCCCGGCCTCCCCCCTCAGATGCCGTGGTCGCAATCCACATCGCGGCAGATGTACCAGAGGATCACGTAGAGGATGAGCAGGATGGCAAAGATGAACAAAGCCACCAGAATCGCCTTGGTCACCGGGGAGATGAGGGACTGCATGTCACCCGCGGCCGGAGCAGCTGCAGCCAGGCAGGGCAGGGCGGGAGGCAGCCCGCACCAGCCGCGCTCGCCCCGCTAAGCCCCGCGCAGCGGCAGCGGCGGCGGCAGCCGCAGTGGATCGTGCCGGCCGGGGGCCGCGGGCTGGGCTGGGCGGGCGCGGGCGCGGGCGCGGGGGGCGCTCACAGCCCGGCTCTCGCCGGCCCCGGCTGCCGGGCTCCGCGGCGGGGCGGCGGGGGCGCGGGGCCGGCCATGGGCTCCCGCGCCCGCCCACGGCCGCCGCGCAAACTTCGGCGGGGGACCCGGGCGCGGAGCCCGGAGCGCTGGGCGGGGGCAGCCCTGAGTGCCGGGCGCCGGGCGTGTGTGCCTGCGTGTGTGTGTGAGAGAGGGAGAGACGGGTGTCGGTGTGTGCGCCCGCCCGCCCGCCCGCGCTCGCGTGCGAGTGTGTGTGTGTGTCTGCAGCGCAGGCAGCGGGGCTGCTGCAGACTGGGAACCTGGGTGATTAGTATTCCACCCGCCCCCCGCCTCCTCCTCGCCTTCACACTCCCCCCTCCACGCACACACACCACACACACGCGCACACACACAACACACGCACACACGCAGCCCCTACTGCTTTGACTGCTTCTCTTCTCCGCAAAGAACATACGCACACACACACCTTCTCCCCCAACACACGCACATGCACACGCACACGCACACTGCCCCCCAGTCCCTAGTGCTTTGACTGCTTCTCTTCCCCGCAAGGCGCATACACACAGGCAAACACACCTCTTCTCCCCCAGCGCACACACACACACCGAATCCCTAGTGCTTTGACTGCTTCTCTTCTCCCCAGCCGACACATGCAACACACCTTTTCTTCTCTTCTCCCCCAGCACACACACTGCCCCCCCAGTCCCTAGTGCTTTGCCTGTTTCTCTTCTCCGCTAGGCACATACACAAAGGCACACACACCTTCTTCTCTTTCCCCTGCAGCACACACATACACTCATGTGCACACACACTGTCCCCCCAGAGTGCTCTGACTGCTTCTCTTCTCCCGAACTGCTTGTGCAGCAGGGAAACCTCTGCTGTTATTGTTTGGGTTCTGATGATAATTACAGGGTAGTGTGAAATGGGATTTTTCTCCCCTTTAATTGATATCCCTTCTTTCCCCCACCCAGCACACAGCCTTATTTTTCACTGGAGATTTGACTAGCAGGAGAAGAAGCTGGCTGAGACTTACCTCTGTTTTCTACCCAAGTGAACCTAAAAAAAAAGAAAAAAAGAAAAGAAAGAAAAAGTAAAGGCTCTTCACCCTGGCTGCCTGGCAGTTCTCAACGTGCCAGGAACCACAGTGTGGCACCGTGGCCTTTGAAATGTGCAGCACAGGCACCCCCAAGGCTGACACTGCCAGAACAGCTGAAATGCTCTCACTCTCTCCCACATGCACACTCTCTCTCCTTAACTGCAGTGCTTTAATTCGTCATTCAAATGACCCCAGCTTTGCATGGAGCAGAGGCCAAATTTGGGTTTAAAGTGAGTGGCACTTCTCACAGACAGATCCTGGGCCTGATGGGCATGATGTTCAGTCTCTGAACTGAGGCAGGGCATCTGTCTGATTCCCTCTCTTATCCCAGGGTTCTGGCTCAAGTGATTAATTAGGTGCCCTCAAGAGCAATCCCATACAAAAAAGGGAAGCAGACCGATAAGCTTGCCCCAAGTCACTCCAGTCATTCAGAAGACCAGCAACGACACACTGGCTTTGACACTTGCCACTCAGCATTTTCTGTCAGAGCAACAATGAGAACAGATGTCCTTTGTGTAGGTCAGAGCCAAAGACGTCCTCAGAGGAAGGGTTCACAGCAGTTCAGTTCTGTGCATCACGGTACCACAAAAATACTAACAAATTGGAGGGATTCAGAGAAGAGCAGCACATGTTCTTGAATTGGGGATCAAAGTTAATTATAACATAGATACATATAGAAGGTGATCTTGGTGTGGGGAGGAGACCTGGTAGTGCTTCTACAAATATTTCTTCTTCAACCAGAAGGAAGAAAAAGTAATTTAATAGAGTGCATGCATGGGGTATAAGGAAGAGCACTGGGATCAAAATAACAAAGGGAAACTGGGGGATATGTAGCAAGAAAAATTTCCCCAACAGTGAAACCTGTGGGATAATCTCCCAGAAGAAGCAGTGGATGCTCTGTTACTTGGAGCTTTTCAAACCTGACTGTTTTAGTCTAGAAAGGACCATGTTATGGTTGAACCTCAGGTCACCTATGAATATGCTCAATTTTTACTTCTGTCTATAATCCATACTTCTTGGATGATCATGGGTAGTAAGTACTTTCATCTGTCTGCCTTGGTATCCTTCCTGCAACATTCCCTTTCTTCCATTTTTGTATGTCTTATCTGTTTAGCATATAAGACCTTTTGGGCAATGTCCGTCTTACAGTGTCTTTGTACAGTGCCTTGCAAAATGGTGCTCCAGTCTTGTTTGGAGCTCTCAGCTGGTACTGTGATGCAAAACATCAATCAAATCCAGCATGGATTCAGGCTCACTTTGTTTCATTATTTTATCACAGATAAGACTGGAAGAAAAATGCCATTTCAGAGGAGGAAGGAGTTAAGTTCTGGAGGTTTGGGGCATCTGGCTATTAATACTCAATATGGTATCTTCAAACTTCGCTTGGACTTGCAATGTTTCATTCAATGAAAGATGTAATTCTGGGAAGAGTTCAACAGAATGGGCATTTTTCATCATCTGGCAGTCAGTGCTTATCTTACTGTCCTCAGAGAGGCCTTTGTCCATCTGACATCACCCACAAAGTAGTCCATTGGCACCGAGTATTGGTTAGTCTGGTACATGAAGTAATGTTTGTTTGATACAACAAATTGGATGAAATGTAAAACTTAAATAATGTTTTCTACTTGTATATGTCATATGTAGATAGGGCATGACTGATTAATTAAAATATGTACCCTCTCTTGGTTGTATACATATATCACTAGCAGAGACACCCAACTCAGGAAGCAAAAGCTAAAGAAAAAGTAGATTACCAAAGCTTCCCTTAGTTAATAGAGCTAGTTAAAAACACAGAAGTAAATAGAAACTCATGTTAATTTGAAGAAGTAAATAGAAACTCATGTTAATTAGGAGTAGAAGAGTGGAGAAAAGGAAGCAATTTATGCTGAATAGGAAAGGACAGTACTTGTAGGGAAAAAGATAATTCACAGCTTATAAGATGATATTACATTAAATGGGAGTATACCATAAGCTACGAGTCACTGTCTTATTAAATTTTTCAGTTATCTTTGAGACTGAATTAGAGCAAATGAATGTTTACGATGACAGGGCACTCAGAAATAACGTGGCTGAGGGTAACTGTAGGTGTACTGAAATCAAATGCAGTCTTATTGCCCCCAGCACACTTACACAATACAACGAGTATAAAGATCCCATACCACATTGTTATGTCTTGCTGAGCTCATAGAGAATCTTGGCCAAAATAGCATGACCCACCCACTTTCCTGCCACACACTCTTTCTCTCCGCTACAATGTATCCAAAATTCCAAGACTGAAATATAATAATTAACTGAAACAAATGTATTCAAGCAGGTAGGTGTAATACATCTTAAGGTCACCTACAACACAGTGAATGGTGGAATGGTGGAAAGTCCCTCCATCATGATCCCAACTCTCCTGAGGAAACCTGAAGGCAGCCTGTCACCTCAGTTGTGCTGTGAAAGCTGCAGTGCTGCCTGGGTGCTGAAGTCTGGGTGTTGACAGAGCTTTGTCCTGGTTTCTGATGACAATTTAGAGTTATTTTCCCCCACCATAAAGCCCAGAATGGCAGCAGTACAAAACCTACAGGTTTTCCTGCAGTGAAATTACCTGTTTAAAAGGGATTAGGTGTAAGGTGCCACCTTGTGCCTGACAGAAGCCTGGTGAGTTTAGATGAAGTAAATGAAACTTTATAATTTCTCCAGTCATTTATTTAAATGAAGAATGAGGGCTCCTTTCTTTTCTAATTTATAGCAGCTGCATATGCATAAGTCTTGCAGCATCAGTGACATTACTCCTGATTTACTTCAGTGCAAGAGAGAGAAAATGTCAGGCTCAGAGAGTTGAATAAGAATGCTTAGATTCCAGTTATGCTGTTGCTGTAGGTTCTCTACACACATAGGTCCATCTCATTCATTTTCTCACATAGTTCACATGTACACAAACATGAGGGTGTCTCTGAGGAAGTAAAAATGTATCACCTCTTCATGTTTTACATGTTGGCATTGGCAGGGACAGCCAACACGGAAAGCATAAGTTAACTACCAAGTATGTCACCAAAGCTATTCTTACTTGATCAAACTAGAACTAGGACTGCGTGATTTCACTGGGACTATGTGAAGCAGAATTATAAACAGAAAAATTCTGCTTTATGAAACTGATTTTGAAACAGATCCATGTCTAAGATGCTCAGTGATTAAGGGTTCCTACTTCCTCCTCTGGCAGTTTTAGCATTGACTTCAACAGACCCAGAATTTTATCTAAAATTTAGTAATGCACAGTAAACTCAGTGAAAAATATTTTAAAGAAAGTGAACAATGGAAGTTGTCAGCCACATCTATCTCCAGACCAGAAAATAGCTTCCCCTTCTGGCTTCAGACCCAATCAGGACCAAAATGAAGAATGAGGGCTTCATTCTTTTTTAATTTATAGCAACTGCTTATGCATAACTCCTGCAACATCAATTACATTACTCCTGATTTACCTTAGACTAGAGAAGAATGATCAGGAGCTAAGCATTGAATTCATATGGTACCTTCCTCCCTCCAACTTCAAGAGGGTTCACACTTTCAATTCTGATTCTGTTCAAGTCAATTGTAAAACTCCCAAAGAAGAAAGTTGATTCATTTTATTAGTAACAGGTTTTGAAGAATTTCACTTCTTTCCACTGGTTTTCATCAATCCAGACCTAATAGTGACAAAAAGATCAAAAGATGTACCTGTTACTACATAGGGACTGAGTTGCTAGTTTTGGTCATTTTCCTAATGGACAAATGTCTACATCAGAAAAAAATCTACACAAATGGTACTAATCAACCTTATTGGCAGTTTAAGAGAAAAGATCAGATGGGCCGAGTATGATGACTACAGGTGATCCTACAAGCTAGGACTTAAAGGTATTGGCAATTCATACTTATTTTATAATTTAAAGATAACTATCAGCCTCTTCACATACTGCTGTAATGGTGAAGTATAAAACCCAAATAGACCTAGCAGATTTCAGAAGTGTCAAACACTTTTTTTTCCAGGAGAGATGCAAGATAAGCTATCAATGGTGTTACAACAAAAGTGGAGCTCCACAGGGTCTATATTTCAGATAAAACAAAGTTAACAGATCTCGGAATACCAAATAATACTGCTCAAAATTATTTGGGGAGATAAAGTTTAACATAAATAATACAAGATAATACTACTGGGAAGGATTAAAGAAAAGTAGAGATGTACCACAGGAGCTTGTTATCTACAGAGAAAAAAAGCTGGTAATGATGAATAAAAAAATAAATACGACTTCATGATGCAATATAATTATTATGAGGGCTAATTCATATGTAGAATACTTAGAATTTCTTCTAGGTCAAAGGGGTTATATAAGCTTGTCTAACTTTATCCCAACTATGCAGTTGATCCAATAAAAGGTATCACCATAAGAATCCTTGCCTCTCACCTAGTCTGTCAATTATTTTGTCTTGCCTATTATCAAACAGCATTGTATTGGTTACACACCCTTGCTCATTCTAATTTTCAGTGTTGGATATTAGGTCAGTCAGGGAAAAACAGCTACAATATTGCCTGGGGATGTAAGAGTATGGCTCTATCAAATCCAGAGGTCAAATTAGGGAAGAAACCAGGTCCTGGTACTCTTTCCATCTCTGCATAATCGCTACTCACAAAGCAAATTCTTCCCATTTAAGGTAGAGAGTAGAATTGCCTGGCTGATCCCAAGAGCTCTGCTTGGTCTCACTTCAGAGAGTCTCTAGGCTTATTTTCTTCTCCTTGGGTGGGGGTTAGTTTGTTTGCTCCATACACAATCTTTTTGTGCTGCTACTTGATGCCATCTATGAAACAGGAAGGTAGGAGGAATTGTTAGTTCTGTGTTGTCTGGCAACCAACAGTGATTGGCAGTACTGAGCAGATCCCCTCCTGTGACCCCTGCTTTTCCCAGAGGAATTTTAGACTGAGTCTGGTTAAGACTTCGCTGGTTTACAATTGTGTTTTTATTTGTGCTAACAGACCAAGAGGGCAAGGATGGCCATGCTATGGACTGGGATGCAGGAAAGCTGATACAATTGCTGTCTCTGTCATCCATTCATTATATGTCTTGGGCCATTTGCTTAATTCCTGAATTCATCTGTATTATTTTGAAATGTTTGTTATGTCCAACTTGGGGAACCATTTTTTAATAGTACTAATTCCTATTTGAAATCTGAGTTTATCTTGTGAATCATGCTTGCATACCTAACAGTTTTAATGGTGTGTGGCATCCACAGCACCCTTGAAAGGATCTCAAGGCACTCTGGTTGAATCATTGGACTAGGTGAGCCATAAGGTCCCTTCTAACCTAAGGGTTCACCTTGCACATATCTGAACACACAGCTTGACCAATATGCTTCCTAGCCAAGGATCAGTCACTCTTTTATAAAACAGAAATATTTTCTGAAATCGCTGTACTTATCCCAGAACATTTCTTTGCTTACCTTAGCTGCATTTTTGGTTAATCTTCATTTTGCTTGCCAATGCTATTGACAGGGCTTGGAAAATATGGAATCAACACAGCAAGGTTTGGCTAAGGAGAAAGAGGGAAGGTGTTGTTGCACCGGACTATTTTAATGTTTTACGCTTCATGCCTTTTGACACAGTGGATCAGAGGAAAGAACAGAATTGTCTGAGTTAGTATTGAGGCACAAAGTCATTCTATCCTGTAACTCTATCACATTTCAAAGGGGAATTATTGTTCGTGTCTGCCCTCTGCTTATTGGAGCAATGCTCAGAAATTATCTCTAAATACTATAGACATTTCTTTTTCACTCGTTCTTTGTAAACCAATCAGGTTTTCCTCCTTGTACATAAGCAGAGAGAATAAAATAGAGAGCTAATTAAAGTCTACTATCCATTGTTTACAGGACAAAGATCTCCATATTTGTGGAACCCTAACCTAAAGTCACTCTGGATGCAGACTCCTAGGTATCAGGCTCTCTTGCTATCAGTATCTCGGGTTTATGAATTTTTGTGAAATTATTTTCCTAAGACATCTCTTCTGGGCTGAAATATATCTACAGAAAGTCAGCATCAGAGCTGAGCTAATTTTTAAAACTATTAGGGTGCTAAGTAAGTATCCATTTGATAAATATAAGAGAGGAGCAAAAGAAGGAAATGGTTATAAATCTGAATACAAAAGATTTTAAATTGCTATATCCCTATTTATCTACAGGCAGCTCAATCTATTCTGACATAATGCTGGGTGGGAGGTTACATTTTTACTGTATCTTGGGAATGGGTCCAGCAAGACATTTATGAAATAAAGTTTGTATATCATGGGCATCAAGATAGACCCCATTCAACTTAAAGTAATTTTTCTCCAGACACTAAGTGATAGAATTTCAGGGTTAACAGCCCCACTCACCCACACAATCAGATAAACAATTGTGCTTGAATCAAACAATGAAGCTGTCATTTAAAGAGCAAGAAAGATGTCTTGAAAAAAAAATGAGTGCCAACGTACAATGTGAAAGAGATCAATATGACCAGCAACAGGCTGTAATGTGGGTCTATTTTAAAAGACAAAGAGATATGTGTTCTATAGCAAGTGAATTCATAAACCTGCCTTCTTTCCAGTTCCTGATAGCACAGTAAGTAGAGAGAGATCAACTCTAGTGATTTTTAAAGCTGTTGCTCTTTAGATGCATAAGCAGTCATCATTTTCTAACACAGTGATGCCAAGATGTCTGGCCACCATGGGCTGAATGAGTAGCGTGGGTTGCTCCACATGCCAGAAACTATGTGGGGTTGGTTGATGGGTGCAGTCCAGTCCACCAGCCAGGCCCTGTGCACTAGATCTAGCTTTGCACCACCCTGGCCCCTTGCAAATGGATCCTGCCATATCGTGACCTGACCTCAGTTAATTCCACTGAGTTCATCCTTCTACAACTATTAGCAAAAATATTTGCTATCAAGGGCATAGGTCAAATGCAAGTCCTTATGGGGGAAATTGTCTATCTAATGATACATGGCAACACCAGGAATTCAAGCATGACGTCCCATATCTAGCATTTGCAATGTGCAAACAGTCTTCAGGATATTATTATTCATCTTTGTTGCCAGGGCCTGTATTAGGCAGAGGCAGAGTTACATTTTCTGAAATACATTTTCAACAAGAAACAGCTGAGAGATACAAGAGGTAGATACTTAATACTTTCTCAAAAGGGACAAAGAATTTGTGAGAAGTACTCTTTTCTATTTCCAACATAGGAATTCAAAACCTTGGAAAATGAAAGAAAAAAATCCTGGAAAAAGAGCAGCAAAACACTAGAAGTAACAGATGTAGATTTCTGCTGTGTAAACACGTTTAAGTTTTTTGGATTTTTTCTCTCAATTTCACACTGTGTTTTTCTTTTAAAACGTGAGACACCTTGTGTTAATTTTCTTTCCAGGCTCTCCCTTTCAAGGAGACTTCTCAATACTGATTATGTGTGTAAAAGGCAAGCTTGGGAAATATGGTTAAAAAGTGTGCACAGCAGCCTTGCTGTCAAACTCTAGTTCTCCTTTCTAACATTTGATGAAACAGAAGCAAAATGACAAATGACACACATCAAAGACTATCTTTCAGTTTTGACAAGCCTAGTCTAGAAAACTTAAAAGGTTCAAGTGAACTTTATAGCAAGTGATGTAGTTAAAGCTGATTTTTATCTTTAAACCACACAGCATTTTAGCTATATATTGTAGTTTATGTAAGATATCACTTCATTCCATGGACAGAGCCAACGCAAGATGTGTATGCACCATGGAACCACAAAATAAGACTAGAGAGGGTATTAAGCTCATATAAACCTTGTGTTTAAAGGAGGAACTTTCTGTCAGATTTATTTTCTGGACAAAAATGCCCATCTCAACACTGAGATTTTCTCTGGGAAAAAAGCCAGTTGTTCTGAAAACTACAATTTCCACCAGGAAAGTCAAAATGATAGTTTACACCAGCTGCCTGCCTGGAAGGATTATATCCATCTCAGATTCTGTGAAAATAAGAAGAGCTTTCTAGGTGCGCTGCCAGAAACTGAGGGCCCCAATTCTCCATTTCCTTAACTCTCTGCATGCTGCCTCCATGGGAGTCAGGCAGGGTGGAAAAGAAGAGCCAGGGCAGTGAAGATTACAAGTCCCCCAACCCAATGCCCAGCTACTTCTCTGACAGATGGACTCAGGAGGAGGAAGAGAGGAGGCATACTACTGGGATGCTCATCAATGATGTAACTGGGGTGGGGAGACTATGGTGGGTGCTCTGGACACCATCTTGGAGGAAAGGAGCACAAAAAATACTCATTACTACAGCAGCACAATTGCAATGCTACCTGTATGTGTGCTGGGTGCCCAGCTACATTGTTATGCCACTTCTGTTCAGCTACTGTCATCTCAGACTTGGTCAAAGAGGCAGAAAGTAAAATTGACAAGAGCCAATTTTTAATGCAGGAAGTGGGAAAAGAAAAAAAAAAACATTTAATTTCTCCTGAAAAGAGGTTTCATCCTCTGAAATTACCTTCCTATGAAAACTTTTCTTTTCTTTTTTTTTTTACTTATCCTGATGCAGGAAGAATTTTTTCCTCAAAATATGATTTTTTTTTTTCCTCTGGGAAGGAATTTCAGTTTACTGTCAACTCTACTAGAAATAAGCCTCTGCACAAGGATGAATTTCAGATAGTAGATGATATGTGATGACAAAGGAATTCCCAAAAGAATTAGCAACTGCAATAGAGAAAGGATAGTAGAGTAAGATTGTCATAAGCCTTCACTTAAAGTTTGAGGCTTGCATTAGATTTGCACTGATTATTGAAGTGATAATAATGCATATTTGGGAAGGAGGATATTTTAGTGTTATGGGCCTAATCTAGGATTTAGGAGAACATAGGTTATTTTCCTTCCTCTGCCACACATGGCTTGTGTAGCCTTAAACAAGTTACTTCACCTCTTGGTGCTTCTGTTCATTCCCAATGTATAACCTGAGGCTGATAGCAATTCCCTACCTCCGTATGCAATGAGGTAGGATTGTGAAGATTAATATATGAAAGACAATGAGCTGCTTAAATATTACAGTGTTAGGGGCCATGAGTATAAAAGGGAAACTGATATTATAATGTGGGGAAAGAAATGAGTCTTAGAAGGAAAACTGAAAAGAAAAACAGAATAAAATGTGCAAACACTTAGGGTATCCTGATAATAGGTGAGGTAGAAATTGCAGGTCAGATTTAATCTGTAATCAATTCTTGCTTCCTTTGTCCTCAGCAATTTAAATAGTGGGTTGAAGATGCTATAGTAATCACTGGAGTTAGTGGATATTGACTCCTACTGTTTTGACTTGTCCTACGAACTATAAAAAATAAAGCTCACTCTCTTACCCTTCAGGTTAGTCTAACCTGGCTAGGCTAAATCAGTTTTATAACCAACAGACCCAGAAATGCAGGTACATGCCTGCAGTGGCTCAGGCTAGAAGCCAGGGAGTGCTAGAGCAGCCCTCCCTTCCTTCTACAGCAGGGAACTGTGGGTGGCCTGGATAGGCTCTGGCAGGATGCTGTGATTAGCCCAGCAGGGGTTTGATAACAGTGTTTATCACTCAGTTAAGAAAACAACAGAGGGACATTACCAGGTCCTTGTTGATTCTGCCTGTTGATTCTACCTGTTGATTCAGCACAGACTGGAGCCAGCATGTGGTCTGCTAGCTAATACACAGACACCTCTCTGCAAGGCAGAGGAGAGGGGGGAATTCCTGCTTAGCAGAGAGTGGTGAGGGGAGGGGAGAAGCAGCCCACAGTCTCTGGAGCTGCAGCCAGGGAGCAGAGGGGAGGGGCCAGAGAGCCCACCCAGCCCACCCAGCATGCTGGGATACTGGGGGTGTCTGGTTTATCTTAAACCAGGGAGGGGTCTGGGACAGACATTGCATAAACTGGTTTGAGCCAAATCAGTTAAGTCTGATACTACATTCAACCAGGTTTATCTCAAACCAATTTCAGTCATTCTCAAACTGGTTTATGTGCATTGAACATCTGTTCTGTTACAGGTTTAAACCAGTTTCCTATCACTTAAACCAGTTTATGTGTAATGTCTATCCCTAGCCCTCATGTTAGTGACGCTGAATCCAAGCCTGTGTATAAATCAAAGCCCACCAAGTAAGGAGAGCTGGTTTCGACACAAAAAAAACAAGTTGCTAATTCTCATGTCTCACAACTCCTGTGCAATGCTACTTTAACACAAGGCTTAAATAGTGTTTACTTTGGGTGCAAAAGAATGCAGATTAAAAATAAGCTAAAAATGGCACAGGCATTGAGTCTGTTTAAGTGTCTACCAAATGTATTGTTGCAAATACTGGAACAAACCAGATTTTATTCAAATATAAAATAAAAATACCCCCAAACATCATAGACTACTGGTCATGGAATGATCAGATGTTCTTTGTACCCAGGATAAATTAAATCCAGAGGAGAGGCTGAGCTCTACTGAAATGGTCTATTATGAAAATGTTACATTTGCATAAAGCAAAGATAAAACTAATAGGCTTTCCTCGCACTTGAAGTGATTAAATTATGTTCATCATTCCCCTTAAATAAGGTATAGAGTCTTCCAGGATCCAGTGCAGAATTTAGTTTTCTGTCATACATACCTGTATGACTTTCAAACCATTCTTTGCCTCCCTTACCAGAAACATAATTTTATCCTGGGTAGACATTTTATCAATACCAGCTATTTATCTGACAAAAATACTGAGAGCTACTTAGTGACTGTATAACAACAAGCAGTCAATTTAACTGTTAATAAGCGTTAAAACACAAAATGTATTTGATTATTAGCTTGCTGGGAAAGAGAACGTAATTTTGTTCTGTGTTTATGTAGTACCTATCACAACGCAGTCCTGGTTCATGACAGTGAATCCTAAGTAGGACCACAATACAAGACCACAATTTTGACTTTTTGTTTCTATCTAAAATCAAAATATAAAAGCAGAAAAAGTAAGGTTTTAGAAACATTTAAATTCCAATTTTAATTGTTTTATTCTAAATTATTCTGGCAATTTATTTATGACTATGATAGCATTATCACTTCTCTTAGCCTGATCCTACATTTTTAATGCAAATGAAACTTTTACTATGAATTTCAGGAAGAGCAGAATCAAGCACTTACTGAGATTCTCTTAAATCTATTTGCTATTCTTGAATTCTTTATGTGCACTTGTTCTTTCTTTTTATGTCTATTTCTCTCTTTGGTTAGGTGCTTATATCTCTTCCATTTGGTGTGTAGAATTTGAATGCCTCTAAAGCATCTGGCTAAATCTTAATAACCTGTTAAGCTAATAAAAACTTAGTTGTACATGAAGGCTGCTGTGTAACAACAGTTTTAGAAGCATGTAATAAGCTTTTAGTTAGATAAGAGTGCTTTTACTTAGATAATGCAAGGGGACAGCTCTTGGCAGGGAAAATAGATGAATATATTTCCAAATAATGCCTACGGGGTTAACTTCTAGTCCATTTCCTCTTGTCTGATAGCTCCACCTAATGGAATTAAAAAGAACATGACTGCCCTTAAGGCTTCCTACTCACAACCAACATGTACTTCTTCTACTTTTTATTCATTGAATTTATGTCCTGCCCTTCCTGATAAAGGCTCTGGGCAACTTACGGAAGAGACCAAACAACTTATAAAACAAGTGAACAAGAGAATAAAACAGGAGAAACAAATTAATTTATTGGAGTCAATAGAGTTTTGAAATAGACTATAGTGCAACCCCCCAAACAAAATCCCAGCTTAGCTTTGCCTGCTAAACTCCTGCCTAAATAGAAAGCATTTATAGCACTTCTGGAAGATGTTCAAGCTCATGTTCTGGAGGGACTCAAAGAGGAGGGAATTCCAGAGCTGAGAGGCAACTGCTGAGAATGATTGCTCATGTTTTTGCCAAGCAAATTTGGTATACTGATGGTATTCACAGGAGGTTGCTCATAACGGGACATGAGGGTCTCTTAGGTATCTGAAGCCCAGGCTATTTAGAGCCCAGCACCTGTTTTTATTTTGGTATGTATCTATAGTTTGGAGTACATCCTTAGGCTTTTGGAATATAATGCAGCCACTAAGCAGTTTTTCTGTGTAAGAATGTTTTCTGTTATTCTATGCTCAAACATCCTATGGTTCACTGCAGGTTAGTTTCTTATTAAAACAGGCATCTTCATTAGAGCTAAAATGAAATAAGTATCAGAAATTTTACCTCATTTTATATTTGCACCCCCATATTCATTCTTGTTTAGCTTGTCTATAGTAAAAGGTTCTGATCATCCTGCAAGCTGTTTTGGATAGGCAGAGCGTGGTACTAGCATAGAGCAGGACCAACTTCTATATGGCTCTGTTGGGACAGAGAAGTTTGTCCACACAGAAAAGCTTACAAGATATCAATAGTTATTCCTCAGCTCTGGAACTCCCTCCCCTTAAGGCTTGCCAAGAGCCCAAGCTTAGGCATCTTCCAGAAGTCCTATAAGACTTTCCTATTTGGACAGGAGTTTAGCAGGCAGGGCTAAGATGAGATACTGCTTAGGGGGATTTTGCTATACAGTTTATTTTAATACTCTATTGGCCCAAATTTTGTACACGATATTCAGAAAGGTAAATACCATGTAGCATCTCTGCAGCAGGACACATTCTACTTATCTTATTCTTCTGAGCATCATGCCTTCAGTAGGGGCTATGTGCTATACAGTCTGAGAGCAACACTGAGACTGAGCATTCCCAAAGCAGGAGCTAACTCCTGAGATTATCTTTGATTATTCTATCTTGCAACAAATACTCAAAAGCAATCAATGAGACACACAAAAGGCAGGAGATAGCTAAAAATATCACGAAGCTACTTTTAAATAACAACTCTGAGTTTCTTTTGATTTACCTATTGTTTTTGGGTCTTTACTGTCACTCAAATTGCATTTTCTTTGCAACTGTGTGTTGTGCCCCAGCTCAAGTCTGGGATCGTGCCCGGTATGCAAAGGCCAATAAAGATACCAGGGGTGAAAGTACAAAGAAGGTTTATTACTAGCAATAAAAGGTGCAAGCGGAATAATTCATGTAACAAGCACACCAGATCACTATTTCTAAGCATCTTTTATACAGGAGTTTTCAAGTTTTCACCAGCGTGCTTGTTTGCTGATTGGTTATAAGTGAGTGACGCAAGAAGTTCTTTACTGAGTGAGCATGTCTCTATACCTGTGTTTTAGCTATGTATCTCATTTACATACATGTGTGTTTCATTAGCATACTTCTTCCCCACCTAGGGGTGTGATTTTTAGTATTTTAATGAGCCCTTTAACCCAGTACTCTGCTTCTTCTTTTGTTTTCAAGCCCCCTTTATCTAGGACTGTCTCCTCCTTATCATTGCAGATGGGCATTTTTCACATAGCATTCTCTTCTGCTTCATCTTCGAGTAGAGGCTTCTAGGTCACTCCTTACATTTCCCCCCTTTGGAGCATTTTTAATTATTATTATGACTGCTCCATGCAATTTGGCTTAACACAAATCTAGTATCATCAGCTTTCTTTGTTTGTAAAATCATTTGATTTACCTTAGGCCTGAAGATAGATATAAAAACAGGTAAACATTGGATACAGCAACAAACCATAATCCCTATAACACAAAACAAGACAACTATACTAAATAACTGTCTCAACCATCTAAAATTGGGAAGCCAGGAATTTAACCAGGAAAAGTCTAAGCTAGATGATTCTTTTAACATCTGTGCCAATTGTTGTAAGGCACCAATTTTGTTTTCAATTAGCACAGAATTATCGGTGAAGTTGAAACAACACATTCCTTTTAAAGTTTCACACCCAAAATTGTGTCGTAATAAGAGATAATCAATAGCGGCTCTATTCTCCAAGACAGCGTCCCTTAATTGTTTTTGTTCAGCATTCAGGGCTGAAAGAGCTCGAGATGTAGCATTTAGTCCTTTTGCTAGAACACAGGCCACTGCATTAAGATTTCTACTATTACTTACAGTGAGGCCCGGAACCCCCACCATAGATACAGCTAATGCTACGTATTCAGTCTTAGATAACAGTCCAGGGGAATCATTCTCATCACAATCGGCGGTGAGAGTAGTGTATGCCCGCTTATACCTCCCACCGAGAGGGGTTTGTTCAGTGTGCATTAAGTCAGATTTCCTTGGAAGAGCTGCAGTTACCCGGGCAATGGTGCCTGGTCCTCCAGTAGCGTTCGCTGGGAGGTATGAATATATTATTCTCCCGCAGGCTAGAAACCATCCTCGAGGAAGGGCGGTATGTGCGTATGTATAGGATATTTGACTGGTCTCATTACAGAGGATATTTTTACCTTGGTTCAATTTAAGGCAATTACCAGTACAATTAATCATTAGGAAACATTCGGAAGCATTAGCTGTTGCCTGAACCCGTAAGGAGAACATGTTTCTGCTTTTATCTTTTACAATAGTCCCCCAATTATATATATCCTGATATGTACTTTCCTTATCTATATCTTTCAACATAGTATAATTTTGTAAAATTTTCAAAGGGGTTGGTACTGCGATTAAGCATGAGGTAAAAACCAGGTGAGCATTGATCCCTCCCACTAAGCAAAAGTCCATTCTATTTAAAATTTCCCGGGCCAGATAAATCCAAACATTTTCCTGAGGGTCAAATTTTTGTTGTAAAAGGTTTTCCCCTCTTATGAGAAGGAGTGGATAGATCAGGACGCCCCACAATAAAACCTTGACCAATTTCATGACAAGGGCTGTAAAACTTGATCAAAAATTGACAAATTATTTAAAGTTCCTTTCTTCTGAATAGGAATTTTAAGTCTCTTATTGGCTCCACCTTCCACTGTTCTCTGCCTCCAGTCCCAGAGTCTGCAGGGGTTCCTTCTTGTTCTGATCCAGCCACTGGCTTTAGGCGACTGGAATGTATCCAAGTCTTGATTCCTTCGAGCTTTGCTGCCGTCGGGGTCGTCAAAAGCACCCTATATGGGCCCTTCCACCTGGCTCGAAGTGGTTCCTCGTTCCAGTCTTTCACAAGGGCGTAACTCCCAGGTAATAGTCGGTTTTCCAGGGCAGGAGACTGATCCTGTGACTGCAGCACGTCCCGTACCTGCTGATGGATGGAAGACAAAACAGAAACCAAGGACCATACATATTCTCTAATCATTCCCTCTCCTAAAACATGTAACTGTTGTTCAGTACCCATGGGCAGACTCAGAAGGTAAGGCTTACCATACATTATCTCAAACGGGCTTAATCCCAATTTAGAATGTGGTGCGACCCTTACTCGTAACAAGGCCAAGGGTAGGGCCTCTGGCCAGTTGAGTCGAGCTTCTTGGCAAATCTTTGCAAGGTGTCTTTTTAAGGTCTGATTCATACGTTCCACCTTTCCACTGGACTGGGGTCGCCAAGGGGTGTGTAAATGCCAGCTGATTCCCAGGAACTCAGAAACCTTCTGAATAATTTGTGCAATAAAATGTGGGCCATTGTCTGACCCTACTCCTTTTGGAAGTCTGAAGCGAGGTATGATTTCTCGTAGGAGCGCCTTGACCACCTCTCGGGCTTGAGCAGTCCGACATGGGAAGCACTCAACCCAATTAGAGAAAGTGTCCACAAAGACAAGGAGGTATCTCATCCCTTGTTGCCGGGGCAACTCGGTAAAATCCACCTGCCATTCTTCTCCTGGCCCATTGCCTATTCTCTGATGTCCTGGAGTTTCTTTTCTCCCTCCTTTTGGGTTATTTCTCTAGCAGACCTCACATGTTTCTGATACCTTCTTGGCAGCCTCTTTTAATCCCACTCCAGTTACATAGTGACTGATCCATCTTACCAGGGCCCTGGGCCCGTAGTGGGTGCCATCATGAGCGCTCTTTACTACCTCATGAACCCAGGCAGCTGGGATGATAACACGGCCATCCTTTGCTACTAGTCACCCATGCTCCCCCTTCTTTGCTTGAAACTCTTTTATTAATTGTTTGTCTCTTTCCCCATACTGTGGTGTCACAGGCTGGTATAGGTCTGGGAGGAGAGGTAACAGATTACTTACTTTGGGCAGCAAGTCTGTCTGAGGTCTTTTAGCTGCTTTCTTTGCTGTAGCATCAGCAAATCGATTACCTTTTGTGGAGGGGTCATTCCCTTTCTGATGTGCCTTACAATGCATTACCGCTACCTCCTTCGGTTCCCAGACTGCCTTGAGGAGAGCTTTTATTTGCTTGCTATGCTTAATGCTTGCTCCTTTAGCATCAAGTAGACCCCACTCTTTCCACAGAGCTCCGTGAGCATGTAAAACATGGAAAACATATTTAGACTCAGTATAAATATTGACAGTTTTGTTGGCTGCCAATTGCAAAGCCCGAGTCATAGCAATGAGTTCAGCCTTTTGAGCTGAAACAGATGGGTTTAAAGGTCCTGCTTCTATCACATTCTGTGTAGTCACAATAGTGTATCCGGATTTTCGAATTCCATTCTCCATACTCGAGCTGCCATCCGTGTAGAATTCCAGTTCAGCATTGTCAAGGGGTCGGTCTCTCAGCTTTGGTCTTGAGGAGTAAACAGCTTCCAATGTTTGCAGGCAATCATGTACAAGATCTGGTGTGTCAGCCATGGGTGGCAACAGTGTTGCTGGATTTACAGTGCGAGAAATGACCAATTTTATTTCAGGCTTATCTAGGAGGATGGCCTGATATCGAGCCATTCGTCCCGGGGTTAACCAGTTCCCTCCTTTCTGCTCCAGGACTGTAAGCACTGCGTGAGGCACATATACAGTCATTTCATGGCCTAGGGTTAACTTTTCAGCTTCTTGTATTAGCAGACAGGTAGCAGCAACGGCCTGGAGACAAGCAGGCCATACGGATGACACAAGGTCTAATTGCTTAGAAAAATATGCCACTGGTCGTTGCCAGCTACCCAATTTTTGTGTTAATACCCCAATGGCCACCCCCCTTTGGTCATGCACAAAAAGGGAAAAAGGCTTACTCATGTCCGGTAGTCCTAAGGCGGGTGCTTCAATAAGAGCCTGCTTTAACTGGCAGAATGCTTGCTCACACTCTTCAGTCCATTCGAGCACCTTTTCATCACCTTGTGTAGCTCCATACAGAGGTTTTGCAATAACCCCAAAATTTGGAATCCAAATCCTGCAAAAACCTACTGTACCTAAGAAGCCCCGTAGTTGCTTCTTTGTTTTTGGGGGTGCTAGCCGGCATATAGCTTCTTTTCTTTCAGGCAACAGGGCTCTCTGACCAGGCTGTAATTCAAATCCCAAATATGTTACCTTCTGGGACATTGGTTGAGTGTCTTACTTTTGGACACTCGATATCCTTCGTGTCCCAGAAAATTAAGGAGGCAAATTGTTCCCTCCAAGCAGCTTGCTTCAGTGGTGGCTGTTAAAAGCAGGTCATCCACATATTGCAGAAGGGCACAGAACAGTGGCAGTTTTAGCCTACGTAAATCCTTGCTTAACGCAGTGCCGAATAGGGTTGGGCTGTTTTTAAACCCTTGGGGTAAGACAGTCCAGCAAAACTGAGTCTTAATGCTAGTATCTGGGTCTTCCCGTTCAAATGCAAATATTTCCTGAGATTGCCCCTCTACCGGTATACAGAAGAAAGCATCTTTTAAATCAATAACCGTGAACCAGTTATGAGCTGGGTTCAAGGAAGACAGCAGGGTGTATGGGTTGGGGACAACTGGGTGTATACTCACGACCACTTTATTTACAGCTCTCAGGTCTTGAACAAAACGATATTTGTCACTCTTAGGCTTCTTCACGGGCAAGATGGGTGTGTTAAAATCTGATGTGCATTCACAGAGAAGGCCATACTCCAGGAACAGTTCAACTAATGGCTTCAGTCCTTTCCTGGCTTCCATCCGCATTGGATATTGTTTCACGCATGGAGGCTGGGCCCCTGGCAAAAGTTGAATCTTTACAGGGTCAGCATTTTTAGCCTTCCCGGGTTGGTGACCTGCCCATACCCATGGAACAACAGCATCGAGCAGGATTTGAGGAATATCCGGTGTACTTTCCCCTCGGAGAAGGCCAAGAAGGCAGGCCTGCAAGTGCCATCCCTTTTCAGGAGGCACCGTTAGGAACATTTGCCCATCCTGAAATGACAACGTAGCTTGCAGTTTACAGAGGAGGTCTCTCCCTAAAAGGGGAACTGGGCAGTCTGGCATATACAAGAATTGATGGGTGACTTCGGCCTGCCCAATATTACAGGTCATTGGCTGTAGGAAGGGCCGTGTTACTGCCTTGCCTGTGACCCCTACCACCGGCACAGTCTTTTTACTTAACGGTTTCAGTTTTTGAGTTAAGACGGAATGAGTAGCACCTGTATCGACGAAAAATTCTACCAATTCATCTCTGTCCCCTAGTTGCATTTTAACCAGAGGCTCGTCAGGGGACACTGGGATCTGGGTTATCTTTCCCACCTGGGCCTCCGGTCCCCTTCAATCTGAATCCCTTCCAAAAGCAAACAGTCCATTGCTCTCCTCTCTTTTCTTTTCACCTTCACCTACTTTCCGATTGGGGCATTCCCGCTTCCAGTGTCCCTTTTGTTTGCAATAGGCACACTGATCTTTCTCTAATGGACCCCGCCTCTGAGGCTGTCTCTGGGATCCCTCATTTCTGGGTTTTGCCGTGATTGCAGCTGCCACTAGGGCTGCCTGCATTTTCATCTTTCTCTCCTCTTTCTTGTCCTGTTTCTTTTCCTGAACACTTTCTTGGTTAGTAAATACTTGGTAAGCAATGTCTACTAGTTGGGAAATAGGCATACCTGTTGCTCCGTCTGTCTTCTGAAATTTCTTCCTAATGTCCGGTGCACTCTGACCTATGAAGATCATATTTACCATGCGAGCGTTTGATGCATCCTCTGGGTCCTCACGGGTGTATTATCTGAAAGAAGTGTAGATTCTTTCCAAGAAGGCACTTAGGGTCTCATTCGTCTCCTGTCGAACCTCATACACCTTACTGAGATTCTGAGGTTTTTTTCACAGCACCTCTCAATCCTCGGAGGATATATTCTCGATAGGCGCGGATGGAGGTCATATCTTGGTCTGGGTTCCAATCTGGCTCCTGGGTGGGGACATGATTGTCCTTATTTCCTTGCAGGCGCCCTGCAGTAATTTCCTTTTCCATGTACTCACGGGCTTTGTTTACTACCATCCTCCTTTCCTCTGGTGTCAACAGGACATCTAAAAGAGACTGAACATCTGCCCAGGTTGGGTTATGGGTTTTGAAAATCGTTTCAAACAGGTTTCGTACCTTTTCAGGGTTCTCTCTCAAGCTGGGGGTATTGTTCCGCCAGTTATACAAATCTGAGGTAG
This sequence comes from Alligator mississippiensis, assembly GCF_030867095.1. NCBI lineage: Eukaryota > Metazoa > Chordata > Crocodylia > Alligatoridae > Alligator > Alligator mississippiensis. The sequence goes on along the minus strand of NC_081824.1, from coordinate 335,618,773 downwards.
TGAAAAAACGTGCACAAAGGTTCGACGGTAGGTTAGCTCACCATCACCTTTGAGGGGCCTGGGTACCACTTGTTCTCTTAGGGGAAATACCCCATTTCCCTTCCCACGGCCAGGATCCGATTCCCTGTGATGTTTTCCCTTAACCCCAGAGTCTGCTCCTAACTGCACTCTCCACCCACCTCCCGGAGTTATATCAGGAGAAGTCGGGGGTTCTGGAGATTGCCAAGCACCCGACGGCCATGGTCGGTGCTGTTCCAGACCCCTTGGTTGGGGAGTGTTTTCAACCTCCGCCTCAAGGGGGAGGAAGGAAGAAGAGCGGATGTCAATGAGGAATCAGACGAATGAGGAGGAGGAGGGGGAAGAGGAGGAGCATAAGGTAGAGGTGGCAAAGGGAGTGGAGCCTCTGGCTCCGGACATTCCAGGACAGGATTTTCAGTTGGTCGAGCCACTGCCACCTTACAGATCCCAACCCCCTCCCCCAATCCACATTCATCCAAAACCTTTCTATCCCTACAGAGAGACATAAACACTTGCGCATACATCAATTCCTCCCATTTACCATTCTGCCGGCAGAACAAAATCAATTGTAAGATGGTATTATAATTAACACTTCCCTCCGGAGGCCAATGTTCTTGATCATCTAGCTTATAGCGTGGCCACACAGTTTCACAGAAGAATTTAGCTTTCTTCTTAGTCATAGGATCCCCACCGAACTCTGCCCAATGTCCCAATACACAAGAGAGGGGGGTACATTTCCTAACCTTACTGTTAATGGTACCCATCTCAGGGCTGCCTTCCCGGTTCTGACTGTCCGACTTACCTAGGATCCAGGGATCTGTTCTTAGTCCTCATCCTCACAGGGGAAAAATCACTGGTCTTGGACTCGGGCCAGACAGAATACTTACAGAGATAATCCCAGGCAGGTGTACTGACGGTAGGCCTTATGCCCTTTCTACCCTCTCACCCAAGTGCCTGTTACTGGTACTTTCACTCTATGGCGTTGCACCGTTAGGCTACTGCCGCCTCAGTGATCCAGCTCCCCCTGAAGCAAAAGTCTCACCGGGAAAAGAGATCCCGGGGTGCACCTGACATTCACTTCGGAGGAGTGGCCGTCTGGTCGTCAGTTAGTCTGGGCAAAGCCTTATCTAAGGCAGTCCCATCTGGGGTGCCAAAACTGTTGTGCCCCAGCTCAAGCCCGGTATGCAAAGGCCAATAAAGATACCAGGGGTGAAAGTACAAAGAAGGTTTATTACTAGCAATAAAAGGTGCGAGCGGAATAATTCATGTAACAAGCACACCAGATCACTATTTCTAAGCATCTTTTATACAGGAGTTTTCAAGTTTTCACCAGCGTGCTTGTTTGCTGATTGGTTATAAGTGAGTGACGCAAGAAGTTCTTTACTGAGTGAGCATGTCTCTATACCTGTGTTTTAGCTATGTATCTCATTTACATACATGTGTGTTTCATTAGCATACTTCTTCCCCACCTAGGGGTGTGATTTTTAGTATTTTAATGAGCCCTTTAACCCAGTACTCTGCTTCTTCTTTTGTTTTCAAGCCCCCTTTATCTAGGACTATCTCCTCCTTATCATTGCAGATGGGCATTTTTCACATAGCATTCTCTTCTGCTTCGTCTTCGAGTAGAGGCTTCTAGGTCAGTCCTTCCATGTGGAACTAGAAAATGGCATGTTTCCTAATGTAAGCAGAGCTCCTCCCCTAATCAGAGGCCTCCAGCAGTCAAGGCTTCAAGAAGAATATTGAGCCCTGAGAGATCTGTAATAAAATGATGAAGATGCTTACACTGTGGTAGGAAATGAGGAAGTTGTGTGTAGATTGTTTTTTATAATAATCACATCCCTCAAATAATTGAGTTGATTTTAGCCCACCCAAATATATAGAATTAAATCAAATGGTGTTTTATAAAGGAACCATGCAGGTAAAGCAAAACAGGTAAGAAGAGTCCTTGAGGTAACAATGCAGAAGCTGTTCCTTGGGGGAAAAACTAAAGGTTTACTCTTTTCAAGGAGAAACTTAGGGTCACAGGAAAGTGCTGGCCTAAAAAAGAGGAACTGTATATAAGATATTAGGCATGCCAGTAGACATAGACTTACTATAAACTTATCATGCCTAGCATCAGAGCCCTTAAGCATCCTCTGCTTAAGACAACTCCTAAACTGAAATTGACTAGCACTGCTAAACACATAGCTAACTAGCACTGCTGAACACCAGGGTCAATTAGCTTTCTTACAGCACCACTTAGATGTAATCAATCACAATCCATCAGGGTTCAAAAGCAGATCTCCCACAGAAGCAACATATATTTCAGGGTATCGTTTGGGAATAATACTGACATACTGACCCTTAGCATACTGACCCTATGCCATGCCTAGACCACTTCTGCAAAACCTGTCCCACCTGATCATTTTCCATTAGCATGCATAAAAGCCCAGAAATGCATACATGTTTTTTGGTTTGCTTTTACACAGTCCAGGCATTACCTATTGCAGCTATACATAATATTTATAGGCTTAAATGGATTGAGTGTCTCTTTTAAGGTTTGCTAATAAAACTGAAACTAGATGTAGTGAAATCTATGCTGTCTTCACATGATCATATAGGATGTGATACTGTCTGATTTGTCACAGAGAAGCACAAAATAATTGGAATAACCCCTAGCATTTAATCCTCTCTCCCTTTCATATTTTTTTTTTTTGCTATGCAATGTAATATGTCTATTTTTCTTATTGCATTTTTTTTCATTGTAAAACTTTGGCTTAATAAAGACAGGGGATTAATTCAGTTATACCTATATCTTCTTGGACAAGGAAGTACTAATTTCTGGAATAATGTAGTTCTCTTTGAAGAACAAGGAGTCTAAATTTAGACTGGTGTATGCATTTAGAGGATTAATATTACTCAACATGATAACTACATCTGCCACATTTCAGAATAAAGAAGAAACCAAACAGTGGATTAAATAAAAACCCATAGAAGGGAGAGGAGAAAGGGTGAGCCAAATTTTACAAGATTTTTTTCAGTCTCCTCCAGGATCATTTTGTCTGGGGCAAAGTTTTCCACTTCATGGACCAGGGATCCTACCCCTGCAAGCTCCAGGTTCCCATCTGGGATCCCAGACCTATTTACATGGGCTCCTTTTGTATCCGGAGTAGGGCAGAAAACAAGCTAAGTAGCCAAGCTGGTTCTGGTTACCCGAGTGGGCCTAGCTGCTAGTTTCCTTGCTACCCCCAGCTAGCCCCAGTTGTCTGCTGATACCTTTTAGCAGTGCCCAGGAGACTGCTCAACAAAACAGATGCCTCTATGCCTAGTCTGGGTATTTGACTTCTTGTTCCTAGTTTCCAAGCTCCTGCTTATTTGATCCCAGTTCTCTGGGTCCTGCTTGTTAGTCACTAGTTTCCAGTTTCCTGGGTCCTGTGTGTAGGTTTCCTGGTTCATTCTTGTTCCCAGTTCCCATCTGCTTGCCTCCTTGAACCAGGCTTGCTGGTTCCTAACTCCCTTCTTACTCCTGACTCCGACCTCTGTTCTCTGAGAGCAGGTTCCTGGCTTGTGGCTTTATTCTGGACCCGGGGCCCAAGCTAGAGCTTTCTGGTTTGGACTCCCAGTCTAGCAACTCCAGTCTCAATCCTTGATTCCTGTTACTGACTTTTGTGGCTCTCTACCCAAGGTGACTGTCTATGCCTCAGTTCCTAACATACCTCAGCCTCCTGACCCCCCTGCTCCTGATCATGACTAGTTCAGAGCCTTCTTTCTTGATCTGGGCTTTTTCTGATCCTCTTGGTTGTGACACTTGAGGATCCAGATCCCTAAATACCTATGTCACAGTCATATCTGACACTTTGCCTCAGCTGAGAATTGCTGCCCTTGGAATTTTCCCTTAAATGAGGGTTTCCTAACAGAGAGCTCATACACTCTATAGAAAAGTCAATTGAGGCTGAGGCTATGTGCATGGAGGTCAATGGGAGCTTTTCCACTGGAGTGATAAGGGATTGATTCAGGCCTTACCTTTTAAGCTTATATTCTGGTTGTAACTAAGAAAATGCATCTAGCCTTTTGTCTCTGTACTTTCCTCATCCTCTCCATAAAGGCAGCATTTTTCTTCCCGCCACAAAATAAGACTAGATAATAGTAATTTAGAGGAGTGCCTACACATGTGCAGTGAAGCTGCTTCAACGTGCTGTAATTACATGCATGTTGGAGCAGACTCAATTAATCAAGTCTGCTGGAGCATGGTAATTACTGCATTCGAGTGTCAAGTGTATCGCTGTCCCTGTGCTGAAAAAATGGCAGTAGGGGTGCTTTAAAGCTCATTCTATGAGCTTTAATTAAAGTGCCCCCACTGCTATTTTTCAGCGTGGGGACACTGATACACGTAACATTCCGGATGCTTTAATTAAATAGATGCTCTAATTAAAGCCTCCCCCTCTACTTCCTGAAGCATGTCTATAGACACCTGAGGGCACCAAGTTGTGTCTGTTTTTTTGAAGTCATGCAGCAGAAAAGCAGGTATATGTGAAAAAAAAGAGAATAATGTAATAATGTTTATTCTGGTACTATCTCCTTACCTTCCCTACAAACTGAAGGGAAACCAGTGAAGTTCAAAAAAGCATTCAAAGGGTGGTCTTTAATACATAATAATAATTTTTAATAAGAAATAATGTTGGGATGTTTATGCATTCTGCATCTCTCTTCTAACTGATACTATGAAGCATACAAAAGATACAACAGATAATGAAATGCTCATTTCATAGGATTCTTATAGTAGCCCCTAGTTCAGTTTTACTGAATGTTATTGTCCATCATGTCTTGCTTTTCTCTGCTGGCAGTTTTTCCTCCCCTAATGGTTTGCTCATTTTCACGGTTGCAACAGCTGGCTTGTGTGGGGTTTGTGTGGTGATAGCCTACAGGGCTGAATGAAAGCAGAGGCATGAAGCTTTTGAATTCATAATGAACAAGAAGCATGGGTCATTAGATCTAAATAAGCAAGAGTAAGGTACATTTGCTTGTGTATCTTTGAAAAACAACCCAGGATGTTCATGGTGTACTGTATATTTGTATACTATTAATGATCTAAGCAACTGAAAAGCCTGTAAGAGTGACTGAAGCAAGATCAAATTAATTCAAGAGTGAAATGAATGAGCCCAATTAAGTAACAGAGTTTGGTCTAGATTCTTCATCTTAACACAATTTGTTCTTCAGCTGTTTACATGATGACTATTTTAATTACACTTTTACAACTGAGTATCTAATCCAGTAGGAGTTTTCCCTAGAGTAACTCACTGCAGGATTAAACACTAAAATAGAAGCTATTAGCAATCAACAAAAGGCAGGGAATATAAAACTGTCTGTAAATATTTGTTAAAATTTGAAAGAAACTTTTGCTTCACTGTGTTCTTAACTTTTGTATTCAACTCCTGCAAGCTATGACAGCTCAAGCTTTACCAGTCAGGTATTCAGTATAAGTTTATTTTAACGTGAATGACTAAATGCAAATTCTGAATTGTAACTATAAAAATCAGAGTTTATACTGTGTTGGTTAGTTGTATAAAATGATCCAATCAGGAAACAATAACCACATAATTTACATGAAGTCTAAATATTTGCAACAAACCAAGATGTATCTGCAGACCAGGGGCTGTTTATGAAAGAAACTGTTACATATTGATGAAATATTTATTATATGTTATTTTCTCATCTTGATAAATAGTTATGGCTTTATTTAATGTTGATTTCTACTGTGCTGAAGGCAAAATCGTTCAGCCAGCAGGGGCCCAGATCTTCATTGCAATCTGCCAGACATGTATTGTGGCTGCTGTGTGCCATATTTCTTTTCTGGCTTCCTGTGAAATTATTTAGATGCACTCCATGAAGTTTTGGTAATTGTTGGTAGGGGAATAACAATTAATTTAAAATTAAAATTTTGAATTAATTTAATTGAAACTTAAATTTATGTCCACTTAAAAATGAAACACTATTTCAAATGAATAATCAAAATGTTTTATGTAGAAAATGTTGAATCACAACATCCATATTTCTAGATTTTTTAAAAAAAGAGTTGGGCAGGAGGTTGAGCAAAACAATGCAATAGTTTGGATATAAATTCATCAATTATTTCAGCCCATGAAAATCTGTATTTGTGGCAAAGAAAAAAAGTGCCAAAAAATTCCACCTAGCTCTAGCCATGTTCCCAAGCAACACAGGTACCAAAAAAGTACTACACGGTGGGTGCACCTAAATGAAATGCTTACTGCAGTTACCTAATTAGCTCCACAGTAAAGTGTCTCTGTCTACATGTCCAGAGCTATTAGGCCCGAGTAAATTAATTAACTCCACTGTAGGTTAGTACTTCTCAATACAAGTCCTATCCTATGGCAGAGTTATTTAATATGCTGCAACACACGTGTAGACGGTGACTGGGACTGGCTAGAGAACAAGGGTGCTATTGTGCGGGGCTGCCTGCTGGTCCTGGTGCCCTAGCCAGCCCCTCTACAGCATGCTGAGCTGGGTTGGAACCACCCCAGGCTGGAAGGGTGACTCAACGTGCTGTAGTCCTGGGCACAGGAGCAATAAACTCCCTCGCAAACTGCACCAGAGTTTATTCAGCTGCATTAATTTCACATGTAGATGCACCCAGGAGAAGCCATCTATATAGCTCCTTACTCTATGACCCAGGGCATGCTGTTTTATTTGGACCATTAAGATCCAGAAGGTTAAGTAATGTTGGTGGTTGAGCCAACAATGTTGGCAGCTACAATTCTTGATCTCCCTCTCATTTACATTACTGGGTCAGTATCTGGTGGATAAAGAGCAAGAACAGACTGAAATGTTCTAATTCCCATGATTTCTCTCCCAAAGGCACTCTCTCTTCCTTGACATGAGTCTGAAGGATTCCTGAAAATGGTGGTATTCCCATTGAAAATGTCACGTAGAGGGTCTCATTTTGCTACCAGTAAATTCAGTAGCAAAATTCTATTTGGCTTCAGTGAGCACAGGATCACATTGCAGCTCAATCCCATGTTCAGGCAAAATCTGCACTGACTTCAAGGAAAAAAAAATTCTTTTAATGGAGCATAGGATTGAGCCCATTAAGCTGATTACAAGTGTATGTTTCATCACACTGATGAAAACCTTAGCACAGAAATGATGGAATAGCTTTCCTTAGCTGTTTGCTAGGTATAAATGTCCTATGTCACAATGATGTAATGAGTATATATTTCTTTTGGGAGTGTAGCTTAGTTTTAGTAATTCAGAAAAGATGAAATGTAAACATTACAGTACATTCTTTTGATTTACTTTGAATTAAAGACAATATGGGTACATCTACATGTGCCATTAAGGCAATAGATTCATAGATTCATAGATTCATAGATGTTAGGGTTGGAAGGGACCTCAATAGACCATCAAGTCCGACCCCCTGCATAAGCAGGAAAGAGTGCTGGGTCTAGATGACCCCAGCTAGATACTCGTCTAACCTCCTCTTGAAGACCCCAGGGTAGGGGAGAGCACCACCTCCCTTGGGAGCCCGTTCCAGACCTTGGCCACTCGAACTGTGAAGAAGTTCTTCCTAATGTCTAGTCTAAATCTGCTCTCTGCTAGCTTGTGGCCATTGTTTCTTGTAACCCCCGGGGGCGCCTTGGTGAATAAATCCTCACCTATTCCCTTCTGTGCCCCCGTGATGAACTTATAGGCAGCCACAAGGTCGCCTCTCAACCTTCTCTTGCGGAGGCTGAAAAGGTCCAGTTTCTCTAGTCTCTCCTCGTAGGGCTTGGTCTGCAGGCCCTTGACCATACGAGTTGCCCTTCCCTGGACCCTTTCCAGGTTATCCGCATCCTTCTTGAATTGTGGCGCCCAGAATTGCACGCAGTACTCCAACTGCGGTCTGACCAACGCCCTATAGAGGGGAAGTATCACCTCCCTGGACCTATTCGTCATGCATCTGCTGATGCACGATAAAGTGCCATTGGCTTTTTTGATGGCTTCGTCACACTGCCGGCTCATGTTCATCTTGGAGTCCACTAGGACTCCAAGATCCCTTTCCACCTCTGTGCCACCCAGCAGGTCATTCCCTAGGCTGTAGGTGTGCTGGACATTTTTCCTCCCTAGGTGCAGCACTTTGCATTTCTCCTTGTTGAACTGCATCCTGTTGTTTTCTGCCCACTTGTCCAACCTGTCCAGGTCTGCTTGCAGCTGTTCCCTGCCCTCCGACATGTCCACTTCTCCCCATAGCTTTGTGTCATCTGCAAACTTGGACAGAGTACATTTGACTCCCTCGTCCAAGTCGCTGATGAAGACATTAAAGAGTATCGGTCCAAGGACCGAACCATGCGGGACCCCACTGCCCACACCCTTCCAGGTCAAGACCGACCCATCCACCACGACTCTTTGGGTGCGACCCTCTAGCCAATTCGCCACCCACTGGACTGTGCAGTCATCCACATCACAGCCTCTTAACTTGTTCACTAGTATGGGGTGGGATACCGTATTGAAGGCCTTCCTGAAGTCTAAGTATACGACATCCACCCCTCCTCCTGTGTCCAGGCGTTTTGTAACCTGGTCATAGAAAGAGACTAGGTTGGTTAGGCACAATCTGCCCGCCACAAACCCATGCTGGTTTCCCCTCAGCATAATTTGCCCTGCCGGGCCCTCACAAATGTGAGCCTTGATAATTTTTTCAAAGACTTTACCAAGGATGGAGGTGAGACTGACCGGCCTATAGTTGCCCGGGTCCTCCTTCCTCCCCTTCTTGAAAATGGGGACCACGTTAGCCCTTTTCCAGTCCTCCGGGACTTGGCCCGTGCGCCATGAGTGTTCGAATATTCCCGCCAGTGGCTCTGCAATGATGTCGGCCAGTGCCTTCAGCACCCTGGGATGGAGCCCATCCGGGCCTGCCGACTTAAAGGCATCCAGTTCTTCCAAGTGACTCTGCACCACCTCAGGATCTATGTATGGAAGTCTGGCGCCTTGCTGCTGCCTCTCTACAATCCCAGTGAGAGCCTTGTCCTGCCCCTCGCTTAGGAACACTGAGGCAAAGAACTCGTTGAGGAGTTCAGCCTTGTCCCCCCTACCTGTCACCAATTGTTTCTGCCCATTTAGCAGCGGTCCTATTCCTCCCTGGGCCTTCCTTTTACTCCCAATATATCTAAAAAACAATTTCTTGTTGTCCTTTACTTGGGTTGCCATCCTCAGCTCCATGGTAGCTTTGGCCCGTCTAACTGCCTCCCTACAAGCACGAGCAGAGGAGGTATATTCATCTTTAGTGATCTCACCCTGTTTCCACTTTTTATGTGCTCCCCTTTTGGCCCTTAGGCTGCCCTGGATTTCTCTGGTCAGCCATGGAAGCCTCCTGGCCCCTTTCCCTCTTTTGCCTCACTCAGGGATCGTCTTGCTCTGTGCCCGAAGGATCATTTTCTTTAGGCACAGCCACCCTTATTGGGCTCCCATCCCATCAAAACTCCTACTCTGCAGTGCTTCCTTGACTAATCGCCTGAGTGCATTGAGATCAGCTTTCCTAAAGTCTAGCACTTTCACCCTACTAGTTACCTTACCCACTCGCCGTCTTATGTTGAATTCTATTATAAGGTGATCACTGTCTCCCAAATGGTTACCGATCTGGAGGTCCCCTATCATGTCATCTCCCGTTGCCAATACCAGATCCAGTATGGCATTCCCCCTAGTGGGACCATGCACCTCCTGTGTCAGGTGGAGGTCCTGTACACAGGTTAGAAACCTGCGTGAGCGATGGGACCTTGCTGTCTGCGTCTCCCAGCAGATGTCCGGGTAGTTTAGGTCCCCCATGACTACCGCCTCTTTAGCTTTTATGGTCTCCGAGAGTTGCCTCAGGAGCCCTGCATCTATTTCTTCCCCTTGGAGTAGGGGTCTGTAGCAGACCCCTACCACCAAATCCCTTTCTCCTTGCCCCCCATGTAGCCTAACCCACAATCCTTCTACTTCCTCAACCTCGGATTCTGTCTTGATGAGGGTTGTTGTATACTGCTCACTGACATAAAATGCAACCCACCCCCCTTTTTTCCCCGACCTGTCCTTTCTATACAATCTATAGCCCTCAATATGTACCGCCCAGTCATGGGATGAATCCCACCAGGTCTCTGTTAGCCCCACTAAGTCATAGGTGTTTAGTGCAAGCAGGAGCGCTAGTTCATCCTGCTTGTTCCCCATGCTCCTAGCATTAGTATATAGGCACTAGAGCCCTGTGACTGGTGCCTTTGCTGCCCTCCCGCTCCAAGTCCCAAGGGGCCCATTGTTCCTTACCTTCTTGTTTCTTACCTGTTCTGTAGTGCTGGCCTCCCCATGGCTTTCAGGTTCCCAATGTTCTCCTTCTTCAGGCTGGGCTGTCCTTGTGGGTGCCACATGGTTTGGTGGTCCACAGCTTCCCCTGCCTTCGTACTCCCCTCCCCCTGACGAGCCTAGTTTAAAGCCCGCCGGAGGAGATCCGCCAACCTAGTAGAAAACACACGCTTATCTTTGGGGGACAGGTGAAGCCCATCCCAGCTGAGCATGTCCCTCGTTGTGATGTGCGGGTCATTGTCCAGGAATCCGAAGCCTGCCTCGAGACACCACTGCCGAAGCCGCCAGTTGGTCTCTCTGATGCAGTTCTCCTGCCGTCTTCCTCATCCGGTCACTGGTAGGATGTGATAAACAATGTGATAAACTTCGGCGCAGTTTACACCAGAGTCAGCTGCTCTTGGGTACAGTGTCTGCCCATGTGCCTGGGACCACAGCAGTTTGAGCTAGGGTGGAGCAGCCCTGGGCTGGAAGGGGGCTCAGGGGATCAAAGGAGTGACAGTCCCCATACTTTAGTACCCTCATTCCCTATCTAGCTGCTAGGCTGCTACAACATCCTAGCTACAGCAAGAGTATTGTTGTATATGTTTATTCTTGAAAACCGAAGCAGCTTCTGCCTATTGTCAAGAAAAAGTCCTAGTTCCTGGATAATATTAAACAGTACTTGTTTCTGTTGTCCCACTTCTTGAAGCCCTGCCCATGTTTTCTGGGACTGCCAGCTCAGACACCAGGCTGCCAGGGCAGGGGCTGCAACCAAACTGTTTAACTCAGGGTGCACTCCCTGTGGGGAAAGCTTGAGCTACTTGCTGCTGTGGCAGCAGGGGTGTGGGGTTTACTCAGCACCATAACAGGTTGCTAATCACCGCTTTCCCCCTCCCTGCTCTCCAGATCTTGAACTTCAGAGGAGGATTGGATGTGGCTCCTAGGATGAGTAACTCTGGCCACCCCTGCCCTAGACTAAAAGGTTTTGTAATAGGGTTTTTATTTTCACTTAATAATCATGCTATTCTGTGGTTCTGGGGTCGTGCTAGATCAGGGGTGGGCAGTTATTTTGGTAGAAGGTGCTTAACAAGTTTTGGTGATCTGCCAAAGGTTGCAAGGGTAATCCCACTTCTTGATGGGTGCCCTGCACCCTAGCCACCATTTTGGGACTAAGTCCTGCCCCTGATCCCTACATTTTGCCACCAAAAGTCCCTCCCTCCCTTTGCCCTGGAAGTACTCCCCTGGATTCTTGAAACTGGAACAAAAAATCATATACTAAAAAAATCAAACATCTATTATAATTTATTTTAATTTTATTAAAAAATATTTTTGTCCTGATTTATGTGTTTTTGCATAGTATATATAGAGGTAATTGAATAATAGCTCAAATACACTCTTACTCTTGTATATTATGTGTGTGGGCGAGTAAGGGGTATATGTGGGAGGGGTGTTGTTGGGCAGTGTGTGTGTGTGTGTGTGTGTGTGTGTGTGTGTGTGCAGTGTGTATATGGTGGTTGGGGTGGAGGGTGGGGGTGTGTGGAGTGGTGTTGGTCTGGTATATGTGGTTGGGGTGGGGGCTGTGAGAGGGTGTGGGTGTGTGTAGGATCATGGTTGGAGAGGTGGGAATGCATATGGAGGCTGTGGAAGGGTGTGGGTATGTTTGGGGGTATGGTGGGGTGAGGTGTATGGGGTTATGGATGTGTGTGTCAGTATGGTGTGGGTGGGAGGTTTGGGGAGTGTGTGGAGGGGCTATAGGGTTATGGTGGGGGGTGGGGAGTGGGGACCGTAGGATGGTGTAAGTGTATGGGGAGTTATGTGGGGGTGGGCATGTGTGTGGGGTCTGTGGGAAGGTGTGGGTGTGTTTAGGAGTATGGTATGGGGGGGCTGGTGTGTGTGTGTGTGGACAGGGAGAGTGGTCCTCAGAACCCCTGGAGCCTGTGAGTCCCTGGAGCTGTGTTGGCAGTGAGTAGTGGCAGTGTGGTGGCAGTGAGTGGGGCCAGCCCAGCCTGGCCCCATAGCACACAGCTCCCCATGCTGTCATCCCAGTCCTTGGCTGCAGGTGACAGCAGTATGGGGGGCCAGCCCCACCTTGCCCTGTAACATGTTGCTCCTGCCTCAGTCCCTGGCTGTACATGGTGGCAGCGTGTGGGGCCAGGCCCACCCAGCCCAGTAGCGCTCCTGCCTCAGTCCCCAGCCACACATGGTGCCACCCCCAACCTGGCCCCATACCATGCAGCTCCTGCAGTGTGCAGGGCCAGCCTGGCCCCATAGTGCACTGCTCCCTGTACTCCTGCTCCCTTTCCCTAGTGGGAGCCTGGGGCCCCGGCCTGGTGGTGCCCTCCCCTGAAGTCCCACTCTTGAAGGCAGGGAGGCTGGGAACAGCCATGGGGCAGCCAGGCAAAACCCTGTGCCAGGGGCTGGGGCAAGTCCCTGGCTTGGGGCTGGGGCAAGTCAAGCCAGGCTGGGTGGAGGGGGGGAGTTGGTTGCTTAGCAACTGAAGCCACACCTCCTGCATGGGGGCACCGGCTTGCCTCAGCCCCTAGCTGCCTCAGTCCCTAGAGCTGCAGCCCAGGGCCAGGGGTAACAGAAGGCTTACCGAGGGGCTCCACGGGCTGGGTGGAGTTGTCTGGTTGTGTGAATCTGGCCTGTGGGCCATATTTTACCTGCCCCTGTGCTAGATGCTAAGTTGGAAAAAGGCTAAAAAAAGAAGATGCTAAATTGATTTCCCTTAACCTATATCTGATGAAAATAAGGAGAATAGTACAGTTTTTACAAGAGGTAATAATGGCAGGATCTTGGACAATGTTTCCTGTTCTAGTACAAAAGCTCCTTTGTGGAGAGTTTTACAAGCAGTCAGTGTTGCCTTAACCCTGCTCATGTGGAATCCAGCAGGATTTACTTCAACAGAAGAGTTAGGCCAGTGCTCAGCATCTTAAAAAAATACTCCACAGGATCAAGGAAGCTGTAGATGAACTGCTGCAGTGAGTAAATTGGATACCACATTGTTTACGTAATCACACTACTTGTGGGATTCTATTCTGAAATCCCTTGCCAATGAACTGTGGAATAAAGCTATGGATTGGATTTAATTTGTATTTGGATTGTATGTAAATTGTATTTGGATTTGTATGTAATTTGGTGTAATATTTGTCAACATACATGAATACTGGTATTTCTGAGGCTGCGTTTTAGTGTCAGAGCATTTCAGCTACACTTGAAATTCCCATTTGAATGTAAATGCATTATAAAATAAATTAGGTTAAAATAGCAGAAATCATTATCAGCTTGAGGACCTCTAAATGACATCTAGATTATGGGTGAAATGTACATTTTTGTAGAAAATGAATGCTAGTTGCTAACAGAGACATAGTGAAATCATTGAATGCCTGGGGGATGGAGTGTGGGGGTATGCCAACCAGTGTAGAGCAGAATGGGGTATGGATGCCACTGCAGTTGTAGCAGCATAAGCTCTTCTCAGGTGCCAGCAGATATGTGGCCAGACTTCTGAGAGCTCACTTCCCCCCACCTGATACTTACATACAATATTTGCCTTAGGGGCAGGGGGAACAACATTCCCTTTGCTCCACTTACCCCCAAGATACATTGCTTCATACAGTGCTGCCCTGCCCTGGGCTGTTCCTGCCATGCCAAAATATCTGGAGGGTGATTTTACCACCCCATCCTACTTGGTGCCTGCGGCTAGCACCCCACTCATCCCGCCATAGTTACACTACTGGTTGTCTAGATGGTTTTCGTAACTGTGCTTGTTATGTTACTCTTTGATGAAGGAAAAAGAAAACCAACAAATATGGGTGTTTTTATAAGAACTTAAATAAGGTTTGAAGTGGAATTACAACTACAAAGTGAATACTGAAGCAAAGTCACAGAGATCAGCAAAATTAATAGCAGAGGACACAATCGCAATGTATCAGGTTTGCAGTTAAATTCACCCCTGTTCAGGGAATTGCTCCAAGACTTCCACACCACATCATTGCTGCCCAAAACAGGTCTTAAGAGGCACACAGGCTTTGTGCTAGCCCTCTGCACAGGGTTGAATTCACATTCACGGAGCGCAGCTAGTCCCTCCACCTCCCCCCTTACCCCTCCAAGAATGGTGATTGTTAATAAGTGACCAGTTTATAATGCATAAAAATAGTTTCTCATCAACTTAGTGTCACTTAGAACCCTGATATTCTATAATAACATGTATCTACATAAATGCAGGCACTGTACTTATGCTGAAATTTGAATTTTTCAAAGAGGGAAGAACCATTTGTTCATGTGCTAATAACAATTTCATCTATATATATATAGATATATATATATATCTATGTCAATATCTATATATATAGACATAGATATATATATCTCCAAAGATGATATGGTAATATGTGATTCTCTGTATGTATGTGTATATATTTGTGCGACTTCATTCTAAACACTACTAAAAACTTTTCTATATTGACTTATTTTAGGTGGTAACAGTTTTGTTTTCTGCTCTTTCTTTCTGTGACATTGGAAAACTGAAACAGAAAAATCTACAAATAACTTTGCCTACTGGTATAAAACATTATTCTTCATGACGGTATTTCTCATATAACAAATGTTACAGAGGATTGTATGATTATGGTTCATGTTTGTGAATTTCTTAAAGAAGATTGAAAATGTTCAGCGTGTTAATGCCACTACATTTATTATTTCTGTTCTTGCTTTAATCCAAGTGGCTGTGAACAATGCAGTATGCTTGATGTCAACCATATCATTTTGCAGTGAATCTATTAGAATCAGGAAATTAGGGAAGAAAACCACATGTTAAAAGATCTGTTTTCCTTAGTAGTTAAAAAAGTAAAAAGTCAGATTTTTGTCTGCATTCATTAAATGAAAAAGAAAGATTGCCAGATCAGCCTCAACAAGCCACCTGAAGTGCTGTTTCAGGCACCCATCCTGCACACATATACTACACACTTAAAATTCAGCATGCATTGGTACTCCTGGGTATGGGTTGGGGTCCACTAAAGTTGAATGGAGTGAATATCCTACATATCCGCTAGTCACTAAACATACTGCTATTTAAGGATTGGCAGTTAAATTTCACCAGTTCATTGTTTGCTCAATACTGCTCAGTACTCTCATGGTTTTTGTTTTCTTAATATGTTATGCATTAATATTGATTCATAGCATTTCTTTTGTAAGCTATGCCTAACAAAATAACAAATTGACCTGAGGAGCTGCCATGAACAATAGTTTTTTCCTACATTTATACACGTTTATACACTTTGGTTTATACTCATTAACATTTATTCCATCCAGTCCCTCCTTCTGTTCCACCCATTTCTCTTCCCATCTCAAGCTCCGCCTCTGTTTACTGTTTGCTTCATTAGTATGTTATTGCCTATGCATTTCATTTACATGTCTTTTTGCCATGAGCACATGTCTAAGACCTTGACTTCTCTTCTTTGGTTAATGGGTGGACTTTGACCAAGACCTGGAAGCTTCTGGAGGCTTCTTCACCAATCACCATTCACCTTTTTGCATATGTTCATCTTGGATTCTGTTACCAATTACGTGTTGTTTTCCACATTCCAGTCTGTTTTTCTGTCTCATGTTACACCATCTTCCACATTCCTAAAATGTTACCTTATTCACAGCACATAGACTCACACAAATTCACTTACTGCTTTTTCCTCAGAAAATGGTTGACACAGTTAAGATGGTTACTTTGCATAAGCAAATGGCTTTCTTAGCTATTGTTCTGCCTTGTGGTCAGCAGTTCTGCTAGGCCACAGGTCATGCCTTTATTCAGCTGCAGATTCAATGCAGAATCCCTTTTTTCTAACTAAAGCAACCACCTTAGAAAAGGTATGTATTGGGATATCTATGAAGATACATATGAATGACGAAGGGGTTATTCATGGCCTTAGAAGATGTTAGGAGAAGGTTCAATAGCCTTACCTCTAAGCTGTTGGGTTCCAGAGCTAGGAGCTGCTGAGGGACTCATGCTGACAAGGGGATGATGGGAGTAGGAAGGTATGGGAATGCAGATATACAAAGTCTCCACACAGAAGATGTTCTATTCTTCTTGAAAAAAAGTCTCCTAAAATTTGTATGGCTCAAAGTGGATCCACAGGTCAGTCTGTTAGTTTCTATAGAAGTCAGATTCTTCCGTGGAGACAAACAGCTGCTTTTCACACCCCCATCTAATGTCAGAAGAAGATTTAAAAGGGACACTTCAGGCTAGAAAGCCTTATGTGGTCCATGTAGTCTTGTGCCAGAATGATTTGGATATTTAGAAAGAAGTGAATGCAAATCAAATCTCAGTGGAGTATTTCATTTAATGTATAACCTATGGTAAAAGTTTAAACAGATGCTTTAAATTGAGCTTTTGAGTGCCCAGCCTCTGAAAAAAATCAGGCTTCTACAAGCTATGCCTAATAAGTAAAGAACATGTTAAGCAGTGTATAATATTTAAATTGATGGTATACCTTAAGAATTAGTATATCAAGTAGGAATGGCCTTGGAGTTAGAAAAAACTGACCAACAAGCCAAAGATTTAGAAGATGTGAACCATAGTTAGATGATAGCTATTTACAAGCATCTTAGATCTCCTTTTTGACTTTTCAAAGGGTTGGATAAAGTTGTATTCATGGGGTTAGTCATCACATTTCTAAGTTAGGATTCTATAAACATGGAATGAATTTAAGGATCTAAGATTTAAGAATCTTTAAGCTAAGTGCATGTTTGGTTTTGCATGATTTGAAATTCAACAGCAAACAGTACAGGAATGTGGTTGGAGATTATTCTGTTTTATTACCAATTCTCATCAAATCAAACTACTATGATAGCAAAATCAAGTCTGACTGCAAACAGATGCCTCTGAGGTCACCTTGAAGTGGGACACCAGGAATCACTTCATGTCTCAAGAGGACTTTATGCACGTCACAGGCTGGTGGTTCATCCACTGGGCCCATCTCAGCTGCCTTCCACTCAATGGCACCATCCACTATGGTCACCAAGACAAGAGGTACTGGAAATGCGGGTACAAGATTGAAACCCTGCCCCATATCCTGTGTGGCTGCAAGCCCTATGCAAGAGTGTGGCAACTCCCCCACAATGTCATTCAGGACTGGTTGGTGAAAGCCATCTTGGCATCAGCTGGGAAGATAGCTATGAACCACACTGTCCCAGGTTGCAACACCCATCTGTGTCCAGACATTGTTGTAATAGATGAGGACAACAAAAAGGTCCTGATGATCAACATGACCATCCCATTCAAGAACTGGTGGTAGGCTTTAGCTGAAGCCTGGGAGTGAAAGCTGTCCAAATACAGGCCACTGGCTGATACTCTGAGGGAGAAGGGGTATGATGTAATGATGCAGGCACTGATCATTGGAGAACACAGAGCATAGGACCCAAGCAACAAAAGCATCCTGTGAGCCTTCAGAGTACCCCAATGCCACAGAAAACTGATGAGGAACCTCATTGTATCCAATATCATCTGATGGTTGAGAGACACCTACAGTGTCTCTCATGGGTCATTGCCAATATGAGGACAGCCACCTGAGATGACAAGCCAGAAGCAAGAGCAAGAGGACAGACTGAACCCCTCCCACACGTGTCATTAACTGACAAAGACTCCTAATGCCTTTGAATATTGCCTGCCCCAGAAACTGTACACGGCATGCTAAAATCTTGCCATTTTACAACTCTATACTAATGTGGCTACCATTCTTGGGGCTTTACCTGTTTCTTATCATAGCATGGCACTGAAACTTTGCAACAACATATGCCCTGGACTAACATAGGCTGCATACTAACTGCATGTCTTAGCTTGTGTTAACATACACCAACTATGTACTCATGTAACAACCAGGTTTGAGGTCCTATAATATTATCTTATAACACTATGAAGCTTGTAAATAACTATGATTTTTAACGTTCTGAGTTTTAACTGTGTAGTAGTGAACACTTAGACGAGGGATGGGCAAAATAGCAAATCCAGCCCTTTCCCAGCAGCCCTTGCCTGCATGGCTGGGGCTGGCTTCCATGGAGACCTGAGCCACAGCTGTGCTGTAATAGTGCAAGGCTGGGGTTACCATGGATACTAGCCCCAGCCATGCTGGCAGTGCACGTAGCATGGCAGGGCAGGAGGCTGCTTCAGTCACTGGGATCTTGTGGTGAGGGCAGCTTGGTTGGGGCCAGAGCAGAACCATAATCTGCAGCCTGCATGCTCCAGACGGGTGTGCAGGCAGTGGATTGTAGCTCTTCCCTGGCTCCAGACCACACTGTCACTGCTGCAAGGAGCCAGGCAGAGCTGTGATCCACTGCCTGTGCACCCCTGCCCAGAGCATGCAGGCTGCAGATCACGGCTCTTCCCTGGACCTGACCAAGCTGCCCTGCCACAAGATCCCGGGAGCTCCTGAGCAGCCCCCGCCTTACCACGCATCCTGCCAGTACGGCTGGGGCCAGTCTCCATGGCAACCCCAGCCTTGTGCTATCACAGTGCAGCTGCAGCTGGGGTCTCCATGGAGGCTGGCCCCAACCATGTGGACAGGGGTTGCTGGGAAATGGAATCCACTGCCGGCTGGATCTGGCCCATGGGCCAAACTTTGCCCTCCCCTGACTTAGACTCTTCTGAAACCAGTTTGCTATTACACTGTAATAATCTCTTTACACTGTAGTAATCTCTTGTTGATAGTAATCCCATGGGGTCACAAAAAGCTCCTTTTGCCATAGATTTTATGGGCATTTTACATACTACACCATTGGGGGAAAAAGGTTATTTTTTACCTAGGAAACTTGAAAAGTTCTTGTAGTGAATATGAGACTCTTATTCAGTTAGCGGGCATGGGGTGGGCTGATGTTGGGGCTGTGCACTGTTGGCGGTGGCAGAAAGGAGCTGCAAGGTGTGTGGGCTCTAGGCTGGGGGTAGGGTGCTGACTGGCCTGCAGCAGCTCCCCAGAACTGTCTATGTGGCCCCTGGGCTCAAAAATTGCCTACCCATGTCTTAAGATGTAACCTGGCCATACATTCAGGCAATTAATGGCATAAAAAACAGTGACAGGCAAGCTACAACATTATTACACAAAGAGTGTGTAATAATTTAATGGCTTGTTTCCATCATGCCTTATACTCCAGTATTTTCTAGGAAACATCAGCCTTAACTTATATAAATATTATGTGACACAGCCTACATTGTTGATGGTAACTTGAGAGAAGCAGCTTCTATAACAGACAAGGAAGTAATAACTGGGAAATGAAAGTTACCCAATCCTTGAACAGGGAATTTATAGAAAGGCTCCAAAAATTAAATGGAAAAAAGCATTTTCCTATTTTGCAAATATTTTTCAAGATTAAATTTTTCCCCATTCCGTACTCGAGACTGTTGTGGTTTTTTTAATGCAAAACCAGAGAAAGAAACCCCATGGCCTAAAATGACAAATAGCCTGCTCATTAGGGTACTCACCTGGAATATGATATTTAAATAATTTCTACTCTGCCTGATTTGCAGCAGGAGCTTGCATATGGCTTCAGTTTCCAGGTAATTTTTCTAACCACCCTGCTATTAGCCATTCTGAGGTGGCTTTCTTCAATCTCTTCTGTAGGGGATATTCTGTTTTGTATTAAAAAATGGAGAAGGAATTGGATCTGGACTTTTGTACAAACCAGGTGAGTGCCCTAACCATTTGGTTGTAAATTCATACTCAGTCTTTGGCTCAACAAATATGTATTTATTTAATACAAAATTGGGACAGAGCCAACTGAGATCAAATGACATATTCCAGAGTTCCAATAACTTGGTGGGTCAGGCACTCATCTAGGATGTGGAAGATCTGGTTTAACTTCCTGCTTCAGAGATTCACAGAGATTGGAGATGAGGTCTCCTGGATGAGTATCTTAACCAGGCTGTTGCCTACTCTGAAGTCTCTCTCTCCAGAAATTCCATTGTGAGATGCAAGGAAACACTTTTCAATGAAACTTTGTTGACTGTGGCATGTTCCAGTACTGGTTTTTTCAGCTGAAAAAATAATTCACCATAATATTTCTAGTCTGTTTTAGAATGGTTTCTTGGGAACTCAAAGAACTTAACACTAGGCACTTGGGACTTGGTTCATTATTGCTATATGACACTCTCGTTAATAAATATCCCTTGTACAAGGCCCTTTGTATCAGGCCCAATGCTGGCTCAGCCTGCCCCAAGAAGGCATACTTGGGAAGAAGAGAAAATATGGCTGAGACATACTTTGCTTGCTGCTCCAAGGCACAAAGTGAGGCTTGGCTACAATCAGGAGTGAGCTAGCTCCTTGCAGCTCCAGGACGGGGAATACAGGTTACCTCTACATCATTTATCATGACAAATCATAGCACGCTATGAGCTGGATCCTTCAGGCCTAAGCATTGGGACTAAGCCAGACAAAGGGGACAAGGAGAAGGATGAGATTAATGGAGAGTTAGCATCAACCTTTCCTTTATAAAAAATGAGGAGGAGAATCATAACGTCCCTTTAAAGATCATTAAAAAATCATGAGTCAGGCTGTCAGTCAGAAAATTGGCTTAAAATCATGAGGTTTTGGAGTTTAATAATACATGTTGGGCAGCTGTTGTTTATCTTCTGATTTTAAAGTGGTTTAAAGTGCACTTTTCAAGCTTTCCTTCACTAGCATGAAGGCTAGCTTTTTTTAAAACTGAAGGAAACACTCTCATCTACTTTTAAAGCTGAGATTCTAAGGAAAAAAACCCAAGTATTGTGAAATTTGCAACAACAACCAAAAAATTGTTAATACTGCAGTTTTCTGGTTGAGTTAGGGAGTATATTTTAGAAATTATAGCATTGATTCCTGAATCACTAGGTAACATTTTGTGGCCTATGTAATGCCAGGCCAAACTAGGTACTCATACTGTTCTTTTCTGTCTTTGAAATCTATGAACCAGTGGATAGAAACTTTTGCTTCTCACGTGTGAGGAAGAGTAGTTTTGTGAAAAGGGCATCAGTTTTGGATTTAGGAAACTCAAGTTTCTGTTCTGCCACAGATTTCCAGTGTGACCTTTGGAAGTCACTAAGAACCAGATCTTCAGAAGCAGTTAGACACTGAAATAAATGGAAGTTGTATGTCTAAATTTGTCAGAGCATCTAGACTTAAGCCTCTCTGTGCCTCAGCTCTCCATCTGCAAAATAGGAGTAATACCTCTCCCTTATCTCCCGGGGTGAATACATTGAAAATTGTGAGATATTCTGCTAGTGTTGGAATGATGTGTAGTCATGATGGTTCAGGATGTGTGTGAGAGGTGGGGATTTTTCTGGGTAATATCTTTAATTGGACCAATTGCATGTAGGGGTAGGTTTAGACAACTTTTAAATGCAGTATGTCATGGCGGGGTCCTTCAGGAGGGCCGTGATCTCCTCGAGGTCCCTCGCTCCGTGTCAAGGCCGGCCCAAGGCACCCTCTTATTCTCATCTGCCATGTCTTGTTGGAAAATGTAATAGGGAGGCTGCCTATGACTCCCTGGGCACGGCTACTCGGGACCTCTGTCCCCATGTGTTCCTGGACCCCCTGGGGGTCTCCCGCTATGGTGGGTGTTCCCTGGACACCTTAGCCTTATGGGCTATGCGTGGCTCCTACCAGCCCCTAATACATCTGCGAGGCTTGGGGCGTGGTAATAGACGTTGGTGTGTCAACACGCCCACTTCCTGGGCCTCCTCTATAGTCTAGCCCACTCTGGGCTCTCTCTAGTGCCCAGCCTCTCACTGGGACTCTCGTCCACTCTGGGACTTCCTCTCTGGCCACCGGTCTTTTGGGCCCACTGCACTACTATCCTTTCTAATACGGGCTCACCGCGCTGCTACTCCCCGTCCTCTCGGAGGCAACCGCAACACCTTGCCCTTCTCTGGGACGCTGTGCCACTAACCCCTTCCGTCGGGGTCCACAGCGGCACCCTGCCCCTGTCCTGGGTTTCCCTGCAGTGCAGGCCTATTACTGGGTCCGCCCCGCCCATTCTGGGCTCCTCAATATGGCCCCGCTCCAGGGCTGGGATCTATGCACCCTGCAAGTGATGCCCTTACTGGCATCTGCTGCGCCCATCCTGGACTCCCTAATATGGCGCTCCCCCTCTTCGGGGCTCACCGTGCCCCTACGGGGCTTCTCAATAATACGATGTGGCGCTCCCCCTCTTTGGGGCTCGCTGTGCCCACCTTGGGCTTCTCAATTCTGCCCCGCTCTGGGGCTGGGGTCTACGTACCCCGCACACAACCTGGGGTCTTCATTCCCCGCCTGCAACCCACTGGTTGCGCCCGCAACCCACTGATTGCGCTCCTTGCCGCCAGTTGCTCCTGCGCTGGCACGTAAACTGCGCCTTCACTGGCGCTGTAAGAATGATGCGCCCTCCTGGTGCTAGACCACGCCCTCACTGGCGCTGGGGCACCCCACCCCTATGGGGTCCCTATGAGAACATTGCGCCCTCCTTGGGCGCTGGGGCCCCCACACTCCCATGGGTCCCTTTATGAGGACACTGCGCCCTCTTGGCGCTAGGGCACCCCACACTCTCTGGGGTCCCTATGAGGCTCAGCTGCTCCTCTCTGAGCTAACTGACCTCACGACTGCCCTGTAACTCTCAGGGCCTAGCGCGCCCTCACTGGCGCCAGGGGCCTCACCCTCCCTTGTGAGTCCCCGATGAGGCCTCCTCCAACCCCTACAGCCTCACCCAAACCTCCGGTTGTAATATCACAAACACAACTTCAAGCCTCCCGGCTGTAACTCAAAACACAACCCAAAGCCGCCTGGCTACAACTTAACATCATGGCTTAACTCCGCTCGAGCGGTACTTGCTGTTAGCCCCGTGAGCTCCTGCCTCTCTGGCTGCTGGCAGAGAACTGCTAGCCTGGCTTCAGCCCTGGGCTTCATAAGGGCCAGGCCCTGCCCCCTACAGGCAGCTGGCTGCACTTAGTTGCTCCGGCAACCCACAGCTGCACTCATTAGGCTCTGCCAGGGCTCTCTCCCTGGCAGTTTCTCCTCTCTAGGAGCAGGCACCGAGGTGCCCTGCGACACAGTACATTCTTCTTCAGGTATTTCTCAAGATATTTTGATCCAACACATGTATTTAGTCTAGGCAGAAAACTCTGGTTCTGAAGGAACAGGCTACCAGATGTCAGGTCAACCTTTCAAGGCTTATGTTTGTTTGGGAGAGCAAGTACACTGACAAGAAAGAAAGTGCTAAAATTTTGGACATATTCAAGTAAGCAGTATTTTAATAGGGCCAGGATTTTTTGGAAGAGTGGAAATTACAGGGCAGACAATGTAGGTAAAATGGGAAGGTTTGGAGAGACGGAAAAGACAGAAAACAATGAAGATGAAAGATACACCGTGAAATACGAGAGCAAAAGAAGGACATAAAAAGAGAGTGAAATTAGAAAAAGAAAGATGGTAAACACATAGAAGAAAAATAGCATACTACATTTCAAAAATATGTTCAATAGAAAGTTGAGAATGTCACAGTAAAATATAATACAACAAAGCAGTACACAGCTCCTTAGTTTAAAGTGATGGACAGTGACCTACACAAGTTGCTGGCATCATTCTCTTTTATCTTGGCTGGCAGACTTAGTCCTGGTGCTAGTAGGTGACAGATGTATTTTTCTAGCCCTGTTCCTGCAGACTGTACTGGTGCTGAATTTTCATTATGAGACCTTTTTCTTATTTGGCAATGTCCAGACTTGCCAATTTAGTAAGTAAGTGCCAAGTGTCGATTAAACATACTGGCACTTGTAGCATTTACAGAACAGGGAAGCATCCCAAACAATTTCCCATAGACAATTCATGATATCAGTAAAATCATAAAAGAGCTGAAGATTATTTATTAAAATAAATTGACTGGGCATGAGGGGTAGTGAGCAGAAGTAGAAAAAAGATTATATAAGTTTAAGCAATTATATCCATGTCCAAAGAAGTAATAGAAATGCAGACAATAATCAAACAACTACATAATAAACTATAAATCTGCCAAATGTTAATCAAGTAAGAGTGATCTGACTTCATTAAAGTCAATTAATGGCTTCTGAGAGCCTAGCTATTGAAAGCCAAGAATAAGTAGTGACAAATTTAATATAGATTTTAAATATACTTAAAAATAATATCTCATAGTTTCTATTATACTATATATACTAGGGGTGGGCAAAATATGACCCATGGGCTGGATCCAGCCCACAACTGATTGGATCTGGCTCATTGGCAAGCGCCTGCCAATTGATTGGAACTGGCCCATGACTGTCTCTGCTGTGCTTCGCATGGAACTGAGCCCAGCCCAGTCCTGCCCAGAGCAGCCTGCACCATGCTCCTGCCTGATCCCGCTGACCCTGCCAGGATGCATAATTTGGTGGCAGGGCTGCTCCCACTGCTGGTGACACCACCCAGGCACTACTTGGCACCCCATGCCTCAAGTGGCTCCTCTTCCTCCTGCCTCTGTGGCAGTGCTCCAGGTGGGGGGAAGCTGCAGCCAGGCAGCTCCTGCCGCAGCACATGGAGCTCCAAATCCCAACCACTTACCACCACCTGTGCACACCTGGTGCAATGAGCAGCCACCTGCGGATGGCCAAGTGGGTGGAGGGCAGCCGAAAGCTGGAGCCCTGTGCACTGGTGCAGGAGGCACCTGGCTGCAGCTTCCCCCCACCTGGAGCAGGGGCAGGAGGAGGAGGAGTTGCTGGAGGCAGAGGAAGCCAAGCAATACCTTTGCAGCTACAGCAGCAGCAGGAACAGCCCAGCCAGGCAGCTGTGCATGTTTGCCAGGGCCGGAAATGGTGGGCACCAGTGAGAATACTCCATGGGCTGCCCCAGTTGGAAGTGGACAGGTCTCAGCCCCGTGTAGAGTACCACAGGGACAGCCACAGAACTAGAGGGTGGGATGCAAACCTGCACCTGCATCACGTAGGCGAATTCTGCTGCATGTGCCCCCTGCCCCCCACTCTCCACATCTCTAGCTGGCTTTTGGGATCTAGCATGCAGGCAGACCCCCATACCCTCTACCCACACTTCTGCTCCTCTATATTGCCCAATGCAAATGTAAGACTTTATTTTGAACTATTGTGCAATCGTCTCTATATATGCTACTCATAAAAACATAAATCAGCACAAAAAATATTTTTTGAAATACAATTAAGATATGCTATAGTAAATGTTTGCTTTTTAGTATATGATTTGTTTTTTACCTATAATTTGTTAAAATGATAGCTTCTAAAATATTTCATGTGTGCAGCTCTTGACAGCTAACCAAAACTCGTTAAGTGGCCCTCCAGCCGAAATAATTGCCCACTCCTGACATATGCTCTCCAGAGCTGTCTTGTAAATAGAAAAAATCTGACTGCTGTCTCTTTTGAAACAAATAATTTCTACAATGTGCTGAATGTAAAATTCCTATATGCAACAGCTGTCATAAATGTGAGAGAGCTAGAGACAGGATAGCATGGATGTGAGAAACAGGGAGTCTGATGATCACAGCTTGATTATTGGTTTGGAGAATGGTTCTGCCTTGAGAAATTTCTATAAAAATGTGGTAGGAAAAACTTATTTTAAATATATCATCTTTTTTGTTTCATAACAAAGTTGACTGAGTCACAGATAATCATTGCACCATTGAAACACGCATTTCCACTGTCATAAAATTATTACAAATGCAAATATGGTACGAATAAGTTTGTACGTATTAGCTTCTTAAAGATAGAATGGTACCCTTATAAAATAATATATAATAAAAGATATCAGATTCACCCAAAGAACCTTGTCTGCCTATGTCCTCAGACCAACACAGCTACAACCTACACCCCTGTAATATGGAAGATATCGAATTCAGCCATTTGAAATGGAAACTGTACAACATGAAAAAGAAAGAAGCCAAACTCAACAACGACATATATTTTCTAAGCCTATGCAAGAAACACAACTTAATTCCCCAAGGACTAAACATCTACAATCCTCTGACTACTACACAACTCCAAATATGCTTCACAGCTATGCAGAAGAACTTTAGAGAAAATTAGAAATCATCCACTTCACCTACTCTACTCCAAAAGAAACCAACTCAGGAAGGAAATCACCACATACTACAGCAACTTAAAAGACAGAAATCCAATCATCTTCCCTAATAATATACAATGGATACAAAGAGACTACGAAAAACTTTCTACAATATTCATCCTACATAAAAAGAAGAAATAGAACAAATTACTCCAAGAACAAGCTCCCCAGCCTCAAACAACCATCAGAGGAACAACACCAACACCTTACAACATTCCAGCCTCAGACTTGGTGAAACTGAAAGCAAAAACCAACCCTCAAATATCATCAATCTCTTCACACACATGCTTACCAAAACTGAAAAATCTGTCCTTTCGAAAGGCCTAAATTTCTGTCCAGAAAAATATCCTAATACAATACTTCAATGTGGAGAACTAGAAGAATTCTTCCGATGCCTCCTCTTCAAGGAATATTTCCATGACCAAAACTGAATCCACTCCCAACAAATATATGTTTTTTAGCTCATTGAAGAGTTCCCTGCTAAGCCAAGCTGGTCTTCTGCCATAATTGCTAGTCTTCCTGTGTGTCAGGATGGTTTGTTCCTGCACCCCGAGTAAGGTTTTTTTAAAAATACAAGCAACTCTCCTGGACTCCTTTCTCCCTTAGACTGGCATCCCAGGGGATCTCACCCACTCTGAGTGAGTTGAAGTCTGCTTTTCTGAAGTCCAGGTTCTTTATTTTGCTGCTCTCCCTCATTCCTTTCCTCAAGATCCTGAACTCAGTGATATTGTGGTTGCTGCTGCCCAAGTTGCCATGTACTTCTACATCCCCCAACAATTTTTTCTATGTTTATGAGCAGCAGGTCAAGAAAAAACATGGCCCCTAGTTGTTCTCTCCAACACTTGCACCAGGAAGTTGTCCCCAACACTCTCCCAAAAATTCCTGGATTGCCTGTGCACTGCTATATTTCCCTCCCAGGAGATGTTAGGATGACTGAAGTCCCCTATGAGAACCAGGACCTGTGATCAAGAAATTTCTGGTAGGTGTTTGAAGAAATCCTCATCCACCACATCCTCCTGGTCTGGTAGTCTATAGCAGACCTCCACTGGGACATCACCCTTGTTACTCTCCCCTCTGACCCTAACTCAGAGACTTTCAACAGTCCTATCTCCAGTTTCATACTGGAGCTCTGAGCAGTAATATGGCTCTTTTACATACAGTGCAACTCTTCCTCCTCTTCTCCTCTGCCTGTTCTTCCTGAACAGTTTATACCCATTCATGAGAGTACTTCAGTCATACGAGCTATGACTCACATGATAAAAAATGTCCCTTGAACCTTATATTTTTTTCAGCCATATAGACCATAAAGAGGTATAATATGGCAGTCCACTAATCTAAAAATTAGTATTTTCCCTTGGGGAATAACGCTTGCAGTTTTACTTAGCAGAACACAATGACTTTTTACTGTTCTGCCAATACTTACAACTGCACTCTTGGATCATTTCCAAAAGAAAATTAAGTAAGAATGAATGCAACCTGATTAACCGATTTCCAGCCCCTAGGCTTTGTTGTAATCAATGAAAGTGTTCTTTTCTGTCCTGTGTCTTGGACCATTGGGAAAAAATACTATTTATAAAAAAAATATCCTCAGTGTGTAGGGAAGAGTGGAATCAATCAACAAGTAACAACACCTCTTCCATTATTTCTAACACAAATGTTGTAGTTATTAATGGGAATATTACTTAAAACCATCATATACTTATCAGGTCTAGATTCACAAAGAAGGTTGGTGGAGTTTAGCGTAAAGCCCACTGTTGAACATACCTAACTTTTAGGCTAAGTACAGATGATCAAAAAGCCTGAGGCAGAAGCGATCTAAGTTTTGTGCTTTACTCTAAGCACCCTAGTTTAGGTCAGGAGTGAACAGAACGGACATTCACCCTTTGGTGTGTGGGGCATGCAGGCTGCCTGCACTGACTGAGGCCAACAGTTTGGGGGTTCTCCTGCATGCCTTCCAACAGGCTGCCAAAGAATGCCAAACCCAGTGAAGTAGCTGGGCACCCCTAATTTCCTAGCATGGCCTTTGTCCCCAGCCCCACCCTGCTACCAGCAGCCAGCCATCAGCAGCGGCGGGAGGGGGAGTGGAGGCTCTGACCCTCCCTAGACTCAAGTCAGCATAGGTGGGGGGAGCCCATGTGGTGGTGGCCTCTGTTCCCCACAACTTTCTGACAGCTGCAGGCAGTAGGCAGGACTGGGGCCATGCTGGCTGTCAGCTGGGCCTGGCAGTAGGTGAGGGGTGCAGTGTGGAGGCCCCCGCTGTGCATGCCCCCATCCAGTTGTGCTGAGTTAGGTTAGGGCTGTGTCCAGCTGGGGCTGTGGCCAGTACACCCTCCACCCAGCCATCGCTGACTGCTAGCGCAGCTCTTAGCCCCACCTCCTGCCTGTAGCTGGCTCTGTGAGAGCTGCTCAGCCACAGCAGATGACCTCAGTCCAATGCTAGCGCACTGCCCTGTGAGGGGTAGTTAGTGGGGGCCTGCAAAGCAGCTTGGGATGCCAGGGGACCGTGACTCAATTTGAACTGGTAGGGGATCTGGTACAGGGGTCTGACATACCAGTCTAACCTAACTCGATTAAGCATGATATCACATTGTTTCAGGTATATTTTAGGTTGGGTTCTGCCATTTTTAAACCAGTCTATATGCACTGAACTTCTGTTTGGTTATGGGTATAGTCCAGTTTCTGAGCACTTATATCAGTTATGTGTCTATTTGAACCTTGCATTAGATGCCCTGCCACATAGTGGAATTCACAGCTTTGTGTTAGGTTTAGGTATCTAGTTTCCTGTTTACAATGCACGGGCAGAGTAGGGTACCTAAGGATGGTAGCCAATAGAAAATGTTGAGTAACATGGTTTTGAACACAGCACTGATACCTTTGGCAGAAAATTGTGTTCTTGGGTATATCTCCAAGAAATTCAAACTGAATCTTTCCCAAATTTCACTCACAATAGGCCTTATTAATACCATGCAGGATTATATTGCTGCACTGTAAAAGTAGGACATCTCCAAAGGTCAAAATCTAGTAAAATAAGATGGCACAGCTGGTATCCATGGAGAGAGTCATGTTTAGCATGCTTCAAAAATCTGGTGCAATTTGGAAGGATTTCTTGGAATATTTTAGTAACTAGATTGTTGCTCATTGTACCAGAGGCCTGGTGAGCAAACTGGGTGGCTGGAGTGGCATGGAGGACTTTCTGCTTGCCCCACTCCCCACTCTGTTCCCTACATGCATCTCTTTATTTATGCTCCCAGTATCCATACACAAACATCATACTTCTCTCCAGCTCTGTCTCTAACTCTGCTTCTCTCAAAGAGATATAATCATCACAGGATTTAGCTGGTGGTGTGCATCCCTTGCAGCAGAAACTTGGGTGCTAGGGTACCTCCACAGTGCACACAAGGTTAGGTGAGGATTTTTTTCAATACCAGTAACACCTACGTATTGGATTTAGGTACCTGAGTGCCACTTGTTAATATATTCCACTGAGTATTGAAAATTGTAATCTGTTGATGGCTTTTCTAACTGGAAAATAATTCTGAATGTTGAAATTTTATTTTTGAACCATCCCTGAGCAATGTGAATGTATCAGATTTTGAAGCCATTCTCATTTTATGATTTAATTTATGAAGTAAATTATAAAACATAGTCAAAGCAAGCTCCGCTTTTTAAAATGTCTACTTGTCATAAAAAAATACCTGCATCAGAACTGGGATTTTTGTAAAAGGCTGTGATTAGTTAAACAGCTGTCACCAGGATGGCAGCAATGAAAACCCATGAGAAAAATACATTTTTTTCTGTCTACACTTGCTCTTATCATTATCCCCCCTCTCCCTTTTTTGGGGGGATGCTCAGTCATAAATCATTCCTATACTCTTTTTTTGTACAGAAGGAAGAGAAGCAATTCTGGAGTAGAATGTCTGAACATAATATTCTACCAGGAACATTCTAGTCTATCTTTTGGTAAAAAAATCCTCAATGCAAACATGCCATTAATGTTTGTACCTGCAAAATATTTATGTATAAGGGGAAAAAAAATTGAGATTTGCAAAGTCAGCTAAAATATCTAACTACATAAAACATTAATTTTGATATGACTCACCTGGATTGTTCCTCTTGTGGCTTTGAAAATCTGAACTACTGGTAAAAATCATGGCAAGAAACATTAATCATGGCCTATTCATCCATGATTTTTCCCTACAGTTTTCCACTACAGTATAAAAACCACAATTCTACTTAACAAGTTACCTCTGCAAATACTCTGGTCTTCTGGTTTTGTCAATATTAGAAGCATGTTTTTCCCTTTTCTGGCTCTGGGGGAATGAGTAGAAAGCTCAGTTGGTTTTTATGCTAAGGTGTCTGGTTTTTTTTTTAAGTTTTTTTCATGATACCAAATGTTCTTGAATAACTAAACTAATTCAGGTTTCTTGGAGGGTTGAAGGAAATTACCCACAGATTCTCATTTTACACATACAGATCTTGATTATTGTTGCAGGTGATGGAGTCAAAGGCAATCCAACAGTTATATGGTTTAAAAAGATACTTACATTTTTTAGAGGGTAGAAGCAGCAAGTAAAAAAGCTATCAACTACTTAGAAACCATTTCCTGGGGAACAGTTATTGCTAAAGATTTAAGGAACTGTAACTTGGGTATATTTTAGGTACATATAATTATTTAACTATATACTTTCTTGCCTGTAATTTAAAGGAAGACTTGGAGTATCCAACCACTGATAATGTCTAAGGCCATGATTCTCAACCAGGATGATGTGAGATCCTTTTACGGGTGTTGCAATGTTACATGTGCAAATACCTACACCTAGCTCACAAGGTGAACTCAGAGATTTTATATATGACATTGGCAAGTTGTTTAATGATTCTGTGTCTCAGTTTCTCTTACGTAAAACTGGGGTTCATGTTGCTACTAAAAAACCCAAAAACCAAAACAAAAAATGACCTTGAGCTGCTACTGTTCAAAAGAGGATGAGGGAGGAGTCAGAGACTAAGTCAATGGAGTTAAACAGGCAGTCATTAGTGATATATTATTTTCATAATTGCTGACAGATTTGTAAAGGCAATATTTGAAAACCTGCTTGGATGTGCTTAGATCACTGTCAATGCACAGAAAAAAAAGCTAACATGGAAACCTCCATTCCCATGTGGGTGGTAAAATGTCATTGCACCTCACCTCTAGCTTGTGGACGGCCTATTCAGATAACTGTCTTAACTGGAAGCAGACAAGATTCCAAGGGTGCTAGTAGTGATTTGATGCAAATCAAATCAAGATACCAAGGGTGCTAGTAGTGATTTGAAGGAAATCCTTAGACGAAGGGGTAGCAGTGGACGTATACTTTCTGGACTTCAGGAAGGTCTTCAACACTGTCTCTCACCCCATTCTCATTAAAAAACTAGGGGACTGTGGTGTTGACACCTACACAGTCAAATGGGTCGCTAACTGGCTGGAGGGTCACATCCAGAGAGTGGTGGTCGATGGGTCATTTTCGACCTAGAGGGATGTGGGCAGTGGGGTCCCCCAGGTCTAGGTCCTTGGACCTGCACTGTTCAACATCTTCATCAGTGACTTGGACGAGGGGGTAAAAAGCACCCTATTCAAATTTGCCGATGACACTAAGATGTGGGGGGAAGTGGGCATGCTTGAAGGGAGGAACAGGCTGCAATCAGACCTAGACAGGTTACAGGGGTGGGCAGATGAGAACAGGATGGGTTTCAACACTGACAAGTGCAACATGCTGCACCTGGGAGGAAGAACCAGCAGCATACCTACAGGCTGGGGAACTCCCTTCTTGTCCGTGCAGAGGCAGAAAAGGATCTTGGAATCATTATTGATGCCAAAATGAACATGGGCTGACAATGTGGGGATGCGGTCAGGAAGGCCAACCGCACCTTGTCATGCATCCACAGATGCATCTTGAGCAGGCCCAAGGAGGTGATCCTCCTCCTCTATGCGGCACTGGTCAGGCCGCAGTTGGAGTACTGCATCCAGTTCTGGGCGCCGCACTGCAGGAGGGATATGGACAGCATGGAGAGGGTTCAGAGGAGGGCCACCCGCATGATCAGGGGGCAGCAGGGCAGGCCCTATGAGGAGAGGTTAAGGGACCTGAACCTGTTCAGCCTCCACAAGAGAAGGCTGAGGGGGGATCTAGTGGCCTGTTACAAAGTAGTCAGGGGGGACCAGCAGGCATTGGGGGAGTCCCTGTTCCCCCGAGCACTACCAGGAGTGACTAGAAATAATGGTCACAAGCTTGCAGAGGGTAGATTTAGACTAGACATCAGGAGGCGCTACTTCACAGTCAGGGTGGCTAGGATCTGGAATCAACTTCTAAGAGAAGTGGTGCTGGCTCCTACCCTGGGGGTCTTTAAGAGGAGGCTAGATGAACACCTTGCTGGGGTCGTTTCACCCCAGTGCTCTTTCCTGCCATGGCAGGGGGTTGGACTTGTTGATCTGTCAAGGTCTCTTCCAACCCTACAAACTTCGAAACGATGATGAGGATAGCTTTAGTATAGCAAGATAACTATAGGGCAATATACATAGTTCTTTCCTACATCTGGTCATGGATCAATTAAAAAAAACTCCGTCTCTCAGGAGCATCTGTTTTGCAGAAGAGAAAGCAGGGGGTGCCATTAGGAGGAAGGATCTGATTTTTGCAAGGCTTTATGCCAATTACATTTTGGAGAGCAGGAGGAGCTTTTTTTTTGTCACTCAGCCTCCATTGTACATAGCCTCTTCAAGGAAGCAGACGCTTGGCTGACATTCTGTCAGTTCAACTGGTCCCAAGACAAACAGAGAGCAGTTGGAGAATAGCATTGCCAGCACTCCTAAATTACTAAGACCATGTTATATCGAGCACATATATTGAGCCTATCAGGGGAGCTCATAATAGCCTAGCATGATGCCACTTGTCTTTCATAAGTATCATTTTACTCATGGACCCCAGAGAGAAGGCATAATTTTCTAGAAGAATAGGTAGTATTCTAAAAAAACAGAAACTCTTGAAATCCAGTCTAGCCCTGTGCGATCACAGGCAAGTCATTTTTATGGTCTCCCTCAGTTTGTCTAATCATCATTGTCTGTACAGTGACACTTTTAACACTTTTTTGCCTGGAACATGCAACAAGTTGTCAGAACCCATTGTTCATATGCCTATAGTACAGTAGAGGATTCCATAATTTGATACAGAAGGCACAGTCTGTCAACCATTTTGTAAGTAGGTCATGTAAGTAGGTCACGAGTGGAAAATTCCAGAGCCCAGTGACTATATATTAATGACCTAGAAAAAGTTCCCGCCAATCTTATGTAAATTTGTACCCCACTATTGGACTGTTCTAAATTATTCCTACCTGGCGGCCAGTGATTGGCTTGCTAGCCGTATAAGAGGTTGAAGCAGTTTCCGCCCAAGTTGGAGAACTCCACACACACCTCGTGGAGAACTCTGAGTACACTGTGGAGCCTAGCAAACTCCACGCGTGTTTCAGAGAGAACTTAGCAGCCTGATCAACCACTAAAGACTCCCCGTCACTGACCCAAGGGGGCCTAGCACACCCCCACCCAAGACGTAAGACGACTGCTGGCTCGAACACCACGAACACCCCGAACACTTCTGCAGACTGACCAAAGAAACTTTGTAATTTCTGCCTGACTTAAGTTTAGTTTACAACTGTAATCGAAGCAAGCTTCTGACCTGCACTGTACGAGCAGTGTAAGTAAACAATCTTTTTGCTTAACCAAAACGCGTCAGTACCTGATTCCACTCCAAGCGTCACAAGTACCCGCCCGCCGACTAGGCCTCCTAAGGCCCCGAACCCCGTGCCGCGGCTCTCGGCGGCGACACAAGTCTTATGACACGGTATGAATATTATATTCCAACATGTCATTTATTTCTAATATCCTTGCTTCCTAAAATCACTGTGGCAATTGTGCTAACAAAGAATATTTGATATGCACAAGACTTGGATACTTCAGAATATCAATGGAAAATAACAGGCACTGTAAAGGCCCTTGGTCATGCTGTGATAGTTGGTTGTGTCAATGTTTCCATGCTGAGCTTCAGCTTTTTAATTCAACCCTTACAAATGCAGCTCAAGTTAAAATTTGCCATAAAATAGAGAAAATTCAGTTTGGCATCGATTAAAAAGGAAGACCTAGCAACATCATAATGTGAAACAATCACTGCTGGTGGTTTGAAAACTAGAAAAAGGATGCAATTGGTATCTATCTTCAGTAGCATATGTAAGGCAATTACTTGCTGGTTTTTATATACCCCAATTCATCATTCTCTGAAACTGTGATTGCCAAAAGCAATTTCATGGCTATAATTTTCATTCTGTCACCTAAATAATGCTTTCATTTTTACCTCCAGAATGCGCATAACAAGAGACCATTACATGACAGTGATCTTTGGCCAGGGGGAGGTATATGATATTAGCTAACATTTAAACTCTGAGCATTTAGAGTTAGCTCATTAGAATTGAAAGCCTAAGATCTGCTGCTGGCACTTTTGTCTACAGTGGGTTAAACAAAACGTTGAATGTTTTTGATGTGCTCCAAATCCATAGTTGCATCTTGCAGTTTGAGCCCATCTCTAACACAAGTTAATAGAGAAGATAGAATTCTGCTCATCTACAATTATGAAAGCAAATCTTTGTCTTGTATACCTCTAAAATTCCAACATATTCTGTACTATCGTGAGTTGCTGGCTTCCACCTGTATTTCTGCTGTATACAGTTCTTCCATAGTCCATACTATTAGAGACTATTGTAAAAAAAATGGTTGCTAAAGAGCAAACAATGATTCTCTTGGCACTCCACATTCATTATGGCACTTGGACAAACTCTGAATGCATGCACTTTTGCTTTTTGTGTGCTCTCCAAGGAGACAAGAGTTAGTATTAACATGTCATCTCATTTTGTTTGGCAGGTTTCTATGTAGTCCCTTACCATGAGTTCACTTCCTACAGATTGGATTACTTATGTTATTAAGGTCTGCTTCTGGTTTCTGAGAAGCAGTATATCGATTGATCGATCAATCGATTGATCAGGATGCTGGGGCTGGTGGGGGCAGCCATTGATGGGACTGGGAGAGAGGGCAGGGGTTAAGGGGTATTCACAGGGGCTGGGGAAGCAGGCAGCAGATGGGGCCTGGTGGGGGTCCCCCTATGGTCCCTGCCCCCCTCCTCCAGCCCCCCGCCCCCCACTTATCAGCACAGAGCCCAGGTCCAGCTCCCTGTGGAGTCTTTGAATCGATTCAGACCTTTTAATTGGTCTCCCAATTCAATTCAGATTTGGAGATTTGGCCACTGAATCAGGCCAAATCTCCTCCAAATCAAATCAGCAACCAAAGCTTCACACGGCCATAATATATATTGTCATACTCTGTTTTGGACAAGCTTCCTTCATTATAATATTCTTCTGTATGAACTCTAATAAGTTACTTCCTTCTTCTATCGTGTTGCTTGTGCTTCCAGTCTTTCAGAGATATATCTTGACTTGGGTCACTAAAATAATCCTTTGCAACTCTTCTTTCAGCCGATCCTTACTACATTTTTCTGCTTCAGCCTGTGGATTTGTGATGACTCAGAATAAATAAAAAAGAAAAGCAAGATTATTTATACAGGTAACCCTTGCCATTCATGGGGGATACGTTCCCATGATCCCCGTGAATGGCAAAATCTATGAATAGGGCACTGCATTCATGAACACAGTGCCCTTTGTGGGCACGGCTCTGGCAGAATTGGAGCGGTGGGAGCCCAGTGGCAGCAAGCATGGAGCTCCAGTAAGTGTTTAAAGTGTATTTAAAATGCAGGTCCAGAATTTGTGAATATTTGAAACCACGAATGCTGAACCACGAATGCTGATGACACTAAGAGGTGGGGTGAGGTGGGCACACTTGAAGGGAGAGAGAGGCTGCAACTAGATTTAGACAGACTACAAAAGTGGGCAGATGAGAATAGGATGGGGTTCAACATAGACAAATGCAGGGTGCTGCACCTTGGGAGAAGGAATCCACAGCCTACATACAGGCTGGTGAGTTCCCCTCTTGAAAGCACAAAGGCAGAAAGGGATCTTGGAGTCATTATTGACTCCAAGATGAACACGAGCCATCTATGCCAGACCACAGCCAACAAGGCCAGCCATACCTTGTCATGTATCCAAAGATGCATCTCAAGCCAGTCCAGAGAGGTGATACTCCCCCTCTATGTGACATTGGTCAGGCCGCAATTGGAGTACTGTGTCCAGTACTGGGCTCTGCACTTTAAAAAGGATGTGGCCAGCCTGGAAAGAGTTCAGAGGAGGGCTACCCATTTGGTCAGAGGGCAGCAGGACAGGCCCTATGAGGAGAGACTGAGGGACCTGAGCCTCGGCAAGAGGAGGCTGAGGGGGGACCTGGTGGCTGCCTACAAACTCATCAGGCGAGATCATCAGCAAATAGGAAGAGCCCTATTCTCCCCAGCACCACCTGGGGTGATGAGGAACAATGGTAATAAGCTGATGGAGAATAGGTTTAGGTTAGAGATCAGGAGGCAATATTTTACAGTTAGGGTGGCCAGAATCTGGAAGCAACTTCCCAGGGAAGTGGTCCTTGCCCCTAACTTGGGCAAATTCAAGAGGAGGTTGGATGATCACCTGTCTGGGGTCTTGTGAACCCAGCATTCATTCCTGCCTGTGGCAGGGGGTCAGGCTAGATGATCTGTTCGGGTCCCTTCTGACCCTAGCTATTATGAAACTATAAAACCCGTGAATACCGAGGGTTTCCTGTAATTTATTCTTTAGTGCATCTACTATGATCATGCAAGCCATAATTACATTCATACTGGAGAGACAAAAGAGTCATTGTTGATAAATACAGGAGTCTCATCACCTACAACTTTTCAGATCCAGGAAAAGCTATTTGGCTGTATAAGCAGCAGATAGTTTTTATTTTTCATAGGGCCAAACTCCACGGGGGAACAAACACATTTACTGAAGTAATTTCTTATGAAGACAAGGCTGTAAATCACAGATTAGCAATCATGCTCAAGGCACTACAGATCTTAATGGCCCTGCAGGACTTATTTGGAGAAGAATGGAAAAAAGTCTGGGGTTTGCCTGTTTGCTTCCTGGATTAGCCTGTGAGGAACAGGTTATTGGAAAGGGAGACTCAGGGCCTAATTCATCACTACCCTGCACCTTATAGTCACTTATACTTAGTTTGCACTGATGTGTTTTACCTACACTGTGCATAGGTGTGTAATTAGGTTTAGGGGACAGCAACTAGAGCAAATTGCATTAGTTCAAGGCATCTGATGTCTAGGTGGGAGAAGCAAGAAACCAGATGCCTTCACTTGGGCCTGTGGCCCCCATGGGTCTAATATCTACTCTATGAATATGATAACACAAGGTTCAAGACTGTGGTGATTCAGGCCACAGGTGTCCAATAGGGGCTGATGAAAGTTTTCAATCACCGAGGAAAATTTACAGCAACCAGGGAATAGGAAAGAGTCAAAGGGGTTGGTCACCTGCCTATCTATCCCTTCCCACAGCAGGCATTTCCCTTGTGAAGGTAGCCTTCAAAATACAAACCAGTTCTGAGGACCAAATTATTTATTACAATGATTGTTCTCCAATTAAAGACACAAACATTCCATGATGTCATAGGTTTACCTGTCCAACTTTCAAGTAGCAGAGATCCACACTCCAATGGCTGCCCCAGTGAGAGAGCCAGGGCAAGCCATGGGCCCCTAGGCCAGATGCTGAATAGATGCCCCACTCTCAGTTTTACTAGTACTCCTGACAACATTGTGGGAATAAGTAAGAATATTCTAATCCACTACCACAGTATCAATACCTAGTGAGATAAAGTGGCCAAGCATCAGCATTTAGGGTGAGATATCTCAGGCAAAATGCAAGAGAAATGAGGAAATGGGGCACCCATTAAACATATTCTTCACTTAATAGGGAGTGGGGAAGTAGCTTCCCTCTCGTGGCTTTCATGTAGATTTGAGGTTCTGAAAACCTTGCTCTTATCCTCCTCTTCATTAAAATACTGTCCCTAAAGAAGAACAAAGAAGGATGCAACCCAGGAAATGATTCACATACACAGACATGCTGAAGATGAAAAATAAAGGCAATAAACAAAGATTCAGATATCTAAGTGAGATCTGTCAGTGTTCAGATTTTAGTGTTTTCAAGAGCTAGAAAGTCTGAGCTTCTCTATTAATTTCCCACAAAGCTAGTTCAGTTATTTTCTTCTACCCTTTTACCCTTGGGCTTTTAAGGATACAGTCATTTTTAGATATGCCTAACAATTAGTTTTTAACACAGTTTTACAGTGCAAAGAGCCAGATGCTGAATACCACAGACAAAAAATTATCTCTTGTCTCTTGTCTCAGCTATACTGCTTACAGGCAATGTCAACTACTGGACACTGATGGTGCAATCCAATGTCCATCTTTGGACATACACGAATGCTTACAAACTGTGAGGGCAGGTAAAGGCTCTTTGGCCCTTCGGCTCCATAATGCTGTGTTTTCTCTAAGTAATAGCGTGAACAGTCTATAAAATTAGGCACTGGATTCTTAATTGCAGAGAGCTATTGGAAGCATGAATCATTGCAGAACTTTCATTTGATTACCTCCTTCCCATACCTTTAATAATTATGCAGCCATGGGCTGCAGAAATATTAGGGTTTTCATTTTTAACACTTGATTAAATCAGCCAAAATAAGAACTCAAATCTTACTGAGGCAATGATTGTAAGATGCAGTATTTTTTCCCAAGGAGTACTGAGAGAAAGTGTCTCAAATTTGGCAATTAGAAATAACGGGAAATAGAAAACTCAGTAGGCTTTCTGCTAAAAATCCTCCTTTATGACATATGCTTTAGTTCTTTTAATAAGGATAGAATATGAGAAAAATTTAGCTTAATTGGAGACTTTAGTCAAAGCCTGCTGATGGCTGATAAGAGTTCATGAGAGAGAACTTTTCGGAGATGAGCTGAGGCCATTTGTGGTAAACCTAGGAACTTACAAAATCTTGTGAGTCTTTTCTTAAAGAGCAAAGCAGTTCTGCAAAAAAACCTCTGGGGACAGAAAGCCCCTTGTCCAATTGCCCCCAAAGGCCTATTCAGAAAAGACTAGTCCTTGGTAGACCACTTTGTTTTTATAAGAGTCTCTTCCAAAAAGTATCAAGTTCTGGTTTTAGCTATAGAGTGTGATGAATAGAGGAACCTAGGGACTATTTTCAAAGGTTAGCTAGACCAGATCCTTTTCTAGATCTATTTTGCATGATGTCACCCACTGTCCAAATCTGAGGAGGTAGGCAGAAATTTAATTGGGGAGCTGAAGTAGGTAAGAGAAGATATCTTTTCAGAATGAGTAACTGGCTTTAGAGGTGTTATTTATAAAGAAAGAAATGGAAAGAAACAGCTAGTAATGCTGATACAAACAGGAGGCTGTTATGAACCACAAGGAGCTAAGAGTAACATATAATAAACTTCAAGAGTCTACACTTGTATACACTTCCATCTCAGAGCAATTTGCAGACATTTGGTTTCTCTTTATGCAGTAGGAAAGTTATTCTCAGTTCTTTAAATAACCCTTTTCCCTATAATGCCGTTAAGAGAGTTGAGATCATCTAGGGCATATATACATGTGATCTGGAGTGGAGTAGGGGGCACTTCAATTAGAGCAGATCTGGGAGCCACTCTAAAGTGCCTGCAGCGTCACGTGTATTCAGCAACCTGTGCTTCAAAATGGCGGTGGGGAGCTTTAACTAAAGCTCATTCTGGTTGCTGTTGCTTTTGGTATACAGGCTGCTGGGGTCTGTGTTCTGGAAGGCTGATGCTGGAGGGCTCTGAGAGCTGCTCTAATTAAAGCTCCTACAACATCACATGCATTCACTGTCCTGTGCTTCAAAATGGTGGCAGGGGTGCTTTAACTAAAGCTTATTCAATGAGCTTTAGTTAAAGTGTCCCTGCCACTATTTTGAAACAAAGGGATGCTGAATACATGTGATGCGAAGGCTGCTGGAGCACGCTAATTAGCATGCTCCAGCAGACTTGCAGCAGACTCAGTTAATAGAGTCTGCTCTGAGACATGTTAATTAGCAGGTGTTGGAGCACAGGTCTGTCACGTGTATCGGTAGAAAAACAACTTGGATCTGTGTTCAATGGCAAAAGTTCAGAAGGGTTTATTATCCTGGGACAGTATACCAGTTGGTCTGATTAACAGTCAGTCTAACTTAATGAAACTTGTCTTTGAAGGTAGAGACACTGTATGTTATTCACACTCCCCTAGGTCTCTATGATGGATAGGTCTATCAACCCTTGTATTTATACTTGCGTGCTGCCCCCCAGCCTCATGCCCATTCTTATCTTTATCTTTGTCAGCCTGTTCATTTCTACTTGGTTTTTTTTGCCAAGTTTACATGCCCGCACTTTGGTTCTTGTTATCTCTGCCTCATTAGTGAGTTTATACTTTTTACATTTTTCCTTAAGTTTTTCAGCAACTGTTGATGTAGTCCTTTCAGTGTCTTTATTTTTTCTCTCTTTCTTATCAGGTTATCCAGCAGTCATGAGATTCC
The DNA here is from genome assembly GCF_030867095.1 of Alligator mississippiensis. Classification (NCBI taxonomy): domain Eukaryota; kingdom Metazoa; phylum Chordata; order Crocodylia; family Alligatoridae; genus Alligator; species Alligator mississippiensis. Next base: position 335,577,844 of record NC_081824.1, on the reverse strand, counting down.
TTTCTCCCATTCTGCTTTTCGTGACCATAGCTTGTTATAGTTTGGCATATCTATGGTCTAGTGCAGGGCTGGGCAAAAAGGCCCGCAGGCCTGATCCACCCTGCCAACCAATTGGATCTGGACTGTGGGCAGGCAACACAAATTGATTGTATCTAGCCTATGGTTGCCCCCACAACACTTTGCATGGGACTGAACCCTGCTTGCTTCCACCCTGGGCAGCCCATGCCACCCTTCTGTCCATATGCACCTGACACTCCTTCCTTGGCTAGTGTGCAGCTACAGCTGCATAGGTATTGCTCAGCTCTTCCCCATCTCCAGTGATCCTTCTCTTCCTCCTGCCCCTTCTGTACCACTCCAGGCAGTGGGGAAGCTGCATTTGGGTGGCTCCTTCCCCAATGTGTGGGACTTCCACCAACTCCGCCTGCCTGGCATGATGAGCAACAGGTTCCATGGGCAGGGGTATATCAGGAGCGGATCATGGCTCTGTCGTGGGCCCCAGTTCTGAGCTGTCACTACTCCATGATCCTGGCCTCACCCCTGGCCCCAGCCCCATCTGTCCATCCATCCTGCTCCCAGATGCCACTCCTTGCCCACCCGTGGCCCCATCCCATCCATCTGGGCAGTCTCCATGGAGACCCTGGGATTGCCGGGTGGTGGCAGCGCAGGGCCAGGCCCAGGGCAGAGTCACTTAGGAAGATTTAGTAAGCTGTTTTGGGGGGGGAGGGGTGTGGGTGCTGACCAGCCCAGGATGGGGGGCGGGGGCAGTGCTGATCTGCCTGGTGACAGCTCACAAAAACTTCCTAAGTGGCCCTCTAGCTCAAATAACTGCCTGCCTCTGGTTTAGCACAACCAGAACTCCTACAAATGGGTTGGATACACACTTGGCTGGGATAGTTTAGTCAGGGGCAATCATACCTTGAGCAGGGAACTGGACTTAGATGGCCTTGTGAGGTCCATTCCAATCCTTCCTATGATCTCATGAATGATTCAGCATGTCTTCTTATTTTTTAAATGTATGCATCTTAAACAAAGCAAAAATAAAACACCTATTTCAGAAACAAAATCTCTTCTATTTTTAGATGTGCCCGCTACATGGTAGTTATTTTCCAAGCACTAAAGAAAATGATCCCTGCTCCAGTCTAGTCTATATGAATAATGAGTTAGGTATATTACAACCTGAATTTTCTTTAAGTACTTGCCTTGGAAAGACAATGTGAGCCAGTAGGTAAATGACATTTCATTAATCTTGTTACGTCAATGACAAATGGGTAAAGCACAAATGCATCATTCTCAGAACTGTTACCAAACTTCAGTTCTCAAGTGTCCATGAAGTGCCACTTTTTTATTACTAGGTAGTAAAACACATGACATAAGTGTAAAAACATTGTAAAAATGAAAGGACACTATGACTTTTTTTTTTCTTGGGTTACCTACAAGATGCATTCACTGATTTCCATATTTTGGAGAAATCTCAGAAAGTTAATGCAAACTACTTTACGGTGTGAATTTAAAGTCCCTTAAATCCCTAGACAGGTGCTTTCACTGAGAAATAAAGTGGCCTTAATCACCTTCTGAATTAGACTAAATCAAATTGAGGCCACTTCTGAAAGAGCACATCCACATAGGGAGCTAATGAACTTCAAATAACGTACTTTGAATTGACACCTTGTTGAGTGTCTCTGTTAAGGCATTGATCACATTTATAACTTCTAAGAAAGCATGTCTACAGCACAGAACTCTTGATGGCTTCACAGTGTGTTCTGTGGAAAAAAGGTTAAAAAGTTGGGGCCTTTCACCTTACACTATGAGCCACATGAATATTGATGGGTTTTAGTGCTAACTCAATACTGGAGCTAGCATTAAAACCATTGTACTACAAGCCAGCAGAGCCTGGAGGACTGAAAGTAAGAATCCCTACCTGTAGCAAAATCCCCAGTTTTTCTTTTTTTTTCTTTTAAAATGCATTCCCTCCCCTTCCCCAACCATTTCTGACTTTTTCTTTCCCTCTCTATTCCCTATAGATAAATATAAGTGGACTAAGACATAGGATAAGCTTCAGCATTTTATTTTGGTAGCAAGTTGTATTTGTTTTGTTTTTTCTCCTTCTTTATATTGTATAATTATTATGTTTATATTGATTTTTACTGTTCTATATTACTGTTTTACTGGTACTATATTATTTAGGCCTACATATGTAAGTTAGTATAAGTCACGTCAAGTTTCCATTTTGTTTGTCAAGTCTCCATCCTGTCCCCAGGCCCAGTTGTGTAACCCATGACTCACACCTACCCCTCCTATGTAACTTGGTTCCTGAATGACTGGGGATAAATGAGTGTGCTTGAGAGACAATGGCAGTAGGTCTAAAAATAGCTCCCTCTGAATAATCGAACCATCAACACCAATACCTGGACCAATGACCCAGCCCTTGGAACCACCCTCAGCATTCAAGAAACAAAAGATAAAGCAAGCCACCATTGTTCCAGGCTGCACATGCTCAGTAAGAACACCTGGAGCCCTCTGGGACAGGACTAACATTGCCTGGACAGGCCCTCCCCATAGGAGATCAGAGATAGTCTGCCCCATAAAAGGGGTCGTGAAGACTGACTCTTTGGGATGTCCTCTTCATCTGGACCAGCATCATGCCACACCACCTATCCACCCAGAGGCCCTGTCAGTGATCCCTCTCTGGACAACACCTACTGGACAAGGACAACTTTCCAGCCTGGATAGGTAGCTATAACTCCCTACCCCCTATTCAACCAAGGACTTAGACTCTGCTTCTCTTCTCCACCTGGACTCCAGCCCTTCCACTGAGTCTCTTTCTCCTGTTGCCATTGTGAGTGCTTGTGTATGTGTATGTGTGTGTATCTGTGTGTGTGTGTGGGGGGGGAACCAATAACTTCATGGGGCTGTGTAGTGTGTTGTCTTTTGTTGCAGAGCACCGAGGCGCTCTGCTTCTAAAGAGGAGAAACTGCTAGAGAAAAAGCCCTAGCAGGGAATAAGGAGCCCACCTGCGGGTTGCCAAGGCAACTGGAGGCAGCAAATGACCCACACCTGCCAGCAGTCAGCTGGCTGTAAGGGGCAAGGCCTGGCTCTTATAAAGGCCAGGAGCTGAGGACAGGGCAGTCCCATGCCAACTGACAGAGGAGAAAGGCCTGGAACAATGATGTGAAGAGAAGCCTGACTGCAGGTACAGCTCAAGCTGGGTAAAAGATGGCAGCTCTAGGATGTCTGAGCCATGTGATTTAGCTGGGCGGCTTTAAGTTATGTTGTAGCCTAGGGGCTTGTGTGTTGCTTTGTTGTTGTATCACCCGTGGTTTGGGTGAAGCTATAAGGGGTTGGAGGAGGCCTTATAGGGGACCCACAGTAGCGTGGGGACCCCAGTGCCAGTAAGGGTGCGGTGTGCAGGGTGCATAGACCCCAGCCCCAGGAGGGGCACTATTGAGAAGCCCCAGTGCGGGAATAGCGAGCCCCAGAGAGGGGGCACTATTGAGAAGCCCTAGTGTGGGCATGGTGAGCCCCAGAGAAGGGGGCAGCAGTGCAGAGAAGGCCCCAGAGAAGGGGGCAGCAGTGCAGAGAAGGCCCCAGAGAGGGCGAGTGTATATGTGACAGACAAATGTCTATCCCAACTGCGAGGCTTGGGGCATGGTATAAGGGGTGGTTGGAGCCATGCATAGCCCATAAGGCTAGGGTGCCCGGGGATTACCCATCATACAGTGGGACCTGTGAGGGGCCCGGGAGTCCACGGGGACAGAAGTCACAATGAACCATGTCTAAGAAGACATAAGGCAGCCTCCCAAACTTATTTAAACAGCAAAGACGTGGCGGGCAAGAATTAGAGGGTGCCCTTGGGCCGACTTGGCATGGAGAGAGGGGGCTTAAGGAGATCACAGCCCTCCTGTAGGACCCCACCATGACACTGTTTAATAAACCTGTTGTTTTGAAACCCCAAGTTGGGTTTCTGTCTGTTTCCTGACTGTTTCCTCCTTGCCACCACTTATCTTTCCCCCCCCCCATATCTCAGCTGTCTGCCCCAATCTGCCTTAAGTAACCTCAAGCCTCAGTTCTTCAGCCAGCTTTTCTCTCTAGTCTACCAGTTCTAACCCTGGTTCTGGCAACTTTCACTCCCTACACTTCAATTCTCTCTCTCACCTTAACCTTCCCCCAAGTATCCCAAGTACCCCAAGCACACACATACATACCGTGCCATCCACGTTAGGAACTTATCTATGCGTAGGTGGGTTGTATGTGTGTGAGCTGGTGTGTGTGTATAAATATATGGAATTGTGTGTATGATATATGAATTAGTAATCTGTGTATGTGTACTGAGTGTGTGGGTATGGACAATTGATTTTTGTCTAACTTCTGGGGTGTATAGTGTATGTACTTGAATTGGTGATAGGTATGCATGTGCCTAGGCTGGTTTGGATGTGTATGTGCCTGAGCTGGTAGTGTGTGTGTGCATCTAACGAATTTGTGTGTTTTGTATATGTGCAATTGTGCCACACCCTTCTGTCTAACAGCGCAATATTGAGATCCTGAGAGCTGGCCTGACCCCACAGGGCAACATACCCACCTCCCTTTCTGGGCTTCCTCCTTGGAAGAGCCCCAGGAGGCAGGGGCCAGTTTCCCCCACTCCCAGCACTCCCCCCTGCCTCCAGTCTGCCCCCAGGACAGACAGTGTAGGCAGCCACAAGTAAGCAGGGGGCATGGTGACAGTAAGCAGGGATCTGGGGTGCTGGGGGAGGGGGCAGTGGGCCCAATCTGGGACAGCAGGGAAAGGGGGCACATGGGGTGTTTGGACTAAGGTGTAGCCTAGAATGGCTGCACCTTAGGGCAACAGGAGCTGGGCAGCACAGAACAAAGATCATCCTGCCCTGTAGTGGTGTATATTTGAGCTGCATAATAACTGTTTAAAACCAGTTTCAGGTGTTAATGTGCAGACAATCCAGGGGTTAAGAGCTCCAGGAGTCACCCGGAATTATCATGTAACAAGGCCTTTACTAAACATCTCTTTTTTTTTTTTTTTTTTTTCATGCCTTCATTCATTCGTTGCAGTCAGTACTGTAGCTACACTCCTGTTGGTATCTGGACAGATTAAAGCTAGCCCAAGTATATCTTTACCTGTCTCAATCATCTCCAATTTTTCCTAGGGGGCTTGCACACATGAGTAGGTTTGTTTCAATTAATCTAGTTTTCATGTCATTCTATCTCCCTCAATGTGATAAGATGTTTCCTGTAACTCTTTTATGCGTGACATGCCCAAAAATTCATAATTGCAAACATACACTAGAGTGTGCCTCATAAGAATTCTATGCCCTTGACCTCTTAGTACTAAATTATAGCAGGGGGTACTGGTGTGTAATAGCTAAAGTTGTCTACTTTAATATATTTTACTAAATTGTAAATTTTAATACATTCTTTTTTATCTCTCTTATAATTTGATATGCTTATCGTAAGCAATATATTCTGTCTTCTGACTTCCAGTTAATCATTATTTCTTATATTTTTAAAGTTTGTAGTTACTTTGTAATCATTATCCTTCATGAAGTATCATTTGTATTCCAATAAAATTTATTTACTGTTCAAATCTTCTGTGTGGTTCATAGCTGTCTGGATCCAGTAGCATCAGGAGAAGGATCCAGAGGCAGAACTGAAGACATTGGTAAATTTGCTGTTGCTGGTGTGCTTGGGGGCAAGGTAATAGGGGAAACCATTAAAGTATTGGTTAAGGTACTTTTGAATGTGTAAGGGTAACTGCTGACTCTCTCCCCAATTGCCCTCCCAGCTGTTCCTCACTTGACAACAGCAGATGCATCCACCCAGTACAAGGCCACGGGTCTCCCTTGTGAAATCTGCTGTACTGGGAGGTGAAGAAAGAGTTTGGTGTTAAGGAGTGACCCCTCTGATCATCTTTCTTTCACTGCAGCATGCACTCAGTTGTTCAAGAAGGTTCCCACAGCTCTTTGGAAGAGACAGTTTGAAACATTATGTCACTTCATTTGCATCTCTCCTCCCAAAATGTTTCATGTTATTTATTGCTTTACAGTTTGGGGATATGGGACTAGGTATTCAGAAGTTTTCAAGTTACTCACTTTTTACCATTTTTGTGCTTTTGTTATTCATTTATATTTGCAGTAAAGTTTTAGTCTTATAAGTCTCTGTGTGTTTTCAATCAATGTACTAATTGCTGTACTCATTTTCAACACTTTTCCAGGTCAGCCACAATGAGTTTGTGTCAAACTGTAGAACTTCCTTTGTGCAGGTCACCCCAAGGCCTTGGCTAGAACTCAAGATCAAAATCCCACTCCAAGTTTTGCAAGCTCTCCCAACCACCAACCCCTTCTTACAGGTCATGCTTTCAGTGTTAAAATTAAAACTAAATGTGCACTGAACACAATGCTTGTATCCCTGATCCGTGAATTCAAGCTACTTGCTGGAGTTCTTTTCAATGTTTAACATCTCCACCACAAATACAAATCTACTAGAACACAAAAGCAAATTCCCATGCCCTGGGTCAACCCAGACTGGCCCCATGACCCAAGGTGAGCCGCTCTGTTTGGTGTCAAAAACTTGAAACAGTGACAGGACTGACTACTGGGGTCAGGTAGGAATTCCAGGCTTTGCTCCACAGCTACACTTTGCATAGCCAGTATCAGAGCCCTACCCAGCTCCTGGTGTTCCCCCTCTTGCTGTGGAATACCCTCACCCACCTAACTTTGGGGACATTCAACAGTCAAGTTTTGGGTGTGTACCCTAACTTCTGATGGGTCTGCCTACAGGGTCACCTGGCAATCCCAGGCTTTGTCCCACAGTTACACTGCCTGCCACTTTGCACAGCCAGCATCAGAGCCCTGTCCCACTCTTGGGGTTCTCCCTTCTTGCCATGGCATGCCCTTACCTACATAACTTTCAGGGCACTCAACAGTCAAGTTTCAGGTGTGCATTCTGAATTCCGGTGGGTCTAGTTACTGGGGTCACCTGACAATCCCAGGCTTTGCTCCACGGCTAGACTACCTGCCACTTTGCCCAGCCAGCATCAGAGCCCCAGCATGTGGAAACAGGTCCTGCAAGGGCTGTAGGGGGGTGGACTGATTGATGACCAAGCAGCAATGGCTTTCAGTGAAGCTCCACACAGATGTCGGGTTTTCCCAGCAGTGAGCCTTTATCACCAAACATTTTGGACAATTAGGCTGACAACTGGTGTCAGACTACAGTTATCAATAGCACTGCCTTGAATCACAAAGGACCACACTAGCGTGACTGTCTGCTTAAAGCACAGATCACACCTGTATAGGCATGCATCACTTTAAAAAGTACAGAGGTTTTGGCATGGAGGACACATATGCTGAGATCAGGTTGTAAATCATTGGGCACTGCAACCTGTCTCTCTGAGCATGCTTCTCACCCACCAAACTGAGTCAATGGAGAGGCAAAAGGAAAAAACAATATTCATCCAGCTTGGAGGAGCATTTTTTGGTGTAGGTGAAGGGGAGGGGGGAAGTGAGGGATGATGGGTCTTTATCAGTTAGTAGAAGTATATAGTGAATGCATGTATCTTACATGGGTAAGCTAAATGAAAATTAACAATGTGAAGTGGGTGTTTGGGGGTGTGGGGGGAGAGGGATTGCTTTCTCATCAGTTATCAGCCTCAGTTATCAGCTGTGATTAGCATTACTTCTTTGAAGCTTCATCCCAGGGAAGACGCTGATTGAGCTTATGTCACAGGATGTGTGTGTGTTTGGTGGGGGCTTTGCATTGATCTGAGGCTGGGAACAGCTGTTATGAAGCATCTTGTCTGTGCAGTGTTGCAAACCAGCACAAAAACCCTCTGTGTATTGCCTGTTCATACTCAACATCTGGATATGGGGGTGAGGCAGAAGGGTCTTGGGGTACTGCTGTATCAGGGATGCCTTGCAATACCCACAGCTTCTCTAGATCAGGCACACACCAAGGACTGGATCCATATCTATATTTGGCTTCAAAGGACACTCAGTGGTATCATTTGTGATTGTGTCTTATTCACTGACTAAATGCCATTACAAGTGACTGAAAGTCACCTGATATCTTTTCACAGGACAACAACCACAACTGAAGTTCAAAGACATAAAGTGTCATTTAACACCCAGACATTATAAAATTATATGACTACAGATCAGAATGCTACCCTAGCCCTACCAAAATGCACATCAACTCTTATCTAAACAAGGACTGCACCCTTGAAGTTAGAAATCCATGAAAGACAAACTTTATTAACATGAAACAGTAATACAAACTGAGAACAGAATAGGAATACAACTAAGTATGAGTCAATATTCTTAATGGTATTAGGCTATTTTAAAGCCATTACTACAATATAAAATAGATTAACCAAATTTGTGCAATAAAAAATGAATCTAAGAACTTGATTAAAGAACTTTTAGAAACAGCAAGGCAGTCTCTAATCAGAGCTTGATTGAGAGCTCACCACTGTGAGTGGTTGAATACAGGAGATCCGTGGCAGTGTACTGGCATGAGAAGGTGCACCAGGGCCAGATGTCCTAGTTCCAATGAACAGCAGCACCAGGACAGTGAGCAGTACACCTGAGAGCCCCTGGCAGTCATCATTATTTTCTGTATGTTTCCTTGTGGCTGTGTGGCTGCTTTCACAAATGATCCCCATAAACTGTTGAACCTGTCTGACCAGTTCTTTGATCCAGTATGCACATTCGTTAAGGCTTCTCACCAGCCTGTCTGTTCCCATATCAGATGCCTGGCTTATCCACCTAATAGTTCTCAGTCGGGGGTTGTAATCGGAACAGGAAAGGAACAAAAGAAAAAAAACATAACACAAATCTGATTAACAGACAAATTTAAGTATGGTTTGCACTGCACAAATGACACACTGCGCAAATGCTGCAGTCTATAAACCAAGAAGTTTTACAAAAAACACACGAGACTTTGTGCCTGGTGAGGGTGGGGGAGTGGTCCATTATTATCTGTAAAGAAGTTGGCTATATAGGCATAACTTGGGGGAGTTAAAAAAAACAAACCCCTGCCCCAAAAGCTCACAGCTAACTATAATCAGCTTTCAAACTAGCTGGCAGTTTACTGAACACTGGCCAGGGCTTTTGCATACCTTGTGTGGAGGTGGAGGTCCCTGATCTCTCCTTCTGCTGTTCAGAACTGGCGTGTGACATGCCCCCATCCCGTCTGCTGTCATCTGAACTGGAGTCACTGACAGGAGCATGAGTGGCAGGTGTGGTGGGAGAGCTGGCTGCAGTCAAACTGGTTGCAGGAGAGGACACCCTGGTGGTCTCAGTGAGTTGCATTTCACATCGATCCAGTACCTCCATAAGTGGCTTTAGAGACTGGTAATGAAGCACATGATGATTGGGGGTGTCCAGGCACTGTGCCTTGGCAACATCCTTACAGAACTTTGCCTGCAGCATCTTTGCCTTGTCCTGGCACTGTTCCATGCTCCTGTTGTGACCACACTCTGATACTCTACATGTATCATCAATGTAAATGTGCCAGTTGGCCCTCAGGCTGATCATGAACTGTTGATGACCTCTGAGCACCCCAAAACATGAATGAGGCCCTTCACTTCAGGAAAGGTCCATGCCCTACGTGGTGATGTCTACTAAGTTCTTTCACGCTCCTCAGACATGTTGGGTTGTTTCAATGGGTATGCCCCAAAGTGTGCTGTGGTCACAATTTATAGATCTTGAGGTGACTGCTCATTCAACCCCCTAATCCTTCCTTGTAGTGTAAAGGACCAGACATGGGGGATAGGGGAGTAACAATTTTAGATGCCTGGCAAGGATAGATGAGGAAACACTGAGAGGGACGGCAAGGTTCAGCAGGGTCAAGGGGAGCTGTTAAAGTGTGCCTTGTCTGGCTTCACCTGTACACTTTGAGGGGCTCTGGGTACCTGAAGGTGGGGTACTGAGTGTGAATGTGAGTAAACCTCATTTGTCAATGAGGGGGGATCTGCATGGAAAGAAAGGGTACTGGGCTGCTGTATGGTTTGGCATGTACAGGAGCCTTATAGGCTTGCTTCACCTCCAGGCAGCTGCACACTTCAGGAGAGCCTGCAGACCTGAAGGTCGAGTACCAAGTGGGAATGTGTACCAATGAGCACACCCCATTGTTGAGTGATGGGGGGACCAGATTGCAAACACAGGTGCTGGTTGGCACACTTTGGGGCACACATGGGACCCAAAAGTTGGGGACCATTTCCCATTCTGTAATGCTGAGTGAGCACACCCCATTTCTCAGCAATGGGGGGGGGGGCATTAAGACATCAGTAACCAGCGTGTACCCACTGGATCTTCAGGTTGGGATTCAGGGGAATAATTGTGTTGCTGAGTGTCCATCCTTTTTTTAATTCTAAGGGACATGGTGGTAAAAAGAAGGTAGTGGGAGGGAGACATCTCCATGTCTCCCCCCCCCCACCCCCCCCACCCCCAGCTGTGCAGTGCTAGGAGAGCAGACATGGTGCAGAAGTGTTGCAAATTTTGGCACCACAACCAGGTGTTCACAGGGGGCATTTTAGGGACAGGGTGTTTGCTCCCCGCCCCCCCCCCCGCAGTCCCTTCACCAACAGCAGCATGGACATGAGTACAAGCCAGAGGCAGAAGCCGAGCTGTTGTTAAGTTTTCTGTTGCAGGGGCCTTGGGGATATGGTAATAGGGGAGACAGTGAAAGAATTGCTTAGTGTAGGTGTAGATAATTCAGGTTAAATGCTGTCTCTCTCTGATAATTACCCAGCTGTGCATCGCTTGACCACAGATGCATCCATACAGACCACTTCTGTAAGGGGAGGGGAGTAAAGAGTTTGGGAGTATGGGACAAAGTCTTCTTTCTTTCACTGCATCACATGAGGTGCTTGTCAACCAGGGCCCCCTGCTGTTGTTGTTTTCAAGACATAAAAGAAGATGACACTAAGGGGACATTTGTAATAGTGGGGTGGGGAGGGGAATGGGTATTTTTCTTATGTTATTTATTTATAAAGGAAGTAAAGTTTTATTCTTGTAAGTTTCTGTGTTTTCAATAAATGCTTTGGTTTGTGGGGGGGGGAGAGGGAGGGCATTTTCAGCCATGAGGGGTGTCCCATGGCATCCATAACCACAGGGGGATGGGAAGTGACACACACGTTAGCCACTGGAGCATGAATTTAGTGTTTGGGTAAGAAGCCATGAAGGCATGCTTTGCCCAGGGGCAAATTGAGAGTTTGGGGTACACATGAGACCCAAAAGTTGGGGAGCATTTCTGACTGTATACAGCTGAGTGCACCCCATTTTTCAGCAATGAGGGACCTGCTTGCCAACACAGAGACCTGAAAGTTGGGGACAGTTTCTGATTGTGTTACGTTGAGCAAACCCCACTTTTCAGTGCTGAGGGAGATGCTTGCAAAAACATATGTCTGTTACAGATCAGAAAACAGGGAGAGGGAGACCTGGATCTGGCACTGTCAGGAGCCTCATTTAAGACAGGGGTCAGCAGTGTTAAATTGGATGCCAGCAGTACACAGGAGACACCAAAGTCAGGGACCATGTTTGAAACTGTTTCTTTGAGAGACGCAGATAGTATTACCTCAGAGGAGTCTACATTAAAAATTGCAGGGCTTGTGCTCCAGGGTGCCTGGCATAGTTCAAACTCCCTGACCTTTGACACACCAACACACATTGTAGCTGTCAGTAGAGTAAGTTTCAAGACAGCCAGAAGCAACAGGTTTCATTAAAAAAAATCCAAACTTTTCATTTAGTTAATTAACTTATTAAGGTAGAAGGATTGATCTATCAGCAGAAAATTGATCTGTGTTGGGTTCTCTAGCTACACCTGCTGTGATAAAGCATTCATTACACAAGAAACTTGCCAACCAAACTGCAAATTACATGAAATTACCAGTGAGTTACAGTGGCACCTGGTGTCCAAGGGCCATCAGAACATGTAAAGTGGCGAGTTGACCTGTACATGACATGTATATGTGATAGATTTGCCACGATAAAACTAAAATACTTAGGAGGTGGTCTAAGTTGCCACCTTCAAAGACATTATGACATGAAAAAACATTGGCACATGTACATGGTGACACCATTATGCTAGACAAATGGCAATTTTCCTCACTCTTTGTCATGTATACATGGTCAAATCATCACATGTACAAGCCCCCCCTAGAAATACTTTTAGGTGGATTATAATGCAACCATTACTACTACCTAATAATCATAATATTTGGGTACTAAGGAAAGGCAAGATTCTGTCATAGTTCCAATCATTTCCTTCAAGCCACTTACAAGAGAGTTTTGCTGAAAATGTAAAAATCATCCAACATCAACTTTTAGACCTGCTCTCCAGTATTTCCTTTCTAGTGTTTTAGAAAGGTAAAAGTAATGAGGGGACCTTAAATAATTCCAACTGCATGTAGCTTACTTACACAGGATGAAGTGATATTTTTTCTTTTGATTTATAAGATTACACTGAGGAGCCGTTAAATAGCTTTTATGGAGCAAATCTGAAATTGTATGTTACCAAATGGAGAAAAGTGAAAGGGATATTTCATTCAAATGCAATTATTAAGGTATCAGAGTCATTAAAAATATACTGCAATCTGTGCACTCTATCACCTAATCACAGGAAGAAGGAAACAAAAATTCTATTAAAACAGGTGTAGGGTTCAGATTTATGGAAATTGCAGCAGATAGCATAAATTTAAATTATATATTAAAAGGATGCTTATAGCATGTGTGTGTGTGTGAGTGTATGTGTACATACACACACATATACACTCACTATTAAGAGGATGCTTGTAGCATGAGTATACACGAGTGAACACACACACACACATATACACTCATGCTATAAGCATCCTTTTAATATATCATTTCAATTTATGCTATCTGATACAATTTTCATAAATCTGAACTCTAGACTTGTTTTAATAGAATTTGTTTCCTCTTTCTTCTGATTAGGTGATAGAGTGCACAGATTGAAGCATCTTTTAAATGACTTCGATACTTTAATAATTGCATTTGAATGAAATATCCCTTTCACTTTCCTCCATTTGGTAGTATGGAATTTCAGGGTTGCTCCATAAAAGGTAGAATTGTTTCTCTGCTCACCCCTTAGTATATCCAATAAAGCTGCACTGCTCCCCAGGCACCTGTAGTGTGTGGCTTTGTTCCTAGGGGATTCAAACCCACAACAAATCAGAGAAGGGGGAGAAATAGGGAATGGCAGGGCTAAAAGCAAGCTGAGCTGTGCAATGGTGCAGAACACAGAGGTAGGAGGGAGTTGCAAAGTGGTGTGGGGTGAGGAGGATAAGGGCATTTGGGGTCTGATAGGTCTGAGGGGCAGATGAGGTGTGCAGTTGAGAGGGATGGTGAGGTCTGTGGGGGTGAAATAAAATCTAATGAGGGTTGGGAACAAGAAGGATTGTGGGTTAGGGTTCCATATGATGTAAGGGACTGCAGTGAGGTTTGAATGCTCAGAGTGCAGCAGACTTCAGTGGGGTATGAGGGTGGATAGTGAGTTGTCAGTGAGTTGTCAGGGGGCCAGAGCATGATGCAGACAAGTCTATTGAGGATACAATGGATTGGGGGTGGGGGGAGGTTAAGCCCTTGTAGGGCATGAGGCAGATGGTAGAGTCTGATGGATTTGAGGCATGATAGGGTGGGACTGAGCATAGGAATATGTGACATAACAGGAGACAGAGTACAGCTAGGGGGCAAATGAAGTGACAGGAACAATGAATAAAGGTCAGTAAGGGGCATTTTGGGGCCATGGTGGAGTGTTTGGGAGGGTAGCTCATGCAGGGGTGCAGGGAGCAATTCTGTCCGGGGGGGGGGGGGGGCGGAGGTAACAGCAGAACCCCTTTGGTACCAGGTGCCTGCCTCACCTTGGAGGTGGTAGTCAGTAGGCCTATGCAAAGCAGCTAGCGTTCACTTTGGATTTGGATTCAGCCAATTCAGGGGACAGTGATTTGGGACAGTGATTCGAATCACTGTCCTGAATTGATTCAGCCAAACGTCCAAATCCCCCGCCTGCTCTCCAAGCCCCACCAGTGGATGCCCCACCCAGCCTCAGCTTCTGGCTCTTTGAAAAAAAAAGCCCAGTGCTCACTGGCTGCTGCCAGGTGGGGGGGGGGGGTGATCCCTGCTGCCTCCCACTGCCTCATGTTGTGTGAAGGGGTCTGTCATGAGCCTCCATGCCCTGCCTGGCCCTAGCACCCAGCTCTTAAAAAAAAAAAAAAAAGCCCTGACTCACTGACTGCTGCCAGGTCAGGGGTGATCCCCACTGGGGAGCTCTACCACAAGCCCCCAGAAGCCCTAATGGCCATTGTAGCAGCCGGTGAGTCTGGGTCTTTTTTTTTTTTAAAGCCAGGAGCTGGGGCTGGGCAGGACAGCCATAGAGAGGGCTGGGAAAGTGGGCAGTGGTTGGGGGGCTCGTGGCAGAGCCCCCCATACAGCTTGGGGCAGTGGGGGGCAGCGGGGATCACCCCCCTACCTGGCAGCACCCAGTGAGTGGGGCTTTTTTTTAAAGAACTGGGAGCTGGGCCGCGCGGGGCAGCCAATGGGGGGGGGGCTGGGAGAGCAGGCGGGGGGATGGGAGCAGGCCAGGGGGGCCTGGGGGAGTAGGCAGGGGATGGGGCCTGGCAGGGATCCCCCTATGGCCCCTTTCCCCCTCCTCCAGCCCCCCCTCCCACCTCCTACTTACCAGCGAGGACCTCCGAATCGAACCAGCATCTGAAGCTTCACACAGCCCTAGTAGTCAGCTCATCATAGACTCAGTTATTTGTTTTTGCTTGTTTATTATTAAACTAAATAACACAGCCCCAGGCCCCTAGCATATTAGTAAAGCTTCTAGTTTCTGTTTAACTGGAGAAAAATACTCATTGAGTTATAGGATGATGTACAACACCACCTGCACACCCCTTTTCAAAACCCTAGGTCATCCCATGTTTGATTCTCCCTATTTACTCCCCAATTGTTTTATATGAACACAATCCATCACCTTCTGTTTTTAAAATCAAGCTAAGCAGATATTCCCCATCCCTAAAAAGACAGTGTCAAGGACATACTCAGTGAAGGACTGCCTTGTTACATTTTCCAATACCAGGAAAGGCCAAAGCTAATAACATTAATAAAAAAGGAAGGAGTGCTGAGTCAAGAAGCCAATAGCCCAGGTGCAAGGTTAAAAAATGTTCATGCTCTCTGAATAAGCAGTTTGTTAGTTTACCAACTTTAATATCTCTACACATGGCGATTTAAGGTGCAGTAGCAATTTTTAAGGCACGTTAATGGCATGGGTCTACACATATACACCCTTAATGCACCTAAAAGTGGTGAATTTAAGCTACTTTCTAAAGCACTTTAATGCATATGTAGACACGCTAATGTGCATTAACACTGTGTATGTTGACTGTGGGGCTAACTTTAGTCCCAAATTGGTCCAGGCACTGAGTTAATGCACCTTATCACATGCACGTGTAGACGCATGGCTAAAACATCTTAATGTGCATTAGATAAATGTACATTAAGTTTAGGCACATATAAAAACACATGTAGACATGCCCCTATACACCTCCCCCCTCCCTTTTTTTTTCTTGTTAGAAATAATGAAACTATTCCAAATGGTCAGATCCTACTGGCATTAGTGAAACTGTTAGGTTGAAATATGACATGATATTTTAAAACTTGGGACAAATCTCTGCCTTTTTGATAAAACTTCCATTTTTATAGTATCTCTCTTTATTTAAAGTGGCTCTAGGAAGTTAGCATAGCTGTTTTGTAAATATATTATCCATCTATGTTAAATGTAGATCTTACTGCAGTATATGATTACAGTGCATGGTGCTAGATAAATGGACATGCAATTTAGCAGAGTTAATGTAGATGGAGCAACATGAGTGGTTTGAGATGTCTAGACTAGATATTTCAAGCAAACTGTTATACTTTGTACTTTGAGACTCCATCAGAAAACATATACAGCCTTTACATAGGCACTAAATCAGACATCACATGAAAAGCATGCTTACAGTTTTTACTTTTTAAAATGCAGCATTTTAATGTCATCCAGTATACCATGTATTTTAGTATTTAAGCTACAGCAAAAACTTCCTCTACCTCTTTTAATCTATGTACTGTTTCACATCACTTTAGCAGTGTGAATGCATTAGTCACTTTGACAACTATGATCATCTGTTAAGAAATACAAAACTACAATTTGACAAGTTCTCAGTATACATGCAGGTATATGAATTCTTATAGCTAATTATAGCTTGCTTAAACTACTGTGACAGTTTAGCTGGTGCTCTCACATTAATATTTTATTGAAGAACAATTTAGTTGGAAAGATAATACCATGATTTACTTTCAGTCGACATTGCTGTAAGTTGTGTGTCATATTACTTCCTGTAACAGGAAGGAAGCATGGTAATCTTTAGTTTTCTGTGAGTAATATCACTGAATAGGCAAATTACCATGAGATGTCACATGGTCATTCACAAAACAAATCAAATGTTAACAATAAATTTGCAATGAGTTGGAAGTTTAATTTTGCTTTCTGGAAGATAATGTAATTTTTTGTACAACATGGTCAAGATCAAACTCTATTCTCACATAAAACACCATGATGGCAAAACAGTAACTTTGTACCATAATGGCCCTTAGTAAAATAGTTATTTGATGCCATTAAAAAAACAACAAAACTTTATCCCTTCTGCATGCAACTAAGGGAACAGATTTACACCTTTTTTGTGGGTTCATTATATTTCTGTTTATACATCAGATCTTTGACTACCAGTTTAATATACATGAGAGAACAACTTCTATTAGTTATGGGATAGATCCATTTTGGGACACAGATTCTACTCTAAGAACTGCTTTATGCACAAAATGAAAACAGTCCTGAAAGCAGGGTCCAGGACCCAAGTGCCTCATGCCCAGGTGAGAGTCCTAATCATTAGTCTTTAGTCACATGCCCTCTGACTTAAGAGTCATTCTTTCCCACTGGCCCCAGAAATCTTGAATTTTGTTCTGAGCAATGGCACACCTTCAGTTGGAGAGCTGAAGAGCACTTTATTGCAGAAGACCTGTTGACTTAGGTTCCAAAGAGATGGGAAACATGAGTCTGAATGCCTGAAGCTGAGGTAGCAATTGAATCTTGGTCTGTACAGCCAGAGTGAATTATTTCATTAGTGAGACATTACATGGGGAAGGGAAGAATGCCTTTATGACAATCAAGAATTAGCATAATCCTTGCCCTGTTTTTCGAAAACAAAAACCTTGTATCTCTCACCTGGCATGACTTGATCTTTAGGTCTTTTAATTGGGGAGACTGCCTCCAGAGGCCAGAGTAGTCTCTTCCTAGGTGCCTTTATTTGGTGTACAGTCCTCTGGGCTTCCCTGCCCTAAATTCTGTGGGGTGCGTATCCCTTAAGACAACCCCAGTTATGCCTTAGAGGCAATAATCATGACCTCCATAGTCACACCCATGCCTTGCAGATATCAGTGAGTGTTTGGGGTGGAGGGAGGGTGGGAAGGAGTAGAGGCTTGGCCCCAATTTTCCACTCAGTCCCTCAAACCTTTGTTGAGGCTTTCACCTTCCTTGCTTCATCTTCTTTCCTCTAGCTGGGCCTCCTAGCCCAAGGGCTACTGTCCTGGATGTCAGCTTCTGGGCCCCTGGCCCTTGTCTCACTCTAGGCCAGCCCTCAGTAGCCCTGATCCCAGGCTAAGCTGCCCCCACTGTCTCTACCCTCATCCCTCTGGCCCCTGACCCTTGCTTCTCCAGTCCTCAGTCCTCTGGGCTACTTGCTTCTCCAGTCCTCAGTCCTCTGGGCCTTGACACCAAGCCAGGTTATTTGCTTCCTCTACCCTCAGGTCCCTAACCCAGGCCAGGGTCAGGCACCCTTCCATGGCTTCCTCCTCTTCCCAAGAGCCCTCAACAAACATAAACATCAGCATAATAGAAATATTAGCAAACTGCTTACATAAAGTTCTTCCCTGCTCTGGTCAATCCCCTATACCAAGCTCAAGCTCTGGTCCTGGGCTGATATGCCTTGAAGCCCCAGCCACCTGCAACCTGTGCGTCTGCTGCTGCTGTCCCACACAGCCAGTTTTGCAAGCTGCCTTCCCTTAAAGTAACCTTTAAAAGGTTACAGGTATGAGTGACTGGTGTCTCCAGAATCTGGGTGGGGGGGCACCCACAGAAGCTGCCAATGGCAGTGACCCTGTCAGGGGGGGCACCAGCTCTACCAACAGCATCAGTGTTGGCCGTCGCTGGGGCACCAGCCCCATCAGGGGGGGCACGTGCACCCCCGTGCACCCTCTACCAGTCGCCTATGGTTACAGGAGCCTTCAGGCTCCCTGTTATAGAGCCCAAGTGGAGTGAGACACCTAAGCCCAAAGATCTGTTTTTTAGCATCTAGCTTAAGTCTTCCCTTCTCTGGATTTATGCAACAGAATAGGTAGATTTTTTCTCTTGTTAACATCTTAGTAATAAATGATTTTTTCAGTTTTACTCTGTGCTCATATAGAAGTACACTCATCAATATCACAAATCGAAGGTTTCTCTTTCATGTTCTTACCTACTTCTCAAATGGTAGTAGCACTGAAGTGATGCAGAACAACAAATGGCCAACATACAAAAAAAACTCGTCAATTAATTTTTTATTGCCCTCCTTTTCTTCTCTGCATAGGCATCCATGTTATTTGCTTCAGAATCCATTATGTCCATGAGATGTTAAAAATGAAACCTAGAGTGGTAGATCTACATTTTAACTGAAAAAAGCAGCAAGCTGCACATTTAAGATTTTCTTCCTCTGGGTAGAAAGGAAACATGAGTGCTCATCACTGATGCCAGAGTGAGTCATTTCACATTAACTAAAACCAAATGAGTATGACTTTTTTTTAAACACTTGGGGCCTGTTTCTCTTCTCACTTTATACCAGTGCATCTTTGGGCTTATAAATGTCTCTGCATAAAACTTTCAAAAGCTTATCTAATTCCATATCACTATACAGTTGGTCTAATAAAAGAGCTCACCCTGAGAAATCTGTGTCTCTACCTAAACCCAGCATTGGTCCATAAACTGGCCAACCAACTTCTTTTACATGAATGAACAGCAACCCTATACTGGAGTGCACTGTGGACCCATTTCCCTAAGTCACGTGATGAGGTCAGAATCTCAGCTTTTGTTTAGGAAAAGTGTTCAACTCTCATGACTTGAAGAAGAAAACCTTGAAAAACTGAACTCAGTTCAATTAATGAGCTGTCTGCTGGAAAACAACAGTTTTTAAGATGTACATTATCTTAAAGGCATTCACTCCATGTCCCAGTACTCAAGAGGACTGGGCATGCAGTAGGAAAAAAAAACAGTATACCTATTTCCAAAATGGCTAAATTCTCCCAAGATGCACATCAGTGGAGGTAAGACACTGTTGCTATAATCTGGCCATATTCAGCAAACAGATATCAGGGTTCTGAGGCACTACAGTTGCTGGATTGTTACTTAATATTCTATTAGTTAATGTATGCAGTCTGCATACTTAATCACAAGAACAACAGAGGCTGTTCCATATATATTTGACTCTTTTGCCATTTTTTCTAGTATAGCCTCATAGGCAGCAAAGCCATTGTTGTATCTGGGAAGAGAGGATATGGAAAGCCTGTTCAGAACTTAACACTGCCATTGAGCATTTCCCAGGGGTTCTCAACATAGCATCAGAGAGAGACAGACAGTTTTGGGTAGGACCAAGTTCCCATACACACTGTGTGTGCTGTAGAAGCTATAGCTTTGCTTCACAAAAGCTCTGTGAAGAGGTACTATGTATTCTGTTCACCACAGGAGGACTCCCTAGGCTGTGCCCATTTATTTGAGTTTAGCTGAGTAACCCTCTTTCATGTTCAAAACATTATGCATAGACTCACAATCACGTTTCAGTCCCAGTAAAAACCAGAGCTAGGGAAAATTAGCAGTCACTCTTGCTTCTGGTAAGACAGAGCCAGAGCCAGATTGATGACTGTGTTACTACAGTTTTCTGCCAGTTACACTGAACACAGGACTGAATTAACGCAGTTGCACATCTAGCCAATGTAATACAATGAAAAATGAAGAAAATACCCAGAGGTACAGATGACTAATAATCAGTATTTGTTTCCATATTTGGTTCAGTCTGAAAACAGATTTTTAAGGGTGGCTTGGTTTGTAGAACACCACACCCTTTTGTTAAATGCCATAGGGTTTGAACAGGATGGACCATTATTTACAGATGATGAGTGATCTAACCATATAATTACATTTTTAATGGGCCAAAATCATTCCTTCTGTAATATCAATTAAGTCAATTGGCCATAAATGCATAAAGAATATTCAAGTCAAAGATACCCTCAAAGAAATACAAAGATCCCTGCAACTTGAGCATTTATTTCCTACAACTAAATAGCATTTTACAGTCCTAAAAAAAAACAAGCAACCCCCACCCCAATTAAAACAAAAATAAACAAACCCTGCCCGAACCCCACACCCCTCCCATCCTCAAAACATTTCTAGACTAAGCAAGGAAAACCCTAGTGTTATCTCTGGTACCCTTGAAAGCAACTTGCCAAATTCATCTGCTTGGTTCATAATTGAGCCCCGTATATTTCTCAGTATTTGTCCAGTTGGTCATGTCTTCCTTAGTGTTTGAACAGTGTCAGGCATCAAGACAGCATGCATGAATGTCCCTAGATGCTAACAGGTAGCCATAACAATGCCATTTGTTAATATTGCAGCATGTAGCAGTGAAAGTGCTCTGTAACTTAAAGAGGAGCTAAAGGATAGAGACCAGTTAAAGTTCTCTCCTTCCCCCCACCTCCCAAAAAGTAACAAATTGACAAATAACAGGGTTTATTGTCATGTGAAGTGTATGTGTGTGTGTGTACACAAGTAAGTATGGTGCATGTTAAGTGGATTTCTGCTTTTTTGTAAAGCAGAAATCCACTTAAACGTAAAGCAAAAGATTCTAAATCAAGGGTCAAAATTCATAGTCATTGTCTTGATGTGTCTGGGTTTAAATAATTAGACAGCTGTTCTGAACTCCCCAAAGCACAACATTGAAAGCATTTTAAACAATTTAAATACAAGCTGAGTTTATAAAAGTAATTACAGAAGTGCAATCAGCATCAAAATTGCTGCTTAAAATGGCTGCTTGTAATGTATACCATAGAAACTGAAAACAAAATTAGAGCTGATGTTATAGTCTCAAATTTTGCCTCAGGCAAAAGAAAAAAAAGAACATAGCTTTGGCTTCAAGGTTGTCATTTTGTTTTGGATATGGCTATATACATTTTACAACCAGCACAGATATCCTGGGATCGATTTCTTGTCTAGATTGTTGTTAATTAGATGACCAAAGATGCCAAGTCATGGCTCTGGAGATTCTTCATTTTGTTTTGAAATTCTTTTTTATACTATATTTGGAGAATAGGCTTACAAGCCTATTGAAAGGAAACAGTGAAGTTTATTCAGCTTGAAAGAGAAAAGCACCACAATGTGTTTTGACCTTTTCCAGACAATTACACAAGGCAGCAATGATAAGCAGTAGGGATCCTTATTAAAGACAACCTATGGCTTTTTCCTTCCAAGGCTACTAGCTAAAACCAGAAAAAAAGAGTTTATAAAGAAAACCATACAAGCTGGAAATTCCAAGAAAATCATGCTTCAAGGTCGGAATGGAAAACATAACCAAATACAGCATTTGCTTAACTCACCCGAATGAGAGACCTCTTTTATCCATTATATTAAATGCTGAACTAGCCACTCATTTCTTAACCCTATTACTCTGTTTTGTGCACTCATGAGTCACAGGTATCTTTGTTCTGCATATTTTTATCATAGTCTCTTTCATCTGCAAATGGAGAATGTCCTTTGTATAGGGAAAAAAACATGGCTCCTAGGATCTGTACACTGATACAGGTATATTTTACCTGAGAGATCATTCCCTTCCTGGTACTACACCTCCCAAGCTACAGCAAAATGCTGGTTTTTATGCTGGAGTTCCTGCTATATGAACAGGAAGGAATCTACTCGCTGGGCATTTTCATAGATTTCATAGACATTAGGGCTGGAAGGGACCTTGTGAGATCATCGAGTCCAGCCACCCTGCCACAGGCAGGAAGTCTGCAGGGATCAAATGATCCCAGCAAGTTAAACATCCAAACACCTTTTGAATGAATGCAGAGTAGGTGCTTGCACCACCTCTGGGGGGAGTCTGAGATTGTACTTTTCTGTGGTTGTACTTTTGTTTTGGAACCTACTGCCTGTTTTGTGACTCTACTGGGTACCCTGTCTAGCGCATGTTTTTCCCTCAGGGGTCAGTGGAGCTGGATGCACTGATTAGCAGAACTTTGTCCCAGTAAATTTTAATTGGTGGGGTATGCACCCATCTTATTGGATTGGGCAGCAGTAGTTGCAATTTAGAAATTTAAACCAAGTAAAAATAAATTCAATGATGTTGCAGTGCTTTCACTGATGCAGTGTTTTCTATATGTAAAAGGGATTAAGTGTTGTCAATTCAGACGTGGGCTGCAGCTGTTTAAGCACTTCCATATGGGGAATAAGGAATGTTGAGTCCTGTGCTAACAAAGAAAGCACATCTCCAGTAGTCTACTGAAGTGACAATATCTCTTTCTCCATAGTGTGAAGGAGCTCAGATTTCAGTCTACTGATTCTGGCTCTTGCTGAAGACAAAACCAGTAGTTTCTTGTGTGAAGAACATATAGAATTTTAAAATTTGTGATATTTGTCAAATTGTACAACAGAAAGATAATGTCAATTTTGCTGTAAGACAGATTGTCTGTTTCTAGAGTAATAGGTATTGCTTTAATCACAGTCCTCACCATGCAGTTCAAAAGTTTATTTTATATAAAATAAAGCCCTCTGGAAAAACATACTTAGACTTGTGATAGAATGTACTGTAACGTTAACATTCTTTTGTTCTGGCTGGTTAATCATTTCCTCCTGCTTCTCCATTCTCCTCTGTGGTGGAGTTTTTAGAATTAAATGTCACTCCACCCCATATTAGTGCTTCTAAGAGAATGTAAAATAACTAGCTATCAAGGGCTCACAGGCCAGCTGCCAAAGGATGAGAGGTTGGACAGGCAGTGAATGTGAATTCACTTTAACTTCCAGTGTAAATCAACCATTGGAGTTCTTGTCCACATTTTTGTTTGTTTTAAACAAGCTTGTAAAATGCTAGCAAGAATCACATCCAATCTTAAGTACCCTATCTGATAACTTGTTCCTCTGTAACATTTAATGCAAATATCAAAATACATTTCAGATGTAATAGTTAGATGAATAGATGAGAGGGGTGAGTAAAATGCAGCCCGGGTGCCAGATGCGGCCCACCAGGCCACTCTATCCGGCCCACAGGGCCCCTAAAATATTTAGAAAATTAACATTTATCTACTCTGGGCTGCCTGTCATGTGGACCTCAATGGCTTGCTTAAACTCAATAAGCAGCCCTCTGCCCAAAATAACTGCCCGCCCCTGGTATATGAGGAAATGCTGAGGAAATGCTGTCTCATAAATATATGAGGCAATGCTAGGAACTAAAGAGAGGATAGGTTGCTAAGTTGTACTGTAAACCAATATAATAACAAACACACTCACAATCTGACAGGAATAGAAAAACACTGGATAAGGCAGCAAAAGAATTGCAAGGTTTAGATAATGCAGTAAAAACCATTAATTTCCTAAACCAAAAAACCCAAGCAGTCAATGTCTCCAATAACTTGACTTATTCTAAGATAAAATATAAATTAAAAGTGTACTTGAAGAGTAGGAATTGTGGCAAGATCAGGATGCTGTTGAAATGGCACCTATCAATCACTAAGTGATTCATTGTAATGTGACACTGTCAGTAAAACTTTTTGCTGATGTTTCCTGTAAATCCTATTCTGACGAGTTTGAAAATTCAGGGTACAGGGTTGGAACATAATCTGTCAGTTCTGATGCTTGTTTATTTGCTGTGTTCACCCCAAGTGCATTCTTCTCCCACCAAACTTTAATACGTTAAACTTAAGATTCTTATCTGAAAAACTATTACGAAAAATACTCAAAATCTCTTTAGCTGACAGGCTTAGCTTACTAGCTTAGCTTGTTATAGGAATGAATTAGTGTGAGAAAAGAACAAGGTATTTTGAGGAGTTTTCTGGTTATATTTAGCTGCAACAGAGAAGGGACAAGAAATCTGGGTAAGGAAAGCTGAATAAAGGAGGCAGCTTGAGTCTACACTCATGTAAATTGGGGCTTGTTGAAAACCTAGAATTCTTGAGAACTTATTATTACTATTAATAACTCATTGTTCATTTATTCTGATTTTTCTAACGTTGTAGAAATCTCATGTGAAAGAATCCGATATTCTTATCTCATGAACATAAGGGCTAAGTCCATATAGTCAAAAAGCCTGAGGCTAAATCTATTCAATCTTCACAAGTTAGTCTAAGATGTGTAGATTGAACTAATAAGCAAGTGAACATTCACTTTTGATTCTGGAAATGAAGCCACATGCCTACAGTGGCCTAGTCCAGAAGTGGGGTTGCGGGGTGGACACTAGAGCACGTCTCCCTCCTCTGATTCAGCAGACATCTTGGGCCAAAGCTGGCTTGCCTACCTTGTGGGGGGAAGGAGGAGGTGCAAAGCAGCTTGGGATGCTGGGGTACTGTGAGTTAATTTGACTCTGGAGGGGATCTGGGGCAGAAGTTCAATAAACTGATTTAACCTAAATAAGTTAAGTGTTTATTAGGGGTGTGCAAAGCAGGCCCTATTTGATTCAGATTTGGATTCAGCCCAAATTAGGGAAAGTGTTTCGATTAATTGATTCAGATCACTGTCCCTGATTCGATTCAGCTGAATCTGAAGATTTGATGCTGATTTGAAGAATCAGCAATTCAGACATAGACACAGCTTTAAAAGTTTTTTCTACATACCTTGAGGTATCAGTGTGGCTTGTGAATGCTGTGATGTTGGGGTGGATGGAGCATCCCACAGGAGTATGTGGGGAGGGGGCCCTCCACATGCCTGGTGGCGAACCCTAAAGTGGACCAGAAGTACGTCCACTCCACTTCCAGGTCCAGTGGGGAGTGTGCTGGAGGCCCCCTTGTGCCCCTCAGCTCAGCGATCGGCCATGGGGGGGACCCCAGATGCCCACCCAGACCCAGGATGCACCAGTTTTTGAGCTGGGAGGATATGGGTTATCCTCTCCGTGTGCTTCTCAGCAGAACCTGAGGTAGACCAGAAGTGCTTCTGGTTCACTTCTGGGTCTGCTGCCGAGTGTGCTGGGGATCCCCCCAAGCTTCTGTGGGTCACACCATGCATCCCAACATTGTGGCATTCACAAGCTGCCTGCTACCTAGAGGTATGTAGAAAGAACATTTAAAGCTGTGTCTATGGCCGAATCTCTGAATCTTTCTGAATCTCTCCGAATTGATTTGGAGGGTTCTGATTCAATTCGAAGAGATTAAAGGACCCTCTGATTCGATTTGGATTCAGAGATTCAGCCACCGAATTGGGCCGAATCTCTGCCGAATCAAATCAGGGACTGAAGCTTTGCAAAGCCCTAGTTTTTATGTGCATTCTTCTGTTGTGTTACATATTTGAAGAAGTTTCCAATCAGTTATACAGGCTTATGTGTAATTTATGTCCCTAGTCAAGCAGAAATGTGTAGTGTACAGCAAAATAAATAGCTGTGGGAGAGACCACTCCAGAAGACAAGATTATTTTAATTTGTACCTAAGGAAGAACCAGTGTCTGTCTAATGCCAGAATTACACCACCTCCGCTGCAGTAGTGTAACTAAGGTGGAACAACTGGGACAGCAGTCCTGGCACTGTCTTGGGGGCAGCAGGGTTGGAAAAAATAACAGCTGCCAGTGGCTGCTTGCACCACTAACAACTGGCGCCAGCACCCAGGATCTGCTGCTTCCCTGGCTGCTGAGCTGCCTTGATATACCTCTGCTCTGTTCCACATCTCAGGTCCTGCATAGTGTACAGTCTGGCTACAACCAACAATTTAGCTCTAACAACAATCTATCAATCTATCAAATTGAAAAGCAGTAGCTTCTCTGGAAGTCCCAACATTGTGCAAACCAAGTTTTTATCTCATACCTATTGTATAGAGGGTGAGAGAGGAAGAGGGCTGGTGACATACCACCATCATGCTATGAGTCACTCAAAGCCAGGAATAGAATCACAGAATTGTAATCCCCAAGTCACCTGCTTTAACACTGGTTACACCTCTGTTCTGCTTCATATCTCAGGTCCAGCATAGTGTGCAGATAAGCATCCACCCTCTAGCTCCCCTGTGCAAAATGGAGTTTCTTTTCTACCTAAGAGGACTTTTACAATCTTTGAATTCTCCGCAGCCTGAGGAAGGGTATCTGTGGCCAAAAGCTTGCAGAAAAAGGAATTTCTTTGCTACTTTTTAGTTGGTCTAATAAAAGATATTGTCTCTGACCCAAAAGCTTTGTGCATCTCTTTCTCAGGCCAACACAGCTAGAACATAGATCCTTGCTTTAACATTAACACTTATTACTCTACCCAAATTCTAGCATGCTCTCTTCTGAATACATACGCCAAACCGAAAAGTCATTCTTCATATTCTGTATTCTGTTTATCAACAGGAATAGTATTAATTATTTTACTGAAATCAATTGTCTCTTTATAGGGCTTGGTTAACTTTTTCAATTAGAGTATGACCGTCTTATTTCCTGTGGAACTTATGTTCTCTCATTATGACCTTCATTACATCCCATTGGAGAAATGCAGCCTTCCTGGCACCTCTAAAAAATGTCCAACTGAACCTTTTGCTGTGGTCATTTCCATTTTCTGTTTCTACAGTGTGCTTTTATGAGCATCTGTATGAACAGGAAACATCTGCAGGGAAGAAGTTGAAATGAGAAATCTACATTTGTGTCCCAAATTGTAGAAAGAACAGTAATAAGCAAAAAAGAGTCAAAATACAACTGAAAAAGAACAACTCAACATTTCAAAAACATTCTCCTCTGATTATCTAAATTACCTATATATCTAAAGGTATATTAAATAGAATTAAATATCATATCGTACAAATAGAGGAGAAATTGTATATATATCACCAACTATAGGTCTTTTAAGGTTTGACCAGGTATTTCAAGAGTGGAATCTTTTTTCTTTTTGTTTTTTGTTTGTTTTTTTTAAACTAAGCCCAATGGGAGATGGGGGGACTACCGCCACTGCTGGCCCGCTAAGCAACCCTTGCAAAGCCAGTAGGCCAACGCACTTAAGGGAGACCACCCCTGCCCCAGCCCTGGAACAATCTGTAGGCAAGGCAAGGGACCCCAAGGGGACACTTGGATACCTGTACACAAATGGCAGAAGCTTGGGGAATAAACAGGAGGAACTTGTCCTTGTGCTTAACACAAATAATTACAATGTCATAGGGATAACGGAGATCTGGTGGGACTCCACCCATGACTGGACCACAGGTATAGATGGCTATAACCTGTACAGGAGAGATTGAGTGGATAAAAGGGGTCAAGGAGAGCTATGTATCCCTGCAAGCTGACATTGGCACCCAGGGTGGATGACTGGAGACCCTCTGGGTTAAAATCCGTGGGGAACACGGTACAGGGGACACTATGGTGAGAGTCTACTACAGACCTCCCACCTAGAATCAAGAGCTTGACCGGGAGTTCACCAGGGAATTGGCTGAGGCTGCATACTCCCATTGTACAATTGTCATGGGAGACTTCAGCTACCCAGACATCTCATGGGAAGAGCACTCGCACAAATCCAAATGGTCGCAAAGCTTCCTCTTGTGCGTGGATGAGCTCTATCTGACAGAAGAAGTCTATGGGCCAACGAGAGGTAAAGCACTGCTTGACATGGTACTGGCAACTGGGGACAACCTAATCAGTGACCTAATGATCGAAGGGAAGCTGGGTGACAGTGACCATGAGCTGATCACCTTCACCATCCACCATAAAACTGGCAAGTCAGTCAGTAATACAGAAGTCCTCAACTTCAGGAAAGCTGACTTTGACAAGCTCAGGAGGCTTGTCGGTAAGGCCCTATGGGACCACAACCCAAAGGGGAGGGGAGTTCAGGAAGAGTGGATGTTCCTCAAAGGAGCAATCCTGAATGCACAAGTTAAGTCTATTCTGTCTTGGAGGAAAGCCAGCAAAAGGGCACAGCAGCCCCCTTGGCTCAGCAAGGAACTAGCGGACCTCCTGCATCTAAAAAGAAAGACATACAAAGGATGGAGGATGATATCCACCTCCAAGGAGGAATATTCTGCACTGGTCCGGACCTGCAGGGAGCAAAACAGGAAAGCCAAGGCTGCGACGGAACTCCAACTGGCTACAAGTATCAAGGACAATAAAAAGTCCTTTTTTAGATATGTGGGGAGCTGGAGGAAAAGCAAAGGCAACATCAGACCACATGGGACAGCTGACAACCAATGCCCAGAAAAAAGCCAACTTGCTAAATGGATACTTTGCATCAGTCTTTCACTAGTCCCATGGGATGCCCCTGTGCATTACAGGACAGGGAGGCCCGGGTGAGGGAGATTCCTTACCCTCCATCAATGCTGACCTCATGAAGGAACACCTTGAGAGGCTGGATACCTTAAAGTCAGCCGGCCCTGACAGTCTACACCCCAGGGTACTCCAGGAGCTAGCTAGCATCATAGCTCAGCCCCTGGCATGGATCTTCAAGAACTCTTGGCACTCTGGTGAAGTGCCCAAAGATTGGAAGAAGGCCAATGTGGTGCCTACCTTCAAGAAAGGGAGGAAAGTGGATCCAGCAAACTACAGGCCCATCAGCCTGACCTCTATCCCAGGGAAGGTCTTAGAAAAGATTATCAAAGAGGCCATTCTTAATGGACTGGCTGATGGCAACATCTTGAGGGATAGCCAGCATAGGTTTGTTGCAGGTAGGTCTTGCTTGACCAATCTTATTTCCTTTTATGACCAGGTGACCTATCACCTGGACAAGGGAGAGGAGATTGATGTCCTATATCTTGACTTTAAAAAAGCCTTCGATCTGGTATCCAATCATCACCTCTTGGCAAAACTGGCCAACTGCAGCCTCGGGTCCACTATGATCCACTAGCTGGGGAATTGGCTCCGTGGTTGGACCTAGAGGGTTGTGGTTGTCAGAAATCAATCATTGTGGTGTGCTGTGACCAGTGGTGTCCCACAAGGCTCTGTCCTTGGACCTATATTATTCAACATCTTCATTAATGATGTGGACATTGGCATCAGAAGTGGACTAGCCGAGTTCACCGATGACACCAAACTTCGGGGTAAAGCATCCACACCTAAGGACAGGAGGGTGATCCAAGCTGGCTTTGACAGGCTCAGGAAATGGGCGGACAAGAATCTGATGGTGTTTAGTACTGAAAAATGCAATGATCTCCACCTTGGGAAGAAAAACCCGCAGCATGGTTATAGGCTCAGCAGTGCTACGCTGGCTAGCACTATGGATGAAAGGGACTTGGGGGTTATGATTGACCACAAGATGAACATGAGCCTTCAATGTGATGCTGCTGCTAGTAAAGCGAACAAAACACTGGCTTGCATCCATAGATGCTTCTCAAGCAAATCCCAGGATGTCATTCTCCCATTGTACTCAGCCTTGGTGAGGCCGCAGCTGGAGTACTGCGTCCAGTTTTGGGCTCCACAATTCAAAAAGGATGTGGAGAAGCTTGAGAGAGTCCAGAGAAGAGCCACGCCCATGATCAGGGTCAAGAAAACAGACCTTATGACAAGAGGCTGAGAGCTATGGGATGCTTCAGCCTGGAAAAGCACAGGCTCAGGGGTGATCTGATGGCTGCCTATAAGTTTATAAGGGGTACTCACCAGGATTTTGGGGAATGTCTGTTCACCGGAGTGCCCCAAGGGATGACAAGGTCAAATGGTCATAAACTTCTCCAAGACCATTTCAAGCTGGACATAAGGAAGAACTTCTTTACTGTTTGAGCCCCAAGGTCTGGAATAGCCTGCTACTGGAGGTGGTTCAAGCATCTACTTTGAAAGCCTTCAAGAGAAATTTGGATGATAACCTTGCTGGGATCCTATGACTCCTTCTGACTTCCTGCCCTTGGGGCAGGGGGCTGGACTTGATGAACTTCTGAGGTCCCTTCCAGCCCTAATGTCTATGAAATCTATGAAGTCTATAAATGTATTGTTCAATGCATGCTCATTGTTTGGCTGCTTAAATCCACTGTTGTCCAAAACAGCCTTTGAAAATAAAGGATGATAGTCCACCCCTTAGATTTTAACATAATCTTGAACGTCAAATGCAAGATGCTTGTTCTGTTTACTTTCTGTTCAAGTTGCTATTTCCTCTTTTTAAATTATGCAACTGAATGGAGAGTACGAGAAATAGATATTTTTGTTACTTTCTCTTTATTCATTGATTTTTCACAAGTAGCTTATTAATGGAAGTCCACTCTGTAATAACCAAAATCTTTATAACGGCTAAGATTCCAAAGAAAGGTGATTTTGTTCACCCTTGCTAACTCTTTTTAACAATGCACTGTGGGACACACCAAGAGAGTAGCATACAATAAATAATCTGAGACGGGATAATGGGTGTGTAGATGGAGGAAATGCTCTGTTAGATTTTTCCAGTATCATTGCTGCTAGCTTGACACCTGCATTCGTTCTCTCTCAAATTCTGTGGGAAAATGTTCACAAGTGTCATTCTCATGGCAGCTATAAATGGAACCTAAATACAGTAAAAGCTGTGTTAACCAGCATGAGTGGGGCAAGCAGGGTGCTGGGCATCTAAAAATTCTGGTTATCTGAGGCAGGGGTTTCCAACCTTTTTGAAAACCCCTGCGGAGCAGCGGGGTGGTGGTGACAGTGGCCACACGTGGAGCCAAGGGTGGGTGGCTGCTTGCGGAGCAGCCGCAGCATGAGGTGATGGTGGCGGTGGTGGCTGCTGTGTGCGAACTTTCCCTCCCACTCCCTTTTCTTCTGTGGCTGGCTGACCAGACAGAAATTTTGCTTAATAGAGTATTCCAGATAGTAGAATGCCAGTTAACACAGCTTTTACTGTAGTATTTATCTGACTCTAATAGAAAACAGTTGTGTTGTTTCACTGACTTTTTCCCCTTCACAATATAACCTTTGAAACAGGAAAAGTGTGCGTTAAGATATAAGGTTTATAAAAGTTTTATAACCCCTTGTTTTCATTTTTTTCCCTCTGCTTTTGCTTCCTGCCTCATAAAACTTAGGACTAGTCTATTTTGGATATCAATTTTCAATGTTTAAATTAGAATATTTTTTTCAGGGGGAAAGAGAATTAAAAAATAGGTGGGGGCATAATTAAATAATGCAACATTGAGACGCCTTTGCTCAATCTCCACCAGCCTCTGAATTAGCTAAAAGTTTACACATGAAACATGTAAAATGCTCATCAATTGAATCAACAAAAGGAAAAATATTAGCATTGAGTTACTTATGGCCAATTAATGACTTTTCCAAATGAGTTCCGGCTTTTTTCCTCTGGGAAGGTATGAGCTGTAAAAATAAATCAAGTCACATTGACAACGAATTGAAGGAAATTTTTGGAAGAAAACTTTCTTTCTCTAGTGCCTAAATGTGACTGGAAACCTAGTCTCCTTTCCTTTCTTTAGTTGGATTTCATCTAGTCATTGCTTTCCTCAGTTAATAAAACTAGTCACAAGGTATCTCATTCTTTTATCAATGCTTACTATAAATTTAATACGTAATAACTTCAATAATGTGTTTGCCTGAATTTTTTTCAGCTGGACCATAATATCAGTATTGATACCCCATCAAATTGTACTTCATGTACCAAATAGTCTATGTTAAACTTGTCGCTGCCTATACCCTTGCCTGCTTCTGTTGATATGCCACCTACAGAGCTGACAGCTAATTAGGAGTGTTCCCCTCATGAGGTGACTAGATTTGTGTGTCAATCTGACACATACAATTAATACTCAAGTCCAGAGTTTCTGGATGGGTCTACACTGGACAAGTTATTTATTCATTAGTTGTATTACTCTAGCACCTAAAACCCTAGAACATTGCTGCTAAATTAAATATTCAGACTACATAGTAAATGGTGATGATTCAACAGCAGGTAGGTATCATATTTTATGCTCTACTTCTTACCCATGTAAACACAAAATACTGCTTGTATACGTGTACATCTCCATTTTGGCTCACTTTCAATCACCTCATGCCACACATCACCCCCTCCTGTCTAAATTATCTTGCTGCTCTGCCTACCTGAATCACAGGAACAGCAAATAGTGGGGAAACTGATTCCTTGAAAGTCTCTGCTACACAGGTACAGGAAACTCAAGGAGAGTACTTCTAGGAATCTTACACACTCCTTGTCTCTGCTCTCTTCCTCATGCTTATTGTGGTCCACAGAGACAGAAAATTGGTGTAGTAGAGTCACTTTTTTGATTTTGTCTTGCTTAGGTCAGATGAGTACTTAATACACTACCTAGGGCAGGTGATGGGTGAGGGTGAACCTTAACCTTGTGTCTTAATGTTCAGGTGAGTTACAAGGGGCAGGCTAGGCTGCTCCCAGGGGCTGAACTTTACAAAAACTTTGAAAGCCCTAAAAAATGTATTGTTCCTGACACTGCTCTTTGAATCTGCAGTTTGGGGGCGGGATTTGCAAAGGAATCTGAGAGATGGTATAAGAATAGACACGCTCCAGTACTGCTATAGGAATAATTTATGCAACATATTTTCAAAATAGAGGCTCTACTGAAAGGCTTGAGTGCTCATCTTCCTAGGAGAGAGAACTTTTTGCAGCAAATCCTGTAAATTACTTAGTATCTTGGGATGTTCAGGAGCAGAAATGGTGATTGTTCTAACACGGGACACCAACATTTAATAGTTTTAGTACTCCAATTCAGTTTTAGGGGCTGTATTGCTTGGTCCACCAATCTCCACAGGCATACCACTATACCCATAGTAAATGAATACTTGGACTATGTCTTTACACCCAATATAATGGTGTGCAGATGTACCTGAACCAGCTTAGATACTGTAAGCAGGATAGACCGAGGAGAATACCGTGTGATGTCACTTCTGATACCCAAGCGAACTATTCCTGGAACTACAGTATGCTTATGGACATGACTTTGATGGCAACCTACACCAGGTGAAAAGCTACTTGTGTGTTTCAAAATTTTGACCACAAAATAGTGGGAGCCACACATGCCTAGAATCCTAAATGAGCAGCAATAGCTGTGTTCTATGCCGCAGGGCACTAAGCTGTGCCTGTTCCTCTAAGGGAAGAAGCAGCCTAGCAAAGGGACCCTGCAGGCTAGACAGAGCTCCACAGCTGCAGGTTGCCTGAGTATCAGGATAGAGCTAATTAGCCATCACCTGCAGGCAGTCAACTGATGGGAAGGAGACAGGGCCTTGGGAACATATAAGTTCAGGGATGGGGCTAGCAGGGTGTACTTTCTCAGGCAACTGCCAGGAGAAGGAGTTCCTGCACAAGAAAATGACCCCATAGCATTTTGCTGTCTGTTTTGCTACTTCTAAGTGCAGTAAGACTTCAGGAGCTTCCTGAGGTACCCAGGACTAAGGAGCATGCTATTGTAAGGGTGGAAACTTGCCCTCTTAAAGGGGTAGAGTGCTGCCTTTATTGTTAGTGTTATGCTATAGCCTAGGTACTTATGTTTGTGTTACTGTTTGTAATGGAGGTTTGGGATGAGGCTGTAAAGGGAGGTATGGAGACCTCATTAGTGCCCAGAGGAGGCATGCAATCGTCTTGGGCCCTGCCAGAAGTGGGTGCAGGGCTTGAGTGGTTAGAAAAGCCTGCAATGGACAGAGGGTGTGAGGCACAGTGCTGGAGGGCCTGGTGCCAGAGGGGTGCAGCAGAGACAAGGGGGGCTGGAGAGCCCAGTGCCAGAAACAGGTCAGTTGGAACTAGCGCCTTGGAGTCAGGTCTGACACAGTGGACCTAGTCTAGAAGGCCTAGCCAGATTAAGGGGGAGGAAGCCAAATAGGCGGAGGCCCCAACAGAGGGAATAACATCTGTGTAACACCTGTGAGGCATGGGGTGTGGTAAAGGGGAGGCCTTGCAGCCACACAATTACCCCATAAGGCTTGAGGTACCCCATGTGGCAGTATTGGGGGTGAGATCTGACAAAGGGCCTAAGGACCAATTCTTGTGAAGATCATTGGATCAGGGCCACGTGAAGGCCTGTGGTTAGCCTCCTGCTTTATTATTTAACAGCAAGGTGTGGCAAGAAAAATAAGATGGTGTCTTTGGGATGGAGCTGGCATGGTCAAGGGGCCAACGGGGGCATCATGGCTACCCCAAGGGATTCTTCCCCATGACAGTCTTCTATGGGTTAAAAGGAGAAAAAAAAAAAGAGAATCAACTGCAGCAATCACATTTATTCAAATTGGTACATGTCCAGAGAACAATAAGGAGTTTTGGGAGTTTAACCACCCGAGCTCTACTTAGGCTATAGATATTTGCTGTTAAAAATAGTCTGTGACTTGACTGCAGATACTCTAATGCCCTGTGAATCTTACTGAAGTCAGTTTCTGGAAGTTTACCTTCTATAGCCTTTCAAAATGCTCAATTCAAGGGTGGCTTTTATTTTTTATTTTTTAAAGTAACTCCAGACTTTTTAGGAGTGGACAGGAGTACGTAAACTTTTGACCTCGCAATAGAGATACTGTGTAGGCTCCCCACCTATGTGACAAATGTAGGCTCACTACTCCCTTTGGTTATGAATCCCATACTTTAACAATAGAATCTTCATTTACTAGACCTTGAAGTGTTCATATTTTTCAAAACTTACTGTGCTCTGATTAAAGCAGGGACTTGAACCTGGGTTTCCCACATTGAAGGTGAATGCCTTAAACACCAGACTATAAGTTACAATGGAGTGGGTCTCAGCCTCTTTTCTGAGAGCTCTGGGTAACACTATGAACAATTAATTGGACCAGATGGATAAAGATGGCTTTAGTAACCTACTGGTTAAGGCACTCACCCAGGCTGTAGGACACCCAAGTAGTTGAATCTGAGTTTCCTTTTCGGGGGTCTTGCTCTGAGTTTAAAAAAAAAAGAGAAATGACTCAATTTTGTCCCAGTGCAGAATAGAGGTTTCTTTCCCCTTGTTTCTTTCTTTTTTTTTTTATGTGTGTTTGCTTTTTTTTTTCTTTTTTCTGGGGAGCCATAGCTCTGGTAGCTATGTCTCTCAGTAAAGGTCTGGGAAGCCAGTTTCTTGGGCCTGTTCCTGGCATTCAGTAGTTGTGCTTTCTGCTTCCTGTCTTTCTAACATATGGTTCAGACCAACACAATCCATGTAATAAAAGTCAGCTTTCATCTGACCTCATGAAAAGGTCAAGCCTTTCCCGCTACACTTAAATAGCTGTTTCTGGCCTGAATCTTGACTAAGAACTCGTATATGCTCACTTTCCAATATGCAGGGCATTCAAAAGGGGCAACTGTTCAGACAGCTGATCATAAATCAAATTGTTCTTTATAGAAGACATATCTTAATGCCTAGGTACAAGGTTGAGAGTGTCTTGAAGTGTGCCCCAGGCCTGCTGGTTGCAGATCTGTTGAAAGCTTTTGTAATATGTTTCAAAAGGTACTTAGAAAACTGACAATGATTGAATAGGAATGAATTGGGGTGGGGTGGGGAGCACATCTTGAGACTTAAGATTTGTGCGTCTGTTTTTTAAAGGCAAGGAGCTTCCAGAAAACTTCCGAGATACATGCATGTAAAACCACATCTTGAGTGGGATGGAGGGCGGGGGGGAACAGGATTTTTGAGGAAAAATATAAAGTCTTTAAAAGATATTGACATGTGTCAAAGTATCTTTAATGAGTATTTCCACTTTCATTGAAAGCCACTGAGTTTTAGGCATTCATCAAAGTTTTGCCCAGTAAGCAGCATTTATATCAACAGAATCACAAAAGTAAACAATATGTTACCTCCTGAAGTTAAAAACAAAATTATAGAGGACCTCATTATAGTCAGAATTGAAAGCTGAATTGGTTTTCCTTCAGTAAGTTCTTCATATACACATTCTAAAATCAACCTATTTCTCCTGCAGTTTAGAGAATTGTTGCTATTGCTTGTACTTTTTAGTCTGATTTGTTCAGATATTGTGGTGATAGGACCGCATAAGTATTTAAACAGAACATATGCTTAGATGTTTCTCTTTTACTGACAACAGTATCTCTGCCTCTGTGATAATGATTGATACCAAAACTGCATTTTAGCTCAATATAATGAACATTAAATTCAAAAGGGAAGTGGCTTCTTGACATAATTGAAAGCTGGTGTCAAATTCAATACAGCCTTCTTACACAACTTATTTTTGGTATGTAAGTAGAAAGGGAAAACAAGTAGGACTTAGCAGAGGGAAAGGGAAAATACACGTTGTTTACTTATTTCATTTTAAAATGTTGTCATATAGCTGTAAGCAGTTCCTAGTACATCTTTATAATGAACCACCATGGGATGTGAGAAAATGTTGTTAAAAGTGGGTGTTTGCTATAACAGGGTTATTAAGTGGCTGCAGGAGAATAATGAAAAAAAATCATACCTACTGTCAGGATTGTTAAAGGAAAGTAGGGGTGCTTGTTATAAGCAGAATTTTTTTTTCTAATAAGATTGTACCATATATCTACTTATTTCTTTAGTTGCCCATTACCAATATATAAAGGGAGCAAGTATCCCACCAATGAAGAAAAGGCCCCCTGCCAGAGACAAGCAGTGCAACAAGTGCTCAGAATCCTTTCTCCCTTTGCTATTACCCCTTCTGAGATATATAACTGCATTCTAAGAAAAAAGCTTTATAAAAATAAAATAATGTCTTTAAGCAGAATAGGGATGTATAGGCTGCAGATTTAAAAATAAATTACAGTGAGCAAATGGTAACTGAATTTCAGTAGCTTTGATATCTAGAGAAAACTGAACTATAAGACCGGGTGTACCTCTTATAGAGTGAATCAGGTTTTTCTTCTCCTGCTCATTGTCTT
The DNA here is from genome assembly GCF_030867095.1 of Alligator mississippiensis. Classification (NCBI taxonomy): domain Eukaryota; kingdom Metazoa; phylum Chordata; order Crocodylia; family Alligatoridae; genus Alligator; species Alligator mississippiensis. The sequence goes on along the minus strand of NC_081824.1, from coordinate 335,540,826 downwards.
GTGTCAAGTACTAAAAAAAATCCAATATCAAGTCACAAACAGAATTAGAACTGCCAAGTATAATTTAATCAATTACTTGACTTCACTCATTAAAAGTTTAGCAGACGGTGAAAACCATTATAATAGCAAACCACCATTTAAATATGTACCTTCTTTTGCCAAATGCCTGAGGCTGGGATATGCATTTAAACAGAGCAGAAGAGCAGAGCACTGTATCACTATGGGTAAGATGAAAGAGCCAAGCTGAGATCAAGAGGTAGTCAAACAGCTATGTCTCACTGATTTCAATACGAGTCAGGTGCCTAGATATCTTTGGCAGGCAAGGTTCTTTGGTTAGATGTGATATCTTTTATTAGACCAACTGAATAGTTGGAAAAAAGTCCTTAGCAAGCTTTTGGGCACAGTCTCCCTTCGTTAGGCATAGGGAGACTCCAATGATATAAGCCACAATGGAGTAGGTCTCAACCTCTCTTCTGAGAGTTCTGGGTAACACTATGAACAATTAATTGGGCCAGATGGATAAAGACAGATTTGGTAACCTAGTGGTTAGGGCACTCACCCAGGCTGTGGGAGATGAAAGGTGACTGCTCCAGAAAGCTTGCAAAGAATTTTTTTTCCAACTACTCAGTTGGTCTAATAAAAGGTATCCCATCTGCTCAAAGAACCTTGCCTGCCTATGTCCTTAGACCAGGGGTGGGCAAAATGCAGCCCAGTGGCTGGATGTGGCCTGCCAGGCCATTCTGTCCGGCCCACGGGGCCCCTAAAATTTTTAGAAAATTAATATTTATCTGCCCCTGGCTGCCTATCATGTGGCCCTCGATGGCTTGCCAAAACTCAGTAAGCGGCCCTCTGCCCAAAATAATTGTCCACCCCTGCCTTAGACCAACATGGCTACAACCAAAAACTCTAGATACCTTTGAGGATCTGGGCCTTGGTTCTTATCTAAGAAAAGGGAGGAAGGGATTTTCAGCTGGTATAAATTGCTGTAGCTCCATAGAAGTTAAGGAAGCTGTTGTAATTTTGTTTCATAATCTACAGTACAGGCTGCAGCACGGTGTAACATAGAGATTTCTGAACTAGTTTTAAAGAATCTTCTCAGCAAGGTAAATTAGCCTGCACTTGTCTCTGTGATATCACAGACAGTGGCCACATACAGGCATTACATTTGTCTTGGGAGAGGCTCACCATTCTCTTGGTAGAAGTGACAAGTGTACAAGTGTTCATTTAATTTCTTCTGGGGGCAACATGGTCCCCTCTGGGAGAAGTTCTCCTGGCTAATAACCTGGAAGATCTCCCTTGTGAGAGTTTCTCCAGCAAGAATGAATGCTTATATGTTCTCTTCCTGGTCTGGTCTGGGAAGGGCAGCAGGAACTGTCCTAGACTGGGGGCTTTGCACAATTGCTCTCTTCCTCTCCCAGCCCAGTCTGGGAAGGGTGGGGAGCAGCAGGGCAATGCTCCCTGTCTCTTCCCCAGATCCAGGAGTGCCTGGTCTGAGGACCAGGCTGGGGGCTTTGCCCTCTGCTCCCAAGGAGGCTGCAGGCAGCTAAGTTTGAAACACCATGTGGGAAAGAAACTTCATCCCTCCCTCCCCCCAAGCACATGAATAACTCTGCACCTGCAACCACACATGCAGGGCTGTGGACACTAGCTTTGAAAGGGAATAAAAAAAAAAAAGAAAACTTGTGTCCACAATCCTGCTGGGGACCCTGGTCTGGGTAGTGGATGTGGGCCTTTGCTTCACTACTTCAGTCCCTTGGGACCAGGAGAAACAGAGCAGCCTCTTTCCCATGCCTTCTCCAGACCAATCTATGGGGGAGAAGGTGGGGGCAACTGCAACCTGAATCTAGGGGAGCCGTAGGGGGAACCTGTACTGTTCCCTCTCTTGGAATGACTTCCAGAGGGGAACCCTTTTGAGAAATTTCCCCCACTAGAAATGAATGTCTGTACTCAGCATATATGTAATACCTAAGCTAACTTGTTTTCTGCCTGTTTGAGTACATTTATACAAAACACTGCAGGAAACACAGCAGAACAGCAAATAGCTGTACTTACCAGAGAGCAACAAGGAAACTAAGGTTCAAAGAGGAAATAAGGTAGAGGAACCTAACAACTTCCTAGAGGATTCTGTTTAAGACGTTAAATGCATTACTGTATTTGGAGCAGAAATTGTGAGAACAATGGTAAGGAATATTGGTTTGAATGAGATAAAAATCCATACAAAATGAATGCATCAGAACAAAATAGGGCTTGGACTACATTTTCATCTTGATAGAACCTAAACAGAAGTGTATAGACATGGAAATAAACCCTACACACACATTCTCTTCTCTTCTTCACTCCAGAAAACATGATTCTTTTGAGGAAATCAGAGATTTCTTTAAGGAGAACCAGTCTACCTTACCTTACCCATAAGAGATTAGCAGCTAGGTGCTGCTGGCAACTAATGAGCAGCCTGTGATAAAATGCTACCAGCTCATTTGCTCTTGAATGGTTCTGTGGAGAGGTTGCTATTGCCGTTAATAGGAGTTTGGTTCAGTGACCTGACTTATGAGATTTCTATGGGAAGAAGAAACTGTTTCTTACATGGGCAAAGTGCTACTTTTGGAATGTGCTGAGGCCCACAGAGAGGTCTTGGCTCCTTCCAAGGGCAAAGGAACTAAAGGACAATGGGGTTAAAAGGTATGGAGATAAGGCTGATAAAAGTAGGTAGCATATGACTTCTTACTAGGGAGTCTTGGAGAAGGACGCTGTGTTTTGTGTTGAACTTTCTATAAGGAAATTAAACTTCTTAACCTTGGGGGTATATAAAATATACATAAAACCTGATTTGAGCCTATTTGTAATCCTCTAAGGGGTAACATAAAGTAGAAAGTATATGCATCTCTGTGCCTGATTGCAAGGGGAAATAAAAGTACATTCTGCCTTGTATCAAGACTGTTCGGTACCATCATTGGATGGATTTGCATTTGTTGAGAAGGCCAGTAAGTTATTTCACTGATCCTATAATATGCATTTCAATCTCTGGATTAAGTTTTTAATATAAAAAAATAAAATAAAATGTAGAATATAACAGGGGTGGGGAAAATGGTGGATCTGGCTGACGGCCGAATTCCATTTCCCAGCAGCCCCTGCCCACATGGTTGGGGCCGGTTTCCATGGAGATCCTAGCAGCAGCCATGCTGTGATAGCGTGAGGCTGGGGTTTCCATGGAGACCAGTCCCAGAAGTGCTGGCAGGGTGCAGAGCTGCTTCGGAGCCCAGTGGGGATCAGCAACGTGGTCCGGAGCTGGGGCAGAACTGCAGTGCAGGCTGTAGATCATGGTCCAGCTGGCGCTGGACCATGCTGTCATGGCTACAGGATCCCCATCAGGCTCTGGAGCAGCTCCATGTCCTGCTGTGTTCCCTGCCACCAGGGGCAGCACTAAGGGGAGGCTTGGGTGGGCTATAACCACCCCAAAATTCCCTGTAGTCCCCCATAGCCATCCCTCCCAGTAGTGCTGCCACTGCCTGCCCACCTGCAGCACAGCCCCCCACTCGGTCCCCCCAACAGGAAGAGACTGGTGCCTCTGCTGCCTGGCAGCACTGCTGGGGCTGATTGCCACCCCATGCTATCAAAGTACAGCTGTTGCTTGGCTCTCCATGGAAACCATGGGCAAGGAAATGCAGTCTGCTGCTGGCCGGATCTGGCCTGCAGGCTAGACTTTCCCCACCCCTGGAATATAATCACTATAAAATAAATATTTATAATATTTAGTATGTGGAAGTGTGCCAAGTGCTATTTAAAAGGACAGCTCTTCTTCTTACAAATGAAGTAAGGGGAGGGAGGAACCAAGACTATGCACAAAACTTGTGGCGTCTTAAATTGGGAATTAGAGAGCTGTTGAGAAGCAGTGAAAAATGTTGGGTCTTAAGGATTTATATATTTTACCTAGGAATGGACAATATAGCCCTGCAGATGGTTAACAAAAGTGGTGAGGAAGACTTATAGATAAGAGGGTAAGGGAGTCTACATGGGGAGTCGTGACTTATCTTAGTAGTTTAAGGATGTTTGTTTGGGGAGATGGACCTTAGAGGTGGCCTGGAGGATTGTCAGACCAACAGTAGAAGCCAAATGTGGAAAATGCCAAAGGGAATATGTTAGCAGTTGGGGAAGGTGGGTCTTTGATTTTTCCTGTCTCTTTTCAATTTACAGTATTTTAAGTTTCTGAGATTAAAACCCAAAAACTATTCACAGTTTTATTATAAAATGCTTAAGTGATTCTTGGAAGGGCTACTGAAACTTGGGGCTTGCCATTCTTGTTTCTCCTTGGGGAATGCCCCAGACATTTGGCTACAGCATCAAGTTTCTTGTTCTCTCTTCCCAGCTCCTTGAATCTTGTATTCCTTTCTTCATTGTAGTACAGCTACTATTTAAAGGGTAGAGGGTGCTTCCCCCAGTATACACTATAGTTTAGTAATTAGATGTCTCTCCCTGGATCCTGAGTAGTGCAAGTTGTCTCCCTGCAATCCTGATTCATGCACTAGAGAAGAATTAATTTTTTTGGGTGTACCTCAAACATTTTGTATTGGCTTGTTCTACACAATTCTGTGCTTTGCATGCTGGTTCTTTCTGCAGCATCCAATTCTCCCCATACGCTGGATATGGAGTCTGGGTGCCTAAATTGTGTTTGTTATTCAGTTCTGTGAGCCAGGTGTCTAAAAGTTGGACAATGTGGTGCCCACGTTTCTTACTGGAACTAGCTCTCCATCTATAAATCTTGGGTGTACGTATCTTTCCTTAAAACATTGATTTATGTAGTGTTGATGTCCTGGCTTCTGTAGGGAGACCCAGTCTGTGTCTATTTCATATGTTATTCTTGAACAGCAGCATCTTAATATGTCTGATCTTATGAGTCCAAGACCACTAGAGAACTATGCAACAGCAAACACTAGCATGGGGTGGACTAAATCAGAGGTCAAATTTTGAATCTATCTACCTATATCTTCAGAATATTAACTGATTTCTTTTTCTACAGTATATCTGCCAGGTGTTATAGTTCAGTTCTCTCACTCTCTCTATGGACCAAAAAAGGGGAAGGTGGTGAAGTAGAGAAGTTTACAGTTGGGTGTAATTCATGTTTAAATAACACCTTCATTTTTTTTTTCCCTACTGTAAGAACAGTAAGGCTGTGGAACAGACTATCAAGGAAGTTCTAGATTCTGCTTCACTGGAGATTTTCAAAAAGTTAGAGAAACATTTGACAGGGATTTTTTTTAAGGATAGTATTCTTGCATTTCTGGAGGGGGTTGGACCATGTGAATATCCCTTGATGTCCCTTCCAACTTCCCTATTCTATAATCTAAATTTAATCTTCCACGTTCAGGACAGTTTGATAATTTGCAACTAAGTAATCTGGAGTTTGTTGGTTGATAAAAGCATGCCAGCCTTTCCATAGCTCTAACACTTGACCATGCTACACGGTAGTCCTATTGAAGTCCTAAATTCTGCACATGTGCTTGCACACCAAAATAAACAAAAAAGCAAAAAGATTACTTTTGTGGTCCAAATTTCCCCCTATTAAAAAAATAAAAATAAAGATATTCCCTGCAGCCCAGTGGCTGGGAATATAAACATATATGCTTGACACTCTACTACAGTGATATCAACCAGAGTGCCAGGGCACCCATGGGTGTCTGGAGATTCTTTGAAGGGTGCAGTGGAAAGTGGTAAGGAGATAAGCAGATACAGGCAGCTTCAGACTTCAGGTATGAGGAAATAAGCAGGTAGGGGCAGGCTCAGGCTCCTAGCTGCTCCTCCACTGCCTGCTTTCTCTGCAAGGAGTTAAGCCCTATAATAAATAAAATGTGTTGAAACGGGGTGCCACTCAATACACAAGTTATGGAGGGGTGAATCGGGTCTGATGAAGAAGGCTTTAGTCTAAAAAGGTTGAGAACCACTGCTTTACTAGCTGAAGCAGCATGAACAAATGTCGAGAGTAAGCTGCATCTGAGAGTTCCTCGTCTACCCACATTAATGCTTTCAAGACAGGTTGTCTATTAGCACTTTGACTTGTTCTCAGCTGCATTTTTGTTGCCGAATGAATTACAGAAAGATCAGAGATAATGAGCAGAAGTGAGGTGCTTTGCTTTCAGCATTGTTTTGCAGAATTTAGCCTCTGGTGGGGCCAGTGTTTCAGAATGTTCACGCACCCAGTTGTATACCTTAGAGGTGAATATGCTTGGCATCAAACAAAAATGGCATGCTTCCAAAAAATGCATCAGGAGATGTATTGCTAGATGTTGATCTCTCTCCTCTCTAATTCATGGCCTCTCTAGTTCTTGCCTTACTTGCTAGGGGCAAGAGTTGTTTGTATTCCACTCCACTTATACAGACAGTATTAGGAAACAGAGTCAAAAGTGTCAGGTAGTATGCTGGAAAAGGAAAGCAATAAAACATTTGTCTTTCCATTACCAGCTTTAAGGAGCACTTGCAGAGCCACGCTGCTGGGAAGCCTACAAATCCACAAGGTATGTAGAAAGTAGAAGTTACAAGGGCAGGCTGAATGGAAGTAGAGGTGGGGGTGGGGGGAAGGGGGATGGAAACCTGTAAGTTACTTATTTCAGAAAAGCTGCCCTAGGAGGAAGTTATTAATCCATCATATTATGTATGCTTTATGCTACTTAGCTTTGTACTAATCAATGTGTGTATATATACGTTTTATATATACACTTCTTGTAGTTGTATCTACATACCTCTGCTAGTTTGCAAAGAAAACTCCCATCATGCCTTTATGTTAAGTTGACAGCAAGCCTTAACATTCTTGGAGATTTGAGGAAAGCATACCACAAAGATGGGACTAAATGAATAATTCGGTTCATCTCCATCAGATATATTCTCCATACAGAAAAAGGTTAGGGCAGATTATCTGGAGGCTTGCTAAATTATAGTGTTGTGTTCAAAACCATACCAGAAACTAGTCTGAAAACCCCCAAACCCACTCACAGTGACTGCTGTCTTACTCGCCTTCTTTCTTCTGGCTTCTTGCCCCCATCTTCATTGCTTCAGTTTTTGCATGGCTGGACCAGAGTGGTTCCCTGGTGCTGCATGTCCAGGGTTCTGTCAGTGGTTCTCCAACCACTCTGGCCAGCAGGCCCGCTTTCTTCACCTGCAGATAGCTGCAGAACACTGCCGATTGGGAAGGTCTCCAGCAACCCTTCTTCCAACCTGCTATGGTCCTACCCTGGCTACCCCTTTCTGGGGCCAAAAATACCTTTCTTCATGCTCCTTCTGCCAAGCTGAAAAGAGCACATGCTGTCGAAAAATGGCTGCACACTTCCTGCTCCAGCTGGGCTCCTCCATGCACCTGTGGTACATACCCCACTTTCCTAATCCCCAGGGCTTTCTCCTCACCCTGTTTTTCTCTCCTCACAGTATGTAGTTTGCCAGTGGATCTAGCTGACCCAAGAAGATGCCAGTGTTTTAGCAGGTCCAAAACCATCCACACAGAGGAGGGAGAGGAGACCACCACTCCCACCTATCTTGGCATTGATGGCCCATCAGACAAGGTTCTTTGGGTAAATGTGATATCTTTTATTAGACCAAATGAATAGTTGAAAATAAATGTTCTTTACAAGCTTTGGGGAACAAGCACCCTTCTTCAGGCAGACGGAGAGTCTGCTGGTGTTTGTGTTCTCTCCTGGGGGAATAGAAGGTTAAGTCAGTATGCAAAATGCAGGTCTGTGAAAATGCAAATGTGTGGCAGGGAAGATCAAAGGGGATACAAGTTAGTGAGTACAAGACAGATAAGTGGGTGGGGCAAAGGGGAATGTTGATGGGTGATAAAATGTAGCTGATAAAATGTAGAGAGGTTACCTGGGGTTATCGGATGGCAGCTAGGTTATAGTATGCCAATATCTATATTTAGTCCATGACTTTGTATCCAACAGATTTATGAAGTGAAGTTTGTAGGCTTGTCTACAAACGGATGTTTTGTAAATTCCCTCTGAGGATTAGAACTGAGAGATTGGAGAGAGAGTGGTTGTCTTCTAACAACCTGAATTTCTGTCTGGACAAACATCCTAATATACTACAGTAAAAATGTGTTATCCAGCACTTTACCATCTGGAATGCTCTATTAACCAGCATCTGTCATAGACGTTTATGGCAGTGGATTGAAGTGGCAAAAGCGAAGCTGGAAGTCCCACCATGGCCCTTCCAGTTTCACCAAGTCCCACTTCTTCCTCAAGGACCGTGGCCCAGGGCAAAGCAGCCTGTTCAGGGCACTCCTCCCTGTCCCCCGGCACACTGATGCCACGGAGCGAAAGCCCTGGTGGATCAGACACAGTGGAAGGGGCGACGGCCTGAACAGGCAAAGACGCCTCCAACCTGCTGGAGATAAGCTCCCCGATAACTGGTGTATTTGATTAACCGGCACCCCCCTATTCCCCATGGAGGCCAGATAACAGAGCTTTTACTGTACAATGTGGAGAGCTAGATCCTGTAACACGGCCCATCAGTGTCTTGTGGGGCTCTGTAAACTGTCTTCCTCTGTAAGGGGATGGGTATTAAGCACCCATTTCCCCAAATGATGTATGTCAGATATCAGTTAAACCTTTAATACTGTGCAATAGCTGGAAGAGCAGGCAGAGTCAAAAGCCAAAGTATCTTGTAGCAAATATAGAACAGTTTGCACTGAAACGTCCATTGAGGAAAAAATGGGCGACTCTGACCCTCTACCCGGACCTCTGAAGCATATTTTGACAATGTTTTCTAGAAGCAGGACATTGGCTGCCCCGGGTCACTTGCTTTTCCTGTGGCAGGGTAGGTAGGGTGTTTGGTCTGTGTTGGGTAGGGGTTGAGAGCAGCTTAGGCAGAGTTTAGCTGATGGTTTGGCTAGGGCTGATCCTGCCTCAGGCAGAGGTTAGACTAGATCCACATTTGCAACCCAAAAGCAGGCTACCAGAATACACGAAAGAGACTCGAACAGACTGTAAAAAATGGGTTGACAAAACTTTTTAAAAAATATGGATTCTCCTTTTAAAGGAGAAAAAATGTGGGAAACGGTGGCTTTTCCCTTGCAGGCTGGCAGCACTCCAGCCTGCTGGGGCTGCTTGGGCCCCCCACACACACCGGGCGTGAGAGGCACAGGGTTGGGACTGGCCATCTTAGGGTTGTGTTTTTTTTTGTGCCAGGACCCATTTGGGGAAAAAGAAAAGTTGAGAACCACTGGACTAAATGACCTCTGCAGGTCCCTAGAGACCTCGGGAACTCTAAACCCCCACCCCACCCGCCCCTGTCCCCCCAGCAGGCTTGCAGAGCTGATTAGAGGAGCACCGCGCCCCGCAGGCAGCGCCCAGCCAACCACGCGCCCCGCCCTGGGCGCGGCTCCTCAGCAGCCAGCTAAACTGGGGACCGGGGTGGGGCGGGAGGGAAAGGTGCGGCCGCGGCTCTCATTGGGTGCCCGCGCTCTGCCGCCCTCGGGATTGGCTGCTTGCTTTTGGGAGGCCGGGCGTGCTCCCCTCAGCGCTCCCCCGGGCGGTGAGTGCGGGACGGGGCTGGCGGATCAGCGCGCGGGACACCTACCTCCCCAGCGGATCATGCAGCGGCGCCGGCTCGCCCTGCTGGCCTTCTTGGCTTGCCTCCTGCTCGCAGCCCGCGGTAAGGCGCCGGGTGCCCGCGGGGTGTGCCCCCGGAAAACAGGGGGGATTGCTGCGGGGCCATCGGGGAGCACCGGCGGGGCCGGCCGGGAGAGCCCCGTTGCTGAGCGGCATGGAAATCCTGGCGGCGGAGGCAGGGAGCGGCCCTTGACATGTGGATCTGCTGGTTTTGGCACCCCCGGGGCAGCGGGGCGTTGTCCCCTTATGCAACACCAGGAGTGGGCGGGGAGGGGGAGCCTTTGCTGCCCTCCTACCCCTGCGGGAACATCTGGGCAGGTGGCAGTGCTCCACCTCTGCACAGCTGGCTGCGCCCAGGCCCCCTCTGAGCCCGGGCACTCGCTTGCTCTCCACCCTACCCCCTCCATGCCACTGCCTCTGCAAGAGGGGGAATCCTCTGGAGCAGCTCAGCTGCACTTCCATCTTGTGGGGGGGGAAAGGAAAAAGTAAGGGCCTAGGAAAGGAGCGGTGGAGGGGGCTAGCCCAGTGGTTCTTAACCTTTTTGGACCCGGACCAATTTTGTAAGCAGCAGTGGCCAGTTCTAACCCAGTGCCCCTCGCTCTTGACCCACTGCTCTCAGGCCCCAGCCCCCAGTGCGTGGGGCAGGGGGTGGGCCCCAAGCAGCCCCTGGCAGGCTGGAGCTGTGCCAGCCCATGAGGGAAAAGCCACAAGGGTTTCCCTTGTTTTTTTTTCTTTTAAAGTTTTTTTTTTTTTTTAACTTGAAAAATTAATTTTTTAAAAGTTTGTCAATCCGTTTTTAAGTTTGTTTGCAACCTTTTTAGATATTCTTGTGGCCCACTTTTGGGTCGTAACCCACGGGCTGAGAAACGCTGATCTAGTCCAGCTGCCTGCTCATGGTGGGATCATCCCTGTCCAGCAGTGGTGGGAGAAATATTATTTGTGGGGGCTGAGGTGCGGGAGTGGTGCAGGGTGCTGTGTGGCTGCCGCTCCCTCCCACAGGGCCATTTCAGGGCTGGCCTGTGGCTGAGGTGCTGGGCGTGGTCTTGCAATGGTGGAGCGTGGTGGTGGTGGTGCTGGAGCAGTGGAGCCATCTTTGGGGGGCTAAGCCCCATTAGCCCTGGCCTTATGCTGCCTATGTCCCTGTTTACTCCATCCCAGCTAAGTGTCTCCCCTGCTCTTGAAAATGGCCAAAGATGGGAATGCCACCACTTCTCTCGGTCGTGTGACTTCAAACTCCAGACAGTACTTACTCATCGGAAAGGCAGTGTTGACCAAGTTGGTTTTATTAGGGAGAACTCCTGCATAGATATGTGTCATCATGGTGGTGGTTGCCCACCAATGTTCATGTATTTTGGGAGTAGCATTTTTTTGTTTTCTTTCAGCTGTTTTGGCCATGTCTCTTTCACCGAATGCTTTGTTTAGGGAATGGGTCTTGTGCCAGGATTTTAGCGGACTTTCTCCAAAGGATGTAATGTAACTTGTGTGTGTGTCAGCTTTTTTGGCCATGTTTCTTCCACTAACCACTTGATTTAGAGAATGGATCACATGTCAAGATTTTAGCTGGGTTTCTCCAAAGGATATAATGCAGTGTGTGTGTGAGAGATTTGTTAGGAAGAGATTGAGGTGGCTTGTAGGAATGCATAAAAAGCAGTAGAATATAATGCAACGTCTGTGTGATATTTTTTTTATGCAGCCCTTCCTGGCAAAGGCTTGTAGGAAGAGATCGAGGTGGCTTGTAGGAAGAGATGAATACGTTAATCAAGTTGAATAAAACATAAAACAAACTCCCTAAACAACATCTGATTAAATGTCTGTCCAAATAGGAAGGCCTTACTGTGCCTCCAGAAATATTTAAAATATTTATACAGGAAGAAGCAATTTTAAATTCTAATGGCTAGAATTCAAGATATGTGATGCAAACTGACACTTTCTTCACTTCCTTGGGTCAAGTGCAGGTTAATCTTTGTCGTGCTTCTAAGAAGCCTGTTGGATATTCTATGTTCAAGTCTTTCCTGCTGAATATGTAGCAAAAAATCACTTGTTGCAGGTTGTCTGATATCACATCAAGAAAAAGTGTGTATTCTCTGTAGAACAATAGTAGTAATTTAGACTGAGGCTGAATTCTTGTCAGATTGTCATATAGGCTTGAGTTCAAGCCTAGTCTTTATTGCTGTCTTGACTGAAATACCTGGTGCAGGTCAACTAAGTTATGGCTCTCCAATTTCTGGTTGGCCAGGGGCCCTAAACCCCTTCCTCCCCAGCCATTTGATCTGCTGATCTCATGCTGTGCCACACATGGGCCATGCACAGGCACTCACCCATGGCACTGTGCAGCACCTATCGCCTGCAGTACACTGTGCTAGCACCTTTTCACACTGTGCCATCATGCTCTTTCCTGCCCCCCCCTTGTCATGAACACTTCCTGCTGCATTGTGTCACTGTACCCTGCATTGCTGAGTGTCCTCCCTTGTCCCTCCTCCAGCTGCAGGCTCCCTTGATTACCCTGCCCTCACGGGTGGGGGCAGAAAGTGGAAGCTGGAGGGAGAGGGATCAGAGAGACTGTCAGTGATCTGCTGCAGCTATGTGGGGGAGTGATACCTGGGCCAGGAGCCCAAGGGCTTCATAAAGCCTGTGGGCTGTCAGTTGGACAGCTGTAATCTAAACCAAGCAAAGGACATTCTTTTTTTTACTTATGGTTTAGATGCACCCCACATTCTTGATAAGGTTACTGCAAGGTTATAATGTAAGGTTATAGGCTACTCTGTCAAAATTAAGTAGTGATTTTTTGGAGTGCTTACCTTGAGACGTGAAAGCTGAGGAACCTCCAAGTCACTTGTTGTCTTTGAAACCTGAACTTCAACTTTTATCAACAGTTCTTATGCTTGTAAGCAAGAGGCTGCAATGTGAGAGCATATGAGAGCTTGGGGCGGGGATAGTGCCTGTAGTCCCTCAGGAAAAATGTATCCAAACTGTTTATACAGATGTTTTGAAATGAATGATGTCCACACAGGCCTCTGATTCATGGGAGGAAGAGTGTTTGAGGGTTCCTCAAAGCATAATCAGAAATGCCCTAGAGCAGTGGTTTTCTACCTGTGGTCTACAGATTGTGTTCCCCTGGGGATCTGCTGGCTATGTCTAAAGAGGACAGTGGTCAACGGTCATGGATCGCTGCCCACAAAAGGGGACAATGATCAGTGCAAATTATGTGAATCCCCACACTTCCTGTTCAAAGGGCTCCACACCTCCGTTTGAAATTTCCAAAGGGGTCCACAAATGAAAAAAAAAAAAAAGTGAAAACCATTGCCCTAGAGAGAGAGGAGGATTTCATAACAGATCTGTTCAAGCAGGTTAAGTGATCTAAATAGCAGTCCCCTTCATTTGGCTTTTTGCCTGGGGATTCATAATATGAACCAAATGCATGAGATTTAAAATCTAAAATCCAGTCTGTGTCCCTCCCAGTTGCACCCACAAGTAATACTTAGCTCACAAATAACCATGCAGGTGTACCCTAATTGGTCTTTTTTTATATATAAAAAAATTAAAAGATAAATCAATTAGTTATTCAGTGTATACTAATGGTATAAAAGATGTAACTGTTCTGTCACACTTTGGATGTGTTAACCTCGGTTTACTTCTCTTTTGTCAGCGGGTGTAATTACCAGTGACAGTGGTAACTGATTTAAAGGCTCTCTACTTATATTCACTATACTCGCTATAATATTGTGTTCAGCAAGCCAAACTGTTTAGGGTTGGGTCCTTGCCAAACCAACCACTTACAACAGTACCTCCAGGCACCTGGCATGGGGTTCAGATAGTGATTTTAGTCATAGACTTAAGCACCTGAAGTCTGGCATTTTTTTGCATCATCACTAAATAAGATTTTATTGGTTCAGAGTTTAATGGGCACATACAAAGAAACAACACCCTTCACTGTACTAGTAAACAGACAAAAAAGTTAGTAACTTAACAGGTAACTAAGTCCACATATTAATTGGTTTCCATACTTCTCACATCTTGCACCATTAAGATCTTTGCCAGTTATTCAGCAGAGGTCTTTTCCCCAAAAGGGAATGTTTGTGCAGGATTTGGTGTAAAAACACTCCACCCACCAGATGTTTTGGGTGTTTTTGTTTGCTTGATTTTTTTTTTTTTTAATTTTAAGTTCACTTTTAATCCTTCTCTGCTGAGTAATACAGTTCTAGTTTAGCTAAAAAGTAACTCTTTGTCCCGTCATGTTGCCTTTTTTTGTCAAATAAATCTTACTTATTAATTTAAATGCCAACTTGAAGCCTTTTAGAAAAAAAACCAAAAACATTCTAGTATTTATTAATCACATTAGGGTGAACTAGTAGATTTTCATCAATTAAAAAAAAAAATTATGTATAGCTTATCTTTTCTTATTGGTCCTTGCTTTTCAGCTTTTAAATTAGATCACACAAGGCATTTTTTTTAAAGTTCTGTCTCAGATATGAAAATTTTAATTGAAGCTGGGACAGTCTTGTGAAGAGTTCCTGTTTTGATGAATGGAAAGTTTAGGATGAGAAATCTTTTTTAGCTAATATATTTCTAACCTTTCTGTACACTGGAGGACTAAAGAAGCCTCAGGCCTACTATAAATCTCTTGGGAGTGCTGTGGTTTAGTAGCTATGCTTATTAGGGCTGTGTAAAACTTTGGGTGCTGATTCAATTCAGAAGAGATTTGGCCCGATTTGGCGGCCAAATCTCCAAATCCGAATCTAATCGGGAGACCGATTTAAAAAAAAAAAAAGGTCCGAATAGGTTCAAAGCTCTCTGAATCAATTTGGCCTCCATGCCGGTAAGTAGGGGGTGGGGGGACTGGAGAAGAGGGGAGGCTAGAATGCATGGGGGGACCTCTGCCAGGCTCCATCCCCTGCCTACTTCCCCAGCCCTCCTGAGTGTCTCCGGACCCCTGGCTGCTCTCCCAGTGCCCCTATGGCTGCCCCTTTAAAAAAAAAAAAAAGAAAAGAAAAGAAAAAGCCCTGCATTCTATGGACGCTGCAGTAGCCATTGGGACTTCTGGGGTCTTGTGGCAGAGCCCCCCACGCAGTGGGGGGCAGTGGGAATTGCCCCCCTGCCTGGCAGCAGCCAGTGAGTATGGGGCTTTTTTTTTTTTTTAAAGAGCCAGAAGCTGGGACTGGGTGGGGCAGCTATTGACGGGGATGAGGGAGTCGGCAAGTGATGGGGCCTGTTTGAGTCAGAGATCCGGCCGATTCAGCAGTGGCCAAATCTCTGAATCAGATTTGACCGGATCAGTTCGGGACAGTGATTCGAATCACCGAATCAAATCACTGTCCCCTAAATCAGCCAAATCCAAATCCAAAGTGAATATGACTCAGGCTTGCAAAGGGACCTTTGGGAGTGGAGTCGCTCATTGTCTTTGAGTTTCTGAGAATGTTCAAAGGTTTAAGTTACATCAGAGCTACTGGACAGATAGGAGGAGGGATTGGGGATGCTGTGTCAACTTAGTGATTGTGATATATTTAAGGAGCATCTACAAGTGATTGACAGTGCATTCTAGCAGTTCAGTGTAACTTTTGATTGCTTTAATTGGAATACAGTTCAAATCTTGGGGTGGGTTTATGTAAGGTATGCTGAAAAACGGTAATGATGGAGGGAAGTACTGGGGCAAAGTCTGACAGTTGGGATAGTATCCGAGCTCTGCCATCCCCTTGTTCAGCAGAGGCAAACCTTTTGGGCAGGTGTGCCATATCAGCCATGCACACTTCCCCAGGGCAACTCTGATCCCCTTCCCCTGCTCAATCTGCTGCTCTGCTTTCTGCTTCCTGGCCTATCTGCTGTTGTGTTGCTTGAATCCTGCCTGTCTGCTACACAGCGGTTGATCATGCCTGCCCTAGTTGCTGCCTGTAAATTCATGCCTTCCTGCTTTGACCACCTCCTGCAATTTTCTTGCTCAAATTATTTTGCTTACTGTTTTCTTTTCTCTCTCTCTCTCTTTTTTAATTAATTAAACTTTTATGTTGCACGCAACGGCCAGTTGCAAAGGATGAATCACTAGAATATAAAGCCACATCTCTAGTTTACAAAAAAAAAGATGGAAGGGGTAAAACTTTCTTGTAAGGGTGGGTGTGTCAGAGTCCCAGTTAAATGAAGAGTTAGTTATAAATTTAGCTGAAAATACAACTTGCATTAAACCTCTAATTTGTGAGCAGTGCAGTTACTCTTACTTCAGGGAAATGAAGATTCAGTCACTATTGCGTCCACTGCTGTAAGAATTCTTGAGGGAGTGGGGGAAGCGGTTATAATTCTCACAGGCTGCGACTGAACTGAAAATCCTTCTTGAAGTAATTTGAAATGGCAACTTCTGGTAAATATCCAAAATGTTTCATTATATCTGGGAGCACGTAACATTTCCAACTAGACTGTCACAGGCATGCTCCAGGATTTTTTGGATATGGAGGATGTGTTATCCTTTGCCTTAAAGAGCACATGAAAGGTGGAAGACCGGGATGCAACCTGTGTGTCACTTGCATTAAATTCCTGCTGTCCTGCCCACAATTTAGTCCTCTTTTCCTTTGCATGTTTAATTTCAATTTTCATGTTCCAATGTTTTCAGGTCTGTCCCCTTTACATTTGTAGTTATGGTTATTGTATCTTAATAAAAAAGAAAATGAGAGAACCTTCAGGAGGAATTTTGAGTTCTGAAAGGGCAGGAGCTATATGAACCCATTAAGGCAGAGGTGTCAGACATGGCCCGTGGTCTGTCCTGTGGCCTGTGGAGCCCCATAACCCATTCCCTGATGCTGCCCCGTTGACCCACATGCTGTGCCACAGTGGACCCATGATACATATGACGCCTGAGGCTGGGTCCCAGGCTGCACTTCCCATGGCGCTCACTGGGTCCAGGTCCTGGATTGACCCTGCGAGGATGCCACATGCATTGGATCAGGCATGTGGGCATGAGCTCTGTGAGCCTGACCTGGTCAGTGGACTGGCCCCATGGCACTCATCCAGCTCATGGAGCCAGATGGGTTTGACACCCCTCTGTTGAGGGAAGAAGTCCCAATTCCCTCCTGTGATGGATCATGGTAAAAGCAGCATGCTTGCTGAGATGCTAGCTCTATAGTTAGGCCTATGCAGAGTACAACTAGAATTGGGGCAATATCACATGTTCACTTGCAGGGGTTGCAGATCATTTAAATATTATGACTTATTAAAGTTAGTATTTGTTAGGAATAGATCCATGTTCATGCCAGGACATGCACTAGTTGTGCTCTGCTGCTAGAGAGGCTGCTGAGCTAGCATCTCGGCATGCCTTGCTGGAGAGTCATTACTCTCTTTCCCCTCTCCCCCTTCTGCTGTCACATACACTTCCTTAGTAGCAATGCCTCTTCCTCCTACCAGTCTGGCATGGCATCACATGGCCAGTCCATCTCTGACCAAATGACACCCTCTGGGATCACAGAGTCTGCTGAAACTGTTGGAACTGCAGAGCTGTGAGATGCAAAGACAAGATGTATTAACTGATAAATTTTATCTTCAGATCATATCTGAAAGGGAACAACCATGCAATGCTATGAAGGTGCTTATGTGCTGAACTGCTTGATTGTGCTCACTTTTTAACTGTACTCACTGTGTTAAGTTGAACGTGGGACGAGGCAGCAGTCACCATGGAACAGTTTACTGACATGTAATTGATGAGCAGAATTAATTTTTTAATTTTTTATTTTCTCCAATTAAAAAAAATCCCCAATATTCTGTTAATCCCCAAATCCACATTTTTTCCATGATTTAAATGAAACACTACTAATATATAGGGGCCCTTGGGTCTCTCCACAGGTCCATAATTGTGGCAGCCTAAATTGCTGCCTCTCTGGAAGCTGCAGTAATTATCACTGCTGTCTCTCCCTGACTGCCAAATTTCCTGACCTGTGGGGAGCCCTGCAAGCTGGAAGATATGCCAGCCTGGCTGCTGTTGCCCTGTGCTTGGAGACAGTGGCTGAATAAGCCCCTCTTGCCAGCAGGGAGCTGTCTCCCAGCACAGGGCAGCAGTGGCTGGGCTGGGCAGACCCATCTGCAGTACAAGTGGCCCCTCTGTGCTTGAAGCAAGCCCCGTCCTGGCAGCAACAGGCTTATTCAGCTGCTGGCCACGGGGTCTGCCAGGCTGGGCCGCAGCTGAAGCTTAGTGGGGAATAATGGGGGGCTGAATAAGCCACCTCAGTGGCTTTCCCTGGCACAGAACGAACAGTGGGGGCTGGTCCCACCCCTCCTGGCAGCTGGAGTGGTGAGTAGTGAGTGCCCAACAGGCAGGAGCCCATCACGACTTCCCAGTGGGGCTGCGCTATGGGGCTGGCGGAGCAGTTGTGGAGTGTGGCGGCGCTGCTGAGGCTTGCAGGGCTGTGGCCCCAGGCCCCCGCACTGCCACGTGCAGCCCAAGCCCGCATTGCAGCCCCTCACCAGGAAGGAGCTCGCTCTCCCCCACAGTGTGAGAGGGGCTGTTGCACCCAGGAAGGGCTCTGCCCCTCCTGCTGCTGTGACAGGGAGGGCATAGCCAGGAAGGGCCCTGTGGGTAGGCAGGGATGGGGTTATTCCTCTGGCCGCCAGCAGATGGGATGGCCTAGGGCCCATTCCAGGCAGGGAGCCACCCAGCTGCCAGTGGGGTAGAGGGGAAACTAACTCTCTTCCCTGGCCCGCTCTGCCTTGGGCCATGGTTCCCCCTTGCTGCAGCAGTGAGGGGGAAGTGCGGGCAGATCCAGGGCTGGGGTCCCTGCTGGTGGCACAGGGAAGGGGAATTAAACCCCTCTCTAGCCAGTTCAGCCTGGGTTGGCCTTGCCCCACCAGCACAACTTCCCTGCAGGTGAGGGCTGGCTCTAGCACCCCCTGTGCCTGGCCTGAGCACCTGCTGGCATTGTCTCAGTCCAGACAGTATGTTTGTCCTGTTACAAACTGGTTTGCCCAGGCAGGTTAGAGTAACCTGTAATGGTTGAATCAGTTCAGGCTCTGGCTTTTTGAAAGTCTGTTCCTAGTCTTAAAATTTGAACTGGCTGTTTTGTGAACCTGAAATTACAGAAAAGAGTATCCTTCTCATTCACACTTACACAAAAATGCTTGATTGGGTGTGTTTGAATTTGCAAAACCTCTTTAATATGCTGTCAAGTATGGGTGAAGGCAATACGCTGGTTTACTATAGATGGGGCGTATTACGCTCTCTACTGTGTCACGAGTTGACTTGTTCTTTAGGTAAAAGTAACAAATCTTATATAGGCAATTCCAACTGAACTTTTTATATAATGCTATTGACGGAGGTAAAATAAGAAGCTACTTTGCAATGACTTGTTAACCTACAAATATCAGAAAACATGAAAAATCTCTGGTGTATTTTGAAGTCACCTTTACAGCTCCTCCAAGTAATGAATATCTCAATTTGCTCTGCATGTATTGTTTGTATTATAAGCAATTACTTTTAATTAAATTCTATTTTCTGTAGAAAGGAAATTTTAGATGCAGCGCTGATTCCATTTTAGGGGCTCTGAGTTTGTTACGCTATGCAGAGGCAATCCAAACTAGTTGTTTATCCTGATAAAATGAGGCTTAATTGCACAGATTTATTGGTAAGTTTATTGTTGAGGTTTTTGTTGTTTCGTGTTACTAGCTTAAATAGCTCAATTTCTTGTTCTTTCTTTTTTCCTGCTCTGTAATCTAATATATTCTCTTCTGAATGTTTAATAGTAAAGATGTACTAAATTTGAAATGTGTTTTGATCTTTATAGAACACTTTGTGTAGCTTCTTCAAGATAGTACATCTGCGTTTGTATCCTGTTCAGATTTTTGTGGTTCTAAAAATTAGATTTTTATGTTTTTTAAATGGTTTTCTTTTCTTATCACTGTATGAAATCCATGCAAATGACAACTGAATATTTATGAATACTTATGTAACTTCAGTTGTTTTTGTAGTGTGCTATCAAATGTAAAATAAGCAAGCTGAAAATAAATATTTAAATGTTTCAGCTATAGAAATGGATGTTTGTGGACTTTTATTATATTTCTGAATTGCATATCTGCATTTTTATAACTGAACCAAACATTTGGACAGTTGGCTGTAATCTTTCTATTATACTACTTAATAGCTGACTTATTAAGTGTTGTTTAAATTGCAGCTCTCCCAATCCATTAAGTCTGGGACTTGTAGCAGAACTTACAGCGCAGTGAAAAAAATGTTTGTATTTAGCTGCTAAAAGTTAAACAAACTGAAGGATTGTGTACAAGTTCAATAACATATCTGGTGATAAAACAGAATGCAAAATTATTTGGTGATAGGCCCAGCTCTGAAAAGTTGTTTGCATTGTAAATTGTTCCCTCTCAGGATCAGGCCTGAGAGACTGGAGGCAGAATGTTTTGTTTTGGTTTTCTATGGTGAGGAATGTGCCCCCACAGGTAGTTGGGTTTTGTTGTCTTTGATAGATTCTGGTGTTCCGTTTGTGGGGGTACTGGAGATAGTTGGCAGGTTTTGTGTTTTGAGCTGTAGGAAGTTGGTTTCAGTTCTGGTGATGAGGTTAGGTGCTTGTTTGAATGTACAAACCACTTTTCAGATCTGGGCCTATGAACTGCGCTTCATCAGCCTCCTAGGTAGTAGGTACAGAAACTTATGGACTCAATATACACAGTGGAATTCTGGCACACTGCAATCTGCCAGACATCAGGCACCTCTACACTTTTACCTGTACTGCTTCATCCCCCTTTTCCCCCCTACCCCCCACCCCAGTCTGTTTCTCACCCCCTGATGCCTCCATTTCCATTTTCACTGACTGGCTTTCTTGCCTGCATTGCGGGCCAGGCCAGCCTCTGGCTTCTTTACTACTCCTTCCATCCAGGACCAACTGCAGGTACTTCCTCCGCATGACAAAGGGGTTTTCAACCGTAAAGCTTCCAAAGATACAATTTTTAAGTACTCCTTTTTTTCATAATACACATATAGACATAAAAAACACAAGATAAGCCATCACACACCATGAGTAACATCATCTGTCCAACACAACACAACATCTTTATTTCTTGCTGTCAATTTCTTCATAAAACAATAGGCTCTGTGACAGTTCCGTTTGGGTACCTTTGATGCTGCTACTGATGTTACTTGTGTTGAGCCAGCTAAGTTATTTTAGGTGTTGTCACATAAAGTGGTGGACTGGACATGAGTCTGTAGGGGAGGAGGAGGCCTCACTGGGGCACACCGCCGTGTTGTGCAGAGGCCCGAGCGCCAGGAAGGGCGCACTTTAACACACACACAGTGTCACCCACCCACATCACAAGTTTTGCCTGTCAGCAGCTTGAGGTGCAGGGCCCCAGAAGACAGAATCCTCCAGCGAGACAAACACACAGCTGGCAGGCTTCATGGCCTCGGCAGGGGCCACCACCCTTGCAGTTTTCAGCCCGCTGCGCCTTCACACACGCAGGGTCATCTATGTCACGAGTTTTGCCTGTCAGCAGCTTGAGGTGCAGTTCCCCCCAAACCCCTGCACCTATCTTCTTGAAACTTGGCAGGCTTTGTGGCCTCACCAGGGGCTACCACCCCTGCAGTTTTCACCACCCTGTGGTTTAACACTTACATGTGACATTAGTTTTGCTTTAAAAAATTTGGGGTGCAGTTCCCCCAAACCCTTGTACCTATCATCTTGAAACGTGACAGGCTTCATGCCCTCAGCAGAGGCTACCACCCCTAAAGTTTCACCCAAATCAGAGACAAAACAACAAAGTTATAGATATTTCGTTGATTTCCCATTATACCCTGTGGCCAGATCTCTAAGGTGGCTCTGAAGCTTCAGAGCCACTTTGGACGGATTGAAGCGGCAAACCGATCCGGAGCTCCAGATCATATTGCTGACATCCGAAGCGGCCGGATCCAAAGCCAGATCGAATACCTGCCTACTCGCACAGGCCTACTAGATTCCCCTCCCCCCTGGAACCCAACAGTGAGCTTATGTTTGGTCTGGGGTAACATAACTCAGAATGCTTTGCAAAAATCATTCAGAATTACAGCTGGGAGATGGACTTCTGTCTGCACTCTAAACAATTGTCTGTTTACATCTTTTGTGGTATTCACACTTTGTTACGGTTTTGTTAATTCTTTAATAAAGGACTAAGTGTTAATATTAAGACTCAATGCTACAATTCAAGAACCCAAAATGCTTTTGAAAATGGTGACACTTGTACCTGGATGCATTTTCTTTGGTATGAGACTCCTACCTTTGGTTATCTTTAAAATCTCTTGCTCTACAGTTTCCTGAGAAACTTTTTTTCTGCTTGTGATTCATCTGAATCTTTGTACTGGACTGATGGCTTGGTTGTTTTAGACACTTTGATTGTCTGGAGCAGAAAGCAGGGAAAAAACTATCCCTAAAACTGACAAACTTCTGATTGTCTTGTAAAAGCAGAAAGCATCAGTGAACAGTGTCATGAAACAGGATTCAGATGACTTAGCCTTGATAAGCATGGAGGTGACAATGAATTGATTTTGACAGCTTGTCCATTGTGAAGGCGATATTTGGAGAAAAAAGGATTCTATATGGTAAGCATAAATGTTCTCATAAGTGTCTAACTGGTGAAGAAATCCTAACTGGGGCCCGGCCAAGTCAGTTTTTAATCACAAGCTTGTAAGATTTGTGAGAACGCAACATGCTAACTTCTTAGCAGAATAAACTTTGAAGGTGGAGGATATCAGACCTCCAGGTAGCTGAGGGCAGTGATGGAAGATAACATAAAGACTGATCTAGAATACATAGGCAAAGATGTGATTAAGGTGGAAGGAGACTAGGCAAGACAGAAGAGATGCAAGGCTGTAGTTAAGGCAGTTATAGGCCCTTGAGGCCTATGAGACCAGAGGTGGAGTTGTAAATAACATAAATACTGCCAATTTGGATTTAAATGTCTCCTGGGCAGGCAAAATGAAAGATGCATATTATGGACAGTTAGACTTCCAGATGCCAAGATTCGGGCTTCCAGAGTGAGCCCCAGCGTGTTGGTGCAAAAATCAGAATACAAATATTTCCAAAGAGCTTGAATGTTTGTACAGTTATTGAACTAAACCATATGTGCTTATGTTGGCATCTTGCGCTTGCAGATGCATATGTACTTGCGCATAAAAGAAGAGCAAGACCTGTAGCACCTTTTTGGAAAATATGCTCCTAAAGGCTTTCTTCAGTTGGTCACCCAGTTCAGTGGGTGAATAAAACATTTGCTTTGGAAATGTTATGATTGTGGCCAGTGCTCAAGTGATGTGACAACAAGTGCGGTGTACAGTGCTGTCAAACCTAAACCTTCAAAAAATCATGATTGGATTAAAAGACATGAAACTTATTTTCTCTTAAAACTAGTGCTCTTTCTTTGCCTTCTAGTTACTGAACTTCTGTGGAATACTTGCTTTATTTTCAAACTTTTCTGTGAAGGAATGGGGGATAGAATTCTTTTAATAAAATTAAAAAAAAAAGCTGAAATTCTTTGTCTCTTGATGCAAGTAGCTGGAACTTTAAGTAGCTGGAAATATCACAAGCCGATGAAACTGAAGGTAATATCTTTCATTATCATAGTATCTTATTTTAGTAACATCCCTGAGGCAGAGTAAAACCACTACCCTTACTTGACAGGTGAGGAATCTGAGACAGGCTAAGGGTCAGATCCTATTCCACCTATTAGACACTTAACTGGGATTAAGCACCTAAGTGTGATCCTATTGTACCCTGCTCAAGGCCTTTGATTAACAAGAAAATAATAAACATACTTTTGTAGCTTTTGTCAGATACTTCTGTATTTTAGCCTTAAGGCTAAGTCACACAAAGCAATGGGCAGGTAGATAAGCTGTTTTTCAGGGACTTGAGCAGAGGTGGAATAAAATCACACCTTGGTATCTTAAAGTTTTTTTGGTGCCTAACAGGTCAAAGAGGATTGGGCCCGCGGTGACTTGCCTCTGGTAATGCACATTATTTATGTCAGAGAAGGGAATTCAACCCAAGTTACCCAAATACCTTGTTAGTGACCTAACCACTAGATAAAATCATCATGTGTTATAGTGGGAATATATGAGCTCTATTAGAAGGAAATCTGGTGTGTTGGGAGGAGTAACTTTCCCAGGAATGTGGCAGATATTTCACTCCTTTGTAAGGCGCTTTGGGCTGAGTACTCTAAGGTGCTTCTGAATTCTCTAAGTTGGGGAGTCAAATATACGGCCCATGAAAGATGGGCCATCTGGCCTGTGGGGTGTTTCAGTCGAATCTGGTGCCATAGTGGTGTCAGCATAGCCAGCACCCATGGAGTTAAATTTACCATTACCCAGGCTCCCTTTTTCCCCAGTGCTGATTTTATGGTTTTTGGTCACTACTGGAGACCAAATTTGACAGCAGTTGGTGGGGAAGAGCAGTAGCATTAATTAATCCTTCGGGTGCTGCCCGTATCAGCACAGCAGCTCAGACAGAGAAAGCAGCTCGCAAACTGATTTTGCTTTGACACACCCATTTAAGGCAGTGGTCCTCAACCTTTTTAGACCGCGGACTGGCAAACCGCGGATTGGAAGTGACTGGTTTCCTGTGGACTGGCAGCCAACCCTTTTTTTTTTTTTTTTATACTCGGTATAAAAGTGGACTGGCTGCCAGTCCTCACTATCCCGAGCACTTCTGGTCCATGGTTTGCCGGTCCACGATCACTTCCGGTCTGGCAGCCAACCCTTCATAGCTCAGCACTGGGCTACGGCCTGGGGGTTGGGAATCTCTGGTTTAAGGGAATGGTTGTAGCCATTTGAGACATGCAGTACTTGGTCACTAACCTGATTGAGCATTGTGGACCTGATTGGACTGTGGTACTGATTTAAAGTTTAGTCATTGGTTCTGGGGCCATGGATCAAATGAATGCCTTCCAGAGGTCCCTCAGACTTGTTGTTACTATGAGTTAGAGCTGGCTCTTGTTTCAGGATAATAACTATCAAGAGCCTTACTATTAATGTTGAGTGGCTCATGCCAAATCCTATGAACTCTTCTGTACCCTACTCTTTTGTATCCTGTGATGCTTATCTACTGAATCAAAACACTCCACCTTTTGTCCTTTATTCCTAAACTGAAGGCTCCCCATAAATCCAGACAAGAACTTGTTTTTTTGGCTTTTGTTCCTGTTGCACTTCTATGAATAGACTTGCTCAGGCACAAAATGTGTCCCAGTTCCTAGCTTCTTTATCCAGTTTTGATGCACATTGCTGTAGATCTGAATTTAAATTATCATTTGCAATTGTACCCTAAAATCCTGTATGTCACAGCTGGCATGCTAATACATGAGTTCAATCCATAGGAGAAAGGTAGAATTTTGAATAGGAAGTCACTTCTTTTGTACATTTTTACTTCTGCTTAGAGATGTCTATTCTGATGCTGAGGTTTAGGAATTCAGAGAATGACAGGAAAAATATTTTTTCTTTTACTCTGCAAAATATCTCACTGCTAGCATGAAAAGGGTGTCTAGGAATAATTCTTTATGCATAAATATAAAGGCCCACCAGAGACTTCTGCATATGAACAAGTAATCTTAAGAGCGGATAACTTTTTTTTTTTTTAAATGAATGATTTAAATGCATTAAAAAAAACTATTTGAAACTGAAAATAGTGTAATCCATTAAAGTAATATCCAGCTAATGTATATTTACTGCCAGAATTTAGAGAGTCAAAACTGTTTGTGGCAATCATTTGAGCACATAACCAGAGTTTAATAAAATAACATAACATAGGAGCATGCTTTGCTCCTGGGGAAAGTATACTTTCTTCATTTCAGACAAGGTTCTTTGGGTGAATCTGATGTCTTTTATTAGACCAACTTAAATAGTTGGAAAACAATTATTAAGCAAGCTTTCTGGTTCAAAAACCCTTCGTCAGGTTAAGGAAGTTTCAGCAGTTGGTATGTGTTTCCATTTCCAGTTAATTTGTTGTATTCTTTGCAAGGGCTACTGGTTGCATTGTTGACATTATCTGGAAATAAATATAAAACTATATTGTTTGTTAACACACCTTTCTTATTGGTACAAAAAAGGTGTAGTCATGAATCAGCATGCTTTAATGATTGCTCTTTTTTTTCCTCAGGAAATTTTAATTTTGCTTTTCATTTGCATTCTTTATTTTCCTGAGGAAAATAAAGAGTGCAAATGGAAAGCAAGATAAGTTGTGGGTTTTTTTTTGTTTGTTTTTTGGGTTTTTTTTACTGTAAGGTACATACAGAAGGGCTCCATGCACGTCTTAGTGCTGTAATTTAGAGCATTTTTTATAGCACTATAAAGTTGTTGTGCTCTTAAACGTGATAGAAGTGCAGTGTTGGGGGGGGGGGAGGGGATGGGACTCTAAGCCTCCCTTTCCAGGCTAGGAGGCAGGGGTGCTCTGCAACCTCCTGGGACTTCTCCACTGACCAGAATACAGAAGTTATTTAAGGTGCTGTAGGTTGCTAAAGTGCTGTAAAATACAGCGCTTCAAATTTTAAGACCTCATTTAACAAGGGTTCACTTAAAGCACTGTACCCATTTTTAAAGTGTTGTAAAGTCATGGCAATAAATGCACTTTAAATGGGGAAAAAAGTAACTTTTATACATAGTTGTCAGTATAGATTGACTTAAATTAAAGTGCTGTAAGTTGAGTATGTCATTCTTAACTGTGCTAGTGAAAGTTTTGTCATATTCACTAATGTGTTTCTGATTGGAAACATTGGGTGATGGAACATGGGTTCTACCAGCATGTTGAAAATAATCTGGGGGCGAATAGTCTGTCTGTATCACTTGGATTTGCAATCTCTTGAGCCAGGGGCAGTCTTCGTCTTGTTTGTTCAGTACCTAGCACAGTAGGTCCTGGTCCAGCTGTAGGGCTCCTTGATGTTACCACAAAGCTAGCAATAGAAACTAAACTGTACCCAGACAAAATTGTTTTTTAATAAGTGAAGTCTTAAAGAGGAACTAAACCTGGAAACTGCAGGACTGGACTTCAGCTCTGAAGACTTGCTGGTATGTTTCTGCAGAGCTAATTTTAAACTGCTGCTTGGCAATGTGAGTAAACATTGTGTCATGTTTTGCCTGCTCCAGAGGAACAGTGCCCACACAACTCTGCCCAAAATGACATGACTAGTGCAGTTGCAAGTTTTCTTTTCCTCCCAGAGTGATTCATCCTGACGTTATGGTTACTCCCTTCAAAAGCTTCAAGAAAGCAATTTTTGCAGAGGTGTATGGACAACAAAAAAGCTCTTACTTTTTCATAGACTGTGTTACTAAGTTGGTTTTTTTTTTCCTTCTCTTGGTGGCTAGTGCCATTAACTATTTTGGAAAATAATACTACTAGAATGTGAAATGAGCAGTAGATGGCTTTTGTTTAATGGATTTCTCTATACTGAGTGGGCAAACAATTGAGCTGGAAAAAGTGAGCCCAGAAGAGCTGGTTCTAGGCCTAAATTTCAAATAATCAAATTGCAGTGCATTTTAAACTATTTGTGCAACGTATTCCAAAGTATTTTGCCCGTGTGCAATTCTGCCCATCGTGACACTAGCCTCATCATAGTTTGGGTGGTGAATAGTTCCAGCTCTCTCATTTTTATTTCCATGGCAGGAGAAAGAACCAGAATAGTGAAGGGGTGTTTAAAAAAATTTACAGAATTGGATACCTGCTCAGGGACAGTCCTCTGTTTTCTTTCAGTCCACTGTCATTCAAAGAGCTTCTCTGAGTCACTCAAACCAATTTCCATTTGAATAGCTTCTTCACCCCCTTCAAATGCCCTTTGGCTCTTCAGCTCTTCAGTATTTTATTAGGTCAGAAATGGCCGTTCCCTAGACATTATGTACCTAACTTTTTTCTGTTTGAAACAAGTTGTTTCAGTTGCTAGAGATAATCAGGGTTTCAAAGCATATAGTTGTTGCATCATTTCTTTTAGATTTGTGCTTTAGTTAGTGCTTGACAGCTTCTGTGGATTTTTTGTGATGGTGAAAGCCACAAGAAAGTCTCCTAGTCTTGAAGTAAATTTCACGCGTGCTGTTCGTGGACAGAGATCACTGGTGTGTCTTGCATCTGAGCAGCTGATTGGAATATCCTTAAGCTAGACAAAGAATATGTCCTCTAAGGTTATGCCAGTGGATATTTGCGTTTAACCCTTACTCTACAAACTCTACTCAGTCTCCCTCCGAATTTCTCTAGGATGAAAGATTTTAGCTTTATTAGAATTTGGAGTCTTGGCTCAGAATTGGTGCAGTGTATTGACCAAAATTTTCAAGAACTCCTCTTCACCTGTCCTTGGAGTCAGATTTCATTTTTCATTTTCAGAAGAACTTAATATCTTGGCTGTCCCTAGGGGTAGGCGAGTGGGGTGGCTGCCCTGGGCCCCAGGCTTTGGGGGGCCCCGCAGACAGTGCCGTACAGGACCTGCAGCGGCTGCCGCATTACGGCCATTTCCTTCCCCCCCCCCCACCCCCCTCCTGCTTTGCAGTCCAGCCACTCGCCATCTCCACCCCTGGCCCCACACAGCCTGATATGCCCTGGGCCCTGCACATCCCTAGGGATGGCTCTGTTGGCCATACAGCTCTTGAAAAACCTGACCCTAAAATGCGCTGCATCAAAACACTGCTCAGTAACTTTAGTCAGTGCAGCATGAATTTGCCTGCTTCATTATGCAGCACTGCTCAGGAGTA
Organism: Alligator mississippiensis; assembly: GCF_030867095.1. Taxonomy (NCBI): domain Eukaryota; kingdom Metazoa; phylum Chordata; order Crocodylia; family Alligatoridae; genus Alligator; species Alligator mississippiensis. The sequence continues at coordinate 335,512,578 of NC_081824.1, read as the reverse complement.
TGATGCATCTGGGCCCAGCAATCTCTTGAAGATTTCCAGGGTAGGTGATTGCACGCATCTGGAGGGAGCTTATTCCAAAGTTTGGATACCCTGACTATGAAGAAGTTTTTCCTAATGTTGAGCCTGAATTGGTCTTCCAGGAGCTTGTGGCCATTACTCCTGACTTTTCCCCTCAGATGCCCTGGTGAACAATTGCTCACTGAGCCCTTGATGTACTCCCCTAGTGTAGCAGTAAGGTGCTACCAGGTCCCCTCTCACCTTTTACTGAGGCTGAAGAATCTTGGATCCCTCAGCCTTTTCTTGTATGGCTTGCCTTTTAAGACTGAACACACAGGTGGCTCTTTGGACTCTCTCAAGCTTGTCCACATCCATGTTGAAGTGCGGAGTCTAGAACTGGATGCAGTAGTCTAGCTGCGGTCTCATCAGTGCTGAGTAGAGTGGAAGAATCACCTCCTTGGTTTTGCTGGAGATGCATCAATTGATGCATGACAGAGTATTATTTGCCCTGCTGGCTACAGTGTTGCACTGCCAGCTCATATTCATACTGTGGTCTATTATTACCCCCAGGTCCCTTTCACTCGTGGTGCTAGTCAGTTTGGTCCTGCCAGGCGTGTAGGTGTGTTGGGGATTGCTCGTCCCAAGGTGGAGCACTTTACATTTCTCAGCGTTGAATTTCATCAAGTTCCGATTCACCCAACTTGCTAGCCTGTCTAGGTCCACCTGTAACTGTAGCCTATCTTCAAGAGTGACCGCGCTTCCCCATAACTTGGTGTCGTCCGCAATCTTGTCACCTTTTTGTTTTATCTTATCTTGCCTTTTTTTCTTTCTGTATAGTGGTTTCAGTTTAATCTAGTAATTGTACCTTTTTGAATAAGAAGGTTGTGCATACCTTATCTGAATCCTCTTTGGGTTGTCCTGTACCACAGACAAGGAAGAACCTTTTACTGCTGTATCTATCAGTGCCGTTAAATTTTGAAATGATCAGTCCTTGTTCATTTTCTCTAGTCGTGTTCTGAGGGGAAACTTAGATATCTTGCTGTTCGGTGTATGCATGTTTTCTGTATGTGGGTAGTAGTTTGTCTCTGGCTGCCTGGCTAATCAATAGAATTATTAGTCCTGAGACCTGTTGCTTTTTTTAAGGAATGTTGGTATGGAACGATGCAGTAGTGTTGTGATACCCAAGCTGTCTCTGAATGCTCCAGACTGAGTAAAGGAAGGCTGATTAGCTCGTTCAAAGTTAGCTTGGGAATAGAATTCTAGGGTTGGAATGGACGTCCAGGATTATCTAATGTACATGTGTGCACTCACCTGCACCCCTTTCTTTACTGGTGGAGGTTGCGCTGTTCTTCAACCATCCCAGACAAACATGTGGAACTGGATTCTGCAAGATGGACACATCCCTACAGTCAGGAGAAATGTTCCATTTTGTATTTGTACTACTTGCCTCACTGTCCTGGGGCTCCACGCTCCTATTTATATCCTGATTTGGGCTTGCTACGCTGAGAGCAAAGGGATGCTGCTGGTCTGGGTTAGGAGTGCTAAGAGTGCTGCTTACAGCACTTCTTTTGCCAAGGGAAGAAGCCTGTTAACATTTAGCATATTATGTGGGTGCATAGTCCTTATTCATGGAAATCGGGGGTGTTGGTGGTGGGGAAATGCAGATGGTATGGCAGGGGGGAAGGGATCTTTCTAGCCCCTCCAAGTGATACACACCTTAGTTTTTGGGGAGTGCCAGTTGAGAGTCTGAATGCAGTTAAACTTTCTTGGGGGCAGTGTTATGAATGCTTACTATCCTTGGATTAGATATATCATTCAGAAGAAAAACAGTTATGCTGCTTTATTATTGGCTACATGGAGGCCTGTGGAGGAAACACTAAAGATCACAGATCAGCAGCCGTGAGTCATAGGGAAGGATGGGGAGGTATGTGTGTTACCAAAAGCAGATCACAAGTCCAACCATATTAAGATTTTTCTACAGAGGTGAATCTTAACAATGCCCTATATTTTTCAACTGTAAGCAAGTGGGAACAATTGGGGTATTTTAAGCCTTGGATGAAAAAAAGCTGTCTCTACTCCTTGCAGAAGTTCAGTACTGAAAATGCCAGTTCTGAGTTCTATATGGGGCACCCTCCTGACTTTAGACTTACATTTTAGAGTCAGAAGAGCCTCTTTCCTCATTCAGCTTTAAACTTATGCTCTTTTTTATTTGTTCTTATTTTAATAGGTGAGGGTGATGACCTTGGCTTGGATTTAGCTGATGCCCTTGGTAAGTAAGCTATTTCAGCAAGGTTACCATCTTTGTGTAATTTCTTCCCTTTGTCCCTTTCTCTTATAAAACCTTTTGTTTCTCTCAGTCCATTCAGAGCTTCTGATGAAGTGGGCCATTGCCTATGAAAGCTCATGCGCGGGGATCTGGGTTCCCATTTCCTGCACAAAAATGTGGGTTTTCTCAAAGGAGAGAGAGATGGATTTTCTCCTTTTTTAAAGGGGAAAAACACAGATTTTCTCCTTGCAGGCTAGCAGCCTTTCAGCCTGCAAGCAGCTGCTTGGGGCTGGTGGAAATGCACAGGTGGGGGGGGAGGAAGCCACCATGTGTGTGCAGTCATGCAATGGACAGCATATAGCTAGGCAGGGTAGTGGGAGCAGGCCTGGCAGCTGGATGCAGATAAGTTTTTATGGGGGGCAGAAGTTGGAGGGCCAGGGCTGGAAACTGTCCAGGGGCCTGTGGGTGCAGGAGGGGTGGTATGTGTGGAGGGGATGGGTGTGTGAGGCAGGACGGGTGCCTGCCAGTTGTGGGGGAAGGTGTTTGGGCACTGGGGCTGTGGCAGGGCAGGGGGAGGGGGAGGGGGAGAAGGTGCTTGCCCCTGCAGTGGGGGAAGGGGTCAGAGGGCCTCTGTAGGTGGTAAGGAGTTGCATGGCCGGGCTGGCAGCACTGGGGCCAGTGCCCATGTTTGCAGGGGCAGAGCAGCCAGGAGACGCTGCTTGGGGGGCAGGGAAGCTATGTCCAGGCCACCAGGCTCAGTGCTGGAGCCCCAGCCCAGGGTGGAGGGTACCACAAGCTTCCCCTCATCCTTCCAGCCTTTGCTGGGGCCGAACTCACTCTGCTGCCACCTACACAAGTCAGAGCTGCTGCAGCTGCTGTGTTCCAGCTCGGTCTGAACAGGGACAGTGTCGCCCTCCCCCCCCCAGCCCTGCTGGGAGGGAGGGGCATGGGGCTGTGGGTTGGGAATGAGGGGCACTGGCAGCACTGTGGGGGGTGGGGGGTGTGGCTTGAGGGTTCTAGGAAACTTTTTTTATAGGAAAAACACAGATGTAGTGTGTTCACAGATGTTTCAACTTTATCATCTTTTGTAGATGTGTCAACTTCAAAGCAACCTGGTATACCTACCAAAAAGCCACACTCAGGTGAGTAGTTATTTGAATTCAGCTTTTAAGACCTTGGACTATTTCAGATAATAGATTACCTTTCTGCTATTCAGACAGCATTGTTCTTTTCAAGGTAATTGGAATGGGGTTAGTATAGGTGAGTAAGATCGCTCCCCATGCTTTCTTTTTTGTTAATTGATCACCTGACCCCAGTGCTACCATGTTATTAGTTCTTTTTTAATAATTGAATGAGTTTAGTTATGTGGAGCATTTTAAAGATGCCACTGTTGTGCAAAAATGAGGAATACAAAGGGTATACACAAAGGTTAATATTACCATAACAAATGTTTATTTATGCATCGTAGCAAAATAGTTTAATTTTCTTGAATGTAAATATTTGAGATCTTAAATTTTATATTCAAAATATAAACACGACACTCTTTTCTGTCCTTTTGAGCCAGATAAACTATAGTTTCCCCTTTCACACATGTAGAATTTGGAATTGCTCTTATTTTTTTGTAGGAATAATACTTCCCTTAATCTCTTCATTCAGTAGGAGGCTTGTGTGTGGGGAAAAAAGTGTTTTTTATATTTTCAGACTTCCAAGCAATGATACGAACGTGTGGATGTTTAAATTTAGGGGCATTTTTTTCAAATTATTTAGCAATTGAGTTTTTGTACTTCTAAATTTTCCATTGCCGTGGTGAATTATATTTTACTCCATAATCTCATGAACAGACAGATACCATGAGAAGGTTGGTATGTTCCCATGGCTTTTTTGACTTAATAGTTACCTAAATGGTTGTATTTAATAGATCCATCATGTCACAAAGCCTCTCTTGTACAAATACAGACCGGGGAATGATTGACTAGTACTATATAAAAGGACTTAGGGGTTACAGTAGACCATAAAATAAATATGAACCAACAGTTGTTTGAGTTGGGGCAGGGGGGAAGGGAGGAGGGAGTGGGAGCCAACAACATACTTGAGTGTCACTTGCAAATCAAGGGAAATAATTCTTTTAGCCTGTTCAGCACTAATGAGGCCTCACCTGGAGTCCTGTGTCCAGTTTTGGGTCCTACATTTCAAGAAAGATGTGGATAAAGTAGAAAGTGTCCAGTGGAGAGAGATAACAATGATTAGAGGCCTGGGAAGCATGACTTGAGAACAAGGCTGAAAGAAGTAGGGTTTAGTCTGGAGAAGAGAGAACTGAGCGAGGATTTGATGATAATTTTTAAATACCTGAAGGGAGGGTCAGGGTTAAAGAGGATGGAGATAGACTCTTCTTTATGGCTGAAGGGATAGGGCTTGTAACAGTGGTCTCAAACTGCAGCAGAGGAAATCTAGGTTGGGGACCAGGGAGAACTTTCTCACTGTGAGAGTAAGCAGTAGAAACTTTGGCAACTTTCAAGGGCAGATTAGAAACATTTGACTGGGATGGCTTAGTTAGTTAGGGATGATACTGCCTTGAGCAGGGGGCTGGACTAGATGACCTTTTGAAGTCTCCTCTGGCCCTAATTTTCAATGTTTTTACATGGCACTACTGAAATAGGCAAACGACTTTGTGATATTCTGTTTATTTTCTTTATTTTGTTTGTTTTAGTCATGCACATTTTGTTTAACTTAAGTTTTATTTTCAAAAGTTATTCTTGGTCTTTCTAGATGATTTCTCTCTAGAGGATGCCTTGGGTGGTGGTATGTATCATTATATTTCAAAAACTATTGTTGATGTGGTCCAACATTATCTTACTGAGGACATTTAAATAGATTTGAACAAAAAATTCTTGATTGAAACAAAGGTAATTGGAATAAACATCTTAATTTTACTTCCTTTTGAGGACTAACATTAACTGCTCAGCCAACTGAAGTTCAGTTATATTATTTTAGTTAAGGAGGAAAAACAATTTACCTAGTTTAAGACTTAAGCCTTTTAGTTATAGCTAACAGACTTATTCATGGACTTAGCAGTTTGTGTGAGCAAAGCTTATTGCAGCATTGGGGTGAAACTATATCTAATATGATGACTCTGAGGCTGAGTATTCAGCTTGCTTCTCTTCTTTAAAAGCTTGTAGATTTAAACCTTTTTAATGTTTATTAATAGGTGATGAAAGTTTAAGTGATCCTGAAGGTAATGGCAATTCTGGTGGTAAGAATTCTGTTCTGAATGGTATTTGTGTCTGAATGGTATTTGTGTTTGTGCTGTTGCCATGCTGTTGATTTCTATTAACCATGCTTTTCAGAAGATTGTGGTGCCAAATTAACTTGCTACTGAAGATGCAGTGGTGACATTGTTCATGTAGAAAACATTGGCTCTTTATGGCTCTTTTCCTTCTTCAGAAAGAGCATGATGCTTGGGATCTGTTTGCAGATATGCTTGGCAGAGCCATGGCAAAGTACAGCTTCAGTAGGAGGGCTAATAATCATATAATGTAGTCATGGGTGGGGTTAGGAGGGTGCAGCCCAACCCCTCTTCAAATGCATGCGGCATGCACAGTGACTTCTCTGAGCTCACCAGATCATTGGCATACCTCCTGGTCAGAGCTGCAGCCTTGTAGGTTCCCCCTCCTCTTTAAATCTGCTGCCAAATTTGCTAGTGGGCAAGTTGGAGTGGGGATGCAGTGACAGCATTTGCCCCATATGTCCTAGAGCCACAACAAAGCAGTGATTCTGGTCAGGAGCTGCATTGACAGGCTGGTGAGCTCGGAGAGTTCAATAAGCCTGTATTGCACAAAGGTTGGGTGGGGTGTGAATCCCCTTTCCTGCTTCTCCCTTCCATGTACTTCATAAACTTGAATGCTGGCTTTTAAACTGATTAAGATGTTTGGAGAAGCAATTGGGTGATCTTTGTTTTATAAAAATTGAAAAATAAGTTACTTTGTCACAAGCCTTGTCTTTGTATCTTAGGACATGTTTATTCCATTTACCGTATTTTGAGCAAATCTGCCGTAAAGAGTACAAATGAAATCCTAGGGTTTTCTGAAAACTAAAATTCTGATAAACGCACCTGAATTTGTGTCCTGTGAAGAGATAAAACCAGTAGAAGAGAGTAACTGTATAATTTTGACCTTAAATTAGTTCCTAATTGTTTCGTTTCAGACTTGGCTTGGCTCTCTTATCCCACAGTGCCTTACAGCTGCACTGCGATAGTTTTTAATATCACAGATTAAATACTCTTCTGATGGCCCATATTCCCTATAGGCTGAAAGAGGCTGGAAAGGAATTAAGCTACTACCAAGGATGACATCCCAACTTTTCTTAATTACCATGACCAATCATGAATGTTAACCAAATACCATTCTTATTTTTCTTATAATTTTAGAGATTCAAACTTGTTGGATGGAAAACATCCACTGGAAAAGGGACTGGGAGTAATATGCCATATTTACCCAAATTCAAAAAGACTTTTTTTTTAAGATGACTCCCCAGTAATTAAATTTTTATGCATATAAAATTATAAACTGGTTATAATCTTCCATGTATATCGTCTGATTAGTGTAAGGTCATCTTAAATTCATCCCCTTCCCCACTGCTGTGGTAGGGAAAGCAGCAGTGGGAAAGGAGAGAGGCCAGACCCTCACCCCTTGTCCCTCTGCCCTTTGCCCTCCCATTACCACTTCTTCCCCCTGAGCCTGTACCTGTGTCTGCCCTCCTGCCCCGTGACCCCCACCACATGCCCCTTGCCCTCGCCATACTCTTTGTCTCTTTGTGGCTGTGCCTGAACCCTGCCACTTGTTCCCTGCCCTCTACTCCCCACTGTCACCTATTGTCATGCCATCCCCCCACTTACTTTCTGCTGCTCTGCTCCAGGGCATACAGCAGCCCTGGCTCAGTCTGGCCAGGCAGAAGGACTGGCTGGGTCAGGGCTGAAACTGGAACAGAAAGTAAGCAGGGGTGTATGGGGGCAGGCTGGGGACTGGGAGGGGCAGGCACTGGGCAGGGGGACAGGCCGTGAGCTGTACAAGTGGGTCTCCCCTGCACTCACCCTCCTTCACTACCATATAGTTTTCCCCAGCAGTGAGTTGTATCCCCTGCAGCACGAGCTGTCGCAGGCCAGGTTCAGCTCTGGTTTTGGCTTTTGGTCCAGAGACGAAGCCAAAGCTGAGTCACTGCCTTCCTTGGGCTGATACTTGATCCAAGATGAGGGTTTTTATCTCATGTTGTTTGGGGGAGGGAAAAACCCTTTCTTGGATTCAAGTAAATATGATAATAGAAAATAATATTGAAATCTTTGAGATATGGGGCAGATATCTTCCAATGTAGCTGTTGCAGTTTCTGTTCCAAGAAATACATGGTTTAAGGGTGAGATTGATTTTATTTACCTTTTTTTTTGTAGTGTCAAAGCAATGTCCTTAGAATTAGAATGTGAATGTGATTCTTATTTTTTTTTTTTAATTCACATTGGCTAAACTTCAAAATCACCTAAATTCCATTTTTCACATCTTTATTGATGTAAAAGCTTCAAATCAGTTGAACTTCAATGAAATTTACAGTCCCAAAGCAATACGGCACATATGTTTTTAAGAGAAATTCTTCTGGCTCTTCTATTAAGATGCTGGGTTCAAACTACAGAAAACCAGAGAGAAAAAAATTGAGTGGGTGGGGAGTAGGGATGGAGAGGGCCAGTGGATGAGGAAAAAAAACTTTCCTAACTGTAAGAGCAATGGCCAATGAAGGAAGTTGTGGAATACCTTTCACTGAAGTTTTTTGCAAGGCTGGATAGTTCCCATCTTGGATGGATTCACTGTTCCTAAACCTACACCTGTGCTGGGGTTGAACTAAAGGGCCCTAGATGAAGTCATTCCCTGTAACCTCATGATTCTGTCAGTTCAAGCACTTGCAGGTTTTGCAGCAGAGACTTTGGAGTTTGGCTCTGACCTCAGGACTGTGCTCCTTGCTATTCTCATTTTGAAACAAAAATCACTTTTCTCCATTTGCAAGCCTTCAGAAATTGGATTTGTAGATGTTCAGACACACATCAGTCTGCAGATAATTCTTTCAAGGCTCTTGTTGCAAAGAGCATGGATTTTTCTTTTTCTGTTTCCAGTTCCTGTGGGGCCAGGCACCACAAGTAAGAGCAGTGGGGATTCCTATGCTCCTGGTGCTTCTCTTACAAGGAAGAGAAAATGCTGGGTTTGAATTCAGGAGGAAAGAATAGCAAACAAATAATGCTATTGTCAGACATTGACACAAAAGCACTTGGCAGGCCTAACCCATGGTTTCCTGCTGTTGTGTTAGTACATGTAAATATGGCCTCTAATGGCTGCAGGTTAGTTTTCCAAATGGTATAGGATTTGTTGGGTTTGGGATTTGTTTAATGGGCTCACTTTCACTAGATGACCCTAATTGACTATACCTGGGAGATTATTTGATTTGAAAACCTGGCACTCGAGCACTCTCCATAGAAGGAAGAAAAATGCTTGCTGGCAGAACTTTTTAGTGTCAGAAAGCCACGTTCCTTTGTGGGAGAAAGATCTGTTTGCTAAGTCTATTATGTTTTTTTTTTTTTTTCAGGTCAGTAACACAAATAAGCATACAAATGACAATATGTTTGCCACACTTTATCCAGTGAAGTGAAATAGTTTGGCAGATGGTGCCTGCTAACTTCTTAAATTACTCTCCAGGACTTGTGAAACTGCTAGGTTTGAGCATTGCTGACAGCAGTTTTCAAAGGAAGAGGCAGAAATTCTTCTGCTGAAAGATACAAAGGCACAATTCCTGAACAGTACAGCTTTATGTGTTCTTTGTATATGTAGCCACTTTAGGGTCTTTGTGCTTTATATGACCACTATTGTCTCTGCTAAAATGGTTTTAGTCAATTACGTGCCAACGTTTCAGTCTTAAAATTAGCTACTGTTAAGTTGAGAGGGGATGAGGGGAGGAGTAAAAGTGTTGGGTTGAATGATCTTTATGTGAATTTAAGAACATAAGAGTTGCCATTTTTGGGGCCAAACCATAGGTCCATCTTGCCCACTATCCTGTGTCACACAGTAGCAGGAGTGGATGCTGAAAAAGAGAGTGAACTTGGTATGAGCAGGGTTTCTTCATTTCTATTTCACTTGCAGCCTCCAGCATTTAAGGTCTAGGAAGTTCTGATTTGGAGTCTGTACCCCTCACTCCCATGCTCAATAACTACCAGTGCTCCTTTCCTCCAAGAATTTGTCCAATCCTTTTTCAGTCTGGCTAAACTGTCAGCTTCTGCAACATCTGATGGCAATGAGTTCCACACTTTAATTACACGTATGAAAAAGAAATTCCTTTTGTTAGCTTTAAACTTACTACCTACTACAGCAAAAGCCGTGTTATCTGGCACTTTATCAACCGAAAAGCTCCATTTACCGGCATCCGAGGGACGCGGCAAAAGCGAAGCCGGAAGTCCCACTTCCAGTTTCAGCTCCATGAGCCAAGTTCCTCTTTTTCTTCACTTCACTTCTTTGGCCCATGGCACGGGGCAAAGCAGCCTGCATGGGGCCTCCCTCTCTGTTCCCCAGCACACTGACACCAGGGAGTGCCCCAGATGGTGCATATTTGATTAACCGGCATATTTGATTTACCGGCATCCCCCATTCCTGGCGGATGCCGGATAACAGAGCTTTTGCTGTAGTTTCATTTTGTGAATTCATTCATTCTGTGTGAATAAGCCTTCTTAAATTATACCACATAATGACTCTTCAGTCACTGGATATGTATATGTAACTAGGTCTTTCAAAAGACTACAGGACTTGCAGTGCCCAGCATTCCTGCACTTACTTCTTGACCCACTTATGGTTTATTTTTGCCATCTTAAGAACAAAAGACTGGAAGAGACCTCACTGGTCACTGCATTCAATCCTCTGAAGTTGCAGGCAACCATGTCATAAACCTTTTGTCCAACACCCCTCAGTATATATTAAAATATTTTAATTTACATTTTTCTTTTAAAGAACCAAGTCTCTGTTTCTTCCAAATTGCCAGGCAGAGAAGAAATGGTGTTCTTCACAAACTGCACTCTTGTAGAATCTACTGAGTGGGTGGGTTTCATGATGGAGGCCAGTGGTGCTCAACCTCCAGCCCCTCAGTGCTGGGGCTCCCCAGGGTCTAGCATTTTGGTGGTAGGGAAGTAGTGGCAATGTTAATTGCTGTTTCTCTGCTGCCAAATTTCAAGACCCATGGGGAGCACCACAGGCCCAGGTACCCCTGCATGCTAGATCAACAGTCTGCAATGCGGCCAGTGTGCAGGGTCACCCTGCAGCTCAGTCGAAGTATGCTGGTAAGGCTGGGCCAGTGCACTGCCTGATCCAGGCAGGCCAGCAGGGCTTGGAGACTGAGCACCATTAATGTAGGCTTTTTATTCTATAAACACTGTTCTTTGCCTATTGCATGTTGTGTATTTAATACTACATAAATAGTACTTATGATACAATATTCTCTTTAGATCATTTCTAAAGTCATGTGTATTTAAAAGTGGTTGCGTGTTTTGTTGGGGGGGTTGTGTTTGTTTGGGGGGATTGTTGTTTTGGGGGTTTTATGTGTGTGTTATGTGTTTTGGTTTTTGTTGTTGTTAGTTTGCTTTTGGTGGTGGTTGTTTTTTTAGGAGCAAAAAGATAAATGAAAAGTGGCATTTACTATGATGTTATTGCCAGTTTGGTATCCTTTTAATTTTGCCTTTTATTTGGGGGTTGGTTCTGAACAAAAATCTAGGCAAAATGAATAGATTACCTTTCCCCCTTTGGAAAGCCATGGCACTTGAAAGCAGAAGGTGAGGGTGCCATCTTTATGGTAGTGGGCCACATGTGCATAGGGAAGGAGAGGTCACCTTGGTACTGGCAGCTAGGTGGACTGTCTGATCATCCAGCTTGTCATTAGACTGGAAGGGAGGGATGGGGGTATCTCCCTCCAAAGGTGATGGTTAAGTACAATTCGGGGGGAAGGGGGGGATTTGCTTTGAGGCTAGGTGAACTGCTCTTTTTCCTGTGGATACATATCGCAATACATATTGTATTGTGAATGGAGCATTGCAATAGGCAGCATTTATAAGAGGTGCATTCTTTCATTCCCACCTTCTTCATTCTGAATTGGTAATTTTTTTTAATCCATTATTTTGGAAACTTTTCAGCCTGAATCTGTCTGAGTCATAATTGCAGTAGACAGTCAGTAATGAACATAATGGTCAGTACAGGTATACGTGGGAGGCAGACTGGGAATGAAAACCAAGCAGTGCAGGAATAGCATTTTGGGGGTAGGACTATTCAGCTCATTTCTTTTCTTCTCAATCTTGAGGCTTTCTTGTTGTCTTGTATTTGTTAATAGGTGACCCAAGGAAACCTCCTCCTGCTCACCCTGGAGGCACTGGCAATGGTGGTGGTAAGAATTTTTTTGTTAATACTAGAATAGCATTCCTATTTTAGGTTATTGCCATGATACGGCTTTCCATTAAACATTCCATTTTAGGGGTAAGTAATCAGTTCAGGTTTCAATCTCATTGAGTCTTTGTCCTGTACTGAGATTGGCCATAGCTTTGGTAATGCTAATCGGGCTACTGATGGAGTAGATTTGTCTCAAAGCAGATTCTAATAGTTACCAAAAATACTTCTTGCAAAAATACTTCCTTTGTGCTACACCTTGGAGGATGGGAAGAAGCACAAGTATTGGGTAAAACTTTCAGAGAAGCATAGGGCCAAATTTACAAAGTCTGCTTTTGGTGTCTTACTGACAGTGGCATCTTACTGAGTTCAAAATACTAGTCCTGTAGCTCTTGCCTATCCCCATCATTTTGAGTATTCCTAGGTGCTTAAGTTTGTCACTGAGTCTTGACAGCTTTGACTTTTTGAACCCATGACTTTTGGCTAGGCCCTGTCAGGATCTTTGACATAGGCATTTCCTTGCTTACCTTTCCTTCAAGGCCTCATCTAGTAAACCTGCACTGAGTGTGCATTATCCAACACAACACAGTTGACCAAGTGTGGCCAAGTTGTGGTGTCCTATATAGTATAATGTCCATTTATAAAGCACTCGCATTCATTGTGGAGACCTAGGTCCAAGTCTTTTAGCCTGATTTGGAATAGGTATTCTATTGGAATGGGAGTCTAGGTACACAATTTGGGGCAACTCTACTTGGAGTCAAGGCATCTAAAAATATTGCAGTGCTGAGCTCAAGTGGTTTAATAGTCTGAGAGCCATTGCAAGTCAATGGCTTTTAGGCCTATAAGTGACTTCGTTGCATTTAATAAAATTACTCAGGGTTTTGGTCACTGCTTATTTGTGTTGGATTCAGATAAGCCATTAAGAGGAAAAAGAAAATTCCATCTCCATGGCCCTCTGAGGACTTCTGTTAGATTAAATCATCTTATTGAACTGGTTCAGGATGTATCACTATCCTGGTAGAATCTTTTTTCACCAAAAGGCAAGAGGAAAGAGTAGCAGGCAGTTGCAGGTAGTGGGGGGATATCTGAGATTCAGTGAAGGGAATTGCTGGGAGATGTACATATGTTTTGCATGTATTCTCTCTCTCTCTCTCTTCCTAGAAATACTTTAAAGCCAGAGTGAAACAGGATATATTTTCAGCTGGCTTCTGTAGTTTGCATCTCAGAAAAAAAAATATTTCTACTGAACAAATACATTTGACTGGAACCTGAGGCACATAAAAAGAGAGAGAACAAACCTGTTTTCACTTGCCATCTTAGTTTTTTGTTTTTCATTATGGGTCTCTTCCCTCTAGCAGAATGAACACAGTGCTTGGGATCTGTCTGTACTATATTTTGCTATGGACCTACCAAATAAAGTTTCAGTGGGCAGGTTACTAGTCACACAATTGGCATCTTGAACTCATCTGGCCCTGTTGGCCAGATGAATGGTGCGAGGCTGCCCCCCTTGGGCCTATGGACCCCTCCTGCATGTCAGATCCAGTGCATGCAGCACCCATCCGAGGCAGTCTGGAACACATGCTGCATGGGGCACCCACCCTAGACTGGTCAGGGCAGACACAGTGTGCAGCACAGGCCTTGGACTGGCTGGAGCAGGTGGCATAGGTTCCAGACCAGCCAGGACAAACAGTGTGTGGATCAACTCAAGACCAAGAGTAGTATGAGAGGCTGGAAGATGGGGCTCTGCAGGCTGGATTTGACTTGGGCCATATCTTTGACAACCATACTATACAGTATAGTTTCCAAACTGGAACATGGCTAGCCTAGAAAATGATTAAGATGTTTGGAAAATAAACTAGGTGGTCTTTGCTTATGAAAATTGAAAAGCAAGTTACTTTCCTATAATTGTAGTTCCTCTGTATTTCAAGAGCATACTTATTCCACTTGGCTTTACTTTGTCCCTGATTATTTACCATTTTCAGAATAATATTTAAGGTCCTCATGGTGCCATTGTGACCAAACTTGCTAATAAGCTGAAAGATAGTACCCAGGTGAAAATGTTAACCATTAAAATATGGAATCTGCTGTAAGGATTAAAAATATTAACATGTTGTGAATATTGACATTCTCATGAGTGCATTTGAAAATTTAATTGTGGAGAGAGACAAAACTAGTGGAAAAAAATAGTAGTATATTTTTCCTTAAATTAATTGCTAATTGTCTCCTTTTAGACTTGCCTTAATCCTTGTGTCCCAAAGTGCAATACAGTTGTACATCAGAAGTTTCGAAGTCACAGCCACAGATTTTCAGGTGGCCTGTACTCCCTACAGGCTGAAGAAATCTAGAAAGTAGGGCTGTGCAAAATTTTGGCAGCAATTTCATTTTGGAGGTATTTTGGGTCATTTTGGCATCCAAAACACCGAATCTGAATCAAAATAGAAGGCTCTGAAATATCTCTAAAATGAAACATGGTATCCAAAACGTTTTGGAAATGTTTCAGAGAATTTCGGCATTTCAGGGCTGTATGCTGCTGCCCTGCCTCGCGAGACTGCTCTACAGGGAGCAGAGATCTGTGCCTGGGGTCTCCATGCTGCCACTACCCACCCTGCAGTGTTCTGGTGATGTGAGGCTGTGCAGGACGGGCAGTGGCAGCGAGCAGACCCCGGTGCAGATCTTTGCTGCGTGACCTGGCTCCACAGGGAGTGGAGATCCTCTCTGTGGAGCCAGGTTGCTCAGAAGGGACCAGCAGGCTTGCTTGCCACTGCGCTGCTTCCCTGCCCCGCGTGACAGGGATCAGAGATCCGTGTGGGGGTCTCCTCACCTGCATGGAGGACACTAGCCTTCCCCCTTGCCTGGATGAGCTACCCATGGCCCTGTCCTGCTTCCCTCTGGGGCCCTGCAGCCCCTGGCTTCAAACCCCACCCGACTGGGCAGTAGGGCTGTGCGAAGCTTGCAGCCCATTTGAAACGGATTCAGAGAAGATTCGGTGGAGCTGAATCTCTGAAACAGATTCGGCTGAAATGAAACAGGACAGTGATCTGAAACAAGGAAACAAATCAGTGTCCTCTGAAACCAAGTTGAAACACAGCTCTTTCACCCAGCCGTACTAGAAAGGGATTAAGTTACCAAGGAGGACACATCTTAAGTCTTTATTTTTTCCAATTATCATGATAAATCATGAATGTTAATTGAATAACATCCTTATCTTTCTTATAGGAGACTTCAAAGATACAGACTTGTTGGATGGCAGGTCTCCACCAGAAACCAGCGGAGGTAAGATGATATACAATTGTTATGCATACTGACATCTCTTTTAGATGCAGAGGCAGCTATCTTCCAGTGTAGCAGTTTCATGCTTTGATCATCCAAGGAATAGATGATTCAGTGGCGGAACCGCTTTAATTTACAATTTTGTTTGTATTGTCAAAGCAGTATTCATAAAAGTAGGATATGCACGTTGGATAAAATTTAAAATCACCTAAGTTCCATTTTTCACACCTTTAATGACTTAAGTGGCTCACATCTATTGACTTTGAGATTTACACACCCAAATGACTAAGACAAACACACGTTTGTGTGTGTGTGTGTGTGTGTGTGTGTGTGTGTACACATATATGGGCTCAAAATACAGGAAAGTGGGGTGGGGGGAATTCTCAGCAGAAAAAAGTCTTCCTAATTATAAGGACAATAAAGGAAGCTATGGGATATCCTTCACTGCAATTTTTCATGAGGCTGGATAGGTGCCATCTTAAACTGATTCACTGTTTCTAAATCTGCACCTGATTAGAGGGCTCTAGTTGAAGTCATCCCTTCCAACCCTATGATTCTGTCAACTCAAGCACTTCCAGGTTTTGCAGCAGAGACTTGAAGTTTGGCTCTGACATCAGGACTGTGGTCTTTGCTATTACTTTTGTTTTGAAACAATTTTTTGTCCATTTGAAAGCCTTTAGAAATCAAATTTGTAGATGGTCAGACACATGTCCATCTGCAAATAATTCTTTCAAGGCTCTAGTTGCAAAGAGCATAATTTTTTTTTCCTTGTTTCTAGTTGTTGTTAGGTCAGACACCACAACTAAGAGCAGTGAGGATTCTTATGCTCCTGATGCTTCCCTTACCAGGAGGAGGAAGTGTTGGGCTTGAATTCAAAAGGGAACAAGAGCAGGACAGGAACAATGAGGGGAGAAATGTTTTGGGAGGGGCAAATTGACACAGGGGGAATGGGATAGATCAGAGAAATGGCACATTTGTAGAGATCAGGCAAAAAAGTGGTGTCATAAGCATGCAAAGTCCTTTAGAACCTAGAATTGAACCTAGCATTTCTCAGCTACCACTCTGTTGTTGTTATCAGATGCCTCTACAACCTATTAAAAAAGTTAGTTTGTCTTCCCATTCTGGCTGGTTCTCATATAGAATGAAAACTAGCTATTGTTGGGCACTTCTACATGTATACTTTACTGTGCAGTAGACTAACTGTGCCACATAGTGTCACTTCCTACACATGCTCCACAATTAGGGCACAGTAGATCAATTTAATTTACACCAGTGAAGGGTAGTTCCATCAGACATGGGTACTATCCGATGGCCGAGTAAATTAGTGCACTTAAACTAGGGTGCACTGATAAAGATTTTTTGGGCTGATACCAATGGCTGATTATTAATGAGCCATATCAGCCAATACTGATCCGATTGCCGATATGCAGCTCAGTAGCTTGGAGAGCAGTGTCTGCCTAGTAAGTCTGTTGGGGGGGAGGGGGGAGGGGAGAGGGGGGGAAAGGAAGGGTAATGAGGGGGTGCAGATCGAGGCCCCTGCAGTGAGGGAGGGAGTGGGGCTGAGGCAAGGTTGGGCATGGGCAGGGTAGGGCTCAGGATGGAGCTGTGTGGCTCATCCAGGGGCTGTGAGGGGGTCTTCCATGGCTATGTGCACCCTGAAGGGAGCCATGGGGGGGGGGAGTGCCCCCTGGATCTGTGCCACTGCCACCCGCCCCAAGTACAGCCCCAGCCCACCCTTCTCCACTGGTCACGGCCCCAGCCCACAGAAGCTGCCTGCCCTTGCCCTGCTCATAGATCCAGAGGGCATGTGCCCCCCCTTTCCCCATGGCTCCCCAGGGATACATGTAGCTGCAGGATCTTCCCCCCTGCACTCCCCAGACGAGCTGTTCATGGTTCTGTCCTGTGCCCCAGCCCCGCTCCCTCCCTCACTGCAGGGGCTTCCATCTGCACCCCCATGCCTCTTCCCTCCCCGTACCCCTTCTCCCACACCGATTTACTAGCCAGACACTGCTCTCCAAGCTGCCAGGCAGTCCATGTGCAAGCTGCAGCTGTGTGCATGCAAGCAACACATACTGGCAACATTATCGGCCTCGTCAGCCAAAAAAAGCTAATGGCCAATAATGTCAATTTTCCTTCTATCAGTGCCACTACAATATGGACCGATGTATTGGTGCACCTCTAACTTTAAACACATGTGTAGTTGGTGACATCGGGATTGGTTTATTCTGGGTCAAATTGTACCGGAGTTTACTCAGTTAGTGTAACTGCATGTGTAAATGCACCCACTATCTATTAGTTTTGGTTCAAATGACACAGGTCTATAGTAGATTTAATTGTTTGAACCCTGCTGACAAACCATGAAGTTTCAGTTCTGCTGTATAGATACTTTGTAGTTTTTAAAATGCCATTGGAAATTTAACATTATTTTAACACAATTTTGTCTGCAGTATTGTAAAGCAACTTCTCAAATGAGAAAAAGCCAGAATGCAGACTGTATTTATCACAGTGCACAGATAATTTTTATGCTACTTTGCAGGGTGGAGTCTAATCTTATTTAAAGTATGGGAAAGGTAGTGCAGTAGGAATGAATCGGAGTTTGTAGTAAGGAAGTTAGTGATCAATCCCATTTCTTATTTGTGGTGGATGCTGAAATATATATAACGCAAGAATGGTTTCATGGGGCACATCCAGATGCGTGCACGTGTGTTTTGCAGCGTCTCAAAGTCCTTTGAGATGCTGCAAGAGGCACATGCAGAAATGAGAAAATGTGCCCTGTGCTGCAAATTTGCAGCGTAGGGGCAAAATTAGACCCCTAAATATCCAAGGGGTTAAAAAAAATAAATAAATCAGTGGAAAAAAGTGGGGCAGGGCACGGTCCCAGACTGTGCCCCGAGGCAACCAGAGGCTGCGTCCTCCACAGGGATGCTCTGGTAGCAGCCAGAGCACCTCTGTGGCTGGCCCTCACCCTGGTGCTGAAGCACTCTGCCTGCCCATGCAGGACAGGCAGTATGCCAGCTGCAGGGAGTAGGACCTGGGCTTCTGCTGGTAAGTAGAGGGGGGCGGGGGGCTGGAGAAGTGGGGAGGGGACCATGGGGGGACCCCTGCCAGCTCCCCCAGCCCCTGATCCCTGCCTCACCCAGCCCCACCCCCTGCCTGCCCCCATTACTGCTCTGCCTTGTCCCAGCCTCCCAAGCCCCCCTGATCCCTGCCACACCTGGCCCCAGCCCTCCAAGCCCCCCATTGCTGCCCCTCTGGACTCCAGCATCCCGACAATTAAAATAAAACACCCCCCACCCCGCACTCACTGGCAGTAGTTGCTGCCATCGGGGTCACTGGGGCCTACCCCCAAACAGCACGGGGCCAGGTGACAGCAACAGCAGCCCCAGCCTGGGCCCCGTTGCCCCTCTCTGCACCATGCTGCATTGGGGGGGGGGGGGGGGGGGGGGCTATGCCAGAAGCCTCCAAAGAACCCCCTGCCCCTGCTACTCCCGGTGAGTAGAGGCTGCTTTTTTTAAGTGCTGAATGCTGGGGGTACAAGCAGGAGATGGGGCCAGGCAGGACAGCCATTGGAGGATCTGGGGGAGTGGGCAGGGGGGGGACTGCAGGAGCTGGTGGGGGATGGGGCTAGGCAGGGCAGCAATCCAGGGAGCTAAGGAAGCAAGCAGGGGTGGGCCATGTGGGCTCTACAGGGGGGCTGGTAGCCCCTGCAGGGACCATTTGGCCCCTGTGGGGGGGCTGTGGCCTCTCTGGGGGCAGCAAAACATATAGGTATTTAGAATTCACTTTTATTATCCCTGATCCCTTCCCCACCAGGCCCAATCCCCACAAGCCCTCCAATCCCTTCCCTGCCCAGCCCTTCCCTGTATTCAAAGTGCTTTTTACAAAAACAAAGGCTGCTGGGCTCAGGTGGACCTTTGGCCTTTTATGTTGCATATGTACAAAGTTCAGTTTTCAGTTACAAGGTAGCTAAATTTATAGTTGTATCAACAATCTTTAATAGTAGCATATTTTGATTTCGGCATTTCTTAAGTTTTGATTAGTTAACTTTTCAACTTTAAATGTTCTTTTAATATTTTGTAGCCTTTTTTATTGTATTCTCTCTAAAAGTTGCATCAGCAGGTGAACTGTAATATTGCATTTAACTTGGATGCAAGGGAATTGTGGTAGGGCTGTTTTCTGAAACTATTATATTCTTTCAGGGGAAAGTGACAAAAAAAAGAGCAATGGAGACACTGAGGGTAAGTGCACAGATTTTCATATAGACTGCATCTGTGCATAATCTTTTAATGTCTTTATGTTTCAGAAGTTTACTTTTTAAACATTTTTCCAAATAAGGTACTCCTTTTCTGTCTGCCATATTAATTTGTAATGTTGTCCTAATAAATTCTGACAGTGCTCTCAACATTTAGCGTTTTTATTTCGGGGTTTGCCCTTGCAACTGTTTCACTTAGCAGATGAATGATAAGTAGAGATCCCATTTTTCCCTGATTTAAAAAAAAAAACAGAATTCTGTGATAAAACAGGTTTTTCTACAGTGAACCCTTTCCCCCAACACTGATTAACTGTGATGTCCCTGCATTGACCCTGCCTTTCATGTCTGATTGGCGGAGAGGGATGGGACCACATTTCAGGCAGCCCTCTCTACCAATCAGTGACAGAGAGAGGAGAGGGTGGCCACCATCTTAGCTTCTTCCCTTTGTGCTGGTGACTCTCCCCTCCCCTGGCTGGCTGCTGCAGCAGCATAAAAACCACTGGCTCCCACTGGGGAGCCATCATTATATTTTCAGTAAGTTTTTTTGTTTTTTGTTTTCCTTTTCTGGCAGTTATGAAGATTCTCTGTAAAAACACAAATTCCACTTTTTCCATGGCAAACATTTCTAGGATCCCTGGTGATAAGCTGTTCAAACCAATATTCATGTCATGATATTTATAATGTTTATTGATGTCTTTTTGCTCTATGAATATAGTTCATATTATACCAGTTGCCACAAAAGCATGTGCCCATGTTCTTTAACAGTGGAGACTGGTGAAAAAATCAGTTCTCAAATTTATATTTGAGTTTTGCAAAATCTGTGAAAACAGGACAATTGATTGCTCCATTATTTTCAAATGTCATATTTACATGTTTGAAATACTTGAAAACATTCAAAGTATTTATGCTCTTTGAGAATATGGAAGTTCTGTTTTTAAAATGAAAAAAATGTTCACAGCTTCTCAAGGAGTAGTACCAGGAATCATAAGTGCTGTGGTCGTGGCAGTAGTTGGAGCAGTGTCTAGCTTCATTGCATACCAAAAGAAGAAACTCTGTTTCAAATCAAGTGGTAAGTGTTGTTTTCTGTGAATTTGTTGTAGCTTTCAGACAAGAATGTAAAAGTGAATTGAATACAGTGGATAGTTTTAATGGCCCAGTGTACTGGTAATATAAGTTTTATGTGAGGCTAAGATTTGTCTATCCAAGAGTTTGTTGCCCAAAAGTAGACCCTTGAAGGAAAGAGAAAGGGTTTAAAGTCAGAAAAAAAATGTTTTTAAGTCATAAACTGTACTTTTCCAAACATTTCTAAAAAAATTTCTCGGCCCAAAGAGTTACTGTAAGACCGTTCAAACACTTGAAAATAGTAGATTTGAAGGGATAGAGGGTGAGCATCAGTCTGTTGCGTAAAGGAAGCTGTCTTGCAACTCTTCCTGGGAAATCTCTGCTATGGCGTTATTGCATCATTTACCATGGCCATGATACTCTACTGTGTTAATAACATAGGTGGCCATTTTAAGGTGTTTGTCGTCTTCCTGCTGTTTCCTAGTTCCTGCTTGCCCTTTCCTCCTAAACAAAGGATAGGAAGGCCCAGGCACAAGAAAAATCATGTAGTACAAAATGTTAAAAACTATTTGTAAGGACAGAAGTGCTATCACTTGGTCATGCATACCGTGAACTCTTGGCAACTAGTATGCAAGAGAAAATTTGCTAGAGTACTGTCACTTTGATACCTAGGCAATATAAAGAGAGTGAAGTTGTCTTCTCATTGGCCAAGCCATCTCTTAGTTGCTTTGAACCAAAGCATCTCTAGCTTCTCTCAGATTAGCTTTTGTATCTGCTCTGATCCAATTTTGGGGGAAATGGAAGAAATACAAATGCCTTACCATAGTTGTGTTTTGTATCACAGGCGATCAAGAGAATGTTAACATGGAGAGTCATCAAGGAGCTCAAGCAGAACCACCTGGTAAGATGAAGGATCTGGAGAGCTGAACAGACTTTTAGTAGGGATTAAAGTGAAAGTGAAATAGCATCAAAGCAACTAATCTATGAGAGGCTTTTTTTGCATTGTCTTTTTTTGTAATCAAATGTATTTAACTGCATGACCAAGTAATTCTGAAATAAAACAAGGTTTAAGATTCAATAACCCAGTACATTTGGTAAGTGATGAAATCAAAAGAAATGTAATAGCTCTGCTGTCTGCCTTTTTTTCTTCCCCTTTTTGGTAGTTGGAGGAAATATTAAAGGAAATATGAAGGGGGCAAGGTTTCACTCTGTTAAGAAAATACTAAGCATGGGATAGAATAATTTCATGCATAAATACAGACTGGAGAATGATTGGCTAGGTTGCAGTACTGCAGAGATTGAGTTAGGGCTTTTGGTGGACCATAAACTGACTATGAGCTGATAGTGTGCTCTTGCAGTAAAGAAAGCTGATTGGGGGGCGGGAGGGGTGCTTGTTGTATTACAATATAATACAGGGTTACCTGCAAATCAAGGGAAGTGATTCTTCTACTCTATTTGGCACTAGTGAGGCCTGAACTGGAGTACTGTGTTCAGTTTTGGGCCTTATACTTCAATAAAGATTTGGACAGATTGGAAAGAGTTCAGTGGAGAGTGGCAAAAATGATTAGAAGCTTGGGAAGCATGACTTATGAGGAAAAGCTGAAAGAACTAGGTTATTTAGGGTGCCAGTACAGGTTACCTTTACAACATGGCTGCCCCGTGTCAGAACCTCAGGTAAGGGGGAAGGGCAGGAGGGACCTGGGGAAAAGCAGCCCCTCACTCACACCGTGGCCAGCGCCCTGCGCTGCAGCCGCTCGCAGCCTTCCTGGGGCTGCCTGTGCCTGCTCCAGACAGCCCCATGCAGGCTGTGAGCTGCTGCAGCAGGGACTGCCAGCCACAGGGCGGGCGAGAGGCCACTTTTCCCACCCCCGTGCTCAGCTTTTCCCTGGGTTCCTTCCCAGTGCAGAGGAAAGTGGCCCCTCCCCCGCCCTCTGGCCGGCGCTCCCTGCTGCAGCCACTCGCAGCCCATGCGGGGTTATCCTGAGCAGGCACAGGCAGCCCCACATGGGCTGTGAGCAGCTGCAGCGTGGGGCGCCGGGCACGGGGCAGGCAAGGGGCCACTTTTCCCCCCTCCGCACTCAGCGCCACACTGTAACCCGACCCCACTGCCAGCCTGGGCCCTGTGCCGGTTCTGGGCTCACTCATTGGGGCTGTGTGTGGTGATGGCAGCTGCGGCCCCCCCCACTTGCTGCACTGGGCAGGGTTTGCCACTGCCGCCTGTGGGCTGCCCAGCACATGAGATCTGGGCAGGCAACAGCAGCCAACACTGCCTGGTGTGGCAAGTAGTGGGGCTGCAGCTGCTGCCGCCAACAGGCAAGCCCAGAGCCGGGTCAACTTCCCCCTCTCCCTGCTGGTGCAGCCCAGCCTGGCTCCACAGACCCCTGCCAGCCTATGCCATGCTTTGGGCCCCACTGGTCCTGGCCCTGGGACATTGGTCCCAAGACATTGGTCCCAAGATGGTGACCAGGGGACGGGGCACCTCTTAAGGGGCAGGGCTACCCATGCGACCCTCGACAGCCTGCCAGAACTGGGTAAGCGGCCCTCCGTCCAAAATAATTGCCCGCCCCAGGTTAAAGTATAATGCCTTCTCAGATCTGCACAACTGTGACTTGCCTCTAAAGGCCTAGCAAGCATGGGTGTGGACAGGAGCCAGGACTTTGCTCCCCCTCTGGAGTGGGAGAGGAGGGAGGAGAGTGGCAGGCAGATAAACCATCCTGAGGGCCTTGATTTCCCTCAGTCTGCAGCTAGCTGGAGCCAGTGGAAGAAGAAAAGTCTTTGAAATAAAAACTGCTTGAAGTGAACAGGTAGAGAAATAAAGAGAAAGAAGTTTGGAAAAAAGAAATATATATTACACATACATACATAACTATATTATTATATAGATATAATATACATTATATCTATATCTAGCTATATATTTCTGTATATAATTACCTTTTTTCATTCCTTTTTCTTTACTTCTGTCCCCTACCCGTTCACTTCAAACATTTTTTTTTCACCAAGGCTTTTCCCCTCCCACCCACAGCTTCAGCTGGCTGACTATGTTTACATATATGTAAAAGGATCAAACTCTTGTATGTGTTTCACTGAATTGAAACTGTGTTGGGGTGGGGGTTAGGTTAGCACTCAAAACAGAGCAGAGCTGAGAGCCAGCATGCTTACTAAATGCACTTACTTCAGCATGGGTCCAGTTTGCAGCCAGCCTGGTGGATTCTGTTCTCTGGCTCATTCTCTTCATGCAGGTAAGTAGTAGGATTGCTGTTGCTGTTTGCAAAGGGGAGATAGAGCAAGTAACAAACTGGTGAGCTGCATGTGGGTGCTCAGAGTCATCCAAGTTTGCTGAGCTCCTCGCCTCTGGAGCTGGAGGGAGTACTGGCTTTGGGCCGCACCACTCTCTGGGGCAGTAGAGTTTAGGAAGGTTGAAAGTTTGCCCATGGAGCAAAGGAGTGGGAATGGCGCATCCTGAGATGCTGGAGGAATGAAAATAGAGCCTTTTATCTCCCCAGAGCAAACTAACAATACCCTGGAATGACCTGGGTAAAATGAATCAAAGATAACCCTCATTTGAATTGGTATAACTTCAAAATGTTTAGAGGGTACTTAGCACAGGTTAACACTCTTTAATGGGTGAATGATTTTCTTTTAATTACCTTTTTACTATGGTTTAAAGGTAAACTGTAACTCTACTTTTAGGTGGGAAAATTTGACAACATTCTCACAGGCAAGTTAAGGAAGTATGGGTTGGATAAATGGAGTGGTAGCTGAAGAGAAAACTGGCTAGATCATTGGGCTCAGAGGGTAGTAGTCAATGTGTAGTTGGCAGCCAGTATCAAGTGGAGTGCCCCAGGGGTTGGTCCTGGGACCAGTTTTGTTCATATCTTCATCAGTGACCTGGAAGATGGCATAGAGTGGCCCTCAGCAAGTTTGCAGATGACACCATGCTGGAGGGATAGGGTTACCCAGGAGGTACGCGTACCACTGGCAGAGGGTACGCAGGTACCCCAACACACTCTCTCTCTCGCCCTCTTTTCCTCTCAAAACTATGGCAAAAAATTTAGTGCACCACATATTGCACTGTGCTTTACATTTCCCAGTAATAATTTGGCATGCACTGGGTTCAGCCCTCCTAGCTTTGGCCTACATCACCTCTATCCCAGGTACATACTTGAGTTGTGCACCCCTGGTGTAAAAGGTGGCAACCATATCCACACCAGGTCAGACATCTGTCATATCACGGCCATATATACACAGCCCTTCCAGCATATGGCACACATTAGTCTGTAAATATAAAATCCCCTGGAAAATTGAGTGTTGGGGTACTTAATAAAATTTTCAGAAGTTAGGGTATACTTGCTACTTAAAAGGTTGAGAAACATTGGACTAGATGATCTTGTGAGGTCCCTTCCAGTCTTAGTTTTCTATGATCCTATGATTGTGTGTGTGTGTGTGTGTGTGTGTGTATAGATATATCTATAGATATACAGATATGTAGATATTGGTTATTATAATAGAAATTGTGAACCTAAGGGATGCAGAACTGCTGTCTTGAGTGGAAGGAAGTGAATACAGGAGCATCATTTGCTACAGTGTGTGTATTATGGTTCCAACTTGGGAGCCTGACTGAAATCTTAGTTACGCTCTCTAACATTGGAGAAAAATATTTCTCAAGTACTGGCACCAATAAAATGTTAGCAGTCACTGGAAAGAGAGAGAATTGCATAAGAACCAGCTGGAGGCAGGGTAGACTGGTCTGACTGGCATATTGTTGTTCAGGACAGAGAATCTTTTATAAAAGGGAAAAGGAAGCATCAAACAACAAACTTGCTTCTGGTCGCTAGGAGAGAGAGCTGATTATGAAGAGCTTTTAGTGCAGTGCAGACATGGATGCTTTAAAGTGTTTTGACTACGGCAACTGCTGAGTACTTGCCCAGATAGGAAATCTGACTCCAGGAACCCTTGGACTTACTTAGATTGGAGAATTATTGAAGAGCTGTGGGAGGTAACTGGGGGAAGCAAAGTTGGTTTCTGTCCCTTTTACCCCCTCTGATTGGTCAGCGAAAGAATTAGTGCGGCAGATCCTGCCAGGTATTGATGCTTGTAGAGAATCTGAAGGCATGATATTTTTTGGATTATTTTAAGAGCATTACGTAGCAATATAAATTAGGCATAACTCTGTGTCCTGCTATGTACCTCATTTCAAAACTGGCATCAGAGTGGAACTAAGCCTCTTACTCTCCTTTACCCAGTCTTAAAGTTACATATCTTATAGCTCTAAAGAAGTTAAATTTCCCTAAAAGATTATTTTAAGGCCCTTCAAGACCTCCTTTTTTTTATTCCTGTGATGCATTATAAATCTAGCAAGCAGGTAACATTTCTGTCCTCAATTACTTTGTGGAAGCAAAGTGCAGAAAGTTCAGAATAAACTAATCCCATCAGTCTGACATAAATGGGCCTGTTCAAACAGTGCTGGAAAACTTGGATAACTATATGTTATGGGCAGAATAGATTAAACTTTAGCCAAATGTTTTGGACTCGCGAGAGGCGAGACAAAAAGCATAAGCAATTGCTTTATTTTTAAATAGGGTAAAACTAAATCCTGAATATACTTAAATATGACTCTTTTCTTACAGATGCAAAAAAAATGCATCCCAGCCAAACAGCAACCCAGTAGCCCTGTTTTTATACAAACCTTGTAACTGTATGTTTTGGCAATCACTGGGTTGCAAGGGAAGTTCTTAGTAGCTCTGTAGAACCTAACTGCAAAGGCAAATCAAGTAGCTAGTCATATCTTCTAATAATTGTGCCTCTAAGACATTTATTGGTGCAAAAATGCAGGCACCACTTTTCTGCTAAGCAGTTTTTTTCCTCTCGGGTCAAACATCAAGCAACCCGAATATTTCCAGCAATATGAAGTGTCCCTTTGTAAAAGAAGTATTGTTCTAAATGTTTAATTCCTGTGTATTTCCAGAATACTAATATTAGTGTGCGTGTCTCCTTTTTTTTCAGTTCAGCGTACTCTTCTGAAGGAAGATGCAAGATAAAGTGAAGATCAAAAAAACTGGATAGAGAACCTTCATATCTTCCTGAAAAAAACCCCAAATTGTAAACAGCAGGATTTGGAGTTGCAAAATTGCATGAAAAAAAGATGTTGTCCTGTTGACACATCTTTGGAAGAAAGAGAGACTATTTAAAATACCTGAGTGTATTTTCTTTGGTTAGCCCTGTGAAGCCCACAGATATTTGGCCTTAATGACAGCTGAAATACTTTGTGCCTTTTTAAAATTCTGACCTCTGCCTTTGTGATTGATTAGAGTTGTGTGTCTTGGAAATGTTGTAGATATCTTTTTCCTTATTTCACCAAAAGTCTGTTAATATATCATTGCTTTGAAACAATGCTACTATAGTGCCATATTTCTTAGCATCTTATACAAGCTGAATGTACCAATGAAGGTGGGCTCATGACTGCTTGAGAATGAAAATCTACTAAATATTACATCTTGTGGGCACCTGAATGCAAAGTATTGCATAGGTAGATGGATTGTATGACATATAACATGATAGTCTTTGTGTACATGTGTGTGTATGGGGATGTTTTGACAATGATATTTTCCACGCACCTAAATGCTTCAGCAAGCAGGAAGGGAGATGTCTGTATTGGTCAACTCTGAGGCAGTAATGTTTCCTTTGTTGTCTGTCTGGTACAGATTCTTAGAAAATCCAAATTCATTTCAGCTCCTACAGATCCCTCCATCTCTTTTTGTTGTTTTACTTATCCCATAAAGCTTAAGCAGAGCTGGTTAAAAACAGGAAAATCCTGATTTGCAAATTGGAATAGTAATTTGGTTTCTCTTCTTGTGAAAATTATGACTGACTAGCATTTTCATTTATACTCATTGAAATCATGAACAGGTTATTAAATCATTTTTGTATTTGGAGGACTTGAGTCATTGTTGGAAGACAGAAACAATACCCCTACTTCAGTGATAACTACATAATCTGGATAAATAATAGTAACATTAACATAGCAATTAAAATTAGGATTTTAGAAAACTACACTCTGTTATTCAACGAATCCTTCTAAATAGGACATTTGAAGAACTCAAATGAATTAATCAAGAACTTGGAAACAGAAACAAAATGCCAGAAGCTGATTCTGCCGTTTACAGCGTTTTGAGACTTCTGCGCTTACGAGCCCTCAAAAGCATTCCACCCGAGCACAGCCAACTTTTTCCGTGCTGTCTGTCAGAGTAATGGAGATTTGTAACTGTTGTTTGTTGCAAGAAACCTATAGGAGACTTTGATTCAAGTGAAACATCTGAATAAATATGTTTTACTTTTTGTGCAGTTTTCCAAAATACTGTGCCAGTAATACTGCATCAAGTACTACGTGACACTTTGAAATGCAGTACTTCATGCAGCAAACTGATGAACCTGCTTTATATAATTTTTATCATTTGGAGTAGAACACATTTCTTTACTACTAAAACTTTGAAATATTAGGAGCCTAACCCATTTCAGAGACCTTCTTGTGCATACATGGTAGCAAGTTCGATATAGAGCTTTACATGAATCTAATGTTTTAATTATGGAAATCGGTGGGAAACTAGTTTTTCCCTATTTACTTTTTAGATAAATGTAAAAAAATATTTTAAGTGCATCAACAATGGAAAATTACTATTATGTAGGTGAGATTCTTAGCCTGTAAATCTCTAAGCAAATGAAATCACTTTGTTTACCTTCAGTAAACTTGTTTCATATGTGCATTGCCAAGTGTTAATCAAAGTGAAAAATACCAGTAGCCATTTTTGGATTTTTTTTTTTTTAAAGCTTCCAACTAATTAGTTTTGAATACTCCTTTAATTTTGCAATTTGTCAAAAAATGAGGTCATTTAAAAAGTCAGACTATCAACAATGTGACTTTTTAATAAACAAGTCAAAGTATTGAGTAAATGGACTCCTCCTTTCTCTTATTGTGTCTGGCTGTTCCAGGGGAGAGGGGGATGGAGAAAGGGAGGAACCAAAGTTTGGAGCAAGAGTGGAGGTGAGCACTGTGGTTTGGAGAAGAGATCTTATCTCTGCACAGATAACTGGATTTTATTTGTGCTGAATGTTTTCTTTCTTGGTAGTGTTAGACTGATCACAGTTGTAGCTGTGATGGTCCAGAAATTATGTGAGAAGCAAAGATGTTTTGGAGGTAATCTTATTGAACTAACTGTATGTTTGGAATAAAGTCGGACAAGGTTTTAAATGCAAGACCTTTTCATCTGTTTTCTTTTTAAAAGATTGGTGGCTCCTACACTGCTAGTAAAAATAGACAGGGAAGCAAGCAATGACACAGATGAACAGCATTTATAGGTTTCTTCAACTTTTACAGTCTTAGTGATGAGGGAATTCTGATTAATGGTAATCTTTGCAATGATACCTGTATCATTTTTAATAAAGAGTTCATCAAAAGTGAAATGAGAGAATAACACAAGTGTTTCCAAGTGATACTGCTTTCAGAATAACAAACATACTGAGCACCTTGGCATAGGGTGCTGCGAACCATTAAGTGAGATTTGAGCAGAGTGAACACTATCATTCATTTCCCCCACCCTCCCCCTGTCCCTCCCTGCCCCCTTCTTAAGCCTGAATCATACATGGGTGAATGGACATGACTGTCTTAATACTGATGTCAACAGCCCTGTTCAGTTCTGTAGTTGCTTTGTTTGTGGCTCCATAGACTGCAAAATATGTAACAGTGAATGAGTGTGGCAATTTACATCGTAATGTTGTGGCTGGCCCTGCTGTTGAGGGGACCTAAAAGCTGAAACAAGACACTTACTCTGCTGATACTATCGTTATGTGCCTCAGTATGCCATCCTGAGTATGAGAGCGAGATCTGGTAATCAGACTTTCTGAAGAAAATCTGTTTTGTGTAAGCAAGGAGCTTATATTGGCCTGTATTAGCTGCCTACAGAGAGGAATAGCAAGTTCTACCTATTTTGAGTTGGAACAGAAACTTTGATCTTGAACATGACATTTAAAAGCACCACATTCCTTTCTCCCTCTCCTCATTTGACCATTTTGTCATATTCTCTAATTAAATCCTCTAATTTCTATGAGTTGTTTTCAGCCCAATGAACCAGGATGACGACGTCTGCCTACCTTGCTGTCTCCTAGTCAAAACAACTGCCACTTTAATGGTGAAACATGCATTGAATATTGCAACAACATTTTTAATTCTTAGAGAACAAACAAATCCCTAATGGAAACTTGGACTGAGGAAACTTGGAAAAACCCTCCCTTCTACTCCTAAACTCTTCACTTTCATGCTGAAGGGATTCCCTCAAGGCAGCTACTGGGCTATTTTTTATTCCCAGTTTTCTTGTTGTTTAGTATATTACTGCCTTTCCACAATACATGTTAATCCCTGTCCTTCTGATATTTTAAAAAACATCTCAGAATCTCTTGCTTCATCGCCTATGTACTTATCAGAGTTGTATAACATCAAAAGGGAAATGTTAGCCAGTCAATCTGCCATGCTTTAACAATCTGTAAAAAAAAAAACAAAAACAAAACAAAAAAACCCCTACAAATATTGCACAGAGCTTTTCCAACGCCGACGTGCTGAATGCTTGTTACCCCATTATTGTATACAAGGATTTGTAAGCATAAGGGTAAGAATGTTTTCCTTGTATTCTATTTTTACAATAGATCATACCCAGTTAAGATGTTTTTGGAATGCTAAATTCATTTTTGAGGTAAATTTCTAAGTTAACTTGGGCTAATCAATAACACTAAATTTATATATTTGATATTGGTAGTTGAAGAGATGTTGTAGCTGTTATGATCCAGATCATAGGAATGATTGTCTGTTGCATATTAATTAAATCTTTTATTGGACTGGCATGTAGTAGGTTCAATAAAAGTTATTCACATATCCTTTTCTCGCAAATTTTGATTTTTACAACACCAGCAGTTGGTATCCTTCTTGTTGAATTGCTTTAGGTAGCATCCTAAATGTGGGTCATTCAAAAGACACTGTGGAGAATGAATATAGTAAAAAGACAAGGAAGTAAGTAGATGTGAAACACAAACTATAGGAAAGGTAGGAAAGTAATGAAGGAAAGAGAAAATAATACAGAAATACTACGTCAAGAAACTGAGAATGAAGAGACAAATAACAGAGAAAAGAGAAGACTTTACCCCAACTAAGAAATGTGGAAAATTAAGTTTAAACGTGTGCATACCAAATTCAGACTGCAGTAATTAGAAAAATACTTTGAGATTCACAAGTAGAAAAATACAAAGAACTTTGTATTTCACCATTCTAAAAAGTTGCTACGGCTTTTAATGTAAAAATTGCCAAAAGGAATAATTGTGTATGTCTGCATGCATGTGCACCTGTGCATATACTAGTGAGCCAAATTCAAATACTATTGCAACATGTTTTTTCTCGAAACACCTTTCGCTGTCTTCAATATGTACATTGTGTTTAGTCCTAGAGGCACACCCTGTAATTTATACCTCCAAATTTCATCTGAATCCAAGGGGGATCCTTTTTTAGGATGCTTTATATGTTCACAGCATTGTACACACCATCCCTAATAAATAGGTAGGCTAGGGGGGAGGGGGAATGCATCCTTTTCCCATCTCACTGTGTCATGATGATAGTCACATGCCTAAAAAAACCTCAACAGGCATGTCCACACATACAAGCATGTGCGCTTGCAGCAGTGCAAATTTGAACTGGGGCTTTTTGCCTCAGCGCACATGCTTTGACATGTACTTTGTTGTGGAGCAAATTGTGCCGCTTGGGGCAAAATAACCCTGCCTGGCCCCTTCTGGATCTGCAGCCAGGGGGAGCTAGAGCCTGGGGCCTGCACCTGTGCTATTCCCATCAGTATAAAAAGCTGCCCTGTCCTGGCCCCAGCAATATAAAAACCTGCCCTGGCCATCTGCTCAGGGTTACTTGCCCTCAGGAGCTTCTGGGAAGTCTGTATTCCACCCTCATCCCATGAGCCACTGGGGACCTCAGCTGGCAGCTCCTCCATGGAGCCATTGCCACGGGTGTGTATGTGGCAAGCTTCATGGACACCTGGGCTCCTACCCCTTTTGCGGGCAGAGGGAGACCCTGGCGCACATGGCCCTCGAGTGCGCCAGGCTGCAGCCCCTCCACCGCCACCTCCAGAACCTCTTGAGGTTCTGGTTGAATTTCATCCCCCAACTTTTTGTCTTTGGTCACCCCATTTGCAGCCCCACCAAGTCCCAGAACCTCCTGGTCAACCTCCTCCTGGCCAAGTGGGCCCTGTACTTGACCAGGAAGGAGGCTCTAGCCAGGAAAGTGCCCAGAGACTGTGGGGCCGCTTTCCTCTCCCTTGTCTGTGCACGTTTCCAGGCAGAGCACTAGTGGGTGGCATCCACTGGCTCCTTGGATGCCTTTGCGGACCAGTGGGTGTGGCCCGGGGGGCTGCCCTCCAACGAACTTCTTTTCACATTTTGAACTTATAACCCCCACATCACTCCTACCCTTTTCTTCCTTCGTCTCCCCAGCCAAAAGAAAATTAGTTGTATCTTTCAAACTTTGGACCCACACAGTAGTGAGGGCTATTAGGTAACTAGGTGGGCCTTAAAGCCCACAATCTCTGGAAGATACAAATAGACAAGAGCTTCTGTGGCCCAGCCAATTGGTCCCTGGGGACACTAGCCCTTTGTGTCAGCTAGACTGTTGAAGTAGCATCCCAAATTCACTTTTTAAAATACCCCAAAATCCACATTATTACATAATTAGAACAAAAGAGAGAGAAAAAGGGGGATTGATCAGATGGGCAATGTTTTATTGCTATATTTACAATGTAAAAGAAATTTGGAAGCCCATCAGTGTCTCTAGCATCATAATAAAATAAATCCTAAATATCTATGTTTTAATGTTTGCTTTAGGTTTCCTTATCACATGGTGGGTGTGTGATGTGGGGTTTGCAGGATGGGGTGGGAAGGGGGTGGGGGGATGTGGGTGGGTGTGGAGGGATGTGGTGGGGTGTGAGTCAGTGTGTGGGTAGGTGTGGGGGGGACTGTGGGTGTGGGAGCTGCTTAGGAGGGGTGGGTTCCCTGCATGAATGCCACATGCTCTTGGCAGCTGGCAGGGCACAGCAGTGCTGGTGGTGGCAGGAGCGTGGCAGCGGTGGTAAGCAGGGAGCTCCCGCAGATGTCACCAGCACTGTCAGCAATGTGGGGGGTGGCAAGCGGCGACCACTCACAGGCACCGCCAATAGTGCCGGCGGCGCCTTTTCTGAGGGGGTGTACCACTACGCTCAGGGGGTGCATGTGCACCCGTGTGCACCCCTATGCATTGCCAATAGTCCCCTGCTCCCCACAGGGCAGAACTCCCCCCCACAGCACATAGACTACCCTGCCTGCAGGGTCCCAGGCCCCCCCCAGGGGCTACAGCTCTACCCATGCCCCACCCCCTCTGGTCAGCAGCCCTCTCCTCATTGCCCTGCTCCAGAGGCTGGAGATGAGCAGGAGAACAAGCAGAAGACTGGAGAGAATATGGGAACAAGCAGAAGGCTTGTTCCCCCACCCCCAACCCCATTGGTTCCCCCAGCTCCCCATTCATTCCCCTGCTCCCCTTTCATTCCCCCACCTCCGTTCATTCCCTCTGCCCCCATTTGTTCCCCCCTGCCCCTGTTCATTCACCCAGTTCCCCATTCATTCCCCTGTCCCCCATTCATCCCCCCCATCTCCTGTTCATTCCCCCCACCCTCTGTTCTTTCCCTGAGCTGCCCACTTGCTCTCCCTGCCCTGCCACACTCACCAGCAGTAGCAGAGAACAAGCAGGAGGCTGGAGAGAGTAGGAGAAGTCTCCAGCTTATCTCCAGGGACTTGCCTTCAGCCCCCAGCTCCTTCCCCTGTTTGTCTCCAGCCTCAAGTGGCTGGAGACAGCAGGGGAATGAGCAGGAGGCTGGAGACAGGCCCTGGAGACATTCTCCTGTTCTCTCCAGCCCCTGCTCCTTCCCCTGCTTTCTCCAGCCTCCCCACACCAGAGCGTCTCTGTGGAGGACTGAGCCTCCGGTTGCCTCAGGGCATGGTCTGGGACTGTGCCCTATCCCGTTTTTTCCCCCCGGGGTTTTGTTTGATCCCTGGATGGGATCTAATTCTGCTCCCCCGCTGCAAATTTGCAGCAGGGGGAACATTTTTTTTGTTTGAGATGCTGCAAAAGGCACGTGCGGGCTCATCTAGACATGCCCAACATGTTAGTGACAGAGATGGGTGTAAGACTTGGGACTTCTAGCATTGTGCCTATTCTTCCACACTGTACAACAGAGCACCTATGAAAATGGGGATAAAACCAAATGTCACATTTGCTTGTGTTCCTACTTGGTGAAAGAAATGAGGTGCGTGGATCCATAATAATTTTATCACATGGTAAAAGAAACTATATACTAGTACAAAGTGAGAGTTGATATAGAGCACATAGAAAAGATTCCTACCAGGAAAATAGCTGTTTTGATGTAAAACTTTTACGTTTCTCTGATTTGCCTGTGCCTGCCTCAGATTGTCTGTTACTCAGATGTGCTAAATTCTATGTTACCTTCAGGGTGATTTCATCATTAAAATCAGGTTTAGACATTTTCATATGCCTCATGTATACACTAGTCTGAAAAGAGACATTCAAATATTTTATGACAATTGCTTGAGTCCCAGTGTAATCTTTTTGTTGAAATAAAAAATATCTTCAACTGCTTAAAACTAAATGTCAGTAATCTTCTTAGGTCTGATGACTAGGCCTGACGAGAAATAACATGTTTATCTGTCTTAGCCAGAGTAGGTTGACAATAATTTTCATAGCTTTTGCTAGAACAAAATCTATTCATTCATTTTTTCTAAAATCTATTCATTCATTTTATTTTTTATGCTGCTCTCTCCAAACAGACTCAGAGCAGGTTACCAAAAAGTAGATAAAATAAGAAAACAATAATAAATAATTCTCACTAAAATACCTGTTCAACATGTTCCTTATTTTACTTGTGCAGTTCCCAAAAATTAGACCCTTACCGCTTTCAGCGCAGAGCATCATATTAACAGACTTATTACAATAAACAGACTACTTTTTAATCCTAAATGTATCTCTATATTCTATTTATATTTAATCTCCTGGTCAGTGGAAGATGAACACAGGGATAGCTACAACCTGTTTGTTTTTTTTAGTTTTCTCTGCTCTAACACTGCTTACTCCTGGATTAGAAATCCAGCCATGCTTTCCTTTCTTGCTGATTATGATTTAGCAGCCTAAATATGACCGTAAAAATAGCCCATAAGCCCAAGAAAAGAATACTTACTATAGGTTGCTGAGTATGCTTTTGTAAAATCACTCTCCTGGGATGGAGTATGTTTGACTGCAGCAGCACACCCAACTCTGCAGGCGAGGTTTGAAAATAAGGTATCTTGGTTTGGGAGAGGAGTGCAGTTGATAGCACAGTAGTTCTTATAGTCCTGTTTTCTCATTAGTTGTTTGGAGGAGTTGACCTGCCATCTTTGTAAGTGGATGATCTTATTAAGCAAATTTCTTGCTGGGGAGGAGCCGTGAATGTACAGATTTACATGTTCACAACTGTGTTGTAGACTTACTATAGGGAGGCTTTGTGTCTGGCTGGATTTTAAAGTGTCTTGTAGGATGGGCTTTTCTCTCTGTGGAGCTCTCTGCGTTTGAGGGGAATGGCATGAAAAGATATCTGTGAGCTAGCCTACTTCAGAAATCTTCAAAAGAGGAGGAAAAAGTGACTTTGCAGTTACAACTGTTGCTCATTACTTTGAGAAACAACAACAACAATAGGTCGACTGTAGAGAAAACCATGGTGAGGTTGAGAGCTACCATTCTTTTTTGCCTAGGTTTTCTTCTGGTTTCTGTTCGAGGTAAGTGAACTTGTACCCTGCCATTCTATTTCTGGGGTGGGAAGCTGAAAAAAACCAAAACAAAATAAAAACCAACAAACCTGAAGCCAGCATAATGTTAGTACAGTTTGGTTATTTAAGAATAATACAAAGAGTTGTTGTTTTATAGGTGGGTTTCATTATTTATCACATTTTGTAATATTTTCTGGAAGCACCCAACATTCAAAGTAGATGTATCTTTTTGTCTAAAGAAATATACGATGTATTGAACAACAGGCAAAAGGAAAAATTTGGAAGAGTGGGTAGATACGGATACAAGGATTAGAGTTTGTGATCCCTTATTTGAGACTGTTGTGCTTTCTTCCCTAGAACTGTTTTAATATTTTAGGCTTGACTTGCCTTGACTTGAAAATTTCCATCTTAAACCTGTCAAGGAAGCTTTGAACATCTTGAAAGATTTTTTTTTTTGTTAAATGAATTTGACATCAATAGCATATTTGTTTCAATTTTCAATGTTTTGTTCAGTGTCTTGCTTATACTTTATATTGTAAAGAAGAACGCTGCTATTTTGAAGCTGGTTGCAGTTTAATTGGTTGTTGTTTTACCAACTTTCGTAGCACTACTGCTAAACATTTCAAATTTACATACTGCCTGTAGATAGTTGTTATTTTTAGAAGTAATTGAATTGAAAACATTTTTCCCCTGAGGGAAATAGAGGGCAGGGAATACTTTTGTGAAGAACAATCATAATTGAGATTAAAAGATTTTTTTGGGAGGGGAGCTAACATTGTGTAATAATTGTCAGTGTCCCCTGATAGTAAAAAGTTCTGTGAAACTTCTATTGACTTCAATTAATAACATAAACAAATATCCAAAATGAGGTGTCAACTCTTGTTCAATATTTTCTATATTAAAAATAAACTATAGTCTTTGGAAATATGTTGCAACATGGATTTCTTATTGTAAATAGAATTGGAAACAAAAAGCAACCCCTCTTAAGATTAGGCCACACAAATAGCACAGTTGTATGCTTTTTGGTACATTTTGATCTTTCCCAATGTGTTTAAATACATATCTGTCTGAATGGGGAAGAGAAAAAAAATGATTAACCAACAGTTACTAAAAAAGCCTAGTTATAACTTTTGGGCATCTTGCAGCGATAGCTGGCATCCCAGCCTTGAGGTCAGTGACTGAAATGATGCCACTTTAAAATGAGGAGTCAGTGTGATGGGGCTGGAATAGAAATACAAGGAGGTATAAAGCCAGATAGTGTAATATGTTAAAAAGAGTGGTGATCTATATTGTTTTTCATTATTGGTATGCAGACTTCCTTGTTCTAGACGATTACCTTTTCTAAGTGGGAATTGCCCATTTAGGCTTAATTAGTGTGGGAAAGCTAGTTACTATATGCTATGGTATATATGAATTTTAATTTATGGTTTAAGTACTTAGAGCATGGAAAGGGCATTTTAAGAAAGAGCATTACAAATTGTAAATAGAAAGTCATAGAATCAGAAAATTAGGGATGAAATGGACCTCAGGAGGCCATCTTGTCCAAGCCTGTGCTCAAATCAGGACCGTCCCCAACTAGATTATCCTGCCCAAGTCTTTGTATCGCTATGTTGCCCAGTCCTCTAACCATTATTGTTGTTCTCTGCTGGACTTTCCAATTTGTCCACATCCTTTCTGTAACAAGAGGCCCAAATACAGACACAGTACTCCAGATGAGACATCAGTGCCGAATAGAGGGGAATAATCACTTCCCTTGATTTGCTAGCAACACTCTTACTATTGCAACCCAGGATGTTATTAGTCTTCTTGGCAACAAGCACATGCCGATAACTTATTCAGCTTATTGTTCTCAGTAACATTCAGGAAAGCTTCTTTCTTCACCATCATTTTCTATCTAGACAGCCTAATTGAGGGGGAAGAGGAGCCTGGAGACACCCATTGCACTAGATATAAGAGATTGAGAATTTAATTTAATTTATAAACTATAAAAATGGGTATTTCTCTGCCCCCAGTTTGCTTGGGCACATATATAATAGTTATATTTTGCTTTTGCTTTGTCTGGCTTGCACCAGTGAGGAGAGGGCTTTCCTTGAATGCAGCTGTGGAGGTTTCGCCTGATTGGAGAATTCTAAAATGTCTTAGCTTCCATCTTAGAGAAAAGAAAAAAAAGAGAGAGAATTGTTCTAAGGCTAGCCAGTAGCTGTTGAATTTTATGCTGTGCATATTTTTCTTGCTTTGCTGCAAATTTGAGAGGAGCATCCTTTACCTCTAGTTAAGCTGTGATTGGTGCAGGTCCTGGGAAAACTGTGTAAAAATATGTTATATTATTACCTCCAATGAGCAAAGGAAGGGGTGCGGGGATAGTTCACTTGTGCAGCCTTGGTTCTAGTCACACTAGTGGTGAGTGTGACCAAAGATTTCTACACAGAGTAGCACCTTGACCACCGCATCCCCATCCAATCCCTATGCAACGTGGGGATACCTATTTTTGTTAAGTGATTTCTTAACTAGTTGGTTAGCTCAGCTTTATGGCCTCTCTGCACACTTGAGCACCATGAGAGGACTGTATTGGATCTCAGAAATGGGACCCAAATGATCTATATTTTTCGTATTTCTGCTGGTGATTTTGTCTGCTTTACTGGTTTTTGAGCATGCTGATGGCTTACAAAAACGTCATTGCCTTAAGGCCATTCAATAAACTTCAGGGAAAAAAAGTCATACAAGAAATCAATGAAAAAAATGTGGTTCTCCTGTTGCATTTAGAACACATTAAGCTTTATTCCATAGCCTGTTTTGAAGTTTGGGGATGGGAGAGGTCACACATTTATAACTATCTAGAAAATTCTGCATCTGTCTCAGCTCATTTAAAGGTCAGGAAGTTCTTTGTGACTCAGAACCAAGAGGACTTTATGGTAATTGCATAGGAATCTTATGAATACAAAATTTCAGTCCCATTATCTGCAAAAAAGATGTTATACTAATGTAATTTAACTGGAATTTACAGGCAAATTACACACCTTTTGCCACTTTTTCCCCATGCTCATCTGCTAGACCCAAAACCATGAAACCAGTGGAAGATTCCTGTACTTGCACATAGTATCTTGTAAAATCATGACCTAAAAGACTTAAATCTCACTCTGTGGGTCTGTGTAAGATGATGCTATGTCTCAAATGCAGCACAAAGGCTAGGCACAGACATTCAAAAAGCCAGAGGCAGAAGTGATCTAAGTTTTATGCTTTAAGCACCCTAGTCTTGTTTGAGAGAGAACAGAACATATGCTGTCCCTTCATTGGGGGTATGGGGACATGTGGGCTGCATGCACTGGAGGAGACCAGTTAGGGGGCACTCTTGCTTGCCTCCCAACATGCTCTGCTGGCACCCTGGGCTGCCGGAGACATTAAGCCACCCCAAATAGGCTGCCAGGTACATGGGAGCAGTGCCCTCCCCACCCCCCACCTCATCCCCACCCCCCGCTCCACCCCAGCCACAGGAATTGTAGAGAAGCAGGGATGGAAGGAGTCACTCCAACCCTCTGCCAGAGGCAGGTTCAGCCCTACCCAAACCATCCTGTACAAAGCCAGACTAAATTATAAATAAGATTGCCCTTAGCCCTGGCTTAAAGCCCTGGGGCTCCCAAAGGGAAGGCAACGGGAACCGGCTAGACAGGCAAACAGCAGAAAGCTCTGGCTTTGTGTTCCAACTTTGGGAAAGGGGAAGGGGGAGAAGAAAAGAGAGAGGTTCCTTGTGTGTGGGGCTTGGATCTAGCAGCAGCTGCTCCCTGCAATGGATCCAAAGCCCTGGTACCTTTGTTTCTTATCGGCAGTTTCACAGTCAAAGGCAGCAGTTTCACAGCCAAACAGGAGCTGTTGTGCAGTGGAGAGCATCTCTGCCTCACCCAGGTTGTGCTGTCCAGGAGCTGCCAGTGCTTTCAGGCACTGGGGAATCACAGCTCGAGTGGCAGTGGCAGCTGCTCCACTCCCTGCCCGACCATGCTAATGGCCCCATGCACACAGAGCACAGCAGTCCACAGCTGGTGCTGCTTGCTCAGTCTGCCCTTCCCTGCTGTCAGGTGCCTGCCATTGGCTGGAGCTTGAGAGGCCCAATTCTTTCTTTTTGCAAAGTACCCTGCCCTGCCTAGGGATATCAAATAAAGATAGAAAATACAGAGCAACAGATGCTCCCCCCTGCCCCCATGCCCCACCCCTGCCTGTGGCTGGTAACTTGGAAAGGTGCCTGGGATGCCATCAGACTGAGTCAGAAGGGGATCTGAGACAGAAGTTCAATAGACCAGTCAAACCTAAACTGATTAAATCCGATACTACATTCATCCAGGTTTATCTTAGACTGGGTTCCGCCTTTTTAAAACCAGTATATGTGCACTGTTCTAAGTTTAGATTGGTTTCTGATCACTTATACCAGTTTATGTGAAATGTCTGAACCTAGCCAAAGTTGTCATGTAGAAATAAATGAACTGGCTGCAGTGCTAGTGGTTTAAATTAATGGCAGCAGAGTTCAAGCTCTTGGGTGAGTTTTGCTGAATCCTGTTTCAGAGCTATATTGTTGTCAGCTTCTGAGGAAGCAGTTAATTGGCAAGTGTCTCAAATATGTTTACCTGAGCTGCAGTCATACTTTTAGACTTAGTGTTGACCTACCTTAAACCACATCAAAGAAAAGCCAGTTCCCATCCATCTCCATGAGGAAAACAACCAATTTTTTGAAAATTCTTTCACAATTCAGTATAAATTAAAATAAATTAAGCTGTCTATTGTCTCTATGCCTTGTGATGTCATTATAGGAAGACAACTAGAATGATGAAGAATGCCTTGCATTCAAAATCTTGTCCAGTTCTATCCAAACCATGGAGTTTGGATAGAAGATCCAAAAAGATCCAATAAAAGATCCACTCACAAAAAATCATTCCCCCTTGCATCTTTTCTGTACTTTTGTAATTTCTCAGCCTCCCAGTTCTTCTAATGGCTTTGTTAAAGTAATAGGCTGGACTCTCTCTGCAGTCACCTTTGAATCTATTTCTCAGAGGATAAGTATCTAGGGTTTATTTATCACAAATCTTCAGGTCAGGACATTCTACTTTATTTGTATATGGGTCTGCTCAGAAACCCCTGGAAAGGCTTTCAGCAACATTCACCGGTTTGGGATCAGGTTCTATAATAGGTAATATTTTGGAATTCCAGGTTAATTGCTTCACTATGACAGTTTTCTGTCTTATCTACAGTGGTCTCAGATGGCTAGTGGTATCTAAGGGAAAATAATATCTAGCTTCTGATCTGTGTTTTTAAGGAGCTGACACCAGGCATTGCATGCAATATTGTTCTCTCCAGGTGCCAGTTGAAGAGACATCAAGTGAAAGAATGGACCCATGTGGTCTGGAGACCATTAAAGCTCTAGAGAGTAATATATCTGCAGAGGTGTCTGCATTATCTCTAGTGATGTTAGACTGTATACACTGAGCCAGCTGTCACTGCTGTCTTGCCTTTTCAAGCAATTTACACTGTGTTAGAGCCATAACATCAAGGAAGGAAAATTCACTAAAGAAGCCAAACAATAGTAAAATATATGCAGAGGCTAAAATATTTCTTATGTTGTAATGGAAAAGAAGACCAAACATAGGCATCCGTGAAAGTATATACTCTTAAGGGTTGTCCTTCCCTGTGGTCTATGACATCAACAGGGAAAGGCTCGTTGCTCATTTTAAGCTAATGCACATTAGGGCAATTTAGGTGCATGTCTACATATGCATGCGCCACTATGCATTAACAGGTGTGTGCGGACCAAGTTGGGACTAAAGTTAGTCCCAAGTCAATGGACACACACACTGCGTTAATGTGCATTAACACATCTACACATTCACTAACACAATTTAGCTATCTGTGCATAAATTAGTACCTGCTTAATGCAGGTATCAAATTTATGTTTGAATAGCCTTAAATCTCCATTTTAAGGTGCCTAAAAGCATGTGTAGACACACCCACAGGCAACAAAGCATTCCAGGTTA
The DNA here is from genome assembly GCF_030867095.1 of Alligator mississippiensis. Classification (NCBI taxonomy): domain Eukaryota; kingdom Metazoa; phylum Chordata; order Crocodylia; family Alligatoridae; genus Alligator; species Alligator mississippiensis. The sequence continues at coordinate 335,471,388 of NC_081824.1, read as the reverse complement.
CAAGCCACACTGATCAAAACTGCAGCTCCCCAACAACTAGTAATATAGTAATAGTTGCGAGAGTATGCATACCTTGCCTTGGAAATATTACTTCCTATATAGCGAGCAATGTAAGAGTGACTCAAATGCCACCAATTCCCTTTAATGCTAGCCTCAGAGACATAGGTAAGTCAATAAAGAAAACTCATGGTAACATCACCAATCAGAAATCCTGATATATTCTTAAATGGCCTAGTGGACCTTGTTTTTGAATGGCAGGGTGAAGGAAAAAATGCGTTCCTTGTAGTACGTAACTGAGCAGCAATAGCTAAGGAGCTGAGCCTCCTCATTGTTCTGCTCCCGCATGAGTTGCATGCAGATTTTATTTTCAGTCTTATCTGGTAACTAGCAGAGACTGCCCTTACCATATTTCTCATGTTTAACATGCAATGTAATTTCCAGCATCTGGCTTTTGGAAAAAAGTGTGCATAGTATGCAAGAAAATACAGTAAATGATTTACATTCACAGGCTGACTATTTTTGACCTTTTACAACATCAAATGGTACAAATTTCAGTTGTACGGTGGAGACTGTTGGAATACAAATGTAACTGGATGCTAGTTGAAAAGCAATATTACTCAGATCTCTCCTACCTGTTGTGCATCTCTCTGACCCCCCCAAAATAATTTGACTATGGATGATTTTTTTTTTTTTTTTGGTAAATGGGATGAAAATGACCATATTAAATATAAATTTAAAACTTAGACTTCATCTGCTTTTTCTTTACATACACTTAGGGCAATTTTTGATCAAAAGGCTGCTCCAGGGAGAATTTGGCAATTGGTTATTGGTCATATTAATATATTCAGCCATTCCTTCAAGGAAAAATACACTAGAGTAATGTAACATGCTATGTAACACTAGCAGAAAAGTCCTGATAGCAGCTATTATTTTTTCATGCTCAGCATTAAAAACAAACATCCTAAAGGTACTTGTTAACAGTAGATTCTTCTAAGAAATCTGTTTTTAAATACAACTCAGACTTGGATAACACTGCCATTGTTTTTGTCCTGGTAGTCTTGATTACTGGGAGTTTTCAGTTGTTTTTTCATATGGAAACATTTTAAATATTTTATTCAAATTATGATTATTAGTTTTTAATTCAAAACAGTAACAGTAGTGTAGTGGCTCATATGGATACATTTAAAATTGTTCCTGTTTGCAGTCCTCTACTGGGCAGAAAGCTGGTCTAAATCTACATTTCCAAGACAGGAAGAAACACAATGCAATATTAACATACAATAATCTTATCAGCCTTACTTAAAAAAAAAGATTATCCGGTCACTGATATTTTATTCAAAATATCCACTCTAAGGGAATTGAATACAATTGCTTACACAAGCAAGGTATTTAGTCTATAAGTGTTTACTGGAGCAAGACTAAATACACTGAGGGAAAATGATCCAAATAGTTTCTATATAGGAAGTGAACTGTGTACAAAAAATAATGTCTTTCACTGTCTTTATAAAAGGAAAGAATTGGAGAAGCCAATAGCAGCTTAGCTAACATTTTTCCCCACATTTTTGCTTGCCTGCCAAGTTCATCCCATGAGCTGCTCATTTTTTCCTTGTTCTCTGCCATATTCATAGCTTTTTTATTACTTTTATAAGTATTAGCACCGCAGGAGGAAAAAGATCCCAATTGCTTAGGACACGTTTTGTTTTTGTTCTTGTTTTTTCCAATGCTTGCTAGATCCATGTCTTTTGCCCTGGGTGATTAAGAAAATGATCTTCTACAGGTAATCAATTACCTGTTACTTATTACCTGTATAAAGTAAACCAGTTGTATGATTACTGGGTACAAATATATGGTTTTAAACCTCACATTTTAATCTTATCAAAACTTATTTGTAACCTGGGAACACCCAAGGGTGTGCCCATTCTCAATTGGAAGGGATAGATGAGGCAGATGACAGTGCTGCAAGAGGGACACCAGTGATCTGAGTGCGGGTCCCTCTTTCCTCTATAGAGTCAACTCCATGCCAATGATCTTAACTATTAACAGTTTATTGGATAATAATATAAATATTATTTTGTTTTCAATATATAGGTAAATATTTCAATAGGTAACAAAACAAAACTTTTCAAAAATATTCTTAGCAATATCCTTTAACAACACCAGAGGTATACAGATAAATATTTACAATATGATAAGCCAAAAACCTATTATACCAAACTAACTGAATTCCATAACATTTTGTACAACATATTTATAATTATAATAACAATTATACAAAATATGAGATGCATTTTTACACAATATAATGCGTGTTTACCCCTGGATCCCAGCTAGCAAGGGGCACTTCCATTTGTATGAGTCTAGCTAGGAGGGAAACTTCTACCCAGGGTTTCCCGGGGGGGGGGGGGGGCAAGGGGGTTGCCTTATTTCCAGAATGCCTCCCCTGCAGTACCCGATTCTGCCAGCAACTTACAATTTTCTTTAAGGAGCTGTCAACCGGGCCTCAGAGCCCTTCACTCAACCAGAGGCCCCACCAGTGTTGTCTGTGTCACTCTGAGACCTCCCCTCCTGTGTGCCGGTCTGCACACTGCGTGGGGTCAGAGCAGCCTTGAGCTACTCCCAGGGCTGGCTCTCCATGTGCCAGTCTGCACACCGCTCTGTCCATCCTTCTGCTGAGGATGCAGGCTCAAGCTGCCTTGACATAGCTCCCAGAGCCTGAGCCCTGTGTGCCGGCCTGCGCACCACTGGGGTGAAGAAGGGATCCTGTGGAGGCTCTTCCTTCTCCAATGTCCCTTGCTGTCTCTGCCCAACATGCTGAGCATGCTGGGCTTTTATCTATACCAGAGGCCCCACTCCTGAAATTTGCCAGACTTGCAAAGTGCAGTCTTTGATCAGGTCCAGGAGCTCCTTATCCCCGCCTCTCTGAGCAGGGGCAGGGCAAGCCCCTACCAGCTGTTACCTGATTGGTAGAAATGTTCCACCAAACCAAAGTGTCCTTCTCCAAGCTGGGCTTTATTGACAATTTCTAGAAATGCTTAGAATGTTTTCATTTTTAGAACGCATCCACTTTTTAATATAATTTTTAAAACTTAATTTTTAATACAAGTTCAAGTTAGATTACCAAGATGCCTATTTCACACAGACAACAGTCCTACAATTTGCTTCACTTTATTGGGAGTTTGTTACTCTAGCCTATGTGGCAATAAAATGAAGACTGGGGCTTTCCATGGTCAAGCCCATTTGCTCATATGTGTCCAAACGCAAGCCACACTTTAGATATGAAAAACTATAGGGCTAGATTTACCAATAACACTTATGCACTGCCATACCAACACTGCAGCCCCTAACTTGTGGGTGGCTTGCAGCCTCCTGATATCCACAGGTCCAACTTAAAAAACTAAGCTCCCTCTACAAATGCTTGAGGAGAATTAGGTGCCTAAGAAATCCCAGAAGTCAACAGGCTGAGCCAAAGAATGACCTGAGCTGTTAGAAAAAAACTAAGGATGAAGTATGTGGCTTCATCTCTGCTCCTCAACGAAAATTAGGTGCTTAACTCCACACTGCATGTTGGTACCTTTCTCAACTCAGGGGTTACAGCCATTAACTCCCTCTTGGACTTTGGTACCTAAAAAAACCTTTTTTGTGCAAAGTATGTCAAGAAAATGAGGTGATGATATCTTCTGTTTTACCTACTGATAAGGGCATTCAGTCATTATGTGGGAGATATTGATGAAATCTCTTGGACAGAGGAGGGGATTTGAACATATCTTCCTGCTGACAACTTTGATTATGAGTTTCAAGAGGAGACTAGACAGCCACCTTGCTGGGATCACCTGACCCCCAGTTATTTTTCCTGCTGAGTGCAGGGGGCTGGACCCAACGATCTTCCAAGGTGCCTTCTGGCCTTACAATCTATGAATCTACGAGGCTAGGACATGTGGTCATCTTCCATTCCCTTGAAGCCATTTCGTTTGTCATGGAATACTTAAATATTCATTGGGTGAGAGAGAAAGAATCTGTTACTCTACCATAGAGTTTAGAGCACTTACCTGGGAAAGAGAAGCCTGAGTTTCAGTTCCAATGAAAGGTTAAGTATTTTTATGTACTAGCAAAGACAGGTTGATGATGATGACCCTGTTTTATTTCTGCTGACTTGTTCTATCAATTTACACCCTCTTAACTGAGGAGAACCATCAAATGTATATTTTGAAGATCTTTAAGACCAGGATTATTGCAAAAGAGGTTATTATTAACTTTGCTAATACAATATTTCATTCTCAAATGAAATACATATGAAACAAGCAGTATCTAATCTTCCCTCCCCCCTGGCACAAAGACCCTTGTGTTACTGCCCCAATTTCTCAAGACTGCTATCATTCACTTACTGAAGAAGTATTGCTGTCAAATGGTTTAAAATAGCCTTTTGACAGACACTGTAGAGGCACTTACAGAAGCAACATTTTCAAAGTGCTGCTTGTTTCCATCTCTAACAGCTGAAAAACAGGTAAGAGCAACCCTATGCTCAGAGCATTTCACTGAATAGTATATGTGCAAATGTACTACAGACCCATTAGCTCTTGAAAGTTGTTGTTTATTTATTAGCTTATTAGCCTAAAAGGCAGGCTTGCTGCTCTGTAGATGGACTGATCATTTTCATGGGCTCCAACTTTACCCTTTACCAGATTATGCAGAGAACCATGCTCTCAGCTCTTACTGTTAGGGAAGCTGTTGTCTCCCTTTGAGAAACTAGATTGAAAAAGACCTCCTGGGCAGTTAGGAAGGGTTACTGTAATTATTTGTAGACATGCTAATGTGACTGTTTTCAGAATGAAGGCAATCATGATCCCTACTCTTCAGTGAAAATTTCATCAGAAATTGATCGGTAGTTGCAGAAACTAGCCAGGTTTTTCTATGAATCCTCTGAAATGGAAGGGGCTGATCTGTTCAGTGATCACCCAGCTACACAGTTAAAATTGGTGAGGTTAGTAGTGGGTTAATTATTTTTATAATAGGCTAATGAAATTACACCTTTAAATTAACCAGACATCCAGAATATTGTTCTCTATACAAATCAGTTATTGAGTGTTTTGCCCAAACTCTCAAACAGTGGGGATGGGCAAATGAACATGTATGCAGCTAGTCTTAGGGTGTGGCTGTGTTGCACTACAGCAAAGAGAGCCAAGCTTACTTTTAAATGAGCCAGTTGGGGTACTGGAAGCAGTGTCCAAGAACAGCAGAAGCAAAAAGCACCAGCGCAGAGCTCCAGATTAGGTCATTTACCCTGGCAAGAACTAGGCTTCAATAAATGAAGCTGGTGGGGCTACTGTAAGTATTACTGAATACAGAATTTAGCCCTTACTCTTTGATTTCCTTGTTGAAAGATTCATGCCTAGAAGTATGAAATAGAATTGTTATGATGTTTAAACCAAAGATGCCTCTTAAATTCACATTTTGCTTTAGAAAATAATACCTTTTTGAGTGCATGCCTAGCATTTTTTCTTGAAAGGGTGTGTTCCTGAAAGAATGTGTGCAGAGGCAGTCTAGAACAGGGACAGGCAATTATTTCAGGTGGAAGATTGCTTACTGAGTTTTGGCAAGCCATCTAGGGCCACAGGACAGGCAGCCAGGGGCAGATAAATATTAATTATCTAAATTTTTTAGGGGCCCCGTGAACCAGATAAAATGTCCCGGTGAGTCGCATCCAGCCTATGGGCTGCATTTTGCCCACCCCGGTCTAGAACTAATGATTTTGGTGTAGAGGTTACATTTAAAGCTGGTATACTGGCACAGCCATATATATATAGCTCTGTTGGTTAGAAATATAAGGGGGAATCAGCACAGCTGTATAGGGGAAAAAATCCCTTTCTTGCTGCCTTTTACTGTTTGGGGAATTAGTATAATACATAGTGTTCAAACTCCTTTGGTGATAAAAATTGTGCCTCCCTAAGAAAGATTTGGCTACATAGCTGTATTACAGACCCTTCTTATTTTGTAGACAAGGTCTACTGAATACTGTCAGGCGGCAGTTTGTAAACATCCTCTCAGCCTCAATAATTCTCTTTAGGATATGACTGATCCACCCACAGTGAGTCACAATCACAGTCAACTTGCTATGTTTAAAGCACAAATGTTTGCTAAAAACATTTTGGAAGTGATGCAGAAAAATAAGATTATAAAGCATTGGGCCTTGGTTTCATGCCCTCACGCTGGTGGTACCAGCCCTGGTGGTTCTGGAAGAATGAAGCATGAATAACTGGTTTAAATTCTCTGAGATGTTAGTGAAGTCTAGTTACATGAGCAAGATTAAAACATTCATAACCAGGGATCCTGGTTTTCTCTGATTAAAAAAAAAATCCCCAATTTTAAAAACAGTAACTCCAAATCCAGATTTCTCCATGATCAAAATGAAACACCACTATACATATGTCTCTATATTAGTGGCAATTCATTTTAATCATGGAAAAATGTGGATTTTAGATTAGTTTTTTAACCTGAAAATTGGGGATTTTTTTATCAGCGAAAACCAGGATCCCTGATTTACTGATTTTTTTAGTTATAACTGTTTCCTTTTTCCAGTTTCTTCCTGTTACTTCTAGTTATTCTCATAATGGGGGCTGGTAAAAAAAAAAAAAAGAATAAAAGAGCATATTAACGTTTTTATAATGTAGACAAACATGTTTTTCAGTCTTTTCACTTAGAAGATCATCTGGATTTATTTTCATCTGAATTCCCTAAAGTAATTGCATAGCATATTGAGCTGAATTTTCAGCTGAGCCTCTAAGGATTTTTTTGCTCATTTGTGAACCAGCAATTTTGCAAGTGTTTCAGATCCAGTCTCAAAAATTAAGTCACCTGTTATCCTCACAATTGCTTTTTTTAAGATATTTGGCATGAAAACAGAAGTCAATTCTGCACCATTAAATTTGCCTGTATGCATAATTATTTGGCATATATAAGCAGGGTGGAATTCTTAACAGTCTTTTGACTAGCTGGATATTTTTAATATGATATCCTCAGCCATCTGTATGTCAGGATAATGTGTGCCATCCCATCTATCTTTTTAATTTTTGACCTGTCGTTCTCCATTAGAATTTGGCAAGCATTGATCCTTTCGGATCATGGTGTATGCATGAGAGGTCACCTGGGCCTTTGATGCATATGTCTAGGCAGGAGTTGGGTTTTTGGGGGTATTTTTTTGAGGAGTGAAGGCTGCCCAGAACTTTTATCCCTCCTTTAAGCCACTGAGCCTGGCTCCCACCATTAGAGTAACTGTTAAGGAACCCCAAGCCCCTCTTCTCTTTCTTTCTGGGTATACTTCGTAACACTTGGCATAGGGTCAAAATTTAGTTTGTACATTTCCTGCAGATGGTTTTCAGGATTTTTTTCCTTGTCTGCTCATTATTTCTGTGTTTTTTTTTTCTCTCTTGATTTCATATTACTCCATCTTTATTCTCATTTGCATCTCATTTACTCAAATCGCATTATAAAATCTATTGAGATAACGGTAGGTGGATAGATCCTGGTTGCTGCTCCAGATTACTGTCTCTTTTGTGGGTTGGTCCTCTTTGGCTAAAGCTCCTGTACAATCCTGTCATTCCGTTTGGCTTCGTTAATCAGTTTCAGTTCTTTTTCCTCTTTTGTGTCTCTCTTCCTTTTCCACTAAAGTTGAAGTAAACTGAATGTGATATAGAAGTATATTCTTAAAGTCTTAATTCATAAGAGAAATGTTGCCTTTCTCTAGTATAAAGCTGTCTTTGATCCTTTGGTAGCTGTTCTTTGTATTAGTAGTTACTTCTTACTTGTTAAAACCTGTCACAAAGCAGCCAGCTAAGCCAACAACTTTTTGCAAAGGGCAACAGAGTTTCTGCTGACTCACTCCGATGTCAGATCAGCTGAGCTCTATTCACTTCATCCAGGATGATAGAAACATAGTGAGAACTAATGAAGGAGTAAAGAGAAAATTTACAAAGGAAAAATCATAAGGATTGTCAAGCTTAAAATCTCAATAGTGAAAAAATTCTGGGAAGGGAATCCAGATCAATTTTCTCTATATTGGGTTCAAAGCAGGATCTGTTATGGATGATAACATCCTTTGCTCCTTCTGGTTGTCCTGCAACTCTTTCAAATCACTACAGACCGAGGGGAGTGCTCCTGTGGAGGCTTTTTGTTAAAATATTGGTAGCCCCTTCTCTTCACTTTCTGAAAAATCTTGTTGTGTTCAAGGACCCAACCCAATAATAATAAAAGTTACTGTGAGTCTTTGTCAACTGCCATATTGTCTAGTATACAGGGCTGGTCCAACCATTAGGCAAACTAGGCAGTCACCTGGGGGCTAAAATTTGGGGGGCACCAAAATTATATGCAGAACAAAATAACAGGAACATCATTCTAAATAACAGCCCTGGCTGGCTATGAGTTCACCTTGGTCTAAGACCTTTGGTTTGGTAAGGGGAGAAAGACCTCTGAAAAGAGGTCAGAGGAAAGATCACTAGAATCGCAACTCCTACTTTTTCAACTCTCAAGCGGACTTATGCTAGGGTTAACGAAAAGCGTGAAACAATTAACAAAAAAAAATGTTTTTATTGTTTTATGGTTCATTTTGAATATCAAATAAGTACATGTAAAAGTTCACTCTGGACTTCTTATGTTCTTCTATATTGGAAGTGGTGGGGGCGATGAGGTACACAGTTCACCTAGGGTGCCAATTACCCTGGGACCAGCCCTGCTAGCATACAATATGACCTAAGAAAAGATACACACCTTGTTTCTAAAAAGCAGAATGAAGGGGAATAAAAAAGAGCTTTCCTTGAAAATACTGTTATGTGGCAATAAGTGCTGAGCGGTCACAACTGGAGAGCCCAGTGTGCTCCTTGTGGAGATCCCTGTGAAGCATTACTTTTTTTCTGCCTGCAGAAATAGCTATTGCCATATTTTCCCACTTAAAATGTGTACCCCAATCAGCAGCAGCTGTTTTTGGGAGGAAAGGTGAGGAAAATATGGTAATACAATGGTGTTGGATAAGTTCCCAAGGGAGGGGAAGGAGATAATTAGGGATGCAATATTCCAAGGTACTGGGACAATTAAAAAAGATTATGTTAACTGGATGATCTTGTTTTGTGACCTACTTTTCCTTCATACCATAGGTGATACTTCTCATTCAGGTATCTCAGAGTCTTCAGTTAAGACTTTGAAGAATTTTGATGAATTTTGTGCTATAGCCATGTGCTGCTATTCTACTGCTTATTATTAAGGGAGCCTACACAGCCTTGTGAATAGAAAAAGTACTGAACTGAGACTTGGGAGCAGGGCCGTCCCGGGGGGGGGGGGGGGGGGAGGGCAGCAATCAGGGCAATTGTCCTGGGTCCCGCGCCTTGGGGGACCCAAGCCAGCTTTGCGTCTGGCTGCTTGCCCCTCCCTCCTCGCTCCCCGGCTGCTGCATCTAGGACCTGTGCAGGCTGATTTGCCCTGGGCCCCGCACCCTGCTATGATTATCTCTGCTTGGGAGACATGGTTTCAAATCACTGGGAATATACAGAATAGCTGGATGATCTTGGGCAGTATGTTTCCCCTGTGCCTCAGTTTCCTATTTTACAAAATGACCTTTTAAATACACTTTGAGACCTTTCAATCAAAAATGCCATATGAAACCCTGGATGTATTACAGAATGGAATAGGCTGAGGATTGTATGCATCTTGCTCTGTCATGTACCCGTTTGGATCGACTTTCTATCACTAAAGGTCTGTGCCTTGATGTTTGCCAATAGAGTTCTGGCAGTAAATCACACTCATGAAAGTAAAACAAAAGAAACAAAAATTGGCATAAAATCTGACTTACACATTAATTTTTTGTAATGTTTGTTTCCTTTTGGCAGGTCAAGGCGACTTTGATTTGTCTGATGCTCTTGATCATTCAGGTTGGTAAACCTGTAAACTAACCATATTTTCTATCTTTGGATATCTGTTGTGCTCGAGCTAAATTTTAAATCTTAAGTACATTTTTTATGGGAACTGAAATACAAGGTGGATAGTGTTAAAACGAATGTATTAGTTTTATTAATGTAAATATCTAAAAGCATTAAAGTAAATGTGTAAAAGCCAGTGTGAAATGCTGGGTATTCAGCAACTTTGAAAGACAAGCCCTTTTCAAAATATGCTTAAATTTAGGCTCTCTTTTTAACATCTTGGGCCTGAGAATTTAGCACTTAATTTTTGGTTTTAATTATGCTTCTTTGTCTTGTTTATTATCTTGATGTACAAGTGCCTTTTTCAATTAGTTAAGAAGCATTTCACTTTATTGATTTTAGTGTCTCACTGTGTTTTCATAGGGAAACTGACTACTGAGAAACCTGCACCACCTACCAAAAGGCCAGCATCAGGTAAGTAATCAAATTAAGATGCCTAATGGAGCATGATAGTGATTCCAGGTTTGTTGTGGCTGTGGTCTGGTATGATTAGCACAGACAGCTGTATTGCTAAGTACTTTGCTACTCAGGCAATGCAAGAAGGTAATATACCAGAAATGAAGAACTTGATTACATTATATAGCATAGGCAGTATTTAAGACCAATTTTACATCTCAAATATAGGTGAATATACATATATATACATCATAGCTTTAGGCAGTGACTGGCAAAAATTAAGATATTTATTCGCTAACGATTCTCTTTGTAATTTTATGTCTATCTTAAAATCCCTAGGAACATACAAATAGAAAAAAATGGACAAGGGCTTATGCCTCTGTCCTTGCAAATATGTGTGTAGGGAAAAAGACGTGTGCACAATACGTGACTAAGACAAAATGTGATCAGATGCAGTTCTGGCATTCTGCCTTCTTGCACTGCAGTAGCAAGGTGTTTAACAGCTCTATGCTGTCCTTGCTAACGAAGAGGAATGGCTGTGACTAGTAAGGGAGGACTAGAGGGTTTTAACTCCAGACTTCAGGAGGAGATTGGATGCAACAAACTAATGTTTAAAGTGGTAACTTTTTTTGTCACATTCTCTTTCTCAAAAAATGCTTTTTATTTGGTTGCTGATCATACCCACAACTGCACATGATGGCTGTACTGAAAGAAGGTTAAAGAATGAAATGCTCAGCAGTCAGGAAATGCCTTGGGCAAGCATTCCACACAATGCTAATTTGGCACTCCTGGGTTAGATTGCATTCCACCTATTAGGTACGTAAGTGGACTTAGGCACCTAAGCACCACTGCATTCCACCCTGACTGAGTCTCTGATAAACAGTTCATTCAAAGGCAGGTGTGACTCAGTCTTAAAGGTAAGGTGGGGGTTGTTTCAGAAGTAGATGCATTAATGGATTTTCAAAGATTTGGGCGAGGTGGAATAGAATCCCACTTGCACATCCAATATACAGAATTTGTTCTGGCCCCATGCCTGTGCATTGGGATACAGTGTTTATTAGCACCCAGTTTTCCCCCATGGAATGTTAGTCTCCTTCACTGAAATGCTCCATGAAAGTGACAGCTATTAAATATTTGATCCTCACCATTCAGCATGTGGCCTCAGATTTCATAACCTGCCCCACCATTCCAGCCCACCCAGAATTTCAGCGCATTCTTTCTTCCTTTTCTTTTTCGTGTCCTTGTGACAAGGTATTTAGCAAAATCTCCAGATGTGCTAGAATGGGACAGTCTGTGCCATAAGTGCTTCTGCTATGGCTTCAAACTTGAAATCTCTGGCCTGTCAACTATGCACCGTAGTGCCTGTGCCACCCCAGCCACTGTGCATACTTACTCAAAATAGCCAAACAATTTTCTACCCACACAGTCCAAAATTATTTGCTGTTACACTGCAATTGTAGTCTGCAGGATAAATGTTTGAAACAAGTTATAAAAATCTGTAATATTACTTACTGTTAATAAAAAATCACACCAAACCTCAACTGTACCTTCATACTGCAGCAACCAGGAAATCATAGCAAGTGTTTTAAAAATATTTTTCTCTATTAAATATACTTCTGGCTAGAAGTAGTTACATTTGCATGGTTTTGGACATTTTACTATAAAAACAAAAGTTTTTTTGTCTGTACCTACCCTAAGCCACTAACTTGATCTAAGTTACATGGTTTTCTGTAAGTGGAGTAGTTTAGATTAATAGCAAACAGAACATACATTTGCCCTTTGTGCAGAGCAAATCTTAAACCAGGTTCTGCCATTTTTAAACCAGTCTGTGTGCTGAACTTCTGTTCTGTTATGGTTATTTTTTAATTTTTTTTTTGTAAAAATATATTTATCTCTCTATATATATGTTTGTATATATATCTAAACCGATCCCATTATAGAAAAACCGCACCCACACTCCCGCGCACCCGTACAAAGGCTCGTTGGCCACCTGTACCCATTACAATGTCCGCAAAACACACAAAATATACTCTCAGTCCTATCTGGTATCTCCGACCAGCCCTCTCTTCACATCTACCCGTGCCCTGCTTCCGGGGTCAGGTACTCAGTTCACGGGGTCTCTTCGTCATTGTTGCTCCAGCTTCTGCTGGAGGTCCCGCTGCTGCTGCTGTCACTGTTGCTGTCCTCCATTCCACTTGTGTGTTCATCTTTTCCACTGCTGTCACTCTCTGTTATAGATATAGACCATTTTCTGATCACTTATATCACTAAAAGTGTAATGTCTGTATCTGGCCCAAGCGTTTTCTGAGGTTTATGCACTCAGAGGTGTAGGGAGACCCTGCAGTGCCCTGGTCCAAGTGCTGACCACTGGAGAGCTAGGAAGGGGATAGGGAGTCTTACCTGGTTTATCTCTCCACTCTGGCAGCAGCTACTGCTGCTGTCATAGCATGGGCATAGATGGTTACAGCTGAGGAGCAAGCTCACTGCAGCAGGGGCACGAGAATGCCCCTCTCCCCACACCCCTGGGTCTCCTCAGAAATCTGTCTTATGCAGGTACAGTCCTGCATGCACAGCCATAGAAGCTAAGCAGTACAATGGTGCCCCCTGGAATTTTTGCCATAGGAGTCCAAAGTAATGCAGGTATAGCGTGCCCCAAATCCCTAGCTCCCACTGTCTTGTAGGTACTCCTTGGTTGGAGAAAGGATAAAGGGAGATGGCCCTAACTGAAATGTGCCCTCTCTGAGGCTTGAGCAAATCAGGAGCAGTTCTTATCTGTTGCTGTCTGGCAGAAGCTCCAACCATTTTGACACTGAACATCTGGATTCAGTCTGGACTTTGGATTCTGTCTCAATGGTCTAAAAAGGGGATGGTAGGTTTTGGGCAGCCTCCATTCCTCCATATTCTTGGTTAGGTGTATGCATCAAAGATCTTGTTCTGATGGTCTCAGGACTCTGTGCAAGTGGGCTCATCAGGCTTCTGACTAGACCTCATACACGTATACCATGATCCAGAGGATTGATGGTTGCCTACACATTACACTAACAGCAGGGACTGAACATTTTTGTTTTGTATGAAGAACATAAGATAACTTCCCCAAATTCACCATACATAATTTGTAAACTATTTACACCTAATAGGTTAGATACTGTGAGAATTTTCAAGTTAATGGGAAAATTAGTTTGAAGATCAATTCAAAACCTACTACAGGTCAACTTAAGAAGTTTGTCCTTGTAGGTGTCACCTTGTGGTTATGTTCACCTAGCTGATATGGCACAGCCTTTTTAAAAATGTGCTTTCTCCTTATTCAACATAGTATTAGTGAACATAGTATTAGTGAATCCATCACCTGGCTTGTGGATGAATATTTTGGACATCAGATAAACAGTTTGATACCTAAGCTTTTATTTTGAAAATAAAATGCTGTAAGCCTCCACGACTGTGAAAAAATACTTTGAACTATAAATTGTATGCTGTTTATTTCCATATCCCCATCACACAGTAAGGTTAGGGCTGTTTTGAAATTTTGCTAGCAAAGCACTGGAGTATAATGTGGTCAATAATCTTCCCTCCCTATAATGATGTTGAAATAAAATCTTTAAAATGCTGAATACATTTCTGTATGAAGCTCATGCACTTGCAGATGACCTGGCCCAGCAGATTTTCTATTCTTAAACAATAGCCTTACATTTTCTGTTTAAAACATACATTTTTCTCCTTCTATTGAGTATGCTGTTTATTCTCTGCTTTGCTTTCTTTTAATGACCTTTATTTAGGAGATGCTGTTGGTGGTGGCGTAAGTATTTTCTAAAGGTTTTGTAACATTTTAGATTGTTATCTTTCTTTTTTTCAAAAAATAACTGCCTCCTTGCATTTAAATTTGTTAGAGTAATAGAAGTGAAAGATGGAAGGAAAAAAAAGACATCCATAAAGCCCTGTTTTCTAGAAGGATACCAGCATATAGGTCTAGGTTTTTAAGATATTTATTTCAGTGGGAGTTATATGCCTGAACACCTTTTAAAAATCTGGCTCTTAGACCCTCAATTGCCTACTTGGCACTTGACAATGGAATTGGGTTCCTGAATCAAAGGCATTTTTGCAGATTTTATACCATAACATATATAACCTGTTGTGTGTTCTCTTAGTCCTCTCTTAGCCAAGCTGTACAGTAGCTTGTTTCTAACAAACCAGTCCCTTCGCTCCTCTCTTTCTGTTTTAGCTGTTTTTTGAACACCACTTGATTTGTCTGTATCATTCTAGTAATAAGATATTTGGAAAACCATTTAAGTAATCTAGGTATGGGATCTTCACTTCGACAAAGTGTTTACACACAATATTTCACTTTAAGCATGAGTATACTTCAGAACAGTAGCATGCTTTAGTGCTTTGTAACAGCAAGGCTAGAGAGAGAGGTTATTAACTTTGTGTCCTGATGACTTTATAGTTGTCTTTTCTAAACTGAATCTTTTTATACTGTCTCTCCTATACCTATACCTGTCATCTTTTTAAGGTCCTCCCACCCCCCTGATATCAGTGCTTGGGTTTTGTTTCTTCATACGTTAGTTTATATTTTTTCAGTGTTGAATCTCATATTGTTTTCAATTCTTATATTTTCAGTCTCTTTAGACCCCTTTATGTGATTCTTTTTCCTATTTTAGTTCTGCACGTTATTACTTTTATTGTTTAATTTTATTGATTGGTTGCCTTAATTTCTCAATTAGATCATTAACTCATAAATGAAACACTCCAGTAAATGCCACCTCTTAATTTGATACACTGCTCTCTGTACATTCTGGGTTTATCTCAGTTGTTCATAGAGGGTACAGTAGTTCTGAATGTTATATGCCGTATCAACAATGGTTCTTAATTATTTTTCCTTTATCCATAGCAGGGCTCCGGTTCCAGCTCCAGTTTATTTAAAGTATAGTTATAGTATCAGAGAATTGGATTAGGGAGTTCATAGTTTTCTGCTTTTTGATCCTGGTGAGCATATTGGCTTCTGGGCTGGATTACAATCTTTCCTAGTAAGAGGCTGGCAGAGGCAGACCCAGAGGCATATAGTGGTGCAGTTGCACTCCCCTTTAACTGTGTGCTACATGTGAAGTGAACTGCCAGGACCTCATCAGCATGTCAGCACAGCTTTACATGTGCTCTGAGCTCTATGAGCTCACTGCCATGGGGTCTGTGCAGATACTCTACTTTCAAGGAGCTCTGTAGCTTGCTACTTTTTGTTCTTTCCTCCCCTCCCCCTGCCCCCCCACCACATTCAACAGTAGGGAAAGGAGGGGATGAGCAGCAGTGGTGGCAGTAGCAATGCTTAGCTCCTGCTTTCATGGAGTCCAGGGCCTGCACACCTCTTCCTCTTACTCCCTTTCCACTGATGCTTAATTGTGGGTGGGGTGGAAGGAAGAAAAAAGGAAACAGCAACAGGCTTAGGAGCTGAAAGCAGGATCTCCAGGCAGACTAGCCAGTGAGCTCGTGGAGTTCACAGGCCATGAGGGGCTGCACTGACATGCTGGTGAACTCTGAGAGCTCACTGGCATCCAAGATCACAGCAAAGGGCTGCCTTATACCTACAGTCCTTTTGGGGTCGTTTTGAGTCTTTTGTTATAGTCTGGTTTTCTAATAAAGTGTTAAAAAAAAATCTTTTCAGCTATGTGACACTTCTCCCATAAGCTGTCTTCACTTTGCATGTACCATGCAGCTGAAGGGGGTGTGGCTGCACACACGTCACTGCAATCCTGGATCCATCCATGGAGCCTGGTAATTACGTGGCTCGCAGTCTGATTCAGCAAAGAATGTAAACATGTGCTTAAATCCCTATTTGCTCCAAAAGGCTAAGCTCATGGTCAAAATTAAACATGTGTTTAAGTTCTTTTCTGAATTGAGGCCTAAAATACCATTCTGAAAAGTTATTTTAAGCCAAATGTTAGGCTCTCTGTGTCTTTTCTACAATGAAGGAAAAAACAGAAATATACCTCTGGGTAAGGAATTTTCTGAGCAAGAAAGGAAAAGTTTAGATTTTAGTCCACAGTTTGATTTATTTGGAAACTCACTCCTGTAGTAGAAACTAACTCCGTGGTTCTGTAAGGAATTAAGACAGTGTACATGCAATGGGCCAGTTGCGGCTGGCTGGGTACAGATGAAGATAATGATGACTTACAGACTAGTTCAAATACATGTATAAAGTAAAAATCCTGGGTCTTCATAGCCTGGCTGGGGCAGTGTTATTTGTACCATCAGCCCTGTGGTATTCCAGTATTGTGTGGCAGGGGCTGGGGCGTTCCATTCCACTTCAAATGGGGAACTAATACAGGTCCTTACATGGAAGTAATACATGCTACTTTCTTCAAAGTGGAGGTATTAAATTTATTTTTGTGTGTGTATGCGTGCGCACGCACGCGCGGTAACCTCACTCTCCTCCCAGCATAGATTCTCCTAGGGCATGTCCAGATGAGCCTGCACATGTGGTTTGCAGCATCTCAAAGCCCTTTGAGATGCTGCAAGAGGTACTTGTGGGAATTAGATCCTTGGATAAAAAACTGCAGTGGAAAAAAGTGGGGCCTGAGACAACTAGAGGCTGGGTCCTCTACAGAGACACTCTGGTAGCAGCCAGAGCATCTCTATGGCTGGCCCTCACCCTGGTGCTGAAGCACGCTGCCTGCCCATGCGGGACAGGCAGTATGCCAGCCACAGGGAGCTGGACCTGGGCTTCAGTGCCATTAAGTAGGGGCTGGGGGGGCTGGAGGGTGGGAAAGGGACCTTGGGGGGGACCTCTGCCGACTCCCCCAGCCCCCTGGATCGCTGCCCCACCCAACCCCATGCCCTGCCTCTCCCCCGAGCCCCTGCATTGCTGCCCCTCCGGGCCCCAGCATCCCAGCAATTAAAAAACAAACAAACAACGCCCCCCCAGCACTCACCGGCAGTAGCAGCTGCCATCAGGGTCACTGCCCCCCACCGCAAAGCACAGGGCCGGGTGACAGCTGCAGCAGCCCCAGCTCAGGCCCTGCTGCCCCCCTGCTGCCCCATGCTGCATGGGGAGGGGCTCTGCCAGGAGGCCCCAGAACACCCACAGCCCCTGCTACTGCGGTGAGTACAGGCTTTTATTTTTCCTAAGTCCTGGAGGCTGGGGTGGGGGGGTAGCCATTGGGAGGCTGGGGGTGCAAGTGAGGGATGGGGCCGGGCAGGGCAGCCATTGGGGGGGTCTGGGTGAGCAAGAGGGGGGTGGGGCTGGGTGGGGCAGCCATCAGGGTGCTGCAGGAGTCAGCAAGGGAGAGGGCCAGGCAGGGCAGCAATCTGGGGGGCTGGGGGAGCAAGTAGGAGTGGGGCATGTGGGCCCTGCAAGGGGCGTAGTAGCCCCTGCAGGGGCCATTTGGCCCCTGTGGGTGGGGCTGTGGCCCCTGTGGGGGGGGCATTCCCCCTGTGGAAGGGCTGTGGCCCCTTTTGGGGGCTTATAAACCCTGTTGGGGGGCTGTAGCCCTGGGGGAGCTGTAACCCCTGTTGGGGGGGGGAATTGACCCCTGTAGGGGGGCTGTAACCCTTGTGGAAGACATGCTTTTACAGTTCAAACATCTTCCAGGTGACAGCTGCTCAGATGGCCGGGCAGGAGTACACATGGTAGTAGTGCCACACAAAGGCCAGCTTTGTGGTCACAGCCCACAGGCAGCTGGCCCAGAGGGGCAGGTGCCTCATCCGGGTCTGGCAGGTGCGCAGCAGGTCCCAGCCAGGCAGCAGCCCCCACTGCCAGACTGCTGCAGCGGGTAAAGGGAACTCTCAAGGCTGCTTCAGCAGTCCATCTGGCACAAGGGGTAGTGTCCACAGGTACCAATTGGCTGGGCCCCAGAAGCTCCTGAGAGTGAGTAGTCCTGAGATACTTGCCAGGGCAGCTTTTTGTACTGATGGGCCAGGACAGGGCAGGTTTTTATACTGCTGGGGACAGCACAGGTGCTGGCCCCAGGCTATAGCTCCCTCTGACTGCAGGTCCAGGTGGAGCCAGGCAGGGTTATTTTGCCCCAAGTGGCACAATTTGCCCCACACCATAGTCCATGTCTGGGCACGTGCACTGAGGCAAAAATCCCTGGCTCCAATTTGTCACAACCAAATTAAGTAGTGCCCATGTCACAAACAAGTAAAACCATTCAAAACAGTTTTTTTCTGCACTAGGTTAACTAAGGGTTAACAATAATGATAATAACCGCTTTTTTGCAGCGCATGTCAAAAAGAGATTTATAACTGTGACACTAACTAAAAATGAAACTTAGCCTTCTGTGCTGTACATAAATCATTATAACTGGTCAAAAAAAACAGGGAATAACCCTGTGAGATAACACCCTAGTGAAGACCGCTAAATAATTGGCGATTCTAATTAAATTTATGACGTGGCAAAAAGCAATTGGCTATTACACAAATAAAACCCGTCTTCACTTCCGTGAAGAACGGGAGACCTCCGCACACACACCTAAAAAACCTCTGAACGTATGCGTGAGAGTAACTGACAATTAATCACTTGTCAGTCTCCCCCGTCTCGACCTAATCAGACATAAATCAACGACCTACCGGACCGACTTTTTTCTCTATTTATCTGCCCGACCGACGAACTCTTATACAGACCGACATACGACCTACGAACCTTAAGCTGTAACTAACCAAATATCTCTGACCTCCGCTATTCACCACCTTGACGGCGTGAGTAAATAATCTTGCTTTACAACCGATAAATGTCCGTCTAATTAATTCCACTCCAAGCGTCACAAATACCTGCCTAATGGCCTTCTAAGGCCCCGGACCCTTATCTGCCCGGGTGGGAGTCAGGGACAGCTGCTGGCTGGCTGCCCTGGATCCCGACACAATTGACACTGCTTCTATTTGAGCTGCTGCTAGCGCACATGCTTGTATGTGTGGATGCACCCCTATTGTTTATAAGCAGGGATCCTGGTTTTCTCTGATAAAAAAAAAATCTCCAATTTTTTAATTAAAAAAAGTAACCCAAAATCCATATTTTTCGGTGATTAAATGAAATGCCACTGTGTATATACAATGGTGTTTCATGTTAATCATGAGAAAATGTGGATTTTGTTTTACTTTTTTCAGTCTGAAAATTGGGGATTATCACAATAAGACTAACACAATAAAATTGTCATAGAATACTATGTAACCAGATTGCTGTTTTCTTTCCCATTCTACTTGGCATTGGACTGGAATGAACTGGAATGACATCTCTTACATTATAGATGCTAATTATCACCATTTCCTGTATGATCCTTATATCACACCATTTTTCCTGATGCACTTCTCTGGCATATTCATTAATCAAAGAGCTGACTAAAGAAATGGACATTTTTTTCTTGGAAATTGTAGTGTGGGATATACATTTTCATTGAATGTGAAATTTTTCTTCTAACAATACTTTTTTAACAGATAACCACCCAAAACCCCAACCACATCCTCATCCACGACCAGGGAGCAATAGCAACACCGGTAAGAATATTTCCTCTTAAAAATTAGGGAAAAAACCCATTTAGCTCAGATTTTTATTCAGTAGTCAGATTATATATTCTGTGTACTTATTCAGTCATCTCTTTTTGATAACTGTTCCAGATCTAGTTTGGAACCCTAAGTGCTTAAAACTTTAAGATAGTTTGGGTTGACATACACAGTTGATCTGGATTCTTTTTCTGATTTTACATGGTATTTTTTTTAAATCAATAAAGAAAAAAATATGGTTATGATGTCCCAAAAAGTAAGCAATGAACAGAAAGGAAAAAAAAGGAGAAGGGAAGAAGAAGGGGTAGAAGAAGAAAAGGGGAATGTGCAATGAGCAACAATCTAATGACCAAAATATTCCAACAATTCCTTCCAAATTGCACCAAACATTTTGGGCCTAGTTAAACCTGCTAGACATGATTCTCTCCATGGATGCCAGCTGTACCATCTTATTATATCAGATTTCAACCTTTGGAGATGTCCTTCTTTTCCAATGCAGCAATATAAACTTGCATGTTTTTAATAAAACAAGCTGTCAGAGTGTAATCTCAGAAGGATTTGGTTTGGATTCCTAAGGGATATACCTGAGAACACACACATTTGTCAAAGGTATTAGTGCTGTGTTCAAAGTCATGTTAACTCTAGTTATAGTTTCTTTCCAAAAAGAATTGATAATAAGACATGACCAAAACATGTGACCAAGCGTTGCCTGCAATGCATTAGATCTTCAACATGTATCTACTAACAGTATTTAGAATTTTTTTAAGTTTAGAGTGAGCTCAGTGCAGATGAAAAATGACCTTTTCTTGTATGAGAGGAAGTCTAAGATAAATTGTTGATGGTTGAATATTGTGAATTGCTGATTTCCACTGAGATGCTGTCATATGGATAACTAAGTCTTTATTTCACTTCATTCGTAAATTGGCTGCATCAGGTCTGTTATGTAACATCATATATTCATAGGGTGATGGCACAGAAAAGGAAAGAGAAACAGATTTCAAGGGAAAATAACATGTATCTTAAGTATTTGTTATACCTAAAGCCTCAAATCCAAGCTGATTTTTTTATCTAGTACTTGATGCAACCACACACACACACACACATCACCATTCAACTATTATTGAAGTTCAGATTCATCACACAACTCAGAAAAGGACTTAATATGAGTTCCAGCTAGAAGCCGTTCTACATGCACAATCCCATTACCCATTCTCTATCTCCACATCAGTTTGTGGGATCCATACTTCAAAAAGAGATTGGAGGTCAAATAGAGATCTTCTAATGTTACAAAGGATGAAACTTTAATACATTAGCCAAATATTTCCAAGCTTGTTGGGCTCCAAAAATTGTAGGGATTAGAGAGTTAGAAAGACAGTGAAAAGTAGAATTTATAATGCATGATAGTGGAAGGGAAAACATAACTGCCTATTCAATTTCTACTCATACAGGAGAGATACCAGTTATATCAGTTATCCGCTATATAGCCTGATTAACTAAGAAGTCATTGTGATACTGTTGAAGATTTGGAAAATGAAAGCCACCCCTTTAAATTGGTAGTTATGTATTCTTTTTTTTTCAATTGAAAGCCATGGCCTTTTTTCTATTGAAAGCATTCTCTGCCTTCTGGGACAGTAATTTACTCAATTCATGACTCGAAATTGTAAGAATGAATAGGTTATCAGGCAAAGGATGTGTGATATAATCCTAATCTAAAGATATATTTTTTCTTATTAAAGTATCCATTTTTGTATCCCCCCTTTTTTCCAGAAGATATTATGCACTCTTATAAGAAGGCTTTAGTAGTTTTCCATAATATTGAGGTGGGGAAGGAGTAGGTTCATTAAGCTCCATAAATCTTTTTAATTCTTACAGAATGAATTCTTCACATTTAAATCATTCACCAGAGAGGTACTGACTTGCTAGTAATTATTTACAGCTAGTCTGTCTACAAGGAAGAACTGAAGTTCTACTTTAGCATGTTGCAAGACAGGTATAGAGTAAATAGAGGCATTGACACCTGAATCTAGTTACTGGTCACATCCTCACATGCCCCTGACTGCGCATTTGGTACTGCACAGTTATTTATTACTTGCTAAAGTACCTGCTGGTACTGTGCAGTCCTGGTGGCGCATGGTTATTTTTAGACGCTACATCACCGTAGCGACAAGCTACATTGCCATCGTTACAGCAACATAATGTCTTGTGTAGACCTGCCCACTATATCTAAATGTTGGTGCAACCAAGTATTTATCCATTTACAAGGTATCGAATGCTAGAATAGCATGATGCTGATAATCACCTTGCTTTCTTCTCCATTCTCTTAATGACAATCTAAATGTTCCTATTGCAGGATCAAAGATTTACTATCTGAATTCATGGCATTTTTGCTTTCAAATGGATTTTAACGAATGAATGAATGGTGAAAGCAGCTGACCCACTTTATACACAGAGTGGGCTCTGTGGACAAGAGGTCCCTCACTGTATAAGAAGATTCTGGTAAAGAATCTTCTCTTAAGGCTCTAAGAACATACAGGATATGGTAGCTGAAGGGGGATAAAGAGATTAAATCAAATTTAGAAAATAATAATTTTTAAAAAGATAATATTTTAATTTTACAGGTGATATCAGCGACTTAGATCTCAATGATGGGAAGCCTCTGCCACCAAGGCCACCAGGTACTGTGTGCCAATTATATTGTTATTTTGCAGCTGCTCTCATATATGATACCCAGAGCTTGCTTTAGACTTAAGTCTGCATGCGACTGCCTAACATAGAAATGGATTCTACTAGTCTTATTATGATGAGTGTATCCACCAGCAGTATTACAAGATGTTGCTCTCTCTAGCCTGGCCCCATAAATCAGTTTAAGCTCATCCATAAGCACCCTATTGAGCTGAGGCAGAATCTTCAAATCTTTCAGTTTCAGCCCCATCATGCCATTGAATTTTGTGGGTCTGTTCAGAGAGTAAAGAGCTTCTCCACAGGATGAAGAGGAAAATCATGAGGCCAATAATGATTTAGATTGTCTCCCCCCCCCCCCCCCCCCGGTGGTGTGGTTGTCTGCCAGTAAAATGAAGCTACAATGTAACAGCGCTGTGGCCACTTCCCCTTCATACACCCTGTAGGAGGAACTGCCTATGAACTGAAATATACAGAGCATTTTTAGAAGACAGCTAAGGATGTTTTCCTCCTTTTATGAGTTAGTATTATTAAAACATTAAGGCAGAGAGGACTTGTAATCAAAATTAGAACCCATATATCCCCAATTTCCAGTCCTCTACTCTAATCATATGTTGCAGGACACCTTTGTCTTCAGCTAACTAAAAGAGGTGACTGTTCTCAACAAGTTTCTGATAAATAACATTTTCTTCTCCCTTTCAGGAGAAAGGGAACAGAATTACAATCATGAAGGAAACACTGGTATAGTAAATACATGTTTTTTTTATCCTATGCTATATTTAGGATAATCTTGGGTAAACAAAATGTTTCACCTTTATCAAATTTTTGCATGTTCAGCATAATGCTATAAGATGGTATTTGCTTGCTAGAAATAATTTTACAGTTTTTAATTTCATCACAAAACCAGCAATCTAGCGTTTTTAAGGATACTCCTAAAACATTTTGTGTCATGCTGTGTAGATAATTCAAAAGTTGTATCAACACTTTCTTCACACAGATCTTTGCAAACACACTTATTCATGGTATGTATATACTCTTAAATGAGAATACTCTTTTTTTTGCTTCTAAGTAAAACATTCCTCCTGTCATTAGATGCTGGACTAGCAGCTGGAGTCGCATCTCCTGTTGTTTCTGCATTTGTGCTGTTGCTTGTTGGATCAGTAGCTGGCTACAGAGCTTACAAGAATAAGCAACTTTGTTTTAAACCACGTGGTAAGTTTGAATTTCCTATTTGAGAATCGTGGTAAACACATATTGAAAGAAAAGTTTCTATTTTCTTATGACAAGTTTAAAATATATATGTTCTCTTTGTATGACATCCATAGCAAACATTAGCTAAACTTATGGGCATAGGCATGGAAGGAATAACTAAATGAAAAGGATCTGTTACAGTCTTTGAGTTTTAGATAGTGAAATATGGTGCACCTGGGTACAGATTTCATTTTACTCGCATCAGCTTTTTCAAGACCAATAATCCCCCCCCCCCCCCCCCCCAGCAGGTATTAATTGAAACTCCTTATTACTTACCTTTACTATTTAAGTTGTAGTTGTACCCTGAAAATACTATGTGTTTGCTAAAATTAGAGTGGAAGACTAAAGGCATGTCTATATTACAGTCATAACATGGGTCCTAATATTTACGCAGGTTCTCAGGTAGATATTTCAGCCCCTACTGAATTCCATGCTATCGCAGAGACAATACTAGCAGTCGTGTTATCTCAATTATTTCTACATAGTCTGTGGTCACAGCAATGATCTCACTCTAGGCATACTCATTCTCCCATATGGGGATGTGTGTATGTGTGTGTGTGTGTGTGTGTGTGTGTGTGTAGAGAGAGAGTCCAATTTCATAAAAATGAAACAAAAGTTAACAATACATAGATGTATAATGGTACCTGGTGCCTGGTAAGCACTGCATATATGCAAGAGTGAATTAGAATATTTCGGTGAGATTTTTTCAAAGTGCTCGGAGCAGGTCTGACACTCAAAGTAATAAGCATATTACCATAACTTTTCAGTGGAAACTCACTTAAGCTTTTTAACCATTTCAGCCTTAATATTATTCTCTAGGTTTGTAAAGGATATTTGTTAACCGTTAGCCTGTATTAAATGCTATCTTTCTTTTTATGGCAAATAAGCTATGTTCATCCATCAATTTGCAATAATCACCCAAAACATTCACATTTATTGAATTCCCAATTCAAGTCTCACCCTCTCCCTTCACCCCATTATTTGAAAACATGATGGTGGTTTTGACTAGAGGCTTCTGTGATGCAAAGTGTTTGCAATTTTCCATTTACCATGGGCACCTACAAGAAATCAGCCTAGACTCAAAGGATGGTGCTTCATCAGCTTGTGAAAATTATTACCTGATGTAGTTGCCTGTGATAGCAGAGACTGGACCCTTCATAGTCCTGTGTTCAGAAAAGGGGCACAATTAAAATATCACTCCATCCCTACTGCTACTGCTGCTATTAGAGGTCCTGTGGAGTCCCTAGAAGTTGAGTTGAGTAGGACAGAGGAGAATGAATTCTGTTTGTCCTTCCCTAGGGACATACAGACCTTGGCTGATGCACTTGGAACTGTAGAAAATGATTATAAAATAAAAAATGGAATAAATAACCCTGGGCAGAAACTTTTTAATGTTTGTTTTCAATTTTTCATTTTAGGTGAGACCTCTATATAAGCTGCCAGGAGATGACCTACACAGTGATAGTGGCAAGATCAGTCCAAGATGTATAACATACATATATTGCTCTCCTGAAAAAATAATGCATAAAACGGCTTTTTTTCCTTGGGACAAAAAAAAAAAAAAAGAAAAAGAGGAGGACCAGCTAAAGCCAAAAGCAAGTTTTATAAGTCCTTTCTATGCTTTGGTTATCCTACACTGAAACCCCCCCCCCACCATTCACTGAAAATCTTGAAAACGCATCACATTTCTTCTCTCCTCAGCTTACTGACACAATTTTATTCTGGACTTTATGTAATTAAAGATGCACTTAATGTATGTATAAGTAATATAGCACAATCTTCATGTTCTACATTTTGTGTGTATATTTTGGTTCACATGTTAAATCAGGTCAGTTTCTTGTTTATAAAACTATATAATAACCTTCTGAGGTTTAATGTTTTGCATCTGAGCATTTTAACCACAGAATAGGTAGTATTTTTTTGCTTCCTTAAACATAATACTTCTAGTGACAGAGGCACAAAGAATTTGCCATTCTCACCTGTGCACATAGATACACTCTTATGTATTATATGTATTTTATGAGATTTATGGACTTAATCCTTTTTATACAACTTGAATAAGTATTTATACCTTTTCTTTTGACCCTTGCATCTGAATTCTGTTGAATGGAAGAATCAATAGTTGAAAACTGTTTTTCTTTAAAAAACCCTGTTATGGGTGACATACTAAATGTTAAAATACCTTTTTTTTAAATGAACTCCAAAGGACACAAGTTGATCTCTAAAGAATTGTGTTAAACTCCACTTAAATTCTAAAAGTCTGAAGTTAACTTTACTTCTCTTCAATGACACTTGATGTAGAAAGAGCATTTCTAGAACCCTTTAAAGTCAGCAGGAAGCCCTCGCATTGACTTTAATCAGTTATGAATCAACTCCTTAAGTACCAGCTTTTAGGTAATTTGGAGGCTCTGTAATAGAAACCAAGGCTACATGGTGCAGTGCAATGCTGTGCAGATGCACAAGCTAGTATAAATATCAGAAGCAGTCTAGTCAAATTTAATGTGATCCTCTGCCCAGGCTAATATATGCTGAAGAGAAGTACCTAGCTTGAATAAACAAGGTTCACACTGAATCTTGCCATGCAGACAGACCCATAAAATGGGCAAGTCCTTAAAATATACTTTATTGGATATATTATAGAAGAGGAGGTGTCACCACCAAGAGCCTGGTTAACCCTTTCCTGGACCCCCAACTGCTGCGGCTTTGTCTGGTGAGCAAGGCAAGGCTCCAAAGCCCTGGCGACAGCTGCAGGACCAGAGGAGGATTAACCTGGCTCTCGGCAATAACACCTGACACCTTCCTGCCTCCATTCAGGAGCCTCCTTTTTCTGAGTGCCAGGGACTCCTGTGTCACATACAACAGCTACCTGTGCCCACTTGTGCTGGTCGGGCACCTCTGTTACAGCCGCTAGCTATGGAGTCTTGGCCTTTCAGTGATAGCTGTGTCTCCTCATATGTTTTTAACTCTGGAGATTTTGGTTTAGTCCTGATTTGGCAGCAACATGGTGTTGACCACCATGTAATGAAAATACATTATAAGGAGTATGGGTAGGAAACACAGGGTGCATTTACACATGCACTTTCCTGTGGAATTGACTAATTAGCTCCGCAGTAAAGCATCACAGTCTACACGTGTGCCAGTATCAGGGCATAGTAAACTAATTAACTCCCCCATAGGATAATGTTGTTGGGGACATTATTATTTTACAGTGGAGTACTTTACTACACCGAGACAAACATTTAGACAGTGACGGAGGTTTAAATTGTGCCCAGTCAGTCCAGCCAGCTGGGGGCTTGCTCCACTCCAGCTCAAACTGCTGCTGTCGTGAGTACATGTGATGATGCTATGCCCAGCAGTAGTTGTCTCCGGCACAAACTACTCCAGAGTTTATTGTGTCACTTTAATTTCACATGTAGATGTGCCTGCAGTGTTTTCAATTGGAAGCCGTATCTTGAAGCAATCTATATAATCACCCTGCCACCTTTTAGCTTTTTGAAATGTAGGCTCTGCCCACATTTCAAATATATGTTCTCTGCTCATTTTTAAACTGATACCTAGTTTACACTTAATTTCTGTTGAGTATGATTTTATGTTTTTCCTCTTCCTCATCAGCATAGCTATGCTGTCTGTGCCTCCCAGCATAGAAATATTTTTATTCTACAAAATGTGCTTTTGTCATATACATATACATATATATATACTCTCTCTATTGCAAACTTCCAATAAATGCTACTTTTCTTTTATCTAAGATGAATTAGATTTGTTTGTTTGTATACTGGGAAACGTTCTGGCCAATGCCCTTAAAATATGGTCCTATAAAAAGGCAAGGAAATATTCATGAGGCTTCTGTTCAAGGGTTTTGGAGAAAAATAAAAAGACCCCTGAGTACTATTACATCTTTCTTCAGTGCCAGAAAAGAGCCTGTGTGTAAAAAGCATTAAGGCTTGAAATGTTGTTACAACATACTTTTCATTTCCTCAGTTTTCTCCAAGCAATTTCCTATTTAGTTGAAACTTCCTATGTTTGTTTTCTTTCCACATTAATTTTTCTGTTTAGCAGTGTTTGAGCTGGCCAAGCAAGGGGAAAACAAAACTAAAAACAAAATTAAACCTATTTTGTTAAACAATAAGGCTTTTGGTGGTTTAAATAGCATCAACAGAAAGCTTTTTTCTGTTGCTTTTGATTGGGTGCTGTCATTTGAATTTGGTTGGCGGGGTATTGTCATGATTCTGATACAAATGACCCACTAAGGAATGTCACTGAAGTTTTGGAAAGTTCTGAATTACAGTAACAGTGGCAGTCATGTGGAAAAGCAAGAACTGTGGTTGTGATATAGAAGAAACTGTGGGAAAATAAACCATTGTAGACATCTATGTAACTCATTAAATGGGCTCCTTTTTCCCTCATCCCACTAAAGACAGAATTCCCAGGACTCTCATGAACTAATTTAGAACTAAATTACTAATGTAGTCATTAAGATTTCAAAAATGGAAATGTTAAAATATTTGGACAAATACTGGGTGTATGATATTTGTACAATGCACAGGGGAATGTTGGCACTGGATTTATGACCCAGGTACCTTGTTCCAGGTGGACCCAAACCCTTAGGCCAACCACAACCTCTCCATTCAATAATAGGCAAATTTTATTTATACACAGTGGGCACGACAAAGTGTTTGTCATAAATGAGACATGTCAGTACGCATTAGCCTAATTTAATGTGCATTATGGGCATGCATCTACATGTGCATTCCCTTAATATGCATTAAAAATGAAAAAATTAGGTTAATCATGCCTGAATTTTATAGCTGCAAATGCAGCTATCAAATTTAGGCGTGATTAGTTAAAACGCATTAATGCATGTATAGATTCAACCCGGCACTAACTTTAGTGCTGGGTCTTCCCAGCCACTAGAGCCACTTGGCAGAGGTTCAGGGACTTGGCACTGAAAATTAGTGCCAAGTGCCTGCTTGAGTAGACACCTGCCAAAAATCACTTAATGTACATTAGCTTAATACGCATTAAGTTTAGTTGCGCTTAAATGCACATGTAGATACTTCCAGTGATAGCAGATAGGAATAATGCAAACAATTCTATATTTACCAGTCCTAGAGCTGTCACAGAATCACGGTACATCTGATCAGTATGCAAGCTTCACTCTGAGGTTCTTTTTTGAATGTCAGATGTCAGCAGGTTGGAGGCCAAAATCCACCCCCACTGTGGGGTGGGTGAGACGGGCTGGTGGTATGACCTCTCCATGGTGGCCTCAGGTTCCCCTCTTGGGGGATCCTTTGCTGCTCTGAAATCCCTCCTTTTGTATTTTTTCTCCCTCCTGATGACTCTTCATCTCTAGGCATCATTGATTGGTTTCTCTGTGTCCCCCAGACTGCCCACATTCTGTCCTGTCAACATATTCCTTTCGTTCAAAAACCCATAAGAAGCACACATCCTAATTTGGTTCTCTACCAGTTTCTCCCAGTTAGGTCCATCTACCAAAACTGGAAAATCCTAAGGGCTCTACAGTTTGGCACTGTGACTTACAGAGTCCCTTATCCCTGTTTGAGTACACTGTTCATGTTAGGGAACAGTGTGGTACAGGTCTTCAACTTCCAGCTTGTGTGCCTACTTGCCTGTCTCAGACACAGTGGACCTTGAAGGAAACTTTGTCGTAAACAGGCTTTTAGAAATCAATTAACCCTTGGTGTTCCCCTTGGCCATTGTTCTATAGCAATATCTACTTTACCTACAAGTGAATTCCCAAAAGCAAACCTCTAAATATAAGTTTCTAGCATCAGGGAACAGGAAAAAATATCCTGACCATTTCCAGGATTGCCTGCACCTGAAATTAGAAGATTGTGTTCCAGGAGGGACAGCTGATTCAATCTGGGAAGCTGAAGGAATAGGAGCTTTGTAGGCATATGGTTTACAGCTGGACAACTGCCTGTACAGAAGAGGTTTCCTGGCTAGAAATTTTATGAAAGCTTTTACATGGACAATGACTGAGCTCAGAGACATTGGTCATGTCTATGAACATGAAGCGGCCCATAGAGATGTAGTGTTAAATGTGGACTTCTTACCTTATCCTTGTAGCCGAGTATAGTATGCTTGCATCCCTTTACCACACTTTCTCCCTGGTTCTCCTTGGCCCTTAAATTGAGGGAGAAAAAGTTACTATGTAGTAGTATGAAAGGCAGTGCCACACATTGAGTTCTGAGGCAATACAGGAATCGTGTGAGTTGTAAAGAACTCTTGGAGATAATCTTTGGACTATAGTTCACATCAAGGTGAATTACAAAGGAAAGAGACCCCTAGCTCCACCTTTCTGGGTGCTGTAAGATTTAAGCACTTTCTGATCAGACTGGCTACTTAATCCAAGTTAGTATTCAGGTGAGATTCTGACTTTGTGGTCAATATTGGCTCGTGATCTTGCCAACATTTATCTAAGTGACTTACAATAACATGTGAGTCATCTAATGGTATAGTTACAGGTTGTCTTTCAAACATGTTAAATAACCTTAAAATAGGAGTGTCTGCACATTAAGGCAGGAAAAGATGAGCTAAATCCCTTTGAGCATCTCTTCAGGTGAAGATTATCTCCGGCTGGTATTAGGGAGCTCAGGTTGCAGTAACATCAGTCTGCTGAAGCTCTGCTTCCAAACCTCAGAGCGCTACTGTCATGGACTGACAGCTGGAGAGGGTGGGGCACCTACAGGTGAGTGGTCACTCCTGACCAATAGGGAAGAACTAATGGAAGACCTCTGGAAGCTCCTTTCAGCCCTACTTTTAGAATTCCAGGTCCTGAGATATGGAAAGCATGAGGTCAGCAAAATTAGGATCCTAGATTTCCAAAAAAATGGATTCCATCCAAATCAAGGGGTAAAAAGGTATGGTGCCAGGGGAAGGCAGACTAAAGGATAAAGGTGCTCAGGATGGCTGGGAACTTTTAAAGGGCATGGTATTGGAAGCCTAATAAGAATCCATTCCAATATGGTGGAAGCACAAGAAGAATACTAAGAGACCAATGCGGTTGCACAAGGACCTTCTAGGATGCCTGATATACAAAAGGAAGGCATACAGGCAATGGACAAATGGGTGAATCACCAAGGAAGCATATCAGGAAATAGCAAGACCCTTCAGGGTCAAAATCAGAAAGGCAAAGATAAAGAACGAGCTGCACCTGGCGAGGGAGTTTAAAGACAACAAGAAGAGAGTCTATAAACATGTTGGCCAGGAAAGAAAGACCAAGAAAGCTGTGGGCCCACTGTTAACTAGCCA
The DNA here is from genome assembly GCF_030867095.1 of Alligator mississippiensis. Lineage (NCBI taxonomy): Eukaryota > Metazoa > Chordata > Crocodylia > Alligatoridae > Alligator > Alligator mississippiensis. The sequence continues at coordinate 335,440,348 of NC_081824.1, read as the reverse complement.
GGGGGAACTCTTAACAGAAGATGCAAAGAAGGCTGAGCTACTCAACAGTTACTTTGCCTCAATCTTCACAAAAAAATTAATCCGCATCCAGACAATAAGCATTATATGGATAAGGAAGGAGACAAGCTGAGGGATGAGATATCACAAGAGACAGGTAGAAGGCTTTTGTTGCATCTGAGACAGCAGAGCCTGGTGAACCCAGGCTACTGAAGGAACTGTAGAGAAAATCTTAAAGCCCTTGAAGTATTGAAATTGTGGGAGATGGGCCAGTTACTGGAGTACTAGGAAAGGGCCATCATAGTGCCCCTCAAAAGGCAAAAAGAAAGGCCTGGGGAGCTACAGACTGCATAGCCTCACCTCATTACCCAGGAAGTTACTGGAGAATATCTTATGGAAGGCTATTTGTAAGCATCTGGAAGAGGAAAGACTGATCACAAACAACCAGCATGGCTTCACTGAGAAAAAATCATGTAAAATAAACTTGATCTTCTTCTCTAACCAAGTAACTACTTGGGTGAATGAAGGGGAAGTGTATCTGGAGTTTAGCAAGGTATTTGACAAGGTCCTTTATGACCTTCTTATAAACAAATCCAAAACCAAACTGCTATAAGGTGGATAGACAACTAGCTAAAAGCTGCAAGAGAAGGGTAACTGTAAATGGATCAATGTCAGAATGACAGGAAGTTTTGTGATGAGTTTGACAGCAGTCTGGCCTAGGCTCACTGCTGTTCAACATGTCTATTAATGATTTAGATGCTGGCATAGAAAGCTTCAGGAGTGAGTTTGCAAATGACACAAAACTAGGAATGCGAATGCATTAGAGGGTGGGAATGTATCTTGACAAATTAAAAATCTGGGCTGAATCTAACAGGATGAAGTTCATGCTGACAAATGCAAGGTACTACACTTCAGGAAGAATAATCAAAAACACACATACAAAATGGATGATACCTAGGTGGATGGTAGCATGATGGAGAAGGATCTAGTTGTCTTAGTAGATCACAGACTACGAGCCTGCAGTGTGATGCATCTGCACAAAAGGCAAATGCAGTTTTGGGATGCATCAATAGAAGCATCAGGTGCAAGACACAGGAGCTAATAGTCCCTCTCTACTCAGCACTGATTAGGTCTCATCTAGAGTACTGTGTGTAGTTCTGGGCTCCACATTTTAAAAAGGACATGGAGAACTTAGAGAGGGTCCAGAGGCAGGCAACAAAGTTGATAAAGGGTTTGGAAAACAAGTCATAAGAGGAGAGGCTGAAGGAGCTAGGCATATTCAGCTTGCAGAAAAAGCACTTAAGAGGGCTGTCATAAAGAAGAGGGAGAACACCTTTTCTCCCTTGCTGTAGAGAGTAGGACACAGCCCAATGTCTTGAAGTTATAGAAAAGTATGCTTGGATTGTATATCGGAAAAACTTCTTCAATATTAGAACAGTAAGGGAGTGAAATAGACTGCCGACACAAGTTGTGGACACTCTATCACTGGAGGTGCTCAAGAAGATGTTGGATAGTCACCATTCAGGGATAATCTCAGCATAGCTATGCCCATGTTCTACTATGGATATTCGTCATGCTCTGAGCTTTGCTTGTTGCTCGCTCTTCTGCTTTCTGCTACGTGTCAGGGTGTTTTTAAGCCTTTCTCAGAATCCATGGAGTATTGGTTTGCAGCCAGGGTTGGGAATTTTGATGAGGGTATGCCAATCCTGTTCTTGGGACTTAAAGCCAGAGATTCCCAGAGGGTCTTGCCCCTCCAGGGTCAGACTGATCACCATATCTGGGGTCAGGAAGGAATTTGAACTCATGGTCAAATTGGTACAGATTGCAGGGGGGGCGGGGCAGCTTTTGCCTTCCTTTGTAGCAGGGGGCATTGCCCTCTTTCTGGGATCACTTGGATGTATATTAACAATATTTTATAGCAGGAAGTTGGCTGTCATGGTTCCCCTGCTTTACTGATGGCAGGTTAGAGTATCATGTCTTGTGTTGTATCAGGGTTGACAGTCCTTTTACGAAGAGTTTAGATTACAAATTTATATAGGATGTTTTGGATAGCAAAGATGTTGCCACAGACAGGGATTTGGACTAGACCTCTGGAAGCTCCTTCCAGCCCTACTTTTCTATCAGTCTATGAGAGGAGATAGACAGATGACAAAGTACAGGGAAAAATTAGATAATATTGATCAGTGCTAGGTGTTGTCTCAGTGAACCAGCTGTCTGCCATAGCCTATGTGGAAAATTTCTGAATATGAAGGACACCTGTTACTGTCTCTTTGCAGAGTTTGGCTCACATTCTGTAAGAGTATAAACAGATGTCACATTTCTCCCAGAAGAAAGCCTTTTGTCCTGGGATCACACAGATTCATAGATTCATAGATGTTAGGGTCGGAAGGGACCTCAATAGATCGTCAAGTCCGACCCCCTGCATAAGCAGGAAAGAGTGCTGGGTCTAGATGACCCCAGCTAGATACTCGTCTAACCTCCTCTTGAACACCCCCAGGGTAGGGGAGAGCACCACCTCCCTTGGGAGCCCGTTCCAGACCTTGGCCACTCGAACTGTGAAGAAGTTCTTCCTAATGTCCAGTCTAAATCTGCTCTCTGCTAGCTTGTGGCCATTGTTTCTTGTAACCCCCGGGGGCGCCTTGGTGAATAAATCCTCACCAATTCCCTTCTGTGCCCCCGTGATGAACTTATAGGCAGCCACAAGGTCGCCTCTCAACCTTCTCTTGCGGAGGCTGAAAAGGTCCAGTTTCTCTAGTCTCTCCTCGTAGGGCTTGGTCTGCAGGCCCTTGACCATACGAGTTGCCCTTCTCTGGACCCTCTCCAGGTTATCCGCATCCTTCTTGAAGTGTGGCGCCCAGAATTGCACGCAGTACTCCAACTGCGGTCTGACCAGCGCCCTATAGAGGGGAAGTATCACCTCCCTGGACCTATTTGTCATGCATCTGCTGATGCACGATAAAGTGCCATTGCCTTTTCTGATGGCTTCGTCATACTGCCGGCTCATGTTCAACTTGGAGTCCACTAGGACTCCAAGATCCCTTTCCACCTCTGTGCCACCCAGCAGGTCATTCCCTAGGCTGTAGGTGTGCTGGACATTTTTCCTCCCTAGGTGCAGCACTTTGCATTTCTCCTTGTTGAACTGCATCCTGTTGTTTTCTGCCCACTTGTCCAGCCTATCCAGGTCTGCCTGCAGCTGTTCCCTGCCCTCCGGCGTGTCCACTTCTCCCCATAGCTTTGTGTCATCTGCAAACTTGGACAGAGTACATTTCACTCCCACGTCCAAGTCGCTGATGAAGACATTAAAGAGTATCGGTCCAAGGACCGAACCCTGCGGGACCCCACTGCCCACACCCTTCCAGGTCGAGACCGACCCATCTACCACGACTCTTTGGGTGCGACCCTCTAGCCAATTCGCCACCCACCGGACTGTGCAGTCATCCACATCACAGCCTCTTAATTTGTTCACCAGTATGGGGTGGGATACCGTATCGAAGGCCTTCCTGAAGTCCAAGTATACGACATCCACCCCTCCTCCTGTGTCCAGGCGTTTCGTAACCTGGTCATAGAAAGAGACTAGGTTGGTCAGGCATGATCTGCCCGCCACAAACCCATGCTGGTTTCCCCTCAGCATAATTTGTCCTGCCGGGCTCTCACAAATGTGAGCCTTGATAATTTTTTCAAATACTTTACCAAGGATGGAGGTGAGACTGACCGGCCTATAGTTGCCCGGGTCCTCCTTCCTCCCCTTTTTGAAAATGGGGACCACATTAGCCCTTTTCCAGTCCTCCGGGACTTGGCCTGTGCGCCACGAGCATTCGAATATTCCCGCCAGTGGCTCTGCAATGACGTCGGCCAGTGCCTTCAGCACCCTCGGATGGAGCCCATCCGGGCCTGCCGACTTAAAGGCATCCAGTTCTTCCAAGTGACTCTGCACCACCTCAGGATCTACGCATGGAAGTCTGGCGCCTTGCTGCTGCCTCTCTACAACCCCAGTGAGAGACTTGTCGTGCCCCTCGCTTAGGAACACTGAGGCAAAGAACTCGTTGAGGAGTTCAGCCTTGTCCCCCTATCTGTCATCAATTGTTTCTGCCCATTTAGCAGGGGTCCTATTCCTCCCTGGGCCTTCCTTTTACTCCCTATATATCTAAAAAACAATTTCTTGTTGTCCTTTACTTGGGTTGCCATCCTCAGCTCCATGGTAGCTTTGGCCCGCCTAACTGCCTCCCTACAAGCACGAGCAGAGGAGGTATATTAATCTTTAGTGATCTCACCCTGTTTCCACTTTTTATGTGCTCCCCTTTTGGCCCTTAGGCTGCCCTGGATTTCTCTGGTCAGCCATGGAAGCCTCCTGGCCCCTTTCCCTCTTTTGCCTCACTCGGGGATCGTCTTGCTTTGTGCCCAAAGGATCGTTTCCTTTAGGCACAGCCACCCTTCTTGGGCACCCATCCCATCAAAACTCCTACTCTGCAGTGCTTCCTTGACTAATCGCCTGAGTGCAATGAGATCAGCTTTCCTAAAGTCTAGCACTTTTACCCTACTAGTTACCTTACCCACTCGCCGTCTTATGTTGAATTCTATTATAAGGTGATCACTGTCTCCCAGATAGCTACCGATCTGGAGGTCCCCTATCATGTCATCTCCCATTGCCAATACCAGATCCAGTATGGCATTCCCCCTAGTGGGACCATGTACCTCCTGTGTCAGGTGGAGGTCCTGTACACAAGTTAGAAACCTGCGTGAGCGATGGGACCTTGCTGTCTGCGTCTCCTAGCAGATGTCCGGGTAGTTTAGGTCCCCCATGACTACCGCCTCTTTAGCTTTTATGGTCTCTGAGAGTTGCCTCAGGAGCCCTGCATCTATTTCTTCCCCTTGGTGTGGGGGTCTGTAACAGACCCCTACCACCAAATCCCTTTCTCCTTGCCCCCCATGTAGCCTAACCCACAATCCTTCTACTTCCTCAGCCTTGGATTCTGTCTTGATGAGGGTTGATGTATATTGCTCACTGACATAAAGTGCAACCCCCCGTCTTTCTTCCCCGTCCTGTCCTTTCTATACAATCTATAGCCCTCAATATGTACCGCCCAGTCATGGGATGAATCCCACCAGGTCTCTGTTAGTCCCACTAAGTCATAGGTGTTTAGTGCAAGCAGGAGCGCTAGTTCATCCTGCTTGTTCCCCATGCTCCTAGCATTAGTATATAGGCACTTGAGCCCTGCGACTGGCGCCTTTGCTGCCCCCCGCTCCCAGTCCCATGGGGTCCATTGTTTCTTACCTTCTTGTTCCTTACCTGTTCTGTTGTGCTGCCTCCCCATGGCTTTCAGGTTCCCAATGTTCTCCTTCTTCAGGCTGGGCTGTCCTTGTGGGTGCCACATGGTTTGGTGGTCCACAGCTTCCCCTGCCCTCGTACTCCCCTCCCCCCGATGAGCCTAGTTTAAAGCCCGCCGGAGGAGATCTGCCAACCTAGAAGAAAACACACGCTTACCTTTGGGGGACAGGTGAAGCCCATCCCAGCTGAGCATGTCCCTCGTCGTGATGTGCGGGTCATGGTCCAGGAAGCCGAAGCCTGCCTTGAGACACCACTGCCGAAGCCGCCAGTTGGTCTCTCTGATGTACAAGCCCATGGTCCAAACTGAAGTACCTGTGAAGTACAGCCAGGATAAAATGTGATAATAAGGCCTACATGTTCTCGGGAACCAGCAGCGGGAAGGAGAGGAGTCAAGCACACGTGTGTCCCGCACGCACGTGTGCCCCTTTACCAACTGACTGACCGGAGGCGGCGGCGGCGGCAGCAGCAGCAGCAGAGGAATCGGCAGCGGGGGCAGCAGCAGCTGATCCCCCGAAGGTAAGTGGGGAGGAGGTACCCGGCGCAGCTGAGCCGGAACCGGAGGGGAAGCCCCCCGGGTCCCATATAGCTGAGCCGGTAGGGAGCCGTGCTCCCGAGCTGCCCGGCGCGAACAGAGTGCGCAAACAGGCGCTCTCTGTAAGAGCACGCCGGCGTTTGCGCAGGCATTCGCGCCGGCGGGTGGGCAGGAAGGGCCAGGAGTGAGACTCCTGTAAGGGTAGGGCGTAGACACCACACAGATCTACAAACAGCAGCTCGGAATGGTGTCTACGAGGAATGCTGCTAGGGCCTCTGCCAAGGGGGACAAGGCTACCCGGGGCTGGTCTGAGGCCTCCACCCAGACCGAGCCCATGGGGGAGCTGATGTCCTCCTACCTCCTGGCCTGTGGGGGATCCCCAGCAGGGCCGGGGGTGGCAGAGATTGGGGGCCCCCACACCTGTCCGGCAGGTGCCCGTCTTAGGGCTCTGGAGGTGCAGGTGAGGGAGCTCCGGGAGGAGGTTAGCAGGCTGAGGGGTATCAGGGAGGTGGAGGATGAAATTGACAGTTATTTCCTTTCCCTGCAGGCCCAGGCACCGAAGGAAGAAGCAGCCCGGGGAGTGCCCTCCACAGCAGAGTGGCAGACGGTCACAGCCAGGACCGGAGCAGCTCGCAGCGAACCGGTACCAGCTTCTCCAGTCTGACTGGAGATCAGGTACGAGGCCCTGGCGACCCTGCAGGAGATGGAAGGGGAGGAGGAAACCCTTGGGCAAGAAGAAACACCATGTTCTTCACACTCTGAACAGGTCAAGAGATCCACAAGGACCCAGAGGAGGAGGCGACGAGTGCTCATCATAGGTGACTCCATCCTGAGAGGTACAGAAGGACCCATCTGTCCCTAGGAACCCTCAGCACGAGAGGTATGCTGCCTCCCTGGAGCAAAGATTTGGGATGTGACGGAGGTAATCCAGGCCAGGATCAAGCCCACAGATTACTACCCCATGGTCCTAGTCCATGTGGGTACTAATGATGCGGCCAGGAGAACCGCCGATCACCTGATGGCGGACTACAGTGCTCTGGGTGGCGTGCTGAGGGAGTTCTGTGCACAGGTGGTATTCTCTTCCATCCTACCAGTGACTGGACGAGGAAGACGGCAGGAGAACTGCATCCGAGAAACCAACTGGCGGCTTCGGCAGTGGTGTCTTGAGGCAGGCTTTGGCTTCCTGGACAATGACCCGCACATCACGACGAGGGACATGCTCAGCTGGGATGGGCTTCACCTGTCCCCCAAAGGCAAGCGTGTGTTTTCTTCTAGGTTGGCGGATCTCCTCCGGCGGGCTTTAAACTAGGCTCGTCGGGGGGAGGGGAGTACGAGGGCAGGGGAAGCTGTGGACCACCAAACCATGTGGCACCCACAAGGACAGACCAGCCTGAAGATGGGGAGAGCAGCACTACAGAACAGGTAAGAATCAAGAAGGTGAGAAACAATGGACCCCTTGGGACTCGGAGCGGGGGGGCAGCAAAGGCACCAGTCGCAGGGCTCAAGTGCCTATATACTAATGCTAGGAGCATGGGGAACAAGCAGGATGAACTAGCGCTCCTGCTTGCACTAAACACCTATGACTTAGTGGGGCTAACAGAAACCTGGTGGGATTCATCCCACGACTGGGCGGTACATATTGAGGGCTATAGATTGTACAGAAAGGACAGGGTGGGGAAGAAAGGGGGGGGGGTTGCACTTTATGTCAGCGAGCAATATACAGAATCCAAGGTTGAGGAAGTAGAAGGATTGTGGGTTAGGCTACATGGGGGGCAAGGAGAAAGGGATTTGGTGGTAGGGGTCTGCTACAGACCCCCACACCAAGGGGAAGAAATAGATGCGGGGCTCCTGAGGCAACTCTCAGAGACCATAAAAGCTAAAGAGGCGGTAGTCATGGGGGACCTAAACTACCCGGACATCTGCTGGGAGATGCAGACAGCAAAGTCCCACCGCTCACGCAGGTTTCTAACTGGTGTACAGGACCTCCACCTGACACAGGAGGTACATGGTCCCACTAGAGGGAATGCCATACTGGATCTGGTATTGGCAACAGGGGATGACATGATAGGGGACCTCCAGATCGGTAGCCATTTGGGAGACAGTGATCACCTAATAATAGAATTCAACATAAGACGTTGAGTGGGTAAGGTAACTAGTAGGGTGAAAGTGCTAGACTTTAGGAAAGCTGATCTCAATGAACTCAGGCGATTAGTCAAGGACGCACTGCAGAGTAGGAGTTTTGAAGGGATGGGAGCCCAAGAAGGGTGGCTGTGCCTTAAGGAAACGATCCTTCGGGCACAAAGCAAGACGATCCCCGAACGAGGCAAAAGAGGGAAAGGGGCCAGGAGGCTTCCATGGCTGACCAGAGAAATCCAGGGCAGCCTAAGGGCCAAAAGGGGAGCACATAAAAAGTGGAAACAAGGTGAGATCACTAAAGATGAATATACCTCCTCTGCTCATACTTGTAGGGAGGCAGTTAGACGGGCCAAAGCTACCATGGAGCTGAGGATGGCAACCCAAGTAAAAGACAACAAGAAATTGTTTTTTAGATATATAGGGAGTAAAAGGAAGGCCCAGGGAGGAATAGGACCCCTGCTAAATGGGCAGAAACAATTGGTGACAGACACGGGGGACAAGGCTGAACTCCTCAACGAGTTCTTTGCCTCAGTGTTCCTAAGTGAGGGACACGACAAGTCTCTCACTGGGATTGTAGAGAGGCAGCAGCAAGGCGCCAGACTTCCATGCATAGACCCTGAGGTGGTGCAGAGTCACTTGGAAGAACTGGATGCCTTTAAGTCGGCAGGCCCGGATGAGCTCCATCCGAGGGTGCTGAAGGCACTGGCCGACATCATTGCAGAGCCACTGGCGGGAATATTCGAATGCTCGTGGTGCACGGGCCAAGTCCCGGAGGACTGGAAAAGGGCTAACGTGGTCCCCATTTTCAAGAAGGGGAGGAAGGAGGACCCGGGCAACTATAGGCCAGTCAGTCTCACCTCCATCCTTGGCAAAGTCTTTGAAAAAATTATCAAGGCTCACATTTGTGAGAGCCCAGCAGGGCAAATTATGCTGAGGGGAAACCAGCATGGGTTTGTGGCGGGCAGATCGTGCCTGACCAATCTAGTCTTTTTCTATGACCAGGTTACGAAACGCCTGTACACAGGAGGAGGGGTGGATGTCGTATACTTAGACTTCAGGAAGGCATTTGATACGGTATCCCACCCCATACTGGTGAACAAGTTAAGAGGCTCTGACTTGGATGACTACACAGTCTGGTGGGTGGCGAATTGGGTAGAGGGCTGCACCCAGAGAGTCATGGTGGATGGGTCGGTCTCGACCTGGAAGGGTGTGGGCAGTGGGGTCCCGCAGGGCTCGGTCCTTGGACCAATACTCTTTAATGTCTTCATCAGTGACTTGGACGAGGGAGTCAAATGTACTCTGTCCAAGTTTGCAGATGACACAAAGCTATGGGGAGAAGTGGACACGCTGGAGGGCAGGGAAGAGCTGCAGGCAGACCTGGACAGGTTGGACAAGTGGGCAGAAAACAACAGGATGCAGTTCAACAAGGAGAAATGCAAAGTGCTGCACCTAGGGAGGAAAAATGTCCAGCACACCTACAGCCTAGGGAATGACCTGCTGGGTGGCACAGAAGTGGAAAGGGATCTTGGAGTCCTAGTGGACTCCAAGATGAACATGAGCCGGCAGTGTGACGAAGCCATCAAAAAAGCCAATGGCACTTTATCGTGCATCAGCAGATGCATGACGAATAGGTCCAAGGAGGTGATACTTCCCCTCTATCGGGTGCTGGTCAGACTGCAGTTGGAGTACTGCGTGCAATTCTGGGCGCCACACTTCAAGAAGGATGCGGATAACCTGGAGAGGGTCCAGAAAAGGGTCACTCGTATGGTTAAGGGCCTGCAGACCAAGCCCTACGAGGAGAGACTAGAGAAACTGGACCTTTTCAGCCTCCGCAAGAGAAGGTTGAGAGGCGACCTTGTGGCTGCCTTTAAGTTCATCACGGGGGCACAGAAAGGAATTGGTGAGTATTTATTCACCAAGACGCCCCTGGGGGTTACAAGAAACAATGGCCACAAGCTAGCAGAGAGCAGATTTAGATTGGACATTAGGAAGAACTTCTTCACAGTTAGAGTGGCCAAGGTCTGGAACGGGCTCCCAAGGGAGGTGGTGCTCTCCCCTACCCTGGGGGTCTTCAAGAGGAGGTTAGATGAGTATCTAGCTGGGGTCATCTAGACCCAGCACTCTTTCCTGCTTATGCAGGGGGTCGGACTTGATGATCTATTGAGGTCCCTTCCGACCCTAACATCTATGAATCTATGTGTAAAAGGCTGTACTGCTTCTCTTTTGTCCTAAGTTTTGATACAAATTAATCAAGTCTGCCTTAAATCAGACATCTGTTTATAGCTTAAGAGGACACTTGATTGAGAGCTATTACATGCTGGTTGTACACATATTACCAAATTGAGTCGTTGTTGGAGAGGTGTGTGTATCAATTAATGAAGCGCAAGAGAGATCTTCTTTGGCAATCCCTCGCAGTTGAAGATGATTATCTTCCATGAATGCTTTACCTGTGAGTCTGACGACGGCTGATGAGGCTGATCCAGAATTGACAGACTCTGTTGCAAGATCTGTGATCGACAGAATCTGTTGCAACCAACAGAGAAGTATGCTTGCCATGAACATATTTCTGAAATAACAGAGGGTTTGAGTGCAGTTGGGGCTATGTAACTGTGATGGAGCTATTGATCAAAACTTGGAGGCACAGCTATTGATTGAACTTGGAGGCACAGAGAAAAGTTAACCAAAGATGCACCCTTGTGATACAGATACTAGTGGATCATGAAGCCTAATACATACATATACACAGTGCTGAATGAAGAAAGTGCATGATGCATTCACTATCCAATAGGAAGACCCATCATGATTCTTTGTTACAATATTTGGTATTTTTGATCATGAAACAAGTACAGCTTTGGTTGTTTTAATGCTGGCTCTGTACTGGGTTATAACTCTATGGAAATGTAATCCAGGTAGTAGCCAGTTATGTACACCTCTGTCCAACTGAAGGGAATGCTAGGAGGGCAGGTGCACTGTGGGGTGAAACTGCCAACTGCATGCAGTTTCCCTCCTTCCCCTATAGAAATAAACCAAGACACTCAATAAACTTAACTATGTATACATTTTAATATGATATAAAAGTGGTCATATTAACATATTTACACTAAAATATAGGAGCCATAGACAGCTTACATACAAGTCAAAACAAATACTCTATATACAGGTGAAAACTCAGGGAGGGTCAAAGCAAAAGTCTCATGAAAAGATCATGCAATCTTAAACTCTAATGAGATGTAACACTCACAAAGCATAAGGCACAGGTACACAAAATATGAGGTGCAGAAACATCAGATGCAAAAGATGTTGTCCTGGGGCAGTGGCAGTGCCCCAAAGATAAGAAGAGGGAAAAGATCCCCAGTGCCCTTCAGGCTCCCCACTACCCAGCTTGAATAGCCCATGGAGGGGACCTCCACAGCCCCCTGGGAGCCCTTCCCCTTCGGGGCTCCTCCTCCAGCTGCTAGCTCCAACTGCCAAGGGCAGATCCCTCTTCCCCTGGGGGAATCCCCTTCCCCAGTGACTCTCAACTCTCCCAGAGTCCAGTGAGGCTATCCTTGTTGTCCCTGGGTGAGGTGTTTCCTCTTACAGCCAGGAAGTCCCCAGCTGCTCAGGGCTTTCTTGGCCCTGGCCCTCTTTAGGCCCTGTCCACCATTCCATCCCATGCACTTATGGGCCCTTTATGCAGCATGCCTGGCCTGGTGCCAGGACTAGGGACCCGAGCTGCTCACCCAGCTCTGGGCCTGGGTCCACTCCTGGACCCTTCAGGCACCACCTGTGACCCAGCTGGCCCTGCCTCATGCAGGGGTGAAGGCCTGAGCTGCTGCTCACAGCTCTGGGGCCCTGGTCCACTCTTGGACACTTCATGTGTGCCGGCCATGCACCAAGTGCCTGGCCTCATACCAGGGGTTGGAGATCCAAGCTGCCTTGTGCAGCTCCCAGGGTCTTAGTCCCTCTCAAACCCACTGTGCACCGGCCATGCACCACTCCCCATGCTCCCTTGCAGCGGGGATGTGGGGGGATGTGGCCACTTTGCCACTCCCTAACCGGAAGGAGGCTTCGGGCTCTTCCGGGGCAACAGATCCGCCCCGCTGGCCAGCTTTGCCACCTCTTCTTTGCCCTCTTCTATGTCTCTTGACTCAGCTGCCAGTGCACCAGACACGCTGTCTTTTTATTCCCTTTGGGGGCTCTACCCCCAGCTTGAAAATGGACCAATTGGCAAGGGAGAGGGGTTAGTCCCTTCTTGACCTAGCAATCTCATATTACCTCACTGAAGTTATTTAATGGTCCGGAAAAAATTATTTGTTTTGACATGCTTTTCTCCTTCAGGTAATATAGTAAATTTAGATTTAAAATGATGGACAAATCATTTCCATAATTGCCTTATTTCACATCTTTTGCATACCTTTTTCTTTTCCTGACTTTGACCTTCCAGATATAGTGGCTTTATCTAGAGAAACAAAGGAAATTTTTTATATATTGCATATATACGTATATAATTGACAGCTGTGTCAAATGTGATTAAAACAGGTTTCATATTTTGCTATTATTGAATGTGCAGATTCTAAACTAGATTATGTGTATGATATTGAATAAAATAATTTACTTCAAGTGAATATGAATTGTGTTTTCTCCCCCACACAGAAGTATCCCCTTGCCATTGATGATTGACCACTGTGCTGCAGAAATGAGCATTTACTATTTCAAAATAGAAAATTAAAAGTAATTTTAGATACCCCCATCAGTAGATTCCATACTTGGGATCCAACTCATCTAGCTGTGGGAAATTAGCACTGACTTCAGCTGGACATGGGTTTTGCTCAACAGGACTACTTGCATAGGTTAATGTGAAAAACTGGCTTTTAGCTTTCATCTTTAAAAATAAACTAATCTCCATTATTATAGTAACAACCTTGAAGATATTTCAAAGACATGTAAATTATAAGAACATAAATTTAAAAAAAGCTTTTTCAGTGAAAAGAAATGGAGAATGTTTTATTACTGCTTCTAAAGAATCTCTTTCTTCTGTTTTTAAACCCCATATGGTCCCTTCGTGGATTAGTGATGCTTCTGTATGATTTTGATGTAGCAGGCATATGCTTCTTTGTTTGCACCACTAATATTTTAAGAATTGTATGGTTTTATATGGTAGTTTGATTACTTCTGTAATTGTTTGCTATATTTAGATAGGCATAACATATGCATTCCAAAATTGAATTAGCACAAAATAAAATGGGTGTCTTTTTAGTAAGTTTAAAAAAAAATAGTGACTTTCCTATTTATAAGGTAGTTGATTCCCTTGTAGTTATTACCACATCTTTGCTCTGGGATATAGAGGACATGAAAATATCTATAGGACATTATAATTTGCCATCACAATTTGCTGAGCTACTTGATGAGCAGCCCATCTGTTTTTCAGATGTATTATTTATATGTAAATATTTGGTTCCAGCAGGCAATAAGAAAATTATGCGTTTAACTTTACAGTTGTTATTTAAAATAGTATTGTAAGATGTAAACTTCTACTCATTTTATGGTTAGTTTCTATATTTAAAAAGCATGCTTCAATTTTGTCTTAATTCTTCTAGTGTTTGTTTTATTGTGTTTTCGGTCACAGTGCTGTTGGCAAATATCTACCATAATATAAAGAAAAAAAGTCCTTTCTTAAGTGTTTGTTTTCTTTTTGAAAACTTTGTCTGTTTGTCTGAAATAGCCTTCTCAGCCATCACTTTCTTCTTCTGTTAGCAAATGTCTGACCTATGTGTATTGCATCTTTATTTGCAAGCATGTTTTGAAAATCACTGTAAGGCTAGTATGGGCTACTCAACAATGTATCTGAACAGTTCAAATCTGGTTTACATATAAGGTACACCTTTCCTGAAGTTCCAAATTGTCTTTGAATATTGGTTGAAGGAAAACTTTTAATAATTTGATTGCTAATATACTGACTATTAATATTCTTAATAAGGATTTAGTTATCACCAGGGATCCTGGTTTTCTCTGATAAAAAATCCCCAATTTTCGGGGATTAAAAAAAGTAACCCCAAATCCACATTTTTCCATGATTAAAATGAAATGCCACTCATGTGGATTTGGGGCTACTTTTTTAACCCCCAAATTGGGGATTTATTTTTATCAGGGAAAACCAGGATCCCATCACCATTATTTAGACACATTCTTTGGAGTACCAGTACTTTGTTTGGAAGATGGCAATGTAATGCTGGTATGTCCATAGACATCCATGCTTAATGGTCCTTTGTTATTAATTTGCTTCCTCAGGGATTAGAAAGAGATGTCCTTGATCTATTAGCAATGTCCTTGATAGGCTGCGTTTCTCTAGGACATTAAAGATTCACTTACATTATGCCTTAAAGTTTATTTCATCTTGTTTTACTAGCAATCTGATGCTGCTAAATCAAGGCTCCTGCGCATAAGGCTTGTATGATTCTGATACTGCCTAGAGCAGAGGTGTCCAACCTTTTTGAAAGTGGAGTTGGATCATGAACTTTTTATCACCCAGTGGGCCGGTGAGCCATATTCATATTTTATCACCCCACGGGCCGTATGTTAGACAAGCCTGAAATAAGGCAAATATGGCATAAACCCCACCTGTGCTCAGCTAGTGACAAACTACAGCAAATGATGTCTTGGACCAGCCATCCCAACAACTAGGGCCCCCCTTCTGCCTACTACAACCACCATTTGAAGGCAGCCCTAAAAGATATTTGCCAGCCGTGTCAAAATATGTGACCAAACCGATGTAGCCGGTGCTCTCATGCAGGCCAAGGGGCCGCCTATGCCACTGCCTGTGCTGGGCGCTGTGCCCGTTCCTGCCCCACAGCCACCGAGCCCAGCAGGTCCTGGGAGGCAGGCAGGATGCTGGGGGCAAAGGGCCGAGCCGGAGACAACTAAAAGCGGGCACTGTCCTCAGCTTGTCCCGTCAGGCGCAGCTGGGGCAGCCCCACGCTGCGCAGCCCTCTGGGCAGCAGCAGGACCCGGCTCACGTCACATGGGAAGTCATGCGAGCCTGGCCCCGCGGGGGTGAGCAGCTTCCCTCCCCTCCTCCACCCGCCTGTCCTGAGCGAGGGACCTCAGGCCACAGAAAATGGCTTGGCGGGCCTCATGGTGGCCCGCAGGCCGTATGTTGGACAAGCCTGGCCTAGAGTGTATTGGGTTATGGCCCCCCATTCTGATCCACAGCTCCGTAGCAGACAGGGGGTGAGCAGGGTACCAGCCGCAGCCACGAGGGAGGGGCACAAAAATAGCAGCAGCTGCACTGCCAGACTGCCCACTGCTGTGGGGCTGGCAGTGCAGCCCCAACAATGCCGTCCCATGTGCTGCTGCTCCACGGCACTCAGGCATCCTATTTTTCCTCTGTTGACTCATATGAATCATGAGTCATATGAATCATATGACTCATATGAATCCTTTAGCTGGCACTAAACACAGCAAGTGCTATGTCTGAGGAATTCTGACTAAATCTATCTGATTTACTTGCCTCTGGTTACTGTTAAAGTCAAAGAGAGAAGGAAGTACTCAATAGGACTGGATCCCTAATGAAGTCATGGCTGACCTTCACATAAAGTCACTAGCAGAGGTGTCTAACTTCTTTCTGAACCCAAGAATGGTGAGCTCTTAATTGGACCGTGGGCCAGATCCATTAAAGGATTTGGGCACGGGAGCAACTTTCTTTTAGGTGCCTGACTCCTGTAGTAAAATCCAGAGCCCTGTGTTAGATGCATATGTTCCTATACAGTGCATTAAACAGTTCTGTGCCTCCTCAGAATATGTTTCATACAGTGAACCAGTTGAGTGGCTACCGTTAGGAAATGTTGAGCATGGAAGTATTTCTGAAATCTTGCTCTGCTCTAAGGCTTTGGAACCTCATCCAGGATTCAAGGGAGACTCCTCCATTCACTTGGGATTCACATCCTAGAGCCACTGCATGAGAAGAAGTACTTACAACCTTTCTTTGAAAGAGAAGGCCGTGTTCATTATCTTTTCAAACAGAACTGGAAGATGATGAGAGGGAAGTGCATCTAGGTAACAGCCTAGTAATCAAAGCACTTCCCCAAGAAATGGGAGGACCCAGGTTAATTTCCTCCATGCCTGAGTAGGTTTAAACACACATTTTCCACTTCTGGGAGAGTGCCTTGAAAGGCTTTTTAGGGAGGGGCATATTCTAACCCTTTTGTTTACCATACAAAGAACTCAGCTTTCACTATATCTGGGCACAAGAGGGAGTCTGACTTTCTAGTCTAGCACTTAGGGCATTATCTTAAGAAACTGAAGGTGAGGGGGGTTAGGAAGGGAAAGGGAAAAGTTTGGGATGTTGGTCCCTGTGCCAAAAATTGTTTTTGTGTGTTATATCTTTACTTAAATTGAATGTTCTAACCACTAGTACTCTCTCTCAGGTCCACACAGGCAAAGGATAAAGAGAAGAACAGTATATCTTGGGATGGTTGTAAATTTCTAAAAGGTAGATGGATTTAGCAATTTCTTGCCCTTCTAGCTGAACAGTATGCAACAGCTGGGGCAGTGCTATTAACGTGATGAGAGAATTTCTAATCAGTTGGATTATATTATATACAAGATTAATTGAATGCAAAACTAGGCATTTATTTAAAGGTAAGCTAGCACGATCTGGCAGTAGGTTCATGCAGTGGCACTTGTAAGTTGTTTTGTTTATTAATTAATTTAAGATTAGTCTTAAAACTGGGAGCAGATACACACCTATACAGAGGTAGAAACCCACAAATATGCATTTGGCAAACGTGTGCATTGAATTTTTATATTCAGTGTCGTCTTCTGGGAGCATCCGAGAAAAGGAAGAGCTTATCACAAGGACTGCAGACTCTTTAAACTAGAGTCTGTTGGATAACTGGAGGAGGGAGAAGGTGGAAAACTGCCAAAAATGCTCACATGACCTCAATAAGATGGCCATCCTGAATAGCTGTTCACAGTAACACACCGGGTGTTTATGATGCTGGGTACTAATAATGTTTATTGCAAGGAGCGCTGCATAATCACTGAGGAACTATGTGACATCTCAAAAGTTGGCAATACTAATTAAACAACAGTTCTCCAGCATTATGTGATAAGAATCTATACTTTCTCAAATAATTAATGTGAAAAATTAACCAGGAACTTTTGTTGCAATTTCTTTTCAGCAGAATTGCAAATAGTATTAGCAAACACAGTGTGTTCAACTTTTTTTGTTACACAAAAAGAAATTAAAACTATGATTTTCAAAGTGATCAGTAGTTTTTAGGTGCCTCAGCTTTTTGATTTATCAAAAAGTACAGTACACCAGCCCTCCTGAAATGTGCATCTGTTTTCAGTGGTATAAACTGGGCACTTAAAATTTCTAATCACCTGCATATATTGACCTAAATCTTTCTGTATGGAAAAGGCAGACAGCCATTCTTAAACATATTTTACCACTGTGAGCCCTGATTTTATGGTCATATTATTTACAGAGCGCTTTCAATTTAAAATTAGTTGGAATGAGCCTGAAGAGCACTATAATGGAAAACCCAGTTGTTGGTATGCACAGGTTTGCGTAATCAGCAGGTTGGGATCTTCTCTCTCAGTACTGAACCAATGTTTGCATTATGCTGTGGAGAGTGCCATCTGCTGAATGGGATGCAACACAGAACATTAATTTCGCAATGTTTGCAGCTCTGAGTCTGGGCAGTTTGGGAGTTATGCACATTCTTGCATTTCCATTTGATGTGGAGGGGCTTGTAATGAAACTGGGCCAAGAAGCAATTTTTTTCCTATTGTACTGCTCGTTAAATATAAGGGTAAATCAGTGCTTCCCAAATCAGCACAGATATATTACACCTGCAAAAAATTCTAAGAAACCGATCACATGAATTTTAGTGCTAGTGGAATTTTTTCGTTTAATAGGGGGGAGGGTTTTTTTTTGTTGAAATTTGTAGTGTCTTGTTTTAATTTATTGACCAGAGATAAGATTTTCAAAAGCACTTGATTTAGAAGGTTAAATTGCATTGCAAGTCTTAGGTGTTTCTAAAGACTTTTATTCCTCTCTTATTTTATTCCCTCAAGTAACAAAGTAAATAAAACATGAAGTCATATTTTGTAACTTGATGACATGTTATCATAAGAATCAGCTAGTCTTGAAATGTAAAGTCCTGGGGACTGTAGGCGTTGAATCTTTCTCTGTTTGGGCAACACCTGGGACACTGTAGGAATACTATACTATAAATAAAGCAATACATCATCTTTAACATTTTTTTCCATGTTCCAGGCTTGAATATGTTCATGATAATCATCAAGATAAGTATTGTCTAGACCAGGGGTGCTCAACTCCCAGTCCATAGGCCAGATCTGGCCTGCAGTGGCATGTCAGCTTTTCCATAGGGCTCCCCATGCATCTGAAAATTTGGCAGCAGGGAAGCAGTTTCATTACTCTCCCGCTGCCAAATTTCCAGACCATGGAGAGCCCTGGGCCCTGTGTGTTGGAGGGGCACCTGATCCTAGCATGCAAGGCTTGTGTTAGTGGTGCTGGGTCCCTAGGACCCAATCATGGTGTCTGGTGAATGGGGCCATTATGAGCTCCTGGCCCCAATCCCAGTGTTTGGGTAAGGGAGGGGTCAGTGCCAGGTCCCCAAGACCCAATCCTAGTACACCGGGGGCAGGAGGAGGCACTGCCATGCCCCAAAGACTGATCTAGCCTGGAGAGTTGCCCCATACCACTTATCTGGCCCACAGGGTCAAAAGGTTGAACACCACTGGTCTACACAACTTCGAGGGCTTTCAGTACTGCTAAAACTACTACTACTGCTATTATTACTACTAAAATGTGTTTGCATGTACCTATCATATCATTACAAAGTACTGCCTATGAGGCTGGATTTATTCAGGTAGCTCCAAGGAGGTATAAATGGCAGTACTAGCGAGCTCTGGAAGGCATGCCATGCACTGGAGGTGTGGTCGAAGGTAACTTTAGTTTCTGTTTGGATCTCCATCGAAAACAGATGGCAAAGGGGGGCACTGAAAATGCACAGTTTCCCTGGCCTGCACAATCACTTCTTGAGATGCACTGCATCCTTTTGCAAGAAAGATAGTGCTTTCTGCCCTTGTACTGCACCCTGTGGCAGGCTTTCTACTTCATGTGCCCTGAACCTTGGTTTTGCTCTAGCTTGTTATTGTTTATTTTCATTACTAGAAATGGGTCATTCTGGTTCAACTATTTTCATGCTAGAAATGTTGTACTAGGGTTGTGCTGGAGGAATATTTCTGAATTATTTCTGTGTATTGCTTGCTTTGTGAGGGCTGTCCTCTGCGGGGCTTTTGATGAAATAATTGAGGTGGATTTAAGTGACAATGCTGAAATAGTGCATTTAGCTTTACTGAAGAGGCTGGATCTGGATGTAACCATGAGAAAACTTCATTGTTAGATACTAAATCAGTACAGCAAATGTGTCTCTGGATGCTGATGTTCTGGTGAACAGAGAGCAATAGCCATGTGACTATGATGCTAACTGATGTCAAAGATGGCTATCTAATTTGTATATGTAGAGGGATGGGCCCCAAAGCTAGGGACAGAAGTTACACATAAACTGGTTTAAATGATCAGAAACCAGTTTAAACCTGTAACAAAATAGACATTCAGTACAGAGAAACCAGGTATCAAAATGGGTGAACCCAGTTTAAGATAAACCTGGATGGATGTTGTATCAGATTTAGGTTAAACTAGTGTATTGAACTTCTGTCCCAGATCCCTTTCTGACTCAAGTTACCTCACAGTCCCCAGCATCCCAGGATGAGTTGCAGCCCTGGGCTGTGCTGTCTGCTCCAGAAGGGCCAGCTCCAAGCCTCTCTTCCCTAGGCTGCTTTCTGCTTGCATCTGTCATCCCAGCCTGGCCCTGGAAAGTGTACCCCCCCCCCCCACAAACTGGCATGGCTGTCCCAGCAGGGGTCGACATGGGAGCCCCTGGGGGGGGGGCGCGTTTCCCCCACCCACAGGCCAGGGAGCCTGGGGGAGATGGGTGGGGCTGGCGCTGGGATGTGGGTGTAGGGAAAAGCCCCCCTGAAGGGGCTCCCTGTGCAGACCCCTGCTACGGGTGCTGGTGCCAACCCAGGGGTGCATTCCTCCCACCTGCCCCCTGCCTCTCAGAGAGGCTGCCGGCTGGTGAGGGGGCAGGATGGGGAGAGATTGTCTGTTGGGTCTCCCCTCTCTGTGGCTGACAGCAGGGGGTGGAGGGGTGAGTCCAGCAGCCAGTCATCCATGGGCACCTATCACCTGGGTTTGGCAGCCTTCAGCAGTGTCTGGTCTATGTGAGTAACCTTGAGGCTTCTGGCTTGGGCCAGTAAAGGCTTCTTCCTCTTTTGGCCACCAGAACACTGAATGTCAGTTCAGTTAATTATCGGTCCAGTCTACAGAGCCTAGAAGATCCTGCGAAGATTCAATAGATTCAACCTTGGGCTTTTTGAACCTCATTACTTAGCCCAGTAGACAAATCCAGACAAGCTCCCTTTAGGATAAGCTGTTTTAGTGATCAGCAGGGATCCTGGATTTCTCTGGTAAAAAATATAAATCCCCAATTTTGGGGTTAAAAAGAGTAACCCAAAATCCATGTTTTTCAGTGATCAAAATGAAACACCACTATGCATGCGTTCATTAGTAGTGTTTCATTTCAGTCACCAAAAAATGTGGACTTTGGGATCCTTTTTTAACCCAAAATTGGGGATTTTTTTAAATTAGAGGAAACCAGGATCCCTGGTGATCAAAATAGATCATGCTGAAGCAAGAGTTACCTAATTGACTGGATCTCCAGGAAAAATCATGGTCAAATTTATGTAAAGAATGTACCCCATACATGGGCAGGTCAGTTTGCAGGATCAGTTTGTTTAGGCCAGTTTGCATTTATTACAAGTACAGCTAAAAGTTTAATACTTTTCTTTGGGTCACAAAAATGCTACTTATGAATTACGATTCCATGGTGCATGTTTTATTTAACAAGGATGAAAATATAGAAGGAAAGTGGTTATTTTCATACAAAGAATAGCACCTATGCTATCCAATAGGTTCTCCTTACAGCCATTTAACGTCTGGGCATGATGACATTTCTCTATTGTCTTCGAAGGATCTAAGCACACTTTAACTGATGGAGGATCTGATGCTCTTTTTAGTACTATAGATTGATTCCAGCCCTCTTTAAAGTTAAAACAATGAAATAAAAAGCCAGCCAAGCAGTTCCTTTCATATCTGGTGAGATGCAGACTTCCAGAGTGTTTTTAACCCTTAATTCTGTTAATACTAATTCATTCTGCTAACAGATGGTATGAAAATGTGTTACATTTAGATTGGTTAGGGAAATCTAAATGGCCAGGTGTGCAAGAGTTCACAGAATTTAGGTCAACCTAAAAAGGGTGCACCCAATCTAAAATTAGTTTACCTCAGTGGTAAACTAACTTTAGATTGGTCTGGGGTTAATCTGATTTAGCAAAGATGAATCCTGGCTAGTGAATACCTGCATGCATTCATAGCACAGCCCTGGAAAAGGGAAAGCCCAACTATTGACCACAGCCCCAGGGCTGTGCTGCTTTAACCCTGCCATCCCTGACCAGACTATTCTTCCCCACCACCCAACTATGCCCCTTGCCCAGATCAGGCAACACGCCCTCCACTACCCCTACAAATCTGTCAGGCCCTGCTCGCATGACTTATTTACTTTGGGCTGCCCACACCTCCTCCCAGAAAACAGCAAATACTTGCATGTACAGGACCCAGCTCATTTTTAGGCAGCTTACACTAAGCCACCTAAATCTGAGCCAGGTCTTGCAAATGCTTGTTCACACTCAAAAGTATGAAAGTACCTCTGCTGATTTCTTCTGGGGTTATCACAAGGTTAGAGTATTGGAATGTTCTATAAGCAAAACTAGTGTGGATAGTTAAATGATTTAATTCCCTCTTTTTTGGTAGGTTGGGGGAGGTTGGTTAGAGGAGAGGGACAACATTGTTTTTAAAATGATTCAATAAACATTTTCCAGTGGATTGGGAATTTAATGATCTACAGGCTTTCTGTGCATCTTTAACTGTCATGTTAAATATTGAAACTACAGTAATATTTAGTTTTGCTTCTCTGAATGACTTCTACTGGTTTAGAAATAGAATGTCTAAGAGGAGCAGGGAATGACGGTGTCCAAAGGGGTTCTGTGTTCTTCCGCTTTATTCGGCATTGGTGAGACCACAGCTGGAGTACTGTGTCCAGTTCTGGGCACCACACTTCAACAAGGACTTGGAAAAGCTTGAGAGAGTCCAGAGAAGAGCCACCCATATGTTCAGAGATTCACAAGGCAAGTTATATGAGGAAAGGCTGAGGGACTTGGGTCTTTTCAGCCTAAAAAAAAAGAAGGCTGAGAGGGAACTTGGTAGCAGCTTACAAGTATATCAGGGGAATACATTAAGGGACCAATGAACAACTGTTCACCAGGGCATCCTTGGGGAAAACCGGGAGTAATGGCCACAAACTCCTGGAAGACCATTTCAGGCTTAACACTAGGAAAAACTTCTTCACAATTAGGATGTCCAGACTGTGGAATAAACTCCCTCCAGAGGTGGTGTGTTCACCTACCCTGGAAATCTTCAAGAGGAGACTGGTTGGTCACCTGACCCCAATTGTCTTTCCTGCCTAGCACGGGGGGGGGGGGGGGAGGGGGCTGGACCCAATGATTTTGTGAAGTCCCTTCCAGCCCTTTGAAATCTATGAATCTATGAATCAATGAAGGAAATTGAAAGGGGCCCCCTTCTGAGTTCAACTACTTTCCCAAGGATTCCCTAAAACTGGCACGTAAAACCTTCACATTCAACTACACTTTCCATTGCGAATTAGCTGTAGAAAACAATTATCAATGGTGTCTTTTTTTCCTCCCAAAGTAGAGCAAGTCAAATGTATCAGATAAAAATTTTAATGCCATACAGTTTCAATTATGATATATAGCCACTTCCTATTAGGTGGTATTTCATTGATTTGTTGCTAATCTATCATAGATTGTGGTGGTTGTGGGATGTGTAAACACCGATACTAAGGAACATTATTTTCAATGTATTCATTTCTGTAGGTATAACTGTATTTCTCACCACCACAGATTTGGCAGAAATCAATAGTAATTAATTTTTTTAGGGTCAGCAATGCCTTGGTGCTACAAGCACAATCCTCAGACAAGATCAATAATGCAGGATGATGCCACCTCAGGATCTCCTCATCAGCTCTCGTTTCTTGTATGCTGGTAGAAGATATACAGAACCAGCAATATTGCCCTTGTTAATATAAACAACAAGACATGGAAAATTCTGAAATCAAAGGAACCACAGGTAAGGTGGTTTCTTGGAAAGAAGTCAGGGAATATGCTGAGATTGGAATAAGAAAAGTCTGTAAATTAAAAACAATATGCTGAATTTTTTGTATAGGAGAGACCAATCACCTGGGAAAGCACAAGTGCTCTATATTGACAATGAAATTGCAGTGACTATTTTTAAATGCATAAGTTATGCAGAGATGGAGCTGATAATTATAGCAATTTAGGAAGTATTACAAGTTTTCCAAAGCTTTTTCTTCTGTATCAAAGTTGAGAGAGGAATGAATGTTCACAAAATCTGAGATTTAAGAACAAACAAACAAAAAAACTCGAAGTTCTCTATATACAGATCATCAATTGGTATAAATCAATGCAGTTCCACTGACTTTGATAAAGCTTAGATGATTTATAGCACCTGGAGAACTTATTCTTTGAATGTTTGAATGTTCTTTCATTTTACTATTTCAGAACTGTAACTTCTTTTATGCGGGTATAGCAAATTGTTACATACCAGTGACAGAAAGGGATTATAATTTATCCTTAAGGTACAGTTTATTTTAAGTATCTTAAGTATCTATATCTGTAAGAATTTATTGGGTTCTCTAAAATAGCAATCTTCCTCTTATGACTTATCAAAGACTTTTAATTTTTAAAGTAGCTAGAGTTGTTGCTGATAATTAATCTTTTTTTTCAAACCTCAAGTTAAAGTCATAACTAGAAGTAGGAGGAAGAAATACCTTGACTTTGAAAGAAATGCATTAATATTGGGATCTCCTTCAAACACATAAATGGATTTTTCATAGCAGTGTTTAGACTTAGATTATGGTGATTAACATAACAATTTCAGCAAGTTCATAAAATCAATTGGCTTGTTGTCATTGAGGTGGACAGGAGGAGAATCAAGAGAAACACTGCCTAGAAACAGATGTAGAGAAGGAGGGCTGGATCCTTATGGTTAGTTTTGGATATTGAAAGCATTTAAGTCCAATATTTATCACTAGATACTTAATACAATAAGTAAACATTAGAACTAAGCTAGCATGGAAATTGAACAACATATTAGTTATGTCACTTCTCCATTTAGTTTTCCTTGGGTGCATCTACATGTGCGAATGCTCTGGCGTGGGTTTACTCTAGAGTAATTTACTCTGGTGTAAACCTACCCCAGACAGGCATCTCCATATGCAGGGATGCAGAAGCACATTTGCTGCTCATGGCATCAGTCCGCTCCCATCCCAGCTGGCCATTCACCAGCTCCCTGCAGCAGCCAAGGGGAGCTCTAAGCTCCCCTGCATGATAGCTCAGGGGCTGGCAGGAAGCACAGGGCCAGGAGACAGCTGTTTCAGCTGGCAGGGGCTGAGACATTGCTCTCTGCTCCTGGGAGCTGCCTGCTGCTGGGGAGGGCTTTGCCACCGGAGCCTGAGAGGGGACAATGTCCTCCTGCCCTGGCAGCAGGAAGCTCCCAGTCCCTGCTCTGCAATCACAATTCTGGGGTTGGGGATAGGAGACTTATCTCCCAGCCCAAGCTCTGCAGTTATGGGGCCTAGACTGGGACATTTTTATCTCCCAGCCCTGGCCCCATGGCCCAGGCCTTGCGACTGCAGAACTCAGGTTGGGAGATAAGAATCTCCCAGTCCCTCCTCCCCGATCATCATTGTGAAGTGTGGGGCTGGGAGCAGGGAGACACTGTCCCTGCCCAGGCTCTGGTGGTGGAATCGGCCCTAGCAGCAGGCAGCTCCTGGGGGCAGGGAGCAAGCTCTAGTTTCCTGCTGCCTGCCTGGCTGGGAATACATTTGTTCCCAGTTGGCCGTCTACATGTGCCGTACGATGTAGTAAGTAATTGGGAGTATATTTGCTCCTTGTATTTACAAACTCTGGCTACTGCACAGTCATTTAGTACTGCGTAAAGTACTAAATGACTGCACTGTAACTCCTGCTCAGTCAGCATCTCATGTAGATGCTGCCAGTGAATGCTAAATAAAGTATCGTGAGAATTCCATACCAAGGAATCCTATTGAATATCAATATTATTATAATCGCATACATTTAAAACCATAATCCCTTTTATCATTGCTCTTTATAAACATTAATGTGATTTCAGAAGACTGCTCTTAACTCTGAATTTCTCTGATGTAGAGGCTATATTCTACAAGGCAGTTTGTGTTCTGGTTTCATAAATATGATCCTCCTGTCTCTTGCACTAAGTTTATCCAATTGGAATTGCTTATTTTACAACAGAGTGAAATTGGACTTAGTCGCAGTATAGTGGACACGTCTACATGAGACTGTTAACTGCACAGTAGCGTAGTTTACTGCATAATAAGCATGTGCACCTACACGTGCACATGCTTACCATACAGTAAACATCACTAATCATGAGTAAATTTGCTCCCTGCAAATGCAAGTAGCAAATTTGCTTTCAATTAGTAATGGTGCAGTAGCACTCATGTAGACACCTGACCAGGAGCAAATGTGCTCTCGGTCAGCCATCCACCAGGGGGGCAGGAGATTTCTCCCTGCCTCTGACACCTACCTGCTGCCAGGGCTATGTCCCCCTGCCCTGGAAGCAGGGAGCTCTAAGTCCCCCCAATCCAAATTTGAGACAAGTGTCTCCCAGCCTGAGCCTCATGACTGTGGAACTTGTGATGGGAGATAAGATCTCCCAGCACTGGCCCCATGATGTGAAGCTGATGCTGGGACCTCCCTGATGTTGGGGCTTGGGATCCTGTTCCCTGCCGAGCCTTGTGAGCACAGAGCTGGGTGGGGAATAGGCTGAGGAGCTTGTTCCCTATCCAGCTGCATGCTTCCAGAGCTGAATGAGGAACAAGCTCCCCAGCTTGTTCCCCATCCAGCTCTGCACTCATAGAGCTGAGTAGGGAACAGGCTCCCCAGCCTCCACCCCACCATCATGGAGTGGGGGCTGGGAACTGTTCTGGTCAGGGGCAGATCCCAGCCCTGTGCCCTGACTGGTGATTGAGGCATGGGGCTTGGAAAGCACTGCAGGGGTGGGATAGGTTCTAGCACCCTGCCCCACTGGCAGATCATGGCAGGAGGCTGGGACTTGCCCCTCCCCTGCAGTTCTTTTCAAGTCCTCTGCCCCTGATTGGGAAGCCAGGGCCAGGAGCTCCCTGATTCTGGGGCAGGGAGACATTGTCTGGGACCCAGCAGCAGGCCCCATGGCAGGGTGTAATGTCCCAGCTCTGGCCAGAAGACAGCTGTCTTCTGGTTCCATGCTCCCTGCCAGCTCCTGGTCTAGCACTCAGAGGGACCCTAGAGCTCCCCCTGGTGGCAGCATGGGCCCCAGGAAGCAGGAGCAGTTTGCTGCCATCAGCAGCATACTGCACTAAGTTTATCCAACTGGAATTGCTTATTTTACACCAGAGTGAAATTGGACTTAATCACAGTATAGTGGGCATGTCTACATGAGACTCTTAACTGCACAGTAGCTTTACTGCATAGTAAGCAGTAGTAAAGCATAGTAGTAAAGCATAGTAGTACTTGCTTTAGCAAGTACTAAATGACTGTGCAGTAACCACTGTTACTGTGTAGTCCTGGTGGTGCACAGGGCATTTTTGTCCCTACTGCACAGTAGCAATGAGCTCATTGCTACTGCACAGTAGCATCGACATCATGGTTTGTGCCCACCAATACTATGTTGCTGTAGTGATGAGCTATGTTATCATAACTCGTTGCTATGGCAACGTAGTGTCTCATGTAGACGTAACAACTTGCAAGAAGTTTACTCACAAGTAAACTGATTCCCATATCAAATGCATGTGCAGTCTGTACATGTTCTCACCTTTTAAATCATATAGGGATAAAGGCAATTTTTTTTTATATATTATACGATCATAAAATAGAAGACAGAAAGTAAAAGTAACTGTGGCAAGTGCAGTCATCTGCTGTTTGTTTTACTGATTACACTCTGGTAAAATGCCTGAGTGATTTTAACTGTAGCTAAACTTTTTCTTATTTTTAAACAGTTACATCTATGTCAGCATGTTATCATTTAGCTATACCACTAAAACCCAGTATTATGGATATTTCACTATTTTTTTGAGTCAGTTATTTAGAACATTGTGGTATTTTAATATGAGAGAAGAGGAAATATCAAATTAATTATTTGATAAAAATAACTAAATTAATTTTAAGACAAAGGATTTTAAGGCTAGGTACAGACATTACATTTTTACCAGCATAAGTGATTGGAAACTGATCTGTACCCGTAACAGGACAGAAGTTCAGCATACAAAACCAGTATATACCCATAACAAAATCACAGAATCATAGAAAGTTAGAGTTCATAGTATCATAGTACTTAAGGTCGGAAGGGACCTAAACAGATGATCAGGTCCGACCCCCTGCCCCGGGCAGGAATGGGTGCCGGGATCATATCACCCCAGCCAAATATCTGTCCAGCCTCCTCTTGAAGACCCCCAAGGTAGGAGAGAGTACCACCTCCCTTGGGAGCCCATTCCAGAGCATGGCAGCCTTAACTGTAAGGTAATGTCTCCTGATGTCCAGCCTGAACCTTCTCTCTAACAATTGGAAAGGACCTCAGGAGGTCATCTAGTTTAACAGCCTGCTTAAAGCAGGACCATCCCCAACTAGATCATCCCAGCCAAAGCTTTGTCTAGCTGGGTCTTAAAAACCTCCAAGGATGGAGATTTCACAAATTCTCTGGATAACCTCTGCCAGTGAGAGAGTTTTTCTTAATATCTAACCTAAATGTCCCTTGTTGCAACTTGAGAACATTGCTCCTTGTTCTGTCATTTGCTACCACTGGGTGTATATAGACAAAATAGGGGCCCTAAATTGAAGTGGTAGGCTTTTGGGCCTTCTTGGGCTGCTGTCAGGCTGCCTACATGGGCCTACATGGGCTTCCTGCAGAGCCCCTGAGATGCATGGAGCTCGGTGCTTTGCTCTGCAGCTGTATGGCAGCAAACTAAAACTCCTCAGAGGAGTTTTAGTTTGCTGCGCCCCAAGTCATTTAAGGCACGTTACGCCACCAAATTTGCTACAGCAGCTGGAATTACTATGCAATACGCTGCAGACATGTGCAAACACCAACACCATTAAAGCAGTGCAAAAGTATTTAACCCACTTTAAAGTGTTGTGTACACATGTCTCTCATTTTGTCTACACACGGCCATTGAGAACAATATAGCTCCGTCCTGTTTGGAACCACCCTTCAAGTAGTTGAAGGCTGCTAGTAACTCTCCCCTCTCCCCCTTAGTCTTTTCTTCTTCAGACTAAATAAGCCCAGTTCCCTCAGTCTCTTCAGAAGTCATGTGCCCCAGCCCCCTCACCATTTTTGTTGCCTTCTGTTGGGTTATCTCAAATTCGTCCACATTCTTTCTGTAGTGGGGGACCCAAAACTGGACACAGTACTCTAGATGTAGCCTCACCAGTGTTGAATAGAGGGGAAGAATTGCTTTTCTTGATCTGCTGGCAACACTCTTACCTTTGCAGCCCAGTATGCCATTAACCTTTTTGGCAACAAGGGCACACTATTGGCTCATATTCAGCTTATTGTCCACTGTAAACCTCAGGACCTTTTCTGCAGAGCTCCAGCCAGTCATCCCCCAGCCTGTACTGGTGCCTGGAATTGTTCCATCCTAAGTGCAGGACTTTGCACTTGTCCTTATTGAACCTCATGCAATTTGTTTTCATTCCATTCCCCAATTTGTCTAGAACAGAAGTTTTCACATAGACTAATTAAAAAATGCTGGAACCCAGTCTAAGATTTTTCCTTCTCCTCTCCCACAAAGGGTAAATGTGTGTGTCGCAGGGCACCCCGGTGCCTGCTCCTAGAGAAGAGAAACTGCCAGGGAGAGAGCCCTGGCAGGGCCAATTGAGCACAGCTGCGAGTTGCCAGAGCAACTAAGGGGAGCCAGCTGCCGGTAGGGGGCAGGGCCTGGCCCTTATAAAGCCCAGGGCTGAGGCTAGGCTGGCACTTCCCTGCCAGCAGCCTGAGAGGCAGGAGCTCCTAGAGTGAGGACGCAGAGAGAAGCCTAAGAGCAAGTACCGCGGTTACATTGAGCAATGTAGTTGGAGCCATAGGGCTTTGAGTTTAGTTATGGCCATGCGGCTCATAGTTATGTTATAGCCTAGAGGCTTGTACGTTGAGTTTATGTTTGGCTCTGTTGGTTACACCCGGAGGCTTGGGTGAGGCTGTAGGGGTTGGAGGAGGCCTCATAGGGACCCCATAGGGGTGGGGTGCTCTAGCGCCAGGAGGGCGCAGTGTCCTCGTCAGGGGCTCACAAGGGAGTGTGAGGCCCCGGCGCCAGTGAGGGCGCGTTAGGCCCTGAGAATTGCAGGGCAGAGTCGTGGGGTCAGGTTAGCTCAGAGAGGAGCGGCTGAGCCTCATAAGTACCTTATAGGTGCCTCAACAGGATCCCAGAGGGGTGGGGTGCCCCAGCGCCAGTGAGGGCGTGGCCTAACGCCAGGAGGGTGCATTATTCTCATAGCGCCAGTGAAGGCGCAGCTTGCACGCCAGTGCAGGAGCAACTGGCAGCGAGGAGCGCAACCAGTGGGTTGTGGGTGCAACCAGTTAGGTTGCAGATGGGGGACATAGACCCCGGATCGCGGGCGGGGGACATAGACCCCAGCCCCAGAGAGAGGGGTGATTTTCATTGGGAAGCCCAGTGTGGGCGCGGCGAGCCCCAAAGAGGGGGAGCGCCATATTGCATTATTGGAAAGCCCAGTGTGGGCACGGCGAGCCCCAAAGAGGGGGAGCGCCATATTAGGGAGCCCAGGACGGGCACAGCAGATGCCAGCAAGGGCATCACTTGCGGGGTACATAGACCCCAGCCCTAGAGAGTGGCGATACTGAGCAGCCCTAGAGGGAGGCCATATTGAGGAGCCCGAGGCGGGCATAGCGAGCCCGGCTGCAGGCTAGTGCGGCAACACCCCCCAGACCGAGGCAAGGCGCTGCGGTTGCCCCCGAGAAGACGGGGAGTAGCAGCGCGGTGAGCCGGGGTCAGAGAGGGTACCCGTGCGGTTGGCCTGAAGGACCGGAGGCCTGCTAGAGAGTCCCTGAGCGGGACCACACCGTCAGGGAAGGCCCAGAGGGGGCTGGTCGAGAGGCCCAGTGAGAGGCTGGGTATTAGAGAGAGCCCAGAGTGGGCGAGATTACAGAGGAGGCCCGGGAGGTGGGCGTGCAGACATACCAATGTCTATTACATCTGCGAGGCTTGGGGCGTGGTATCAGGGGAGGTAGGAGCCACGCATAGCCCATAAGGCTGGGGTGCCTAGGAAGCGCCCATTGTATCGGGAGACCCCCAGGGGGTCTGGGAGAACTGCGGGGACAGAGGTCCCGAGTAGCCGTGCCCAGGGAGTCATAGGCAGCCTCCCAACCTTATATTTACCAACAAGACGTGGCAGGAGAGAATAAGAGGGTGCGTTGGGCCGGCCTGACACGGAGCGAGGGACCTCAAGGAGATCACGGCCCTCCTAGAGGATTCTGCCGTGACAGTGTGTTCTGTTTGCTACTGATCGAAACTATGACACATACAGAAAACTGTAACTTAGATCAATTCTGCCTCAGGCTTTTTGAATGTCTGTACAGGTCAGTCACATCTTACATGGGGCTGAAGTCAGCGCGTAAAGTGAAAATCGCGTAAGGTGAAAATTGGCTATACGCAGGGTGGAAGTGGGGGCAGGGCTTGAGTTTGCATGCGGCACCGTGTTTAAAGCTGTGCGGCCGGCAGCAGCGGCACAGCGCGGGGTGGTGGTGGGGATGGCTGTGTGTCGCGCGGCCACCACCACACTGCTGCTGCCACCCGGCGGCCGGCCACACAGCTCCGGGCACGGCTCCATGGCGACAGCGGGAGGTTTTGAAGGCAGTGGCTGTCTCCGCCATAATGGGCCTCCAGGTAAGTGGGAGTGCCACGTGCAAGCTGAAGCCCCATCCCCCGCCCCTTGTATAGTTGAATTCACGCAAGTTAAATGCGCATATGATGCGACTGACCTGTACCTAGTAAGTGTTGTAGGAATTTGATGATGGTGTTGGGTACTGTTAGGCCCATACGTTCCCTGGATGCTACTGATTGGTAATTTTGAGCAAAATGTACAGATGCTTGATGACAGAGGTTGTGCTTTTTTAAAACTGTCCCAGGGGAGCTGGGACACCGAAGGAACCCCAGGGCAGCAAGGAGTCCTACTTACCTCCCACAGAGCTGGAAGAGCCGGGGGAGGCATGTATGCCGAGGACGCCGGCGCAGGTGATCAGCCGGGCGTTTATCTGGCTGCGGCAGAGCAGCGGGGGTGGAGGACGCCGCCCGGAAGAAACAAAAAGCAGCCCCGCCGAGGCAGTGGGGCAGCTGATGAGGAGAGACCAGAGGAGTGAGCTCTTGTGTGGAGCAGATCAGCCGCCGCACCCAGCTGCAGCGAGGGCAGGGGGCAGAGCCCGAGTGGGCTCTGAGAAAGCCGGCAGCACAACTGGCAGCAGTGCTGGTGGTGGGACCAGCTCCGCCGCTGTCGGCAGTGCTGGTGAAGAAGCCGGGTGCGTTATAGGCAGCAGAGCCGGTGGAGGAACCGGCGGCGTTGGGAGCAGCAGAGCCGGGGAAGAAATCGACAATACTGCAGGCAGCAAAGCCATTGGAGGAACTGGCTGCATTGCAGGCAGCGGAGCCAGAGAGAGAACTGGTGGCATCCTGAGCAGCAGAGCTGGTGGAGGAACTGGCTGTGCTGTGGGCAGAAGGGCCAGCGAGGGAGCCAGCCACATTCCAGGCAGCAGAGCCGGTGAAGGAACCGGCCGCTTCGTGAGCAGCAGAGCCGGTGAAGAAACCAGCAGCTGGATTAAAGAAGGAGCCGAGGCGGAAGGTCAGGGCTGGCGACCCCGGCGGACGGCCCATTGAGCCGAGGACCTTGACAGCCAGCTGACCGGCAGGTTGGGGGTAAGACAGCGGCAGGCCTAGGACACCGTGGAAGCTGAGAAGAGGTAGAGCTACAGGTGGCGAGTGGCCAGGGTGTAGGGAAGGACGGAGCCCCAAGACTACCTGCAGGGGACTGCACCAACTCTAGGGGCTACCCAAGGAAGGACCCCCCACTGGAGTTACATTCAAAGTCATGGCAGGCGAGTTCAGGGGTCCTTCTGACATCAGCAGGGGTAGCCTCCGGGGCCCACCCGTAAGCCCAGGGCCTGCAAGATCTAGGGCTCGGGCGAAGGTGGCGTGGGAACACCTACTCGAGCGGAGGCGGGTACAAAAACTTTCTGGAGATTGTTAATTGGGTATAAACTGCTTAGTTAAATTTTTAATTAAAATGAAATATCAGTGATTCATCAAAAGACCTTGTGCATTAGGACGAAGTCATAACCCCAATTGCCAAACAGCTGCAGAAGTCCTTGTGGAGAGGCTTTTGTTTTACTTTGGTGGAAGTGAAAAGCTCAAAGTCTCTTCATTTGCCTCCCAGATAACCATACAAGTTGAATAAACATTTTAAACAACCTATGAAGGTTTGAATATAATTGCTGTACTTCCTCTTTATCATAGAGCACTTTTCTGGAGTCTAACTCTGTACATAGAACTTTCTCATCTAACTATTCAGCTAGCTGATCTTTTAGCCTTTTCTCAGAGATTGTAGTTCTTCTGGAATGTACAAATGCTTTTAGTGTGCACATGGAAAGAACTACAACCAGTATATTGTATGTGGCTGTGCAACCCATACATGAAGTTGAATACCGCATTTCTGAAGCCACACAAAACATTTTAACAGCTCACCCTCACCCCTCTGTACCTTTTGAAATCAAATACATGAAACCTTTTGTCTGACAGCCTTGTTAACTTTGGGTTATATAACTCCTTTTTGCAGGCAAATTTTGGAGATAGATCAACTAATTATGTACTTGTTAAAGTGTAGCAAGCACATCTTGGAAATTGCCCATGTACCTGCTTGATTAGCTGTACAATTTCTTAAACATTTTCTATCCTTAAGAAGCCCTCATTTGAATACTTACACATTTTCTTAATATGTGCATCTTATTCTCCCACCAAAGTGGTAAATTTATGGAATTTTTCTTAGGTATCTCATATATCTGGCAATAAATAGTTGTTTCCATTATAATTTATATCAATGCTTAAATGTTCTATCTGCTTAAACAAAAAAGAAGTGAAATCCTGACTCCAGAAAGTCACTGGGAATTTTGCATTGATTCTTGAATACCTCAGGTGAAATCCTAGTGGTGTTGATCTACTGTAATTAAGAATATGGACGTATTATTTATAATCCAAGGTAATATGGTGTAAATATATACATGCAGGGCACATCTACACAGTCATTAATGTGCCATCGGTACTGCACATTAGGTTTAGTACTTGTATATCCAAGTTCTAAATCAATGCACAGTAACTGGAGCTATTGGACCACAGTGCTGGCACATGGCTTTTTAGTGATACTAACTGTGCAGTAGCCTAATACTACTGTGCAGTAGTGTATTAGCATGGTTTTTGCTGTGCCATGCTACTGTGCAGTACTATTAGGATACTGCACAGTTAGTGTCTTGTGTAGACACACTCTCAGTAGTGTAACAAGGGGTAGATGAGTGGGGCAGTAGCCCTGAGTGCCCAGTTGGAGGCTCCAGAATGGCATTCCTTGGGAAATCTGTGGATCTGTGCTACTGCTCTAGTAGCAGCATCAACAACTGGAGATAGGCAGATTGCTCCATGCCCGCAGCACTTTCAATCTCCAAAGCAGATAAAACTGTTGACCTTTACTCTTCTTTGCTTGCTCCTCCACCTCCCCTGTGGGATTTTGTCCAAGCCACAGCACCCTGCTTCCCCCCACTACTGCTGCTGAGTTTTGCCTAAGATGTAAACTATTAGTTATGTCTCTGAAATAAATACCAAGTGCTGTTGTCACTCTTGCATATTTCTCAGAAGTAGGCATTCTCTGTGAAGTCTTATTCTTTTAGTAGCTGAAAACTGCAAAACATATGCAATTAAATTTTAATTGCAAAAGTATTTCTTTAAATACAGGATTTTTAGTTATCCTTTGACTGAATTCTTTAACAAAATCAAAACTTCTCACCCCCCAAAAGGTTACATAAAGCTGTCCATGTGTAAACACAGGCTTAGGAATATAAATATATATTTTGTCAAAAGTCTGACCTTGTGACTTGTTTATAGTCATAGAATAAGAGGGCCCTTGTACACATGACGAAGGGCCCTTGTACATGGAAAGAAATTGCCCCTTTTAGTGGTTTAATTGCCCTTTTTAATGATATAATTGCATAACAGTACACATTCGGCGACGTGTTATGATTAAATTTCATAACAGTGTACATGTTTGGTGGCGTATTTTGATTTGAATGATGTTTTTTACATAGCAAACTAAAACACATCATGTATTTTAGTTTGCTGCATAGCAAATTAATGATATTCCTCATGTGTACAAAGACCCTATCCACAGAAAGTAGCAGGGATTGTGCACTGGAAGCCTGGGCATGCTTGGGGAAACTTGGACTTGGCAGGCTTCTAGTGCCCCATGCACCATCCCTGCTACCTTCTCCAGCTGTCAGCCCACTCAGCCACCCTCTTGCCACCTTCCCAGAGCAGCTGGCTTGTTCCTGCATGGTCCCAGGTGGCGGGAAGGCAGTGGGGATGGTGTACAGGGTGCTGGAAGCCCACCAAGCTTGAGCTTCCCTGAGCACGCCTGGGCTTCCAGAGCCCCATGCATCGTTGGATCCAGCGGGTGTTGCCTGCGAGCTGGGGCTGCACCCATGCAGCTAACATCCTGTCTGGAAGCTTCTAGGGGGAACTGCCACTGTGGAGGGAAGTATCAGCCCCTCCCGCAGCACAGGGGCTGCACAACCCAGCAGCAGTTCATAGGCTCCGCCAAGGAAGAAAAAAGAAAGGCAGCAAGGGGCCTGACCTTTTATTTTTTTTTTCTTCTTCCCAGAGTCTGCCTCCATCTCTCACAAGCGGGGACTGAGCTGCTGGTGAGTCATGCAGCCCCTGAGCTGTTGGGGACCCCAGTGCTTCTCTTCACAGTGGTGGCACCTCCAGGCACACCCACCTGCTGGTACCCTGCCCATGTGTTCCTGGGGGCCCACTGGCAGCTTGTCCCCCAGCCACAGGAGAGGTGGGCAGGCTCCCCGGGGAGAAAAAAATGCTCATTCTGGCTGTCCAGAGCACTCTAATTGATTGTTTCAGTAAACACTGTGATTGGCTGCTGAGACAACCAGAGTTCTCTGGACAGACAGAATAAGCCTCTTCTTATTATAGATTGTTAAAGCTATGTACTGGGAGCTGACAAGAAAGACTTGCCTTTTTGAAGCAGCCTTATGATTTTCTTGCAAGTGCTTCAGAAAGTTTTATAGAGCTTCTGATTTATTTAACAATCTGTTCCTCTACTCGTAGCATCAGAGAAGCTGCTTCTCTGTGAGCCATTGAGAGCAATGCAGTAGTCAGAGGACTACATCTAAAATCCTGTGTCTTTCCTTCTTTCCTTCCTTCCTTATGGACATCTCCCAGAATCTTCCTATTTGTAATAGGACTAGCTCAGGGGTGTCCAACCTTTTTGAATGTGGGGCTGGATCATGAACTTTTTATCACCCAATGGGCCAGCAAGCGGTATTCAAAGACCTCACAGGAAGCCGTATCACACCCCCTCCCCCGAAACAAAAGTACAGTGTTTACTTTCATTTCCCATTGCAGCACCTCTGACCTCAGAAAGCGGCTTGCTGGGCTGCATGGCGGCCTGTGGGCCATATGTTGGACAAGCCTGAACTATCCAATTTCCAGTATAGACCATTATAGTAAGGGCAATATGGCTAAGGGTTCCACATGGTTTGGAGAAGTATTGCATCCAAATAACTTAACTTTTTCCTTCTGATTCCAGGATCTGGATCTTTTTCAAGCTATAAAATAGACTGAGATGGGAGACAATTGGCAGGAAGTGTTCTGAAGTATAATGATCAACTCTTCCCCCCACCCCTTCTATTTTCAGTTTTGTCTGTATTTTGACTTGTAGTCTCAGTTGTAGAAACCTGAACAATAGCATACTTAATAAATAAAATTCCTATTTTAACTATTCTGTGCATTCTCCATCATCTCTCTTTAGATTTTATTAACACCAGAATATACACCTCTTTAAATCCTCCCTTTTGTGAAATATTCATCTAGTCTTTGACTTTATTACTGACTTTTCTGTTATCAAATAACTCATAAATATTGCTTTAAAAGAAGAAAAGTTATGTTAAATCTGTGCGTGGGACTTTGAAGTGACACTTCCCCTTTTACAGAAAGAAAAATCCTTACTTGGAGTGGTCAGAAAGGAATGAAATTATTGCTAGTGTTCATTTGTTATGTTGCATTAATCTAATCTTGCTAATTGGGTCTGCAAACCACAACCAGCAAACTTGAAACGACAAGAAGGAAGGAGCACTGAATTGTAGTTAGTTAATTAAAATCTGTAACAGAGTTTCAGGTTGATTAGCAGTGCTGATATCTGGCAAATGCTGCTTATCTCCATAAAAATCAAACGAAATGGTGATTCAAGTCTTGTGTAGGGATTTTCTGGTACACACATCTGTGTCCTGGTGAACTACTTTGGAAGGTAGAGTCCATGCAGGTTCAGGGTTATAATCAGAGATCCTGGTTTTCTGTGATTAAAAAAGATCCCCAATTTTGGGGTTAAAAAAAGTAACCCAAAATCTACAATTTTCTGTGATCAAAATGAAACACCACTATATATACATCTATGTATTAGAGGCATTTCATTTTAATCATGGAAAAATGTGGATTTGGGGTTACTTTTTTAAATCCAAAAACAGAATTTTTTTTATCAGAGAAAACCAGGATCCCTGGTTATCATTTTATAGGTTGAAGATAACATAAGGTCCTATTAATACACAAACTATTCCTGAACACAGAAGTCAAACAAAAGCATATATTTGACATTTTGAAAGGTATGTTAAGTGATAAAGCTCAGAAAATGGGATAAAATCATGCTGAATAATGTCCATAAACTGATAATTTATGTATGAATGGTAACATTTAGAATTTGATTTTAAAGTTTAACCTGCCTTTAACTAAAATGAGAATAGTGAAGTGATTGGTTTTACTGTCTTATTTCCTTCCATACTCTGAGATTACTCATTCTATTTTAGAGCTGTTTAGTCACTTCAAAATGGAGGAGTCAAATTCAGGAATCGAATGGAAAATATGAGAGAGAGTCTGTATAGACTAAAAGCTTTTGAATATATCAAAAAGAAGTTAGACATATTTTTGCAGTAGACAAAAACTATTGTAATTTATTGACCTCCCACTCGATATTTGTTGCATATATGATTTTTTTTCTTTGAGGGTGGGTGGGTTATCTTCGTGGTTAATCCTTTTATGCTAAAGTTATATTGATAAACACAGACCACTTGTTTTAAGAAAAATGTATAAATTTAGCACCATTCCTCTTAACTGTTGTGTTCATGTACCATTTATTATTGATCTGAAGTGTGCCTCATGTACTAGTGTAGAAATTATATTCTCTTCACCAGAAACACTTGTATTGTAGGATTTTCCATAGTATTCTGCAATAATGATCCCAAATGTTAAAACTAGTATTAAAGTTCTAGGGGAGATTAGACTGATTCACCATCTTTAGAATACAATACACAATCTTTATTTTATGAAAGGTGCCTAGATTGTAATAGGAAACAATGCAAAACTCTAAAACAGGTTTTAAACTGTTATAAGCGGTGCTACTCCAGAGTCTTTTGAAACATTGCCATAGAATATTCTAGGATTTGTTACCTTCACTTTTATAAACAGAGTTCCTCATTATTATTATCTTTTTTTTTTTTTGGTCAGGTAAATGGTTGAAAAAGGAACACTGTGTAGGTCCACTGGTGCTTTAAGCAAATTTGTTTGCCAGTTTTCCACTCAAGCATCAAAGCTGTCCATGGTTCAGGCAGTTTTACTGCAGGCAGTACCAGGGACAGAGAGGATAATTACATTTGATATTCATTGAACAAAATTAATATTTATTAAACAAAACCATTATTTAACATTTATTAACTGAGGTTCTACTTCTGGAAACCAATAAATAACACTGTGAATGTTATTCTTGTTGAGCCTGTCAAGAACAAGATCCATGCTACAATAACTGCTTGACAGCAAACTAGATTGCAAGTTTGGGGTTTTACACTTAATATTATCCTTAATTTCAGACCCTTAGATTTAAATGTGTGCATGCATGTATTTAAAACATATATTTCAGAAGCCAAATAAACTTGACAGACTTATTAATACTCCCAGCTCACCAAGAGCCAATGGTTACCATTCTGGAGGGGGGCAAAAGAAGAGGTTTAAGGCCAACCTGAAGAAATGCAATACTAACATCAGTGCCTCAGAGACTCAAGCACTGGATCATCCCCAATAGCACCATGAAGTACCAAAAGGCATTGACTATTTTGAGGAAACTTGCCTCACTGTGGAGATAGATACGTGAGAAAGGGAAAGAGCTGTGACTAACCCAACAACATCAGGATCCACTTCTTTCTCCTGAAACTGTTTGCCATGTCTGCAGCCAAATGTGAAGATCTTGGATTGGCCTCTTCAGTTATGTCTGGGCTTACTGTTGACTTCCCTGTCTACTGGAAGGCTGTTACCCTCATACAAGTCCATTGGTATGAGGCTATTAAAGTTCAGCATTAATGGTAAACAGAGAAATGAGGATTATATAACACTTAATGCAGGATTTAGGTCACTATTTCTCTGGAGTCACATTGAGTACATACATGTGTTACATTTAGATTGCCCTAATCAAGGCTAGAGCAATCTAAATTCCCAGGCATGCAAGTAAACAACTTTTAGATTGATCTGGTTTAATTCAGTCTAGCAAGGGTTAACCCAGCCTAGAAAATGCTTGTATGTTTTCACAGCACAGTCCTGGGGCTGGAAAAGCCTAGCTACACACCACAGCCAAAGGCCTGTGCTGTTCTGACTCCCCCTGCCTCCTATCTTACTAGGGACTATTTTTAGCCCACCTCAGACTCAGCAGCACCCTTTTT
Source organism: Alligator mississippiensis (assembly GCF_030867095.1). Classification (NCBI taxonomy): domain Eukaryota; kingdom Metazoa; phylum Chordata; order Crocodylia; family Alligatoridae; genus Alligator; species Alligator mississippiensis. The sequence goes on along the minus strand of NC_081824.1, from coordinate 335,401,024 downwards.
TTCCCCCCATAGACCCACCAACTCCCCTCCCCCTGGACACTCCTGTGTCCCCTGGACCTGCCAACCCTGCCCCAATCCCACCAGCCCTTCTGTCCTTCCTGCTGCTTACTTTGGGCTGCCAGCATTGCTCCCAGGAGTGGCAAATACCTGCATATGCTGATCCCACTTTAAGTTTAGTCAACTTAAAATAAGCTGCCTAAACCTAAACCAGGTCCTACAAACATTTGTTTACATCTATTTTGTCACCAGTTTTAAGTCTCAGAGGGCACGTCTACATGAGACACTACCATGCAGTACCATTGTCAGGCACTACCTATGTGGCAATGATGCAGCGCAGTAGTAACGCACAGTGTCATGGCTCGTTGCTACTATGCAGTAGTGTAAAAAAAAAAAATCATGCAGCAACAGTACTGTGCAGTAACTCCAGTTACTGCACATTCATTTAGTACTTGCTTGTGCATTAAATATACTAAATGGTGTACATTGCTTATGTACTAAATGACTGTACAGTAACAACTGCACAATCTGCCGCTCATGTAGATGCAGCCAGAATGACCTAAAGAATTAAGTTGAGAATTCACTTGAAAGAAGCAATGGCATAATACGGTTCCTTTGTAAGAGGGATGTCCACAGAATGTTACTGAGTAAAAGGAAAAGGTATTCTTTCCTTTCCACTCTAGGAAGTAACATTGTTAAATGGGTTGGAAGAGAGAGAACATTTGGAACATGTGATTTGTAATATTGATGTTATATGGAGTTATGTTCATTTTCCCAGTGCTACCTCCACTTTATCTGGCTCACCTCTTATTTGCTCACAGTACATTTAGTAAAATGGATTTTCCATATTTGAGACAGTTCTCCATTTTGCAAGAGAAACTACTAATAGCATTTAAATGACCTGAAGATGTCTTACATTTAAAAGGGCAAGTTTTTTCCCCTAATATGAATCCATGCTTTCTGCAGCTCCTTTATGTTCAGTATCCACTAGATTGTACTGGGCATATTAGTTAGATTACAGGGAAAATTACTGGCTAAAAATGAAAAATTAGTAGTTTTGATTTTTTTAAGAGTAGCCTAATTTCTGTAAATATAAAGTGATCACTGATAAGTACAGCTATAGAGTACAGCTCTAGAGTAAGATATATTGTGAATATAGTGATAAGTACAGCTATAGAGTACATTTTGAAATGAGCTGGGATATAAAATCGTACCCTGTGGGGGTTATGCTGTATTTTTTCCAAGAAATCTAGGTTAATAGGAATGGTTAATGCATTACAATTACTTGTACTTAATGACAATGAGAAAGTCCTAGGCTTACTTTCTGGATGGATTAGATCTGGTTATTGATGCCTTTCTATCCTGTTGGAGCCTCAGATTGTAATGGAATCAATTTAAATGATACAGTGCAAATAGAACAAATTTGAGCCACCACTGCTTTGCCTGCCACCTATGATTATTTTTATAATTTTTAAAAATGCAAGACATGATTTTTCAGAAACATTTCTACATGTTTATATGTAATTGAAGTAGTTAAAGAAGTTGGTTTTGAAAATGATGCCCATTTTTCTGACTGAGCCCTACAACAGTGGGTTAGGTTAATAGTGAAAGTGTCATTCAAGTAGTAGAAAATGGATGAGGTGATATAGATTTACAAAGCAAATTATCAGTGATATGCTGCTATTCTTATTAATTTGAGAGAAGCTGTATCCACATCATTGAAGCTAGAAGTGAGCAATACTTTTAGAGCAAAACTTACTTATAACACTTCTCTGAATGGCTACCAAGTCTTGTACTTGAATTTTATTTGAATCAGTCAGTCATTGCATCTACATGTGCAATTAATGCCCACAAAGTTTTTTGCTCCCAAGCACTCCATTTGAATGTGAGCCCAGGAGCACATTCTGGAGTCCCCAACAGTAGTATCTTATGAAGAAGTTAATAAAGTTACTGTGTTCTAATACTGACACAAGTGTAGACTGTGATGCTTTACTGTGGAGCTATTAGTCAACTCTGCATTAAAGGGTATGTGTAGATGCACCCCGTGTGTTGCTTGGGTTGGACTCTACTGCTCCAAATGTCTATTTAGGCATCTTTGGGTAAGTTTTACTACCAGGTAAACAAACCAAGGAGAACTCTTCCAGTTCATTTGAACATGTGTTTGCAGCCTATTATGTCTTTTCCCATGGTGATATGACTAAGTATATTCTTTTAATCTAAGAACATACATGTGGGTTACCTGAAAATTGTTGCTTTTTATTCTGTTTCAAGAAAAAACTCAAACTAGTTTACGCTTTGGAGCATTATAGGATTAGATTAAAAAAAAAAGGTGTAATGAAATAGTGTCTGGCTACTGCAAATGTCCTCTTAGTAGACTCTGCCAAAGTATTAACTAACTTCAGCAAACTGTCTTTTCTCATGATGTAAAAATGAGTTAAGGAATATAATTCACCAAAATTCAAGTAAAGTCCTTCTGTAAGAGGACGTGGTAGCTTCCAAGATACCAGTTAAGTGAAGAACAGAAGCTGCCATAGACTGAACTTTGTCACACCAGTTTATCTAGTACAGCAGTTTAGTCAATGGTGATGGCTAGAAATGATATTTAGAGGTTTGCTTTTAGGAATTGGCTTGTAGGTAAAGTAGATATGTATTAGAACAATGGTCCGGGACAATGGCAAGGATTAATTGGTTTCAAAAAGCCTGTTTGTGACAGTTTCCTTCGAAGTCTACTGTGTCTAGAACTAGCAAACACCATGTCTGAGGCCTACAGACAAGTAGGCATACACCGACTGGGAAACTGAAGACATGTACCACACTGTTCCATAATGTGAGATAAGGTGGTATTACGTGACAGTGCCCAACTGCAAATCCCTTGGGCTTTCTGGTTTTGGTGGACAGACCAAATTAGGAGACTGGTAAATGACTAAATTAAGATATGTGTATGTGATAGGTTTGTTGAAACAAAGGAATGCGCTGACAGAAAGGAACATGGACAGTATGATAAGCACAGGGAAACCAATCAATAGTGCCCAGGAATGAAGAGTCATCATAGGAGAAAAAGGATACAAAAGGAGGGATTTCAGAGCTACAAAGAGTCCCTGAGGGGGGAACCCAAGGCCACCATGGACAGAGGGTTCATCACCAGCCCGTCTCACCCACCCCACTCTGGAGGAGGTGTGTGTGTGGGGTGGGGGGGCCTTGGCCCTCAACCTCCAGGCTGCTGACTGTTGACATTCAAGAAAGGACCACAAGTTTAAGCTCACATACTGCCCAGTTGTACCTTCCCTTTGTGACATCCCTAGGACTAGTAGATATAGAATTGGGGGCTGGGGGGTGTGGCAGGGCACTGGTTGTGCCTGCCACATTAAGGGCCTGGAGCTGGCAGCTGCCAGGTACCTGATTAGGGCAGCCATTTTGGGAGCTGGGGCTGGCCATATAAACACGGCAGCTCTGCTGTGAGAGGCCAGGCAACAACATTGCCTGGCTGGAGGGCTGCTGGTGTCATCGGGAGATAAGGGAGAAGCTGTAGGGGATGGTAAGGAGGCTCCTGGTCCTGGGAATGACCTAAAACTGCACCCTGCTGAGAGTGGGTGGCCTGGTGGGGCTCCCAGTGGCGCGGGAGCCCCCAGGAAATGCCAGGCCAGTTACCATCCCAGTGAAAGGCGGGTCGGGGCACCTTAACCCTCAGCCCCCACCACCAGGTGGGTAACCCTGTTGTGTGTAGGGCCTGGAGGGCAGACCCCTGGAGACAGTGAGGGGCTAGAGACTCAGACCTGATCAAGAGAATACCATCAACTGGTTCATGCTGGGGCCAGGACCAGGATGGTCAAAAGGGCCAGGGGCCCACCTAGAGGGACGCCCAAGAGCTGAGGCCCTGGGGTCCTTACTGACCTGGAGGTGGGCCAGGACTGGTAGCCAAAGGTCCCAGGGGGACCACACCCGAGAGGGGAAAATAGTTTCAGGGAGCTAGATAGCTGAATGAAAGCGGGGTAGGCTGCCTGAATGGAGGGATCTTGGAGGGGTGCTGATAGAAGGATTCTGGGGCCCAGTGTGGGGCTGGTGATGATAAGAACACCTAGATGCCATGTGCGAGGCTTGGGCTGCAGTGTAGGGGAGGAAAGGTGTAGGGGAGGAAAGGAGCTGCAGATAGTGCCCTCTGGCATCAGGGCAGTAAATGGGCAGCCTCCCGCTTATTAACATCTATATTAATTAATCACCATCAAGGTGTGATGGGCAAGAACGTGGGTGGTTAGCCCAGGAACAGGTGGGCGGGCCACTTGGAAGTCGGCTCCAAGCAGGACCCCTGTTACAGGGGGATATTTTGTTTGCCTTGCCTGCATTATTCTTATCTGTGATCACTGTGTATCAATAAAATTTGCCTGTTATTGAATGGAGAAGTTGTGTTCAGTCTGAGGATTTGAGTCCATCTAGAACAAGGTATCTGGATCATAAATCCAGTGCCAGCAAATGGGACAGAAGGACACATCCAGTTCACTGCCATAGACTTCCCAGCCCGAATGCCAAAACACCCATTTATGGGTGGGTTGACTGATATTGGCCATCTGCACAGATCAGAAACAAGTCTCAGATATGGACCTTTGGATCAGTAGTGAGACACCTTATCATGTCTCCATAGAATTGGTCAGTAGGAAGATAGTTTCCTTTACACCATGGCATCACTGTATGTAACTGAATTCTACATGTATTTTGTTTTGTAAGGCTGGAACAGAAATAAATAACTAAGCCTTAAATTCTACTAATATTCTGTCAGTGAACAGGAGCTTATATTATTAGGATTTGGCATTGTGTACTTACAAGCCTTTGTAAAGAGGCATTGGATCAGTAGGAAAATATTTAAATATGCCTGTTTAATTTTAACTAATCTAATTATTTTGTGAATTACTTTACTGGTCATAAAGCTATTTTGAACTGTATAAAATTCTTATGACTTTGTAAACATGGTCATATGAAGGCATAGATGTCTTGCTTTTCTAATTTATTTTTTTTCTTGAATGTGTGTGAACATATTGAAAGTATCTAGCTTATTTTATTAAATGTGTTTTTTTTAAATATTATTGATGCCTATTTTTCTTTTGCATCTTTATGGGAATTGTACATGACAGTTTTTAATATCCCTCAAAAGCCCAAGTCATTTTTATCTATGGCTTCTGCATTGTCAGTGCATTGCAAATTGACAGATTATTTTCTGTGAAGTTTTCCCCTCCTGACCTGGCTGATTAATAATGGATAATTCTTTTTATGTTGGTAACTGAAAATGGTGAGACAAGCATTTCATCACATCATCTTTGATCCACACTCCCATAAACATTTGACAGATAGTAGTATCACCATATAGTTAGAAAGGCTACCTTTGGAAGAACTATAATGATTTATACCTCACTTTATAAAAATTATAAAAATAATTGCCGAAGACTGAAACTAGAAATGGCAGTCCAGGAATACAGGAAAGACCTAATGGTTTGAAGTATCCTTTATGCTTCTCTGATACACCAATGTTCTATCATTTTCTGCTGTCAGAGCGGTGCAAAGGGAGGCTCCATGTTATTGGGTTTTAGGTCCAGTGTGCTTTTAGATATTGTTAAAATATTACGAAGAGGGAAATGGTATGCTTCCTGTCTCAAGCTGACCATAGTGACAGCAGCCTGCTTACATTTTTTGTGAAAAAACTAGTTTTCTATAAATTCAGCTTGTACTGTATTAAGTGAAATTACTATCAAACTACTAAAGCTGAAACTTTCCATGCTATTTTCTCTAATCAATCCACAAAATAACTTTTAGCAAGTATTTTTGCTGTTTACTTCTTTAGAATACATAATAACAGTGGTAGCATGTTAGTATCTCAATCTGCATTGTGAGCTTTATTAAGGATTAAGGCTAATATAAATGGAACTATTTAGTTAGTATCAAAAAGGCCTGTTTTGATAACCTGTGGAAATACTTCTCAAGTCTGAAGAGTCTATAATAAATTTAGGTAAGATAAACTTAAAAAAAAAGTTCAAATTACTTCTTCTCTTCATTAAGTATTTGTTGCTAAAAGATAAGGTCCTGTAGACAATGAACTCACTTTCCTTTGAATCCCAAAAGGAGCAAACTGACATGTCAACAATATCTGAACATATTGAAATATTTTGTGTAAAGCTTATTGTCTCACAACACACAGAAACTCAGTTGAGTCAGTCCAATGCAGCAATTCTAAATGCCATTTAATAATGATTAAGGCATTCAGCTGGAAGTTGGCTTCATAGAACATGAATATCAAACATTTATATGATTGAGCCCCAGCTTTATTCAATAAAAACAAATTCCACTTGTTACAGTGCATCCCTTCTTTCTGTAAGGTTATCTATATTTAATTAAGCATGGGCACATTCTCCCATGGTTAGTGTGGTGGGACCAGTAGGGGGTGTTCCTCTGTTGAGCCACCCACCTCACTGGTCTTGGCTGGCATGTCCCAGGCAGCACTGGTCCTGGCATCTGTGAACAGCGCTGCCTGGGCTATGCCAGACAAGCACTGATTCAAGTACTGGACCCTGCAAGCACCGAGCCTGGTCTCAGTCCCTGTGAGTGGCACAGCCTGGGCCACACCAGCTGAGTGCTGAGCCCAGCCCTGGCCCCTGTGAGTGCTGAGCCTGACCCCTGTGAGTGGCACAGCCTGGGCTGTGCCAGGTAAGCGCTTATGCCTGGCCCCAGCCCCTCCTGCAGCACTGGCCTCGCACATTTCCACCCCCAGGTGTCCTGCCTTCAATGAGGGTGTGCAGGGGCTGGTATTTCTGACCCCAAAAGTTAGGTCAATTTATACACCAGATCTACAAAAATCCTAACTTTTTTAATCTAAAAAATGAGGTCAATTTATAGACCCCCATCAACTTGTACACCATGGAATATAGTATGTGCCTTTACACTGAGAAGAGAAAATATATAAAGAATAATGGGCAGAGCTGACAGAATTTTTTTTTTTAACTTTGTCAGTTTTTTGCAAGACATATTCAGAAATTCCTAGAAGGTCTTCTGGGCTAGGGACAGACATTACATATAAACCAGTTTAAGTGATCAGAAACTGGTTTAAACCTGTAACAGAATGATGTTCAGTGCACAGAAAGATGTCTAGTGCACATAAACCAGTTTGAAAATGGCTGAAACTGGTTTGAGATAAACCTGGTTGAATGTAGTATCAGACTAACTGATTTAGCTCAAACCAGTTTATGCAATGTCTGTCCCAGACTCTTTGCTGGTTTAAGATAAACCAGAGTCCCCCAGCATCCCAGAATGCCCTCTGGCTGGGCAGGGCTCTCTGCTCCACAGCAGGGCTGGCCCCTCCCCTCTGCTCCCTGGCTACAGCTACAGCAGTCTCTGCAGGCATTTGCCTGTCTTCTGTTCCCCCCCTCCCCACTCTGTGCTAAGCAGGCATTCCCCTGTCCCTCACAGATACTCAGCATTAGCTAGCAGACCACATGTTGGCTACTGTTAGTGCTGTGTGAGAGGACAGGGGCAGATAGGTTTTTTGAAGCTAATTAACAGGTAGCTTAATGTCATTCCTTGGAAACACTGTTTAAGAGCTGTTTGCTCCCTCCTCCCCCTCACCAATCCCTGCTAAGCAGGAATTCCCCCCTCCCCTCTGCCTTGCTGAGGAGGTGTCTGTGTATTAGCTAACAGACCACATGCTGGGTCTGTGCTGAATCAACAGGCAAAATCAACAGTCTTCATAGGGAGATAAACACTGAGATAAGGGAGATAAACATGGTTATCAGCCCCCACAACCCTGGCTTGCTTGCCTGTCAGTTTGCTGCAGACAGTATACAGAAGCAGGGAGGGAGAGTGAAAAACTCCATATGATCAACAGATTCATGCACTGCACACCCTTCCCTCCCCTCCCTGCCCTGCTCTGCTCCACTTTCCTCAGAGTGCTAGTCCAGGGCTGCATGCTGGGTGACACTTCTGCTCCTTAAGCAGCGAGTCGGGGAAAGCCTGAGATTGCAGGCAGGCTGGGGGTTGACACCCCTCCCTAATCAGAGTCCTGCTGGGGCCTGAGTGCCCCCTCAGCTCAGCTTTGCAAGGGCAGGAAGTGCTTCTCCAGCGCCCTCTGGCTTCCAGCCTAAGCCACTGCAGGTATGTACCTGAATTTCCTCAGTCTAGAGGGATTGTCTGTACGGTTGGAAACCATTTCAGCCTAGCCAGGTTAGACTAACCTGCAAAGGTTGAATCAATTCAGGCTCAGGCTTTTTGAATATCTGTCCCTAGCCCTGGTGAACAATAGGAATTCTCCTATTGTGCATAATTTAAAAACAAAACAAATCCAAAGGTTTTGTTCTTAGCTTTACTGGAAAAGAGCTATCTCATTCATCATGCAAACTTGAAGTATAATGCACAGTTAGACTGGAGCTAAGACCTTAATGAATTCGATTTAATGAGACTACGGGTGGCATATGTACCATCAAGGATGATGTAAACTTTCTGTGCCAAATCAACCTGCATTGAGTGCATATAGAAAAGGGAACAATCAGCATCCTCTTCATAGGGGTGACCTGCAGGGACTTAGGTAAACAGGCTTGCATCTCTCCTGTTCTCTCTCCTCTCACAACTGGGATTATATGGAATTGTAAGTAGCACCATGTAGTGTGGCACTGGGCTGTGTCTGCTTCTTTAAGTGAGCAAGCAGCCTGAGAGGCTGCTTGTAGGTGGTGAAAGGGGGCTAATGAAAGACTCACCTGACCAGAAGAAGGCTCAGTCTAGATCTATGCACACCCAGAGCCAGAACTGGTCAGACAGTTTCTCCCCAGAAAACATGAAGCAAGGAGCTCCTGGTAGCAGGAGCTGATAGGACTTGGATTTATGTAAACGACTCTGCAGGCCTGGGAACAGAGGCAGGTCACCTGGGCAGAGAAAAACTAGGTTTTACAGGCTAGTAGCTTTTGTTTTATGTTAAACCCAGAGAGTGTTGGAGGTGCCTGTCAGAGGGCTGAGCTGCTTCTTTTTTAAGTGGCATCAGTGGTTTAGCCTTGGGCCCTGCTGTGGCAGGCTTAAGGCCTACTTACAGAAGCAGTAATCTAGGAGCCCACAGACTGAGAACAGGGCCCATTAAGAGGTCCAGGAGCCTAGGGAAAGGCTGAGACACAGACTAGAGGGTCCACATGCCCAGGTAAGGGCTGAGCCAGGCCAGGAGTTCTACAACCCCAGAGGGGCTTAAACTAGACTAGAGGGTCCCTGAGCCCAGAGAACGTCTAAGAGCCAATCAGAGAGTCTGAGAGCCTAGAAGAAGGGGCTGGGTGCAGGACAAGGAAGAAGGGGCTGCATGCAGGACTGAGGCTACAGAAGCCCAGAAGAAGGGGTTGCATGTGGGACCAGGGGTCTGGGAGCCCAGGAGAAGGCCGAGTATATAAAAAGGCAACATCAATGAGAGAGAACACCCATGAGGCTTGAGGTATGGTACAGGAGAGGAATGAAGCCATGCAATCTGTCCTTAAGGCTATTGGTGCCTGGCAGAGTTATGGACAGGTTAAAAGGGCCTATAACTTTGGGGGCAGGACTGAAACTAAGGGGACCCAGGAGGGATCCAGTGGTAACTGGCACAGGCTCAGGCTCACTGAGAGCTCATGGGGAACCTCCCTTACACAACCTTCAACAAGAATAATGTGTTCAACAAGAATAATGTATGGTGGGCGAGTGACCAAGGAAGGGTTACAGTCAAGCCTGAGCTAAGCAGGGGCTGCACAGCCACTGGGTGGTATCAAAGCTGCTCCTGTGGGCATGAGCTTGCTACACTTCAATGGTAATCACATGTTTTTGCATCCATCTGTTGCTTTGTTCCCTGTGAAATCTATCTCAAGAACTAAAGATATAGAAGTTTGGTGAACTTGTCTGTTTTTCTTGAACCCAGTTTTGGGTTTGCACATATATTACGTATTGTACTTACTGTAGAGGGAATTGGCACAATTCCCAGTAAATGTTACACTGTAAAACCAACCTACAAGCAAACAAACTTTTCACTTCATTTCAGAATTGGGCAAACTGACTTTGAAATAAATGTTTGTCTTGTACTGATGATACTCCTTTCCTGCATAAATACTACCAAATACAAGTGTTCCGGTTTTAATCCCTGGCAGGCACAGAAAAAATGTCAGCATTCAGATAAATTCATAGTGATTTTGCTTGTAGATTTAAAAGCTGTCAGCCAATCTCAATTATTTTTAGAGATTTATTAGTAATCTGTCCCATCCTTTGGTTGTCAGATTATCCTTTGGACTCATGAAGAAAAATATCTCAATTTGCATTGTGACCTTTATTAAGGGGAAGGGTGACACGAGGGGAAAATCTCAAAGGAAATTTATTTAACTTATTTTGGGGCTTTTATTTAGCATTGTATTTGATTAAATAAACAATGTGTCAGACATTATGGGTACTTAATAAAGTGGCAAGTCAGGACCAGACTCCATGAAAACAGAGCAAAAAGAAAGCCGTATAGGATGTTTTGGGAGGCTAGGCAGAAGAGGGAGGGCACAAGGGCTTGTAGTAGAATCTCCTGGCTCTCTGTCATGCTTCTTTTTTCTGATTTTATGCAGATGAGGATGGGTTTATTATAAATGCAAAGGTTTTAGGCCCTAAGAAAGGGCTGACACAGTCTTCACATCCTATGGAGCTCAAGACTCCATTAAGGCTGCACATCCATTTCAGATGTTGCATCCCATAGGGGCCCTGCCACCAGTAGCTGTCCCTGCATGCTCTCTCTCCCTCTCCTCTGGGAGAAGGCAGGACACAGGAAGTTTACTAAAGTCACAGCTCCATTAGCAGCTGATGAATTGCTGTTAATTTGCAATCTACCTAAAACAGCTGCTTCCTGAATCAGACTTTTTATGACACTTTTTCACATGCTTGTAGAGCTATGCATGGGAGCTTAAATGCTCTGCCAGGAGAAGGTTTAGAACTAGAGCAAGAGGTGCTGGCATTTCCCTTTTTTGAAAGCAGAAAACAAGAGAAAACACCCTTAAAAGAGATACAGGAAAAGTACAAGAACATGGTTAGAATTCCATAGTCAGGTATGAATTTAGTTAACGCTCAGTAATTAGAACTCTTGGGGAGGTGATATCTTTTATTAGCCCAACCAAATAGTTGCAAAAAAAATGTCTTTGTTTGCAGTCTTTGGGGTACACACGCCCTTCTTCAGACATAGGAGAATTTAAAGAGTGTAAACTTTCTCCCAGGTGGAAATGAAAATTCACATTTCACAGGGGAGCTGAAAGATGGTATAATCTCCTAATTGGAAAAGTTCATTCTATGTAGAATAGGCTCAGATAAAAATTGAAGCAGTCTGTTTACTTCCGAGTTGCTTGATGGCAAATAAGACATTAAATTATGCTTCTTTCTTGTTATGATGTTTCATATTTCACAGGAGGATGGTGATGGAAAGCTGTCCTGGGCAAGGAACTTCTCTTGTGTTGCGACTGCTCTGTGACCATGGAGCAAGGGTGTCAGCTTTCAGGTCTCAATGTATTGAATTGTGCTTCCTTCTTAGAAAATTACAATGTTTTCATTTCAAAATCCTCCTCCCCCCACAGTCCCGAGTCAGCTGTGGCTACACTGCCTTGGCTCAATGACCTGCAGACCCGGATATATGTGTAAACTCTGTGCCCGGGAGCAATAAAGTCAGGCACAAACTGTATTGGAGTTGGCAAAAACTGTTTTGCAGTTTATTGTATCACATTAATATTGCATGTAGATGTGCCCAGTGAAGCTAAGATGTTTTAATACCTTTCCAAATTGATTGTACTATTATTTTTGTAAATACAGGAGAGATTCTGTAAGTGACAGATTAAGTCCCGAGATCCAACTTCAGACACAATCCTATTGGTCTCTCTGATCATTTTACCCGAGTAAGAGTAAGCTGAACAGGAAGTGGTTTCAGAAACTGATCCCTTATATTTAATTATTTACTTGAGTAAGTTCACTTCGGTTATCTGAAGGTAATTATGAGCCTATGGGCCAAGTTACATTGGTGGTTTGGGGGCAAGATTTATTCAGTCCTTCTTCAAGCAAACTCCAGCTCTATGGAACGGAACTCACTGATTGTATGAGGAACAAATCAGAGGAATATCTGTTCCAATTAGCCAGTGTACTTTGGCTATGATTAGAGTAGTGTTTGGCCCAAGTCATTTAAGCGTGAAAACATTTTTCAGGCTATTGAGTCTCTGGTTACTTTCCCATTAAGGAATGTGCTATGTTCTGTCATCTTCTTCATCACACCAGCAAAACGGAAATGTTCCACAGCACGGCTGCAGCCAGGGTTTCCACACAATGTTGTATGCAGAGAGCTGCTGTGGGACTGGAGTCAGTGTCCCATGGTGGTCCCACACAGCTCTTTCTATTCTGTTTATTACTGCATCAAACAGGGGTTCAGTGTCAGGTGAGAGAGGATTGGCCTCAGAAGGGTCTCGTGAGAGATCAAAAAGCAAAGGAGGATCATGGTGGGTTACATCTTCTCCAAAGCAGTGGCAAATTCCACTTTTATAGCAGGCTCCAGCACCCTCTGGCTGGAATACTGGAGTAGTATAATGAGCCTTCCACAGTGCACCACCTGGGGAGAAACAAGCTTAAATAATATAGTGGCAGCAGGAGACAGTGGGTGCTTCTACATGTGCATTAATGCGCTGTAATTACTGCACATTAAGTTAGTACCTGTAATATCAGGTACTAACCTAATGTGCAGTAATAGGCACTACTGTGCAGTAGTGCCAGTGAACAAGCTTAAATAACACAGTGGCAGCAGGAGACAGTGGGTGCTTCTACATGTGCATTAATATGCTGTATTACTGTGCATTAAGTTAATTTGCAATAGCAGGTACTAACTTAATGGGCAGTAATAGGCACTACTGCACAGTAGTGCCAGTGCACAATTTTTAGATGAAGTTAGTGTGCAGTAGACTAAATCTACAGTGCATTAGTGCATTAGCATGTCTTTTGCCGTCATGAGCTAATGCTCAGTGGAATTAATCTACTGCACTGTTAGCATTGCATGTAAATGTGCCCAGGGAAGTTTCTTGCAAGATTGGTGTGGATCAACCTATGTAAGGTTGTTCCTGACCTGTAGCTTCCAAAGAAATTTCCAAAGGTTGTGGGCACACTTAGTGAGAGGTGGAGTGGAGCTGCTATATCCTGACTGTGGCTAGGTGGGAGTGTAGTAGCACATTTCCTCAAGACTCAGAGTATTTTCCAGTGCTTGCAGGCCCACATACGGCATACACTCTCTTATTTTCCTTTTTCTGCGGTGTTTGTAGCAGGATACCTCCCACATGGACAGCTAGTTGAATTGGCTGGTGCCTTATGAAAGGGAGAGCTGTGTGCCCCTGGGAAAGTAGGATGGACATAGCTCTTCCTCTAAGAGCTCTAGGCCTCACATGGTTTGCCCAGGGAAGGTTATTTAAGGCCTCCCCCCTACAGTATATAATCAGAGAAGATCTAGACTGACCCTTGTCATAATTTATTTCCAGCTGCATGCTACCCAATGTAGAAGGCAGGGACTTTTACCAGATATCAGCTGTAGGTAACTAAAATAACAGAGTCCAGAGACCTATTTTAAACTTCATATGATGAACACAACAAGACTGCAGCTCCGCAGCAGCATGTTTTATCGAGCTGTTACATTGGCCACTGGCTTTCCAGGTGCAAATCTATAATCTGAACAGAACACTGTAAAAACAGGGAAATAGCAGGAGGCTAGGCCAGCAGGCTGGAAAATAATGAAAAATGACAATGTGCTAAGATTGAAACTGAATGTAGTTCAACAGGAGATTTTCTTCCCCCTGCATCCTATGGTCAGAAGGCACCATGCTGATATATGTTAAATCATTCCTAAAGAGGTAGAGGATGTGCCCAGAAAAAGGGAGAAAGATTAGAAGTGATGCCTAATTCAAGAGGCAAAAGGGAGAGTCAGTGTTTGGAGCCTTGTAGTGCACAGACCACAAACGCCTACATTTGCATTCTGCATACAAGGCATTTGCTTTCTGCTTCAATGGAAGCTGCTGAACTCTCCTACTTTGTATTGTGCCCTGAGCTGTTCTTCATAAGTCTATGTCTACAGCTTCATTCTTTTGCCTGAGCCATGTATTGCTGAAGCCAGTATATCTTTTGCTAATCAAAAACTATTAGGAGAAAGGAAGGGAAAATAATAATTCATCTGAAAGGAAAGTTTAGCAAATGCTCTTGTTAAAAAGAAAATTCTGGTTTCAATCCATTCTGTAATTAGTTTTCAAATCACTTCCCATTCTCCAATTCAAACCTTTAGGTTCTATTTCAGGACTTCAAAGTAATAACTTGGGGTTAAATTCCCAAAGTATTTTTTTCTTTGAAGCTAAGCTGTTTGAATGCCTTACCAAATTGAATGCACTGTTATATTTGTAAATACAGAAATTATACACAAAGGGTTAAGTATTTCCAAAATATTTTCTGGATTAAAATAAAACATTGATATAGGCAACCTCCTCTCACATTAGTTAGCAAAATATGATCTAAAATATGATCTAAAATATGGATTTTATTAAGGAACATCTCCATTAAATTAGACAAAATGTATTTTAAAGCCATTTATTTCCCAATATGCTGTGCTTAAGTTTGCCTTTGTGTAGGTATGTGGGCACATATCTTTTACTATAAATGTATTTGGAATTATCCTTTTGCTAGATAGATACCTAGCAGGCAGATATACGTGTTTATTTATATATAATACTTTGACTCAGTTGTATTCAAAACACCAATCTGGGTATACATTTGGATTTTTTACTTACGTTTGAGCCTGATTATCCACAGCATTGGATGCTGTGTAGAAACTTACAGAAGTACAAAATGGGTAAAGAGCAGCAGCAAGGTGCCATGACACAAATTGCAGGGCAGTGGAAGGTTCATCTGTGTTAGCATTGCAGGGTGCATTGTGCAGTTAACCAGAATTAGCCAATGTTAGCTTGTTAGTCAACTGAAATGCCAGCTGAGTTTCCAGGGTACCCAAAATACAGCTACTCCTTCCTTAATGTCATAGTTATGTTCTTGAAAAATGGGACTTTAAGTGAAATGATGTTAAACGAATCCAATTACATCACAGTAGTTACCTACTAGCAGGAACAATACCAATATTTAGCCAAACAATATTATAACTGAACGCTGTGTGACTTTAAACACGTATGTTCTCTAATAGATCAGCAACGTAATAATGAAAAAACATTAACCAGGACAACATTGAGTGAGGAGTACCTGTAAAAGAAAATAATGGAGGAGAACATTGAATATCAAGTAGAAAGGCAAATGCAGAGGGCAGTCGCAGTTACAGCCAGCATGGCAGAGAAGAAGAAGAATGCATGATGGGATCTGATGGAACCTTGACAGAACTTGAAGGATGTGTGTGAATTTTAGGGCAACATGTTAATGAAATGTGTTCAGGAAAAAACTGCTTCTTGAATCTGTGTAACTCACCAACCCATCTGGTGACAATCAATCAATTTAACAAGCAGAAAGAAGCAGACTGTCAGTAATAAGACTTATTGTGCCAGGGTAGGGAAACGGACTCTTTAACATACAGACAAAAGACTCTTCTAGCCTAGATGAAAGGCCTAGTTGACGTGTACTGAATAGAAGACATTAGGAGACAATGGTTTCAGATTCAGGCAGTCCGACACACATGCATGAAAGGACAATAAAAGTGAAACATGAATGTGATATATTATAAAATGAGTATAGATATAAAGAGAAATCAATCAGACGCCAAAGAGTCTGCCTGCATGAAGGGAAATGAAAGCATTGGAGCAAGAGAAGGGAACTTTGTTTCAGATAAAATTTAGCAATATGTAATAATTCTTGGCTTACTAGTTTTTCACTTACCCAGTTTTGTGCAACTGGATTTCAGCTCTAGCCACATGCTAAAAATATATCTGATTTTTTTCATGTTAATGGACAGCTACAGATGCAAATTATGAAGCTATTGAGCAAGTGATATTTTTTTCCTGTTTGTGAAGAAAAAAAATGACTTAGTAGTTATGAAATTCTTTCTAAACAATTTCTCTAAAGCTGGGGCATTTTTCATTCTTTAAACAACTGTCTATGTTTTTCAGTGAGATAAATGTAGAAAGATACATAGACAAGTATGCAGTTAAGCAGAAAGCGTGAGGGATTTTACACGCTAGGAGTAATGCAGAAATATTAGCAATCTGTTCTGGCTTTTGAAGGTAAAACTGTCGTGTTATAAGCTGATGGAAGTTCTATTTAGTTATTTGGGCCCAGATCCCCAAAAGTACTTAGATCCTGCAGTGTTGATCACTGTAATATATAACTCCAGGAGGATTCCTCAATTCCAAGTTAGGTGTCCAGCTTTCCCATACAGTGCAGTAGAATATTAGGCATGTAACAAATACATATTCAGCAGCCAGGTAAGGATCATTGTTTCAGCTAACCAGGAACAAAGTACTAAGAAATGGAATTGAAACACCAAATCAGCTGTGTGGCCAGAAACAGGCAACTCTCTTTAGCCAGGGAGGCCCTTCCTTTCATCTGGGGTCCTAAGTCATGAACCTACTCCTGGGGCTAGATTCCTAGTCCCATCTACAAGGAAATGGGGACCAAGACAGTGTAACAGAATCCTGTTTTAGAATACTCAAGAACTGAATAACTTCCCAGAATACCCAATAACATAATGGATCAATGCATTCATTTTAGGCATGGGAGGCATGAATTGAAATTCCTGCTGCAGGGTGTTACATATCAGCTCTATGTTCTTGGGGAACCTGGCACAGGACGCAGCCTGTCTGACTCACAAAGGACTCACCCCCGCCGCAAACAAGAACTGATTAGAGGAAGGATTACAAAAGACAATGAAGATGCAGTGGGAGGCACATCTGAATCCCTCCAGACAGGGTTGATAGGAGTGAAGCAACTCCCCTGACATTGGAGATGGAAACCAGGTGACAACTCATTTACATAGGAGATGCACCTTCATTAGCATTCAGGATGGAGAACAGAGATTCCAAGGCAAGGACTGCACTGAATTCTGGGACCAGAGGAGCACAGCATGATGGGGGATCTCTGCTCCAAATGCTAACCAACCCATGTCTGCACACACCCAGCTCAGCATTTATTAGACCAATTCTAGTAATGACTCCTTTATTGGTACCCAAAACACTGAATCTGCCTGTCTGTATTGTGAGCTCCCTCAGAGTAATGCTACCCATAGCTAGCAGTGATCAGTTCCTATTATCCAGCATATGAGCCATCATTTACCCATAAACAAACCTAGTGTTCTCCTTTGAGCCATTGTTAGATCTCTACAAAAACCCCTACCTGAGCTCAACCATCTGTCCTGGTGCTTGGATCCAAAAGCTGCACCGGTTCCACTCATTTTCTACCTGGAATCCCTCCATTGATCATGCTGAGTGCTCTGCCTGTCTGCCAGCTCCAACAAACACCTGGGAACCTCGACTGGTTCAAGTTTCGCTGAGTGGTGAGACCCCAACTCTCTTTGTCTCTGTCTCTCTCTCTGACTCCAGGAACTTGACTTTTACTCTCTTACTCCAGGCACAGCTTTCTACACCTGACTTTTGCTGATCAATCTTGAGCTAGACTTTCCCAAATACCTAATTGAAACTATGTAATATTGTAAGTATTGTATTTGTCTCTCTTCTATGGCTATTACTACTGATATCATCATAAGTTCATATACCTGGCAATAAATAACTTTTATGGTCAAGCTGGTTGCTATACTCTCTCTCTGAATCTCATTTACTCTTCCTTCTCTTGACCTCCCCATTTGCTCTGCAGCAACACTTCTTTTACCTAAGCCAAAGATCCCTGTAATGTCCAAAACTATGGTGGGGTCTGCTCATCAAGGGAGTTACTACTAGAACCATTGTGACAAGGGATTGGGACGTGCTGAGTTTTGAGGCACATGAGGGTATCAGCTGAAAGTGCTGATCGGACCCAGCCTGCTCAGATGAACTCTGTTAGTGTGTGTGTGTCTCTAACTGCCTTTATTATTGTTCTGATGAAATAAAGGATGAACTGAGTTCAACGCACATGAGGGTGTCAGCCTGTCAATACTGAATAATCTGGCCTGAATCAAATACGCTCTGTTAACCCGTGTGCTTGTGTATGACTGCATTTTATTGTTGCCCTGATGAACTGAGTTCAAGGCATATGAGGGTGTTAGCCTGACAATGCTAAATAAACTGGCCTGGCTCAGGCATGTCCTGTTAATCTCTGTGTGTGCATATATGTGTTTGACTGATTTTGTGGTTGGTGGAACCCAGCCCCATTGAAACTGAGTCCTGCAAGATGGCTCCATTGGGGGTGAGGACTTGCAGAAGGGAGAGATAAGCTCCATATAAAAACAAGTAACAAAAGCAGCACATTGATAGAATTCCAGAGACCCCAGAAACACATCCCTAATGAATGAGCACACTCCAAAGTGATGGGTAAATCTGGTAACAAGAGGTAGCCAACCACAAATGGCACAGGCAGTCTTTGTGTGTGGCACATGGCAGATCAGGGAGGGGGCAGGCAGCACAGTGGCAGATAGGGCAGGGAGCAGAAAGCAGAGTAGCAGATTGAGCTGGGAGCACAGGACAGGGACCAGAAAGCAAAACAGCAGATCACTAAGGGGATTGGAGTGGTAGCACATGAGGCTTAATTTGTGGCATGACTGCCAAAACGGGGTTTGCCCCCATTGCTCTACTGGGTCTGATTCAGTGCAGGGTCCTGAATTCACATCTCCTGACCAAGTAATTGTAACATGGGTCACTCAATCTCTCCTGCTGGAACTGTTCCATGTTGTATAGATCAGTGGTGCTGGATGGGTGGTGTCCAGTCTGATTGCAGGCTGGATCTAGCTCAGGGGTCAGCAACCCCCGGCACATGTGCTGAGCATAGCACGTGAGGCCATTTTGCTAGGCATGCCACCATCTAGGCAGCTGCTGCCAGCCATGAAGCCTGGGCTGCTCCCAGCGGGTGGCTGGGCTGCTGCAAGCCCTGCTGCAGGCAGACCGGGCTATGTGGTTGGCAGCAGCTACCCAGAGCCTGGACAGGTTGCAGCCAGGAGGCTGCAAATATCTGCTCCGGGCTCCAACGTTAGGTCTATACTGGTGGGTGCACATGCGCCTCGGAACGGACAGTGTCAGGGAGGTGGGGAACCTGAGGCAACGCAACCCCGGCCTCTCCCCTGCTGCTGGCACAGAGCTGATGACTGGGCTCTGGAGATTGGCATAGTTGTTTGTAGCCAGTCTGGGCTCTGGGCAGCTGCAGCAGGCAGCAAGCAGGCTGCAAACAGCTGTACTAGGCTTCACAGCCCCAGCATCAGCTCCATGTTGACAGCAACTGCACGTGGACCTCAGAGTGGATAGTAGGAGGGCTGTGCTGCCTCAGGCCCTATCCCCACTGTCTTCTCTGAGGCGCACATGCACCCACTGGTATGGAGTTGATGCCGGAGCCCAGAGCAGATGTTTGCAGCCTCCTGTCTGCAACTGGCCCAGGCTCTGGGTAGCTGCTACCAACCACAGAACCTGGTCTGCTTGCAGCAGGGCTTGCAGGCACCCAGCCTCCTGCTGGGATCAGCCCAGGCTTCATGGCTGGCAGCAGCTGAACCTGCCTGATTCCCACCCGCTCCGAGCCCAGCATCTGGTTCTGTGTGTCTGTGTGCGCACTCATGTGTCTGGTTGCGGATGTTTGTGTGCATGTGTCTGTTCTGGGTGTGCTCTGGTTCTCTGTGTTTGTGCACATGGTTCTCTGTGTGCGTGTAGTGTGGCTGGTTCTCTCTCTGCCCTCCTTTTTCTTTCTCTCTCTCTCTCTCTCTCTCTTATTTGTCTCTTTTTCTCTCTCTCTCATTGCAACATGCTCAACAAAAAAAGGAATACAGAACAACAAAAGCAACATTTATGATTATTAAATATACTAATATGCAGTGCGTCCTGCCATGTACAATTCCTCCCCCCCAGCCCTCATTTTGTTTTTCTGGCATGCCGGCACTGTGGCACTTTCCAAGGTAGACATTGTGGTTTTTTCAGCATTCCAGCCAAAAATCGTTGCCTACCCCTGATCTAGCTGGTGGGCTGGAGCCAGCATGTGGGGATGCCTGACCCAGGCTCAATAAGCTGTTTCTGGGAGGGTGTTGGAGTGGTTTGGCCCCAATTTACCATGTGGGCTGGGGGGAGGACAGTCTGGCCCTGATTTGATGGTGTGCTAATGGCCTGGATCAGCTGCAATCCAGCTGTTGTGGTGGGGCAGATGTCATGGGCCCAATCTAGCTGTGGAAGGGCAGGGGATGGGGAGCACCCCAGGGTGGGTCTATCCATGTGAAGACAGGAGAGGAGGGGTCTAGGCCAGGTCTTATCCAACCAGGCATGGCTTGGTAATTTGGTAGCAAGGGAGAGATGACAGTATTACTTGTTACCACTCTCTTGCCACTAAATTTACTGATGTGTGAGAAGCCCTGCAGGTTACATGCCATAGCTCCACAGGTTGGATTTGGCCCATGTACCAAGGATTGAGCACCTCTGGTAGAGATAATTAACCATTTATTGGAGCAGGGGGACTTCAGCCTCCCGCATCCAAAACAAAGGCTCCAAATAACTGAGCTACAGAATAGCTGGTCTGAGCAGAGAATGAAACCTTGTTCTCCCACATCTCTGGAGAATGCTCTAGCTCCTAAACTATTCTGGGGTACTCCAAGCCTGTTACCACACTCCCATCCCTTCACAATGCTCAGAGCACACCTTGGGAAATCAGGTCCCACTTGCAAGATAGATGAAGGAATATCTATTCTGGGAATCTCACCTCTGGGGCTTATACAGAGCAAGACAGTACCTGAGCAGCAATTTTGAGAATGCCAACAGTGCCTGAAAGGCAGACATATGAACGCAGATAGGCAGATATGCTACTGAGTACTTAGATACCTAACTAGGGGTGGGCAACTGGGGCATGAGCCATAGGCACTCAGTGAAGAATGGCACCAGAATGAAAGTGGGGGGCTTGAGGCTCCAGCTATATGGAATAGAGCAGGGTTAAGAGTTCCCTTGTCTGTTGTCATTCCTTCTCTCTGTGGGAAGCATCACTGCTGTGAGGGAAGCAGTCAGCTTGCTCCCAGTATCCAAATGAACCCTTCCCTGGCCCTGCAGCCACCACTGAATTAAGGGTTTTGGGTCTTCACTTGCTGTATAAAACTAAGGCAGTTGTGGGGCCAGGGGAAAGTTAACTTGGCTGTTAGTGGTGATGCTTCTTCTTATGGCAATGTGTCCTGTCTCCTCTCTGCTCTGAATATCTGAATTCCTTCTTGCTGGTAGAGCTTTAGCACTTCAGTTACAAATTTGGATGTTGTATAATGCCTGGCTGACCAAGAATGGTCTGCAGCTGATGGCATTAGATGCTGTCACATTTAGAAATCTCTGCAATTATTTTTAATCTCTTTCTTTATTCAAAATACTTTGACGCTTGACTCATCCTCTGAGCAGTATCATGCGGCACAGCAAAGTAAAGCAACACTGATAGGCTCAGGTCATATGTTTTGAATTATTTGTGTGCTACTGCCCTCTAGTGGAATGTTTGATAATGACCTGCCTGACTTGATTTCCATTTTTAGCTGAGCTAGGGAAGTTACTCTTTTGAATATATTGGGCATGTCTACACGTGCGCATTTAGGCTAGGGACAGACATTCAAACAGCCAGAGCCTGAATTGATTCAATCTTTGCAGGTTAGTCTAACTTGCAAAGATTGAACTGATTTGCAAGTGCACAGACATTCATGTTTCATTCTGGAAATGCAGGCACATGCCTGCAGTGGCTCAGGCTATAAGTCAGGGGGTGCTAGAGCAGCCCTCCCTTTCCTTTGCAGCAAATGCAAGGCCGGAGGGAACCTAACCTGGGGAGCATGGCCATGCCCCCACAGGGGATAATATGATTGTGGAGGGGTTTAAACCCCCACGCTGTCCTGTAAGGGCCCCAGCCAGGCTGTGCCTGGAGGGGTAGGGGGGAAGCAGCCCTTGCCAGACTTATTCCTGAGGCCAGACACTGGCCGGGGTAGTGCCTCAGACAAAGAGGGGCAGAGGGTGGGAATTAAACTCTCCTGTCTCTGGGCAGGCACGGGACCCCAGTCAGGGCCTGCCCAGCTTTCCCTCCTGCTCTTGTTCAGGTGGTAGAGGGCCTGGCCAGAGCCAACCAACATGGCCCTGCTATCCATCCAGAGCTGGGGATATAGCTGCAGCTGTGGGGCTGAGCCCAGCCAGCCTGCAGGTGTTGCTGAGGGCAGAGGCAGAGGGGAAGCCTGGGTTGGGGCTGCAGGGGCTGCACAGCCAGATTGCTCCTGGCTGCCCACACCCAGGCTGGGTGGAGCTGTCATGGAGCCGCACCCATCTGGGAAGGGCACCGCAGGGCCAGCCTGTGGAGGCAGGGTCCTTCCCAGCCTGCTGCAGCTGTGTGACAACCCATCCTGGAAGCACAGGGAGGGCCTGGCTGGGGAGTAGGATTCCTGGGATGGCTTGGAGGCACTGGTGGCCCCTGAGCCTGGTAGATGCCATCATACACCCTGTCCTGTGCAGCACCCGGGGCTGCAGGTGCACAAGCAGCTGTGGGCTGGCTGGGGCTGAGGGGGGTCTGTTCTGCTTTCCTCACCTTCAGCTGCTACTGCCATGGCCATGCTGCACCATTATGTGTGTGGGTGGGGGGGGCGGGGCGGGGAGGCTGGAAACTTCAGCCACGAGACTTCTGCCCAATGCATGGAGCTGCTGCTCCATCTCCTGGATGCCTTGGAAGGCAGAAGGCATTTTGGTGGAAGGCACCCAAGGGCTGCAACTGGAGCTCCATGCACAGGGCAGAAGCCACCAGGTCTGGCAGGGCTGTTTTTCTCCCCTCACCTCCAGCTGTGGCTCTTGCTCCAGTTGCACTGTGCAGCACTTCTCAAGGTGGGTGGAGCTTCCTTCAGCCTGGCAGCTTCAACCCGAGCTGGGCTACAGGTGGATGGCAGGGGCCATGCCAGCCAGCTCTGGCCATGTACCCTATCCTGCTGCTGTAGTGGGGATGGGGGGGGGGGAATGGTTGACGGGGCCACAGTCCCCTGATAGAGGGGAAGGGAGGGAATCAATCTCTTCCCTGCTCCCTTTGCCTCAGGGGGCCATGCATCTGGCCACATGCCCACCCCTGCTTGGGCTAGAGAGCAGAGGGGCAGGGCCATTCCTGCTCCCTGGAGCAGACAGCATAGCTACAAAGTGTCTGGGATGCTGGGGGACTGTGATTTGACTTAAGCCAGGAAGGGGTCTGGGACAGAAGTTGCATAAACTGGTTTGACCCAAATCAGTTAAGTCTGATACTACATTCAACTAGGTGTATCTTAAATCAGTTTCAGCCATTTTGAAACTGGTTTATGTGCACTGAACCTATGTTTTGTTATAGGTTTAAACCAGTTTCTGATCACTTAAGCTGGTTTATGTGAAACTTCTGTGCTTAGCCCTAATACACATTAGCCCAATTTAAGGTGCATTAAGGGCACGTGTCTACATGTGTACACTTTTTACATGCCTTAAAACTGATGATTTTAGGTTATTCAAACCTAAATTTCATACCTGCATAAAGCAGGTATCAAATTTATGCATGAATAGCTAAATCACATTAGTGAACATGTAGACACACTAATGCAAATTAACACAGTGCGTGTCCATTGACTTTGGACTAACTTTAGTCCCAAGTTGGTCCTCACACCTGCGTTAATGCACCTTAGTGCATGCATGTGTGGATGTGTGCCTAAATTGCCTTGATATGCATTAGGCTAATGTACGTTAAGTTTAGGCGCATGTAAAAGTATGTGTAGACACACCCATTGAATAGCTAAGCTATATAGACCCAGCACTATATCTTCAAAGGGGCTTAGGCACCCAGCTGCCCTTTAGGTGCCAGACTCCAAAATTTAGATCTTCAAAACCCCCATTCAATTGCCATCCAATCTAAAGTCTGAATGTCCTGACAACACAGAATAGCCTAGCCCCTGAACCCCAGTGAGATTCCCATTCTAGGCCCTACTATTGCTCCTTGAGTTAGAGCAAAAGCATGAGATATAGAACAGCCTGGTAGTGTCTGGGAGATGATAGTAGACCTGGGTTCTAGTCCTGGATTCTAGATTATATCCAAAGACCTATTTAATGTAACATTTAGAACAGGGGTGGGCAAAATGTGGCCCAGGGTCTGGATGAGGCCCACCAGGCATTCTATCTGGCCCACAGGGCCCCTAAAAAATTTAGAAAATTAATATTTATCTACCCTGGGCTGCCTGTCATGCGGCCCTTGATGGCTTGCCAAAACTCAGTAAGCGGCCCTCTGCCCAAAATAATTGCCCGTCCTGATTTAGAAACTGTCAGGACAGTAAGGAGTAGAATCTAGGATTGCCCGTGTACCAAGGTGACTCCTACCTGCTTGGCTACAGACTAACATTTCTGTTTGTGCTCTTTGCCCAGTGAATCATTAGCCCAATGAATCTTAAAACCTTTTTATGTTCAGTGATGAAGCTTAAAGGAGACATGCACAGTGATCCTCTCCCCATCCCCCCATAGCTTCATTTTTAGTACACTTCTCTGGGAGGCGGAAGAAGTGAATTTGAATTCTCTTAGCAGAGAAAGGGATGGATCCCAGGTTGTATGACAGCTAGACTAATTAGCCTGAGTGCGGCACCCTGTTCAGAGTTAAGCCATGATTACGAAATGTATGACAGCTGATGCCAATTAGCTTAGGTACACAGCAGAGCATTATAAGTGAAAAAAACTCAATTCAGCAGACAAAATGGGACTTAAAGCAAGTGAATAACTTCTTTGGCTTAAAAAAATGGGACTGCATCTATTGCATAGCAATTCTCTTAGTTGTTTTCACATCTAGCTGCAATGATGCAGCACCTCCTAGGATTGTGGTTTAGTAGTAGTCATAAACCATACTGCTTAGGAAACCATGTGAGAGCTCCCCACTTAGCCCTAGTGTACCCTTCACAATTGAGTGCTCAAGGAAATAAATCACCCCAAATATTTCCTTGTGGTTTAGCTTGCCAAGAAAGACTATTAAATGGCCTAGTTGATCTGCTGTAAGAAGAATGTTTATACTCACTGTCCTTCTGGTGCCACCGCACTGCATGTAAGTACACACCACAGTAGTGAAACATGAACTCATGCTCTGAGTGCTGAACTGTTCCCTGCAGTAAAGGCATCAAGTTGTGTCCATCGATTACCCTAATGTGATAGACAGAATGGAAGTCACCAAGCTGGAGCAGATACCTGTCCTCAGGTTTCTGATGGAAAATGACAATTCTTAAACAAACTGAGATTTGATAGAGGGAATTTTTAATTATGTAGACACATTGGAGTCAACCATACAATAATTAATAATAGCTCCTAGTTTTATTGTACCTTTCATCCAAAGCTATTAGAAAAGCAGCATGCTACCAATAAGCCATTCTGTTGATGCAAATTAGCACTACCATAATTTTACAGAAGAGTAAAAAAACTATAGCCATTGAGAGGTGCAGATCAACTCTTTTGAAGTTTGGTACCAAGGTTGAAGTTAGTGGCAGCTTTAGGTGCCCAGAAGAAATGAAAAATCAGGCTATTTATTTAGATGATTAAATATGGACTTATGCATCTAACGTGAAGAATCAAATTTTAGTAAATTTTGTCTCAAGGGTTAGACCACCTCTGGTCACAGAGTAACCTAATGACAAAACATGAAGCAACAATGTAGTACAGTTGTAAGAGAAAGCGAACAAAATGTTATATTACATTACTAAAGGCAATGTATGCAAGGCACAAAAGATAATAGTACCACTAGACTTGGCACTGGTTAGGCCTCATCTGGAGTACTATGTCTAGCTATAGGTCCTATCTTTAAGAAGGATGTAAAGAAGTTACAGATGATACAAGGGCAAATGACAAAGACGATAAAGAGACTGGAATGCAAGCCATATGGAGAAAAGTTGGGCATATTTAATTTGGAGAAGAGGAGGTAAAGTGTGTGTGGGGGCAGGGGGAGGAAGGGGGCAGTTTTCTAATATTTGTAAAGACTGCCATACAGAAAATGGAGAAACATTGTTTGTTTCACTGCCATGGAGGTTTTAAACTGCAGCAAAGCAAATTTGGATGAATTCTCAGGAAAAACGTCCTAACTGTTATACTAGTAGGACAATAGAATAAGCTGCCCAGGGACATTGTACAACTTCCCTCACTGCAGATTTTCCACAAAAGGCCAGATAAGCATTTGTTTGGGATGGCTGAGGGTCTGAAGTTCCTTCCAACCTTATGATTCCAGGAAACAGGGCCCACATATTCCAGCTCCCAGCTTTTTGCTCTATTTTCTATTATTTCATTATAAAAGAAAACCGTTTTTCACTTTTGTTAATATTCTAATGTGGACAAACAAATTAAAGTGTGTTTATTAAACATCTATGAGACCCCCAATGCAACAAACAAGTTAAAGCATGTTAAAATGGTAGGGTGTTTCTGAATACAGTAACTGTTCCTGTGTGCACAATTTACTCATAGTAAGTGGAAACAAAACTGAGGCAGTTTACTTCTGAGTGAAATAAGGTTACATTCCCCCTGGTTTAGCTTTCACTTAATTCAGGAACATAGACTTTTCCCATAACCTATAAGATAGATAAAATATGATTCATAAAACAGTCTCTACCTGTCCTGTGGCACTGCACTTCCGGCCAAATGAACAACTGTAGGGTAAATGTCCATTAGACTTGTGGGTTCATCAATGACTGTGTCTGCAGGTAACACTCCTGGCCACCTAAGTATCCCTGGCACACGGATCCCTCCTTCCCAGCCTCCCATAGCTTTGCCACCTATTGTAAAAGAAACAATTGCAGGAGAAATAAGAAATACCAGTAAGACATAAGTCAGGAAGTAAAGATAATAGAATTTATATGCTCAGTACACATTCATACACAAATATACATAACCAAAATAAGTGCCTTAATGAAAATAGACCTGACTTAATTTGGGAGAGTTAAAGGCATTGTAGACTTCGTTCTCCCCAAAGTTAATATTATCTCTATACTTTTATATTAAGATACATTCTCGGCATTTGTGAACTCATCATCTCTCTCTTACCAAAAAAGCAGTTTGTTAGAAATTCAGATCTGTTACTTTATGTTAATGTGGAATTTTATGATTGAAAAACCCCACTCTCACCAGAGGCCTGCCTCATTGTCAAGACCCGACAGGCTGAATAGTATGTTAGGAAGAGAGGCAGCAATCCCATGTGATGCTTGGGAAAGTGGACTGGGGCAACAAAGGTCTCATCAGGCCATCCAAAACCAGATGCAGAAGGAGCACAATGGAGTGCTTCATAGTCCTAGAGGCAGGCTCAGAAAGATGGTTGACAGTCTGCAGGGACTATGAGTTAGTCTACAGTTGTAGAGATCCTCTGAGGCAATTCCAGCAGGCAGCACACACAAGCAGGAATCTGAAGTACTTTACAGCCCTAAAGGGAACTCTATAAAGAGACTCTGTGAAGCTGTCTGCATCCTGATAGGATGCTCTTGCAGCAGTCTAAGGGGGCTCTCTCTTTCTGAGTTCCTTTTATATTCATTTAATCTTCCTACAACTCCTCCCCCAGTCTGATATACCACAGTGTACTGGATTTTTTAACTCAAAATATTCCATGCTTTGACTACCATTTTAAAGTGTAAACCAAAGGGAATATTAAATATTTCCCAGACAAAATTATATTGTGGAGCTATAGAGAAGATTATAAATATGCATTAATAGCTGCAGGGGGAAAAAAACTCTCATTAAAACAACACAGTTTATACCCCAGACTCTGAAAACCAGGAAATGCAAATGTACAGTTAGAAGACAAATATTAGAAAATATGGAACTACAGATATATTATCTAATATAGGTACCTAAATAGCCTTATTGCTGCTTTTTTATTTCTGCCATCATAAGTAGACACAGGAGAACACCTTGGAAACCAGCCTGTTTCAGGAAACCAACATATAAAATCAAGACAAACCTGCTAGTTTCCCTGTAGATCAGTGATTCTTAACTGGAGCGCCACACCATGCTGGGATGCCCTGAAATCCTTTCAAGGGTGCTGTGGGGTGCCACACAATATTTACAAACACGATTCATAAAATAAACACAGAAATTTAAAATCAATCCATAGTTATGGTCTTTCTGGGTTTTTGCAACAGAAAAACTACTCAATTAATTTTCTGTAAGCATAAAAAGAGTGAAAACTAAGAGTGCTTATATACGAGCACAGAGGCTGGTTCAATGAGATGTAATTACTCAGTTAATTGAGTCTGCTGGAGCTTGGTAATTACTGCACTCCAGCCAGCCGCTTCATTTCATGTATTAGCATCTCTGTACTTCAAAATGGTGCCAGGGGTGGTTTATCTAAAGCTCATCAAATGAATGGCGCCCCCATTACCATTTTGAAGCTGGAGGATGCTGATATATGAGATACTCCAGGAACTTTAATTAGAGCAGCTCTTGGACCCGCTCTAATTAAAGTGCCTCCTCCCAGTCTTATAGATGTCCTAAGAACTGACATTTTCCAAGGGGTGCCTTGATTCTGTCCAGGGGTGCCTCAAGTCTAAAAAGGTTGAGAAGCACTGGTGTAGATAATCAGTAAAACCTGATGTTAAGGGGGAGGTACAGTAGAACCCAGTTACAACCTACTTAATCTGTAGTGGGTTGACAAATGAAGAATGAACTGTACAGCCGCTTGCTCTGAATTTTTTTATTTAAAAGAGTGCTGCTTCTCCACTCAGCTGGAGTACAGCCACAGTCCAGCATAGCTGATCAGTGGGGATCCTGGTTTTCTCTGATAAAAAAATCCCAAATTTTCTGATTTAAAAAAAATCACCCAAAATCCACATTTTCCCATGATTAAAATGAAACACCACTAATACATACATATATATATATATATATATATATATATATATATATATATATACACATATATATATATATATATATTATATATATATATATATATATATAGAATATATCTATCTATCTATAGATATAGATATAGTGGTATTTCATTTTAATCATGGAAAAGTGTAGATTTTGGGTGATTTTTTTTAAATCAGAAAATTTGGGATTTTTTTTTATCAGATAAAACCAGGATCCCTGCTGATCAGAGTATGGTGTCCTCTGAAATAAAGGCTACAGTGAACATCTGGAGCACATTAATGGTCCTGTTAAGCTGTTCACTGTGACTCTGACTCTATACCCATGGTTATTTCATAAACCTGTATCTCTGCAGAGAGGTAAGGAAGCTAATCCTGTGAAGTATCTTGATTTTATTGTATAAACAAGGCTAGGGGACAATTATGGACCAACTTCCCTACAAGGGAAGTTCCTTTACTGTGTCCTAAAATGTAAGGGTGAAATTACATGTTATACTTAGGCCCTACTAAATCTGTGGAATATTAAGTGGTGTTAGAATGTGCTGCAAGCAGTTGCATGTTAAGAGTTACTGTATTTGATTAAAAGATGAGTTTTTTTGCCCCACTTAATGGAGGGAAAAAGCTTCTTGCCCTACAATCAAGTATGAGGCAGCGGGGGACAGGCAACTGCTGCAACTCGGACCTTAACTTGGAGCCAGGGGTGGGGCTGGGGCCATAACTGCTGTCTGTCTTCTGCTGCCTCTGCATGCCCCACTGCTCCTCCTCTACAGCCCCCAGTCTCCTCCCTCCCCATGCTGCTTCTTCTCCTCTCTCCCCCACTGCTGTGCTCTTCCTTACCTTTGTGCCATACCAGTAGGCTCTGTCCTGGATACAGCTTGGAGCACAGAGCATGTGGTCCAGCCTGGCCCTGTAGCAGCAGTTCTGGTTCCAAGCCACTGCTATGGGGCCTGGCTGGAGCCATGCTCCATACCCCAACTTGCAGTAGGGATGGACCTTGCTGGCACAGGGCAAAGGTAAAGGAGAAGGTGGAGCGGCAGGTGGCGGGGGAGTCTTTAGGGATGGAGATGGGAGGAAGGGGGGTTGGGGACCTGAGGCTATGGGGTACAGAAGCAGCACGAAGTGGGGAAGAGGGGACATGGGGGAAGGGGTATTGGGGCATCCTGGGGCTGCAGAGGGGGGCAGGCACATTGGGTGGTAAGTGGGGGGGGGGGGATGGAAGCAGGGGGCATGTTGCCTGCCTTTCTCACTGCCTGCCCCATTGCCTCCACACTGCCTGCCTGCCTCCCTCAACTGCCACCTATTGCCTGTCTCCCACAGCCCTTCCTCCACTATTTGCCCCTAAATGCATGCCCTATCACATGCCTCCTCTACTGCCTTCCCCACTGCCTGTTCCCCCGCCACCTGTCCCATTACTTCCCTTCTCATGACCTCTCCCCTTACCACCTGCAGTAGTGGTGTAGGACAAATTTTAAATAATCCTTCAATAATTAGTTACCAAACATGGACAATTATAATACATTTATAGATTTTCTGTGTATAGAATCTAATTATTGGGGATACATCTTAAGTTGAGATTTGTTTTGTATTTGCATACATATGGTAATATTGCTTCTTGCTTGCCACTAGAGGGATGGTAAACAGGTGCATGGCTAGAGACCAGGACACCTGGGCTCTATCTTTGCTTGAAGTGGGAGGCAGAGCTGGGAGCAGAACATCTTGGGATGCTGGAGGACTGCAAATTGCTTGTTTTCTCTCCGTGGACCAGACTGAAGTTACCTGAACATGAGCTAGGTAGCACAATCCAGAGATAAACTTCACTTAATGTGCTGTAACTTTGAAAAGACACTTAGTGTGAATTAATGAGCTTGAACCTGTGGGCGCTCATGTTTTAGGTGTCCTTAGTATGTTCTATGTAACATGTAAATTAAACCTATGAGTATATCTCTTTTTAATTGTTTTATCTTATTTGACAATTGATAGTATTATTATTCATATTATTTTTATATAATTTTTGTCATATCATACAAAGCTGTAAGCTGTAATGATAACTTGTAGCAATGGATGCCACAGCTTACTTATTTGTTGTGCTTTATTGGTGTACAATGTATTGTTGTTCAGTTTCATTTGGTATCTCCTTGTTCATGTAACAGAGCAGAGCATAAATTGGAATACCCAATTCATAGTCTTTTGAACATTATTTTTATACGTCTATCATGTTCCATTTTACTCACCTTCTCTTAGCTCATTTTTTTCATTTCTCCTCTACTGGGATCTCAACATTCCTCTAGTCATTTTCACTGTTTATCTTCTCTGCTACTGTTGTGTTTTTCTTGTGATAAGGCAAAGGGTTGAAATGGTAAAAGCTAGCTTAGTGAGACACTTGCATACATTACTGGTATAGGAGCTTCATGATAACAGAGGAAGTGTGGTTCTGCAGTTAGGAAACTTGCCTGCAAGGTAAGAGGCACAGGTAGAATTCCCTGTTCTGCTGCTACATTGTATCTTAACTTAGTCAAGTAACTTAGGGAGAGTTCCATCAAGAGAGTGGGATATTGAGATGTTTGGTATCCTCAGAATAGATTTGTGATATCACACCCTTCTGTGTGATAAATCAAGGGAATGGCAAGTTTCCTGCAAAGTAGAAGGTACTGATTCAAGTGCCTCTGAGGGAGGGGAGCCTAGAACTCAAGTCTCCCATTTCCTGGGTAGGCTATTGTTAAAAAAGGTGGCAGTGGGTGTTCTTCATCCTCCTTCTATTGAATTTAATGCTTCTATAGCTGCTGCCCAACATTTAGATGTAAGTAACAGCATAGGTCACATAGCCTATGTACAGATGTTCAGTCTCTGCTCACTTGGGAGAAACCACGAGTACACAAATGTTCATAATTTTTCTACAAGAGTAAAACTAGCAACTATGGGAGAACTATAACTCAGGAACAACCTGAATGAAGTGGCTTCTAGGAAAATATCCCTCAAGAGACCGAATGTCTGTACAGGTAGGGGTCCAAAAGGAGCTGTAAAGTTGCTCTCTGGAATCCCAGTAAGCTTTGCTCCCTTTCCCTCCTACAGGGCCAGGGAGAGCATGTGTCAGTCTCAGCCAAGCAGGGAGAAGAACTCACCCCCTGACTGCATTGGGTTTTGAAAAGTCTTGTGCTGAAGGCTTTAGGGAACATGTTCTGTTTCTGCATTTTTCAGTGGGGCTACTCAGGCCAGACCAGAACCAGCTGACTTGCTCCCCCATGCCTGGGTAGCCCCAGCCCCAGCCCCAGCCCCGCCCCCCCCCCAGCACAAAGTGCAGCACTCTGGTCCCTGCTGGGCTGCAGCTGGGCTGGAATATGGTACAGAGCATTCAGGGTGCAGACCTCTATGCATGGGACACCCACAGACTCACACCACTTGCCTTATGTGGCATCCCTTTGGTCCCCTTCTCTTGTGTGGCAGACCCCTGCCTCTGCCCAGACTATACCACTTTGTTCTGGGAAGCATAGCTTCTTGATAAGAGAGGAGAGAAGCTCAGGATTTCCTCTGTCAAAGCTTCACTAAAAGGAGAGGGGGATTTTGAGCTGGAGTTCTTCAGGGGCATGGTCTCCTGAGGCAGCAAGCTGATGAGTGCTGACTTGCACCCTTGCTTTTATCAACTGTTTCTGGGCAGAAAAAGGAGCCTGCAAAGCTCATTGGGATGCCTGCTCTAGGGATCCCTGGCAACCCTACATCAGCACTGCAGGCTCTTTGCTTCTCTCCTTGAACTTCTGTACAGTTTTCTCCAGGTAATTTTTTCTCTCAAGGAAACAAACCTGGGAGAGTTCTCCTGGATGATTTGAACATGTGTATGCAGCTTTAGACCACTTAGAGGTGGAGTAGGAACTATAGAAAACACAGGAAAACATTCCACATGATTCTCACCTTTATATATTCCATTCCAGCCCCCTCGCTGGACATTTCCTTCTTGAGCCTCCAAGAAACCTCCATGGTCAGATGCAAAATACACAAATGTGCTATTCTTCAATCCTTCCTTGTCAATTGCTTCCAAAAGTTTGCCTATTAATAAAGAAAAGAGTGTTGTTCTATAGTAAAACAGAAACAGACAGCAAGGACCTGATTAATTTCACACTGAAGTCAAAGGAAACCTTTCCATTGAGTTTAATAAGCACTGTATTAGGCCCTACACAAAGTCTTGGATGAAGTTCTTGTATGAATCAGATATTGACTATTATCACACCTTTGTTATAGCCCCACGATAATAAAAATATAAAGAAGAATCACATATGATAGGAAAATCATGGATCTAGATGAAAGTATTTTTACACATGTTTCTAGGTAATAGTAATTGCCATAAAAAAGAAAAAAAAAAAACCAATCAGGAAGTAAATTGAACTAGTAATCCTTCACCCAGGCTATTCAACGCCTTCTGGTTGGGGCATTAGTGTAATCTGTATTCCTCCACTGACTTCTGTGTGTCCTTGAACAGTTTGCTGAGTCTTTCTTTACCTCAGTTACCCATCTGTAAAATCCTCACAGCAACTCTGAGGATAATACCATTAAGGATTTCGAGGTGATGCTAGAGGGGTGGGAGCCATATAGACACATGCAACAGACAGAAGCTCCCAGAAAAAAAATGCAGTAAAGTGCACACCCACATTTTTACTAACAGTTGCCATATTTGAACCACTCTGGATTAATATATATGAGAAAGGTATTTTTTGAGACCAGATGCCAGCAATTCTTTAATAAATATGAACTAGGAAAAAGGCCCCCCACATTCTTTTTCTGAACATTAAAAAAAGTGTGTTCTACACATTGATTATCTTCAACATGGCACTGTAAAGTGTTTTGGATGCATGCATTTAATTGAGAGCTCAGTTATAGACAATTTAATGTTATGTGTTTCTGCTATTTGTAGTAGGGGCACTTAGTGCTTCAATTATGGGCAACTGGTACCTCCTGAGTCTGGGGGGGCACCAGATCGCCAATGGGGGGGGTGTCCCTCACCACTGAATGCCAAGTCAGTGGCAAAACCATAAGTGCACTTCTGGTGACACTTCCAGTTTTTTGGCTGGAGCTTCCAGGGGGTGCATGGCTGATCTCAAGGGGTGCACATGCACCCTCCATGTGTTGCCAGTGGCCTCAATATGATTTTAATTTACTTACTTACAAATCTAAATAAAGACCACTCACCCACCAGCCAGGCCATCTCCTCTACGTTATCACCATATAAACCATGACTGCTTCTCCCACGAAACTTCTCCGTTGTGATGAGGGGTGTGTGGACATGTAAGAAGGAAACAAGGAGGAGGAATGGCTCTTGCTTGTTTCTAAAAGCCAGCAAAAATAATTAATGCCACATTTTTACAAAAAAAGTTTTTAGTGGGAAAACAAAATCAATCAATCAAACAAACAAAAACACTTTGAAATGTATTACTAAAATTTGTATCCAACATCCTGCTAATAATAAATTAGAAGCACTACAGGAGGCCACAACAAATTAAAGATTCAACTTTCTTGAATCTGGGGGTTCCTTAGGATAACAGAGTTCAAATAATTTTGCTTCTGAATTGTTTCCAAACTAAAACTAGGCCTTTTTTTTTGGTCCTAGGTTAGGTGTAGCTGAATATTGCACAACCATGTTACTGAGATTTTAGCTGATGCAAAATTAAAGAAAAATAATATTTTCACTTTCTTTTTCACTTTGAAAATGTAATTGAAAAACAAAAATCTTTTTTAGGGAAAGAAATGAGAGCCAAAAGTTTTCTGTCTGGGTATGGGACACATTAAAATGTTACACAGAGAATAGAATTGTCTCATTTACTGCAAACAGTCATGTCAGCAGTAGAAGTAAAATCTCAGCTAGGCTCTCAGCTAGGCTCAGATACATGCAAATGAAAATAAAGAATTTAGGCTCTTTTCCTGTGTCCTTGTGACAAGGTATTTAACAGAATTTGGTGGATTATGACAGGCCATGCTGTAAGCACTTTTGCTATGGCCTTGAACTTTCAATCTCTAGTCTATCAACAATGTGCTTTAGCACCCATACCACCCCAGCTCCTAATCTATAGTCTAGTGGAATTTACTAACATTACTCTGAACCTGTGGGGGGACAATGCTTTTGGCAGGTGGGTCAGGGTGGCTCTGCAGCTGGATTGCCTTTTAAGGTAGCAGTGGATGCCACCGCTGCTGGTCCTAGCCCCATGATACTGGCAGGGACCTGTGCAAACAGCCTTGACCCTGGCCTGACCTATGCCTGCTCCAGACTTGGCCTGGTGTAGCAGACAAGCCCTGGACCAGGCAGAACCTGTGCATGTGGCCCTGACCCTTGCCCACCTCACACCTGCTCCAGACTACCCACCTATGCTGAGAAGAGGCAGCAGTGGCAGCAGCTGGGCAGATGCTGCTGCTCAGCTTGGGAAAAGTGACCTCTCCCTTCTTCTACTGCCAGGCCCTTCTTGCTGCAGCCTCCTGGAGCCTGCACCCAGGCTGCCTTGTAGCTCCTCTGCACTGCCACTGCTGCCCCACTGGATGGCCCGGAGGTGACAGTGACAGCGGTGGAGAGGAGTTGCACAGTAGCCTGGGCATGGGCTCCAGGCAGCTGCATAAAGAAGGGCCTGGCAGCAGTGAGGGAGAGGGGCTGCTCTTCTCCCATGCAAAGCAGCAGCTTTTGCCTGGTCACTGCCACTGTTCAGTGTGGGCAGGCAGTCCAGATCAGGCATGGGGAAGGCTCAGGTTGAGGCTGTGTGCTGTTAGCAGTGGCAGGGAGGAAGAGCTGGGCGTGAAAGCTCTGAGCTACTGTGGTGGGGAGGGGGGGAGGTTGCTGACTGTCCCACAGCAGCTCCCAGAACTGCCTGTGTGTCCTGTGGGACCATATAATTGACTGCCCCTGTTCTAAACAATGCAGACCAAAAAGGCAGTATTACTTTTGAAAAACTCTTTAGCCTATAAAATATTTTCTTCAGTTATCTCAACATGCAGATTGTCCATCAAACTAATATTTTTGTAGTGTTTGCCTAATGTTTTAGAGAGCCATTCATGGACCAAGATGGAGTGTAGCTGGTATACCAACAGAACAAAATTATATTCCCTTCCCTAAGGAGCTTATGAACTAAGCATAAGACAAGGAACAGCACAGGGATACTGACAGACAAGGAATCTCAGAAAGCCATTAAACAATACTGGCCAGAATAATAGGCATTTATCACAGCATGCCAGCTGCCTGGTCAAATGATAACAAAATAAGTAAAATACTTTGAAAGGTAACGTGTTTTTTGTAGTTTACCGTTCAATAAACGAAACTGCCTCTTTAAGTAGGTTGAAAGTGGTTTTCTCCAGCTTCATTGGTTGTTCAGTAATGTCATGGTTTCTCATCAGGATACAATTCCAGTACTTTGTGAATCCATAGCTGGAGAACCAGGAGATGAAAAACAGGAAACCACATGTGGCAAAACATGAAATAGTCTTCCATTTCACTGAGAATAAGTTGGTAAGTTTTCCAATCAAAAGTGTAAGCACAGCAAGGGCAATTATCTGAGTGTGAAGCCAATAGGTAGCTTGCAAAGACTGGCTTAGCTCAGGATTTTCTCTTCCATGACATTCATTCACAAGACTAAAAGGCATTCCATAAAAATAACTGAAGCCATGGTTTAGAGGATGGTGGCAGTGATCATTGCGGGATTCACAGTTCACACCCAGATGCCACTTGCCTGAAAATACAAATCAAAGACTTTAAAACCTGTTTCATTAACTGTAGGTACTTTTGCTCCTATTGTTAACAATTTGGCCACTACATTAAAGTATAATGTAGTGGCTCAACCAAGAAGACTTTCTTGTATATAGTTGGCATAGAGTCTCAGGTAAAAGTCATAGGGGAGGAACAGAGATGACCCGAGCAGGGTGTGGGGCCTGTGGCAAATCAGCCTTTGTGGGGCCCCGCCCCTGGACGCAAGGAAGCCGATGGTGGATTTGGCAGTGAGGGGGGTGAGGGTGCTGAGTGGCTGGACACGCCAGATTTGGTGGTGGATTTGGTGGCGGTGGGGAAGTGGGGGCATGCTGAATGGCTGGACATGAAGCCAGCATCAGCATGAAGTCACTGCAGCCACTCCACCCAGCTCCATGGGCCCCCCCCCCCCCCCAAAGTGCAGGGCCCAGGGCAGTTGCCCCAATTCATTCCCCCCCAGGGATGGCCCTGGGGAGGAATACAATAAACAGAACATTCATTCTTCTCTTTCTCAACTTGATTAACAGAATTTCATTGGGGCAAAAGCCCAAAATTAGGAGAGCAACTTTGTGACTGAGTTCAAATACCAAAGTAATTATTCACTTTAAGGAAGGAACTTTGTGATATAAGAAGTACCTAAGTGGCACTTAAACACAGTTTGGATTTTATTTCCCCCTTAGGCAGAAAAGGACATGCTCCTGCAACTGGAGACACTGGTCAGCTTATCAAAGCTTCCAGCCATAGAAGTTCATGGAGTCCATAGTGTCAAGGAGAAATACACATCCTCAATGAGTAGCACTGGGTCAGAGGAGGGGCACACTGAAGTGTTCTGGGTTAGAATACAAGGAAGTCAAGGGGAAAGGGACTTAATGGTGGG
The DNA here is from genome assembly GCF_030867095.1 of Alligator mississippiensis. NCBI lineage: Eukaryota > Metazoa > Chordata > Crocodylia > Alligatoridae > Alligator > Alligator mississippiensis. Next base: position 335,363,515 of record NC_081824.1, on the reverse strand, counting down.
GGTCTACTACAGACCACCCAACCAAGGGGAAGTGCTAGACCGGAAATTCTTAAGTCCGCTCACGGAGGTAGTTAGGTCAAAGGACGTGGTCATCATGGGTGACCTGAACTTTCCAGACATCTGCTGGGAAGAGCAGTCAGCCAGGTCTGACCACTCACATAGGTTCCTAGCTGAGATACAGGACCTCCATCTAACCCAGGAGGTGCACAGCCTCACCAGGGGAGACACCTTGTTGGATTTGGTCCTGGTCATGAGCAATGACCTGGTGAGGGGTCTGTGGGTACTCAACCACCTGGGCGACATTGATCATCGCCTGCTGGAATTCACCATCCAGCGCAAGGTGGCAAAGGCCTGCAGCAAGGCAGCAGCCCTGGACTTCAAGAGGGCATATTTCAATGAGGTAAGGAGAATAGTCAGGGAGGCACTGAGGTCCCGGAGGGGAGTGGAGTCGGGTGTCCAGGAAGAGTGTTTGTTCCTTAAGAAGACGATCCTCCAAGCCCAAAGGGAGGTAATCCCAATGCGGATCAAAGTGGGCAAGAGGGCGCAAAAGTCCCCATGGCTCATCAAAAGCATACGGGAATGTCTCCTAGCTAAAAAGGAGGCCTATACCCAATGGAAGGGGGTGGTCATCACCACAGAGGACTATACTTTGGTTGCTCAGGGCTGTAGGGGGGTGGTCAGGAAGGCCAAGGTGGAGATGGAACTGGGACTAGCTACCCAGATCAAGAACAACAAGAAGTCCTTTTTTAAATGCATAGCAGGTAAAAAGAAGGTACCGGGTAACATGGGGCCTCTGCAGGACATGCTAGGAAATCTGGTCGTTGCACCAGACACCAAAGCTAAACTATTTAACAATTACTTTGCCTCCATTTTTCTGAGCAGGGACTGGGTCACCCCTACCACCGGGACCCTGTAGGTCCCAGGGGAGGTTCACCCAGGCCTAGGGTCAATGAGGACCTAGTCAGGGAACTTCTGGAGGGACTGGATGTATTTAAATCAGCAGGTCCTGACGATCTCCACCCCAGAGTACTGAGGGAATTAGCAGAGGTTATAGCGGGACCCTTGGCATGGCTTTACGAGCACTCATGGTACTCTGGCATGGTGCCAGAGGACTGGAAAAGGGCCAATGTGGTTCCCAATTTCCAAAAAAGGGAGGAAGGAGGACCCAGGAAACTATAGGCCAGTCAGTCTTACCTCGGTCCTGGGTAAGCTTTTTGAGAGAGTTATCCTGGAACATGTCTGCGAGGGGCCAGCAGGGGAGTTTATATTTAGGGGCACCAACACCTGGTAGCCTTCTATGACCAGGTCACAAATCCTTAGATGCAGGGGTAGCAGTGGACATAGTCTTTCTGGACTTTAGGAAGGCCTTCAACACTGTCTGTCACCCCATTCTCATTAAAAAAACTAGGGGACTGTGGCGTCAACACCTACACAGTCAAATGGGTTACTAGTTGGCTGGAGGGCTGCACCCAGAGAGTGGTGGTGGATGGATCATTTTCAACCTGGAGGGATGTGGGCAGTGGGGTCCCCCAGGGCTCAGTCCTCGGGTCCGCACTGTTCAACACCTTCATGAGCGACTTGGACGAAGGGGTAAAAAGCACCCTGTTCAAATTTGCAGACGACACTAAGATGTGGGGAAAGTGGGCACGCTAGAAAGGAGGAATAGGCTGCAATTGGACCTAGACAAGTTACAGGGGTGGGCGGATGAGAACAGGATGGGTTTTAACACTGACAAGTGCAAGGTACTGCACCTGGGGATGAAGAACCAGCAGCATACCTACAGGCTGGGGAACTCCCTTCTCATCAGTGCAGAGGCAGAAAAGGATCTTGGAGTCATTATTGATGCCAAAATGAACATGGGCCGACAGTGTGGGGAAGTGGTCAGGAAGGCCAACTGTACCTTGTCATGTATCCACAGATGCATCTCAAGCATGTCCAAGGAGGTGATCCTCCCCCTCTACGCAACACTGGTCAGGCTGCAGCTGGAGTACTGCATTCAGTTCTGGGTGCCACACTTCAGGAGGGATGTGGACCCTCCTGAAGTGTGAGAGGGTCCACATGGAGAGGGTCCAAAGGAGGGCCACCCGCATGATAAGGAGTCAGCAAGGCAGGCCCTACGAGGAGAGGCTAAGGGACCTGAACCTGTTCAGCCTCCAGAAGAGAAGGCTGAGGGAGGATCTAGTGGCCATTTACAAACTGGTCAGGGGGGACCAGCAGGCATTGGGGGAATCCTTGTTCCCCTGAGCACTACCAGGAGTGACTAAAAATAACGGTCACAAGCTGGCAGAGGGTAGATTTAGGCTAGATATTAGGAGGCCCTACTGCACTGTCAGGGCGGCTAGGATCTGGAACCAACTTCCAAGAGAAGTGATGCTGGCACCTACCCTGGGGGTCTTTAAGAGGAGGCTAGATGAACACCATGCTGAGGTCACTTGACTCTTTCCTGCCATGGCAGGGGGTCAGACTTGATGATCTGCTCAGGTCCCTTCCAACCCACCAACTATGAAACTATGAAACTATGTGCTCCTGCAACTGGGAGTCCTGTTCAGTTGACTGCTGCTTCAGTCAGGGATCACAGATCAGATTCCACTGTAGTTTTAACTTAGGTTAGTGCGCAGTAAGTGAAAATTCCTGTGCCATATGGGCACATATCTACATGTGTGCACCTCTGCTGTGCAGTAACTATGGAGACTTATGCTAACTTGGGTGTAAATTTGCTACCTGCATGATGCAGGTAGTTACTGCACAGTAAGGCACCTATACATGCCCAAGTGCACAGTGGAGCTATATTCGTGGACATATTTGGGACTAACTTTCATCTCAAGTCAGTCCACACACAGCCTTACTGCTTGTTACTGCATTGTAATTCCTGCTCATGTAGATGCTGGTGTAAAAACTGCTTACTGCACAGTAAATGCTTGTGTAGACACACCCACTGAATGGCTGTCAGTAGCCTGAATCTCAGACTGTAAGTGCCAAAAACTTCCATTACAAGGGTGCATCAGTGCTTCTTAGGCATGTGAAATAGGATTTAGTCCTCTAAGTATGACATCCACACATGGCAGAAATTCCTTGGTAATAGAAACACACACACAAGCCACACCTGGGCCATTAGCTGCAGCAAGGCATAGGCACGGCTCATGAATGCTGCAATGCTGGGGCGGATGGAGCATCTCACAGGAGTGGTGGGGCGGGGCGCCTGCAGGCTTGGTGGCAAACCTGGAAGTGGACTGGAAGTAGTTCTGGGTTTGCCGCTGATTGTACTGTGTCCCCCCTCCCTCCCAATGCTCCCTGGCACAGTAATCACCCACGGATGGACCGTGGGTGCCCCCCCAGATCCAGGAGGTACCAGTCACTGAGCTGGGAGGATGCAGGGGGCCCCCTGCGTGCTCCCCAGTGAACCCAGAAGTGGAGTGGAAGTGCTTCTGGTCCACTTCCAGGTCTGCTGCTAAGCATGCTGGGGAGCCCCCCGTGCTCCTGTGGGATGCTCCATCTACCCCAGCATCTCAGCATTCACGAGCCACTTGGTACCTTGAGGTATGTAGAAAAAACATTTAAAGCTGTGTCTATGTCCAAATCATTGAATCTTTCCAAATCTCTCTGAATTGATCAGAGGGTTCTGGTTCAATTCAGAGAGATTAAAGGGTCTCCTGACTTAGTTCAGATTCAGAGATTCAGCAACTGAATCAGGCCAAATCTCCACTGAATCCAATCAGGGACCGAAGATTCACACAGCCCTAGTGGGCATCCTGGGCACTGCCTGCTTAGCCAGCTCTCACATTTGTGAAGGTACCACAAGGTGGTCAGTGATGGCCTGAAGCATGACAGAGTGGAAGCCCTGCTGGCTGTAGTGGGGCAGTCACCATGTTACGGGCAGGTGACAGGTATGTGGGTCCCATCAAGGGCCCCAATGCAGTGGGGGAAGCCCAGAGCATGGAACTCCACCACCATTGCCAGGGGGTTGTGCATGCAGAGCACCATGTGCCCCGGAACATCCTGGAGGGTGGCTCACACCTCCAGGACCACCTCCCCAGTGGTGGTCTTGTCCAATCCAAAGAGGTGGCTGACGCACTGGAGGCTGGTGGGCATGGCCAGCTTGAGTGTGGTGATGGCCAGCAGGGTGTCCATGGGGACAGGTTGCCTCATGGTGGTGTCCTGCCACTCCATGTACAGGTGGAGTAGCTCTGGGAGGTCTTGGAAGGTGGGCTGGGTCATGCAGAATGCCTTCGTCCACTGTTTGTCATTCAAGGTGGCTGGGTGGGCCCAGGCAGATGCTGCATGTGGGGGAGTCGGCAGGGCCTAGACTGCTGTGGGCCAGACAGCAGTCATGGCAGTGTGCTAGCAGGGCCAGCATGGTGGCCAGCAGGAGCCTGGGGCACTGGGTTTTGCTGCCAGGGTCAGAGGCTGGAGCAGCCATGGCGCGGGGAGGCAGAGGCTGTGGTAAGAGAGCTGCTGCATGCTGTCTCTATGCGGTTCATGCTGCTCCCAGCCAGAAAAGTAGCTGGCCAGGGAACAGGGCTGCCTTTTAAAGATGACCTCTGGCCTCCCACTCCCCCTAGTGGTGGCTGGGGCCCATTGCAGGGCCTTATGATGCAGTAGCAGTTTGCTGTTGGGAGCAGCAAATCTGTACCTGCCTCCCTGCACATGTAGATGTCTGCCTGGGAGCATTTATTTTTGGGTAGTTTATTCAAAAATAAACTGCTCCTGGATCAAATGCATGTGTAGACATGCTCAGTAATAAGGAGGCTGCAGAAGCAGCCACCAGCCACTCAGTGACTCAGCTATGATTGCTAAGGCCATCAATAAAGTCTGGCTACCAGCTGGCATACATAAATACATTCCAGTTTCTCTTTTTATGTGCTGAGAATATACTAGATCGATTTCTTTGGAGTGATTTCTATTTTGTGGCTACTAAATAGCATGTATATCCACACACATTCCTCTTGGGCTTATCAAACATGGACTTAGATTTTTTTTTTCTATAATGGACTGGATTTTAAAATGTTAGACTGCTTAAAGTGTTGTAGAGATTGCAATTCTAACTGATCCTAAACATGAAAAAACTCCCAGTTACCAGAGTGTTGCCATGCCAATGGACAGGGATGGAAAAAGAGTAGATTTCATGCATCATACCTATAAGTGCTGTGGTATAACCTTGCCGCTGCAGTATTCTGGCAAAAGTTGTTTCATTGGGAGGAAGGCCTCCTGAGGCACCATTCCAAAAAACAATGTGTTGCTTGATGCTGGAACCCATGCCTGAAGTTTAATACAATAATAATGCATGACTATTTCATTTTCTCATATTCCTTTCAGATCAACGCAAGGTCACATTCCCCTTAAAACCAAATTTCAATAACATACTGTCAAAAAGCATAAACTTCAAAATGTAACAGACCTGCAAAGCCATCTATGAACCTTACATGACCTGAACTGACTTCTGCCAGTTGGTATAAACCAGTATATTTCTATTTATTTTAGTGATGCTAGACTGATTAATATCAGATCAGGATGTGACCTGGAATCTTTGTCTAGTTATAAGCAACTAGGGGACTGGTTGTAGAGTTTTGTGCTACTATTATTGAAAGCCTATTCAAAATCTAACTGATTTCACTGTGAAAAATCTTGTCTTTATATAAAGTTTACAGTTGTATTTGCTTACCTTATTGCTTATAACCCTGGGGTACAGAGAAACATACACTCGAAGCAGCTTCAAAAGGGAAGGGGAAGCAGCTGCTGTTATGATGTACAAGTTAGGAATTCCTGAAAAATCCCTCCAGTTTTAACCCTGCTTCATCCCTTGTCAAAATTATAGCAATGCACTTCCCTTGAACTGCTATAAGCTGGTGCATGTGACAGTTACAGTATGACAGCTGCTGCTTGTTTCCAACATCAGCTCTCCTCTCCCCTTTGGAAATTGCTTCAAGTGTACATTTGTCCAGGCCCCTAGACGTATCCTACTGAAAAAATTCCTTCCTCTATGTGCCCATCTTCACCTATTTATGGTTAACACATACATCTGAATTAATCCTATTTAATGTTGATTTTTTTTCCCACGTAGATCAATCTGTCAATACAGCAGCAGTTAGTTTGCTCCTGCTTGCTTAGCCCCAGTTCTTAAGAGCTTTATGACAATTTTTGACCGGCTGCAAGTGAAGAGCTTTTGGCATAGCTAAATTGACTAGGGGCTTCCAAACAACATTTTCTTTGCTTTATCCTGTGACTAACAGGACACAAAACCATTTCTAAACACAAACTAATACAGTTTGATGCATGCTTTGCAAAGACCTCTGAAGTAGCTACATGGTGCTAGAAAAGGAGGCCACTGTTTTTAGTAATGTTGCATTTTTATAATTATAGTTTTTTTTACTTAAGGGAATTTTAATGGCGAGTCATGGTATTAGTGAACCATTGAAGAGAGGCCCAACCTGATCTGATGGGGTATCTGCCAGTCAGGAAAGCTGCTCTGCTTGGGGTACAAACTGGAGCTGCAGCAATGTGCTGAGTCAGTCTTACTCCTTCCTTTGCCAGATGATCAATATTAGGGGTCCTAAAGAGAAAAGAGAACCTTTATGTATTCCATGTAATCGAACATGTCCTCTCTGTCAGATGCCAAACTTGGGAAGCAGAAGGTTTAAATGCATGTAATAGTGAATATAATGAGGAAAAAACATTTCTTTCCCATCCTAGCAATTTAAATTATTTATGATCTTCATTAAAAAATGTCACCTTCCAGATTACTAAAATCTGTCTATGTGAAGACAGCAAAGGACATCTTAGGATAAATATATCATGGACATGGAATAATCATGCCCCTCACATATAATAACATATAAATAGCTGTTTCTTGGAACTGTCATTTGGGATCAAATCCCAGTTTCCGATACAATCTTGGAATGACAGACACACAAACTATAAATATACTGATATCATATAGATAAATTATCCATTCACCTCCATATTACAGAGCCCCCCCAAAAGTTCCTCACAAAGTACAACTTTATAATATTACTTCATTCATATAATGCAAAATCTACTGTGGAGTATTCTATATGTCAGCTGAACAGAAGAATATGTAGGTAAAGTAATCAGCTAAACTTATGAACAGTTACATAAGTAACCACAGCATTTCCCTGACAATAATTAACAGCACATGTTTTACTGCTGAATAATACTGGAACAGATTTCCTGTCTATTTTAGGTTGAAAAACATTGTGCTATCATCAGAACAGTTACAAGAAAAACATGAAGGATTGCTGGTTATTTTTCATATGTGGATAGGGTGGCTGTTCAAGAAGGCCTACTCTTTTTTCCTTCTTTGACATTTTCACAGAGTGAGGTGAAATAAATGTGCACAACACATACAGGTGAAATTCTAGGGTCATTTGAGGGGAATCTTCTGCTCTTTTACTCCATGTCCCCCCAAAAAGGACATCCTCTGAACCTGCCTTGTAGAATCCTTACCTTAGTGTATCATTGCCATAGCAGCCTACATCTCCAATACCAAGATCATCGGCCATTATAAGCAAAATATTGGGTTTGGAAGCGTTTGGTACACAAGTCTTCAAAAACAGGCACAAAATTAGCAAAATGGCTAGACTTCTCCTGAAATTCAAAATTCAAAATAATATTCAATACAATTATACACTTTTGATTTCAACTATTGAGGTGGCTCCTCAATAATTTCAGTTAACAGTAAACCTTTTCCATACTCTTAGTATATACATATGAGTGGTATCTGTACATATGTAAATCTCTATGAGATAAGTGCCACCAGGTGGTGCTCAAGAATATACAGAAAAGTTCTTGAGTTTCATAGGATCCATAAACTGAGCGAAAATGACCTTTATGTGAAGTTCTTTATGCAGAAATCTTGGAACAGGCTGCCCTGAATTAGCATACATCCTGTAGATTTAAAAGAATTCATTCAATGACCTCGGAAATGGACTTTTGCATCTCCCGGTACAAATTTCTGCAGTCCATAACCCACAACGCAGATTTGGAGGCAAAAATATTCTGGGATGGAGAACTTGCCGGCTGAATCCATTATCACCCAAATCATCAGCCCTTCCTTGTACACAGAAGAGGAAACCAGTCATTACCAGCAACTGCAAACTTGAGGCTGTAGCAATGACAAAATTATCTACTGTTGTTCCTTGACCCAGGGGAGCTCTTCCCCACCTCTAGCCTTAAGAATTTTTTAATGCATATTTTTGCTACCGGGCCATCTGGAGGGGAGAGAATTTCACTTTGGTGTTGAAAGAGCAAACAAGCAATATTTTCTTAACACAGGTATTTGCCACAACATAACTTATATATGTTCATAGCCCTCATGCACTGCAAACATGATTCTTAAACTAAATCTCATATTAAATACTGTTAAAATCCTGATGGATTAATACAAGACCATTTTATATTGGCTTATGTACAAAACTTTGAAAGGATCATTGATACATTTCTTCTCTTACTATTGCTGCTTTGGGTGTTTCATGATTTCTTCTGCAAAGTAGCAATCAATATAGCTGGCTACATCAACATTCCAAAAAAGCAAGCAGATAGGATCATCTCTCTTCAGGCTATTCACTTTTCCTTCAGCAGGAAGATTACCACTGTTTGCAACTAAAATGTATGTACTGCAAGCTAGTAGTCATTGAACTCTGACTGCTAGCGTGAACAACTGCTCATGCTAATAAATAAAGATTACAAAGTACAGAGGTCCATCCTGCAGGAAGCTGATTACCTTTAACCTCCATTGACTACAGTAGTGTTGTAGAGCACCTGGCAGCAGTGAGCCTTACATCCCCAAACATTCAAATTACAGTAATTAAAAATATCAAGAACAGAACTTATATAAGAAACTAATATAAGGGAGGGAGGGAAGGGGGGAAAAGCCAGAGATGAGTAAGGGAGATACTACAGCAGTAGTAATTCAAGGTAGAAAATTATATTCAAGGTGGAAAAATTGTAATTCAAGGTAGAAAAAGTGGTAATAATTCTACCTTGCTTTTCTCTCCCTCCCTTCCCTGCTTCACCTTTTGTTTTTCTAATTTGTACCTATTTACATTTTCACTGACATCCTGCCACACTTTTAGCTTCTCTCAATCCTTGGAGTCTCAGAACAGCAGAGACTCCCTACGCCTGAAGAAGGGTGATTGCGCCCAAAAGCTTGCTAAGAACTTTTTTCCAACTACTTAGTTGGTCTAATAAAAGATATCACATCTACTCAAAGAACCTTGCATACCTATGTCCTTAGACCAACACGGCTACAACCAAAAACCCTGGAGAATTCACAGAAATTTGTGGGAGTATCTGTAGATTTTGGCTAGGTACAGATATTCAAAAAGCCCAGGGCAGAATCGATCAAACCTTTGCAGGTTTTTCTAAGCTGCACAGATTGGAACATGACTGAAGTGAACATGTTCACCCTTTGTGGCATGGGTTGGGTGGGGGGCACGCAGTTGTATGCACTGGCTGAGGCCAGAAAGTGGGGACTGCTTCTGCACACCTTTCAGAGTGCTAGAGATTGCTGAAGGCAGTCATGCAGGAGCCATCCCTGATTTGCTGTTGGGCCAGCTGGCTGGCTGTGTGCCTGGGCATACTATGGTGACCCACTCTGGGGCTATCCTGGAAGCCTAGGCTTGGTTACAGAGGAGAGTTCACGGTGATGGCAAGGGGCTGTGAGGGTGTGCCTTACAAGCAATCAGGGGTGGTCTGGCTCTGTAGAAAGAAGGATCAGGCTCTGAGAGGCCTTATCCTTCCTTCTACAGAACATCTCTGTCCCTGTTGCTCAGCACAAGCCTCTCAGGCTGCCCAGCACATCCTGCAAGTGCTGCTAGTGCCAGACTCTGGCAAGACACACCAAACAACTTGGGTGTCTTGCTTCTGACCCCACTGCCTGAGATGCCAGCAGACAGTGACCTAACATGAATTACCAGGGGATCCTTACATCTCCCTTCAACTGAGAAACTTGCATAAAGGGGTTACAAACCCAGCAGGTATGGTCATCAAAGGAGCTGCTAGCTTGGGGAGAATCCATAGTTGGCAGAGCTGTTAGAATGACTCTGTGCTGTGGGGGAGGAAGTACAGCCTGCAGGCTGGATCCAGTACACCGAGGGAATTTGTCTAGTGCATGGTGGACCCCTCGATACTGCCCAGCCCAGGTGCAGGGGGCAGCCCAGGCTGTGGTGTGTGTGGCTGGTCCCACTGCCTACAGATGCTCAGCAGGGCTGGGGTGGTGATGCAGCCATAATCACTTTCTGACAGTCCTGGCAGTGGTGGCTCCTTTCTGCCACTGCTGTCACTGGACCCAGCCACACTGCTTGGGCACCCCAGCCTGTCCACCCTACACCCATCACTGGGAGCAGAATGTGCCCTGGCAGGGTGCACAGCCGGGCAGATGGGATGGGGCTGCAGGCAGGTGGGGACCGGTGTTTGGGAGATGGATGAGTGTGTGAGGCCCAGATCATGGGGTGGGATTGTGGGGTGGTGACAGCAGAAGGCTGAGCCATGATCTGCTGCCCACACAGCCCTGGGAGGGATGCGGGCTCTGTGGGCAGGGGCATGCAGGGAGCAAATTGCAGCTCTTCCCTGAGCCTGGGCCCAGCCCTGCACTGTCACTACCCTGCAATCCCAGACCCAGCCCTGGATGCAGCTCCCTGCCTGCCTGTGGCCCCATTTTGTTCACCTGGTCAAATGCCTTGCAGGTCATGTCTGGTTTCTATGGAGACCCTGGGATCTCTGTGTGGTGACAGTGAGGGGGTTGGGCCTGGGGCAGAGTCGCGATTCACTTCCCGCATGCCCCTCCCCGCAGAACTGGAACCCTTTGCAGGGGCATATGGGCAGCAGAACGAGGCTCTGTTCTGGTCCCCATCTCCATGCTGTCATCACCCTGCGATCCCAGCCTTGGCTGCACCAGCCCTTCCCTCTCCCAGATGCTGCTGTCCACCCTCCTGCAGCCCCATCCCAGCTGCCTGGCTGAGCGTCCTACATATCTTGGTGAGCTGTTGCGCTGGTGGGGAGTGCTGACCCAGTTCATAACAGCTCACCAAAACTCCACAGGCCCAAATAATTGCCTATCCCTGCTCCATGCCATCTCTTTCCAGGGTCGCCACTAGTATAATGGGCACTGCTAGAACAGTCCAATAGAACAAATTAACATCATGCTAGTAAAGACCTATGGCCTGCCCTCAGAAGTGGAGAGATACCAAGGTTGTACTAAGACGTGTTCAACCCCATTAAACTCATGCTTGGAGTTCAGCATGTTAAGAAATATGCCCTGAATTCATGTGAGTTCACGCAAAATGTGTACAACCTCCACAACCCTTTGTATAAGTGAACAGCTTAACATACATGCACAGATATACACACTCAGTCCCTGTGTTCTGTTATAGACTGTATCCCTAACCCCTTTTAGAAAAAGATCTATCATGGAAATCAATGCAAGTTTTTCCTGGGCCTGAGGACCCTGGAATTGAACATCCTAAGACATGTTTAATTTATTTAGATACCAAAAGGAAGAAGTCATTCAATTCAGTAAAACCTCTGCTTTTACTTATACAAATATGACTATCCATTAGACGTACATTCTTTCTAAAGATCAGCAAACTCAGAAAACGAATCACTGAGACCAGAATTTAACAAAAAGGAAAAAAAGATCCCATTTTTAAATGATAGGGAAAACAAACCCTTGTCTCAAGTCTTCTCCTTCACTAGGTATTCCTCTCATTCTCCAATTTTCTAAGAAGCAGTGATCCACTTTGAAACAGTTGTAAAAACTGGCATAACTGGATCAGAGTTCCTGATTTTCTCTTAACTGTTCTTTCCTCCTCCCCCTGCCCTTCCCATGGGCATTGTGCAATGATTTACTGGGAATGTTGCCAGGATTAGCAAATTTACTATTACTGCCGTTAAAGATTTACATGCATTTTTGACTGCCTAAGTACAAAGTCACTGTTCTTGAAATGCTGATTTAACATGGTTGCTGCCTCACTTGTATTCCCTATGTAGTTTATACTAAATTTGTGTAGCAGCCCCCATCATTGTTATATTTCACTGCCTCAAAAGATAATCAAAATCAAAATCCACATTTGCTGCTGCTTTTTACCTTAGATTTCTTAGAGCTCCAACTCAAACCACTAATGCTGAAGAAATTATTTTCACTTTGTTCTGAGAGCAATGAGATCATTATTATTGTCCTCTTTTAAGTAACGGATTGTAAAGCCTCAGTTCTACTATAAAAAGAGTGTCATGTCTCTTGCTCTCACCCTTAAGCCTGACATCTTCATAACTCCTGCAGAATTTGGCTGTCTAGGTGGCTTACTGCTATGAAGAGACAAATGTGTAAGTTATCTTCCATTGAAGACCTTGGATATTACCCCATGGACACCAAATATAACCTGGTAGTCTAAGGAAGCCAGTATACAAAGTTAGAGCATGAAGATGAAAAGCTTGAACCCCCAGTGGGAGGAGAACAGGATATTGACAGGGATAGGTATGTTTAAAAGTGTTTCTTCACTTGTTGACTATCTTGCTCCTAAATGCAACATTTGGGGTTGGGCAGTAGCTTGCAAAACCTCCCAGGTTAGAAGTATTTTTTTTTGAGAACTATGCCACATTTTAAGGAAGAAGGCAGATTGTGTTTTCCAAAGATGATACTAATAATCTCTGGGAGCAGTGAGTTGGAGAGACTTTTATCAATCAAAATGAGGATAAATTAGAATCTGATTTCTGTCATTGTTTCTGCAATTATTCCAGTGCTCCTAACTTAAATCACTGATAACAATATGGAGTATTGTCATAGCTGTGAAGCTCCAGAAAATCTAGGAGAGTTAAGGGGTGATATTTTGTGGTGATACTTTTTATTGGACCAACTACATAGTTGGGAGAGGAGGTGTACAAAAAGGACACTTTGTGCCTGAAAGCTTGTCTAATATCTCTCTCAGCTATACAGTTGGTCCAATAAAATATATCACTAAACAAACAAACAAACAAACATCTTGGTTAAAGCCACTGCTGTTGGTGTGTCTTAGGAAAAATTCTCAAGCACCAGTAGTGAATATTTAATTTAGAAGATACATTTTTTTCTAAAAATATGTCATGCTTTATTTACCATTTACCTACCTCATTCCTTCTAAGAAAAAAGTTCTAATTTGACATGGGTTTTGCAGAGGCAGGCTTTCATCCAGGATATTCAATCAGTCATTGCAACCTTGTAGTGGTATGCTGACTTGAACTCCACTTGAAATGATTTTTTTTTTTTTTTTGCCCTTCAAGCCTGCAGTGTTTTGTTTTTTTATAATCTGATCGATTAGAGCCATGTGTGCCTATTCTCGCCTCTAACCTTGTAGGAGTTACTAAATTTAGACAATCTTATGCCAACAGGTGGTGTTGAATTTCAGTTCACTGCTTTCTTTATGCCATCTTTCCTTTCTTTGCTCCCTTCATACTCCTGTCTTCTAAAACAAAGTTGTTTTTTTTTCATCTGACAAGTAATCAGTGAGGGAACATAAAATGAATACAACAGTGAAGAAGAAAACTGAACACTTGAATGTCAAAAAGATGAGAAAGGGCATGCACTCATTGTTTTTCATTTGATATTTTGGAGAAAATAAGAAAAATATCTTCCTAGTTCTATACAATTTTGCTAAATGTCATTTCTGTTAATCAATGCAGTGATAGTACTCAGGTAAGTAACTGCTTGCAGGACTACTCTCAGACTGTCCTATAACTATGTGTGTGCATGCCTCCCCCCCCCCACACACACACATCATTTCCTATTTCTCACTTTCGAAATTGCAAATTCTTCCTCAATTTAGGTATTCCAGCTTTAATAAATTCTAGCTGTACTACATATTCTGTAGTGAAAGAAATAGTTTAAAGATGCTCCCGAACTAAGGAGGACTGAGGAACTTGGTAAGTGGGAGATGGTCCCTCAGTTAAGTATCTGATTTCCTAGAAAGAAGACAAAGGACCTACAGAGGTTGCTTACCATCTTACAATAAAGTTCACTGTTAGTTCTTCTCATGCATTATATGCCTGTGTTTTTTTCTGAACCTTGTGATCACTATACGTGCAGCATGCCAAATTTGTCCCTGGTGAATTTGAATGTAGTTACAACCATGGAAGACTTTGATCCCAGTAAAGTAGTCATGACTGGGAGACCCTTAATATACAAATATAATAACTTATAACAGTAAATTAAATAAATTGCTATCAATGTTCTTTTATTTTTCAGTATTAAAGTGATAAATCCCCCCATGATCATTGTAGTTCTTTAGTCAAGTTGACTACAAACATGCCAAGTAAGTTTATCGGAGAGATTTTTATTGGTGCCGTTGACTAAAATGGTCAATTACAAAGCAAAACTATAACAGGACCCCTTTCTCAGTAATAAAACAGGGTTCTTCTTTTAGTAATGATTGTACAACTGAAAAAAAAATTACAAAGCCATATTGTGCTTTACATAGCTTAAGATCATTTACTTTGCTCTTGTTCCATTAAAGCTGCAGTTTGTTCAAAAAGTGTTGAAAAATTGCAGAATGCCTTTGGTAAACCACTTTATCTCTCTGTCCATCTGCCTTTTATGTATGCATATCTACAGCTGTATAAACATAGCCAAACATAAACATTGAATGAATTATGCCTCTTGTAGGCCATGGTGATCTGGGAAAAGGAAGCAGCTGTAATCCTGAAACCAATATATTTGGATGCACTATGGCCAATTTTCTATTGGAAATGTATGCCTAAAGTTAGGCTTCAAAATTCGTATTTAGGAACTCAGTCTCTGCAGGTTCTTTTTCACATAGAAAGTGCTTTCCACAGTACATTTACTAGTGGGAGAGGGAGAAGTGGGAAGAGCTAAGGCCCAGTCTTTGGCTTCTAGTTACTAAATTCCTTAGGGAGAAGAAAGAGGGAGGAGGGGGTAGAGATGGCTATTTTAGGTATAATTTGGCCCAAGATGACATGCTATTCAGAAATGATGTTATTAAAGGCTGGCTGTAGCAAAGCATTTGCTGTTACAGGATTTTTGTCAACTGCAACTCACTTTGAGTCATGTGCACTGTCACCTTCTTTATCACACCAACAGAAAGGGAATGTCCCACAACAGGGCTGCAGCCAAGGTTTCCATATAATGTTGTATAAAGAGAGCTGTTGAGGGACTGGAGTCAGTGTCCTGCGGTGCTCTGTTACTGCTTTTTCTATTCTACTCATTATTGTGTCAAATAGGGGTTCAGTGCCAGGTGAGAGAGGATTGGTCTCTGAAGGGTCTTGTGAGAGATCAAATAGCAGAGGAGGGTCATGGTGGGTTACACCTTCTCCAAAACATGGGCAAATTCCTCTTCCATAACAAGCTCCAGCACCTTCTGGGTGGAATTTTGGGGTCACATAGTGAGCTTTCCATAGTATGCCGCCTGGAAAGAAAAAACCCATATAGAATGACTAGAAGAGGGTATAAAATGGCAGAACAATTTTTAAGAGAAGCCCCCCAAAATGCAGACAAAACCACCTACCATGAAAAATATAAGTTTTACAGACTTTTAACCCTTTTATACATGACACAGATTTTGAAGACAATAGATAATTTAGATATGAAAAATGTGAATGCAGGATAGTACAGTCTTTGTTTTCACTAAACTACCTATAATACATTTTCTCTACATAGCTTGTAAATACTTTTGTGCCATAAGGCTTCTCCATTTGAGCATCAGTCAATACCTAGACAGCAGATTTTGGACTGTGTGTGAAAAATATTACAGGAAACATCTATCAAATTGATGATGCTATTGCATACTGTACAAATGCTGCTGTAGTTACAAAGAGGAAACATATGCTAGAGTTTGCATCCATCCTGGAAAGAGTATTTATACTTACTGTCTTTTTGGTGCCACCGCACTGCATGTAAGTATGACCCACAGTAGTGAAATATGAACTGATGCTCTGACTGGTGAACTCTCCCTTGCAGTAAAGGCATCAAGTTGTGGCCATCAATTACCCTAAGTGATGAAAAAAAGTAGAATAAAAGATAAGCTGTGCAGCAATTAATTTTGTATTTATTATGTTTTGTGTATTTGAGAACTCTTAGGGCTAACTCTCACTAGATTTAGAATTTGTTTATACATTTATCTGGCCATTTGGGATGCTGTTAGGAAATAAATACATTTAAAATCCCTTTTAAATAAAATGCTATTAAAAGAGAGAGAGAGAGAGAATCAGGTTCATCCCTTTTAATGGTATGTAAACAATCTGAATTTAGAATTAGTTTTATTGAACTATTAAGGTTCCTAATATTTCCTTCCTTAGAGGTCTTTCATAGGCGGCATACTGTGACCCTCTGTGATAGTTTACCTTACACCTGAGCACAGCAGAAGTTCAGAGCATCAAAGCTCACATATGGCACACTATGGCTAGGGGCAGAAATTACACATAAACCAGTACAAGTGATTGGAAACTGGTTCAAATCTGTAACACAACAGAAGTTCAGTGCATATAAACCACTTTCAAAATGGCCAAAACTGGTTTAAGATACACCTGAATGGATGTAGCATCGGCCTTAACTGATTTAGACTTAAATGGGTTTATTGAACTTCTGTCCCAGATCCCATCCAGATTCAAGTTAACTCACCATCCCCCAGCATCCCAGAATGCTTTGCATCTCCCCCACAAATTCCCCCTCACAGGCTGGGCAAGCTAGTTTTGGCTCAAGCTGTCTACGCCAGCCAAGGAGGGAGGTGTGTTCTAGCGCCCCCCCAGCTTCTGGCCTGGGCCACTGCAGGCATGTGGCTGCATTTCCAGAATCACAAGTGAATGTCTATTCACTTGCTTATTGGTTAAATCCATGCATTTTAGACTGTAAAGACTGAAGCAATTCAGCCTCTGGCTTTTTCACTGTCTGTACTTAGCCTATGAAGTAAAATAGAGCAAAAATCTAGGAAGTGACACTGTCATCATGTTTACTATACCTGTCCTGGGGCACTGTTCCTCCACCCAGGTAAGCAACTGTGGGGTAAATGTCCATAAGGCTTGTAGGTTCATCAATAACTGTCTCAGCAGGTAAAACTCCTGGCCATCTACATACACCTGGCACACGGATCCCTCCTTCCCAGCCTCCCATGCCTTTCCCACCTGGAGAAGTAACACATGACAATTATGAATCTTTCTAGAAGTTATCCGTATAATTTGTTGTATATGAAGTTACAGACAGATGGCAGTAACACATTGCTCATCTCTAAGGCTTAATATTTCATGGTTACATTTTAATTCCACACATTTCAGAGCTCAGAGCACACAACAGAACACAGAAGAAAAAATCCAGCCATGAAATTAGGAACATGTATATCATTAAGATCTGCTGGATTTTATGTTTTGGCAATGGAAGGAGTAGAAAAATAAACAACTTTAAAGTATATTCTATTCATCAGTAAGATTTTTTTTCCTTTTTCTTCACATGGCATACTGTGCGCTATCTGGTAGCTTTTTTAGGATTAAGGGTGATGAAATTCTTTACTAAATAACTTCATTGCACAACAGACATGGAAGGGGCAGGGATGCTCAAGTCTAAAGAATATATTAAATATTTCTAAATGTTAAGCTGTAAAAGTTTCATTCCTCATTTTAATTCATAGTTGAATACAGATAGGTTGTATTTGGTTATAAGAGAAAAATGAGATATGGACACACACTTTTGAAATCATAGGAGCCTATATCCTAAGTGCCCATTTCAGTTTTAAAAATGAGATTGAAGTTCCAGACTTTGGTGGTTTTGAAATAATTATCCTACACAATTCAAGACCATAACAAATGCTTGGAATATTACAGTAGTGGAAGAGTGGTGGTGATAGCCATGATGGTCTAGAAATTACATCAGAGGCAAGGATTTCTTAGGGGATATCTTTTATTGGACCAACTATGTAGAAGTAGGTTAGGTGAAGATTTTTTTCAGTTTTTCTGAAGTTCTCCTGCATATTTGTGTTGCATATATGTAACTGTGTGTGTTAGCTAGAGGGTTGCAGATGATGTGTTCCCTTGGGATGATGTTATGTTCCTTGTACAGGCTTAAGAGGATGCTACTGTGTAGTCTGGCTTTCTTTAGGTTATGGATTTTCCATTGTAAGTGACAGATTTCAATATCTTCCATGTTACCATAAGGCAACCTTGCCTTTTGAATATTATATAAACTTGTCACATTTCCCTTTCAACCAAATTCATTTTCCAAATATACCTCCCCCCACCCGCTTTCCTTCCTCCAGCACACACAGAGGGACCAGCCAGATACTGATAGAAGAACCTATTTCTCCACATACCAAGCATCTCTCTAACTGTCTAGAGCCAAATAAAAGTGGTTCACTGTGATACAGCTGAACACTCTGAACGTAGTTACTACATTTCCACTTCTTTTAAGCTGCTTATTGTTGTAATCTTGTTTGTGGCTTAAATCTCATGAGGCTCATTAATCAATCCTAAAACTTGGCGAAGAAAGCTACTCTCCATGTAGTAGCATGAATCAAAACCTAGATGCCTATGTAAGAGCCAGAAAGAGTCTCTCTCCCTTCCCTCAGGGCAGGTGGTCTCAGAAGCCATGGACCTAGAATTTGAAATTTTTGCTTGTGGTGGTACATTGTGTAATTACTACATTAAAATAGTGTGGCTGCAAAATTGGAACAAACTCCAGTTTAATAAATGAAAACATTTACAAATGTTATATCTGGCACTGATGCTCTGTAGCTTTTACATGTGCATCTACACATGCACCTTACTGCAGAGCTGACTAATTAGCTCTGAAATAAAGCATCACCATCTACAGGCTTGCCCATATTAGGGGGCAGTTTGTGATCTTCAAGAGATTATACTCTCAAAAGAGAAAGTTTTATTTTTTTTATTCTTCCATGTCATCATCACATTCAACAAAAAAACAGTTAGTAATTAATTTAATATAAATATTTTGCATTTTTATGGCACTTTCTGTATGGATAACAAGAAATGATTTATAGGCTTTAAGTGGGCATCCCTTCTTAGGTAAGTATTATAATTCCATTTTATACAATGGAAAGATAAGGCACAGAGAGATGAAATTTCCAGTCCCAGGTAATATATAATACTTGTATATTGAATCCATGCCATCCTTCCTAGTCAAGCAAAATTACATTTTTATTGCATTTTTCAGATTAAAAGGGTCATACCTTTCCTTTCTTACCTTTATATATGCCATTCCAGCCCCCTAACTGGACTTCTCCTTCTTGTGCCTCCAATTGTCCCCCGTGGTCAGAGGCAAAATAAGTGAAAGTGCTGTTTTTCAGACCTTCCTTATCAATAGCATCAAGAATGTTGCCTTAAAAATTAGGGTAAACAGAAAGACAGACAGTAATGTCTAGTATTAAACAAATTCATGCAAAGTTTAAGCCCATTAATTAAAATGGCTAAAGGATAAATAATGAATCCTCTTCCTCCTAGCAGAAATATACCTTTCTACTATTTTAAACACTTAGCATTAGTTTTCTATGGCTAAAATCCAATGCTACCTGTTTAAAGGGAGTCTCTTCCACAAAGAGCACTTACCTACCATCCAGTCCATTTCTTCTACATTATCTCCATATATGCCATGTCTGCTTTTCCCAAGAAATTTCTCTGTGGTGTAAAGGGGGGTGTGCACGTGTAAAAAGGAAACGAAGAGGAGGAATGGTCCATGCTTGTTTCTTTAAGAATTAAACAATTATTTATTTCTTGTGCATCTGGAAAATTTTAGAGCCATTTATATTCATATATGCAAACACTTACTTTCTGTCTAGGACCACAATGACACCACCAATGTCATCTTAGCCCATGCAGGGCAACATTTCTCTTAGTGTCCACACCAGATAACATTAATTACACTAGGGATAGCATACTTTGCAAAGGGAACTTGTTCTTCAGAGGCTTACAATAATTCCTAGGTAACATCATCTCAGATCTAATTTTGTGCCTTACCTCTTTGAGATTTAAGGATTTTCAGTACTTATATCAAAGAGAAAATAAAGACCTGGAAAGCTGTAAGCTGAATAAGGAAATGAGAGGGACACACGATATACTGTAACTAGGCCGAAGGAAATCTCATTGTTTGAAGGTCATCATTATATATTATTTATCAAGGAGTGTACAATTTTCACCTGGGTAGATAGGGAGCCATAATCTCAGTCTCAAAAGTGTAGGCATTTGAAACGTTTTTTAACAAAGATCTTCCAAATTTTTACAAAGATCTTACAAAGATATATATAAATAGATACTACTATTTACAAAAGTGCTTCTATGAATCAGGTTCCTAACTTCATTCCCTTCACTGAAGGGAAATGAGACCCAGATTTGGAAGGTGATCCCTGGTTTCCAGACCTTGCTGGCAGGTTTATTTCTTCTCTTGTAAAACAATGACCAATTCATGTAAAATTCATGTCGGACCAGAACCTAAGGCCAGCCTCCCTAGCCTCTG
The DNA here is from genome assembly GCF_030867095.1 of Alligator mississippiensis. NCBI lineage: Eukaryota > Metazoa > Chordata > Crocodylia > Alligatoridae > Alligator > Alligator mississippiensis. Next base: position 335,343,063 of record NC_081824.1, on the reverse strand, counting down.
GCCTACAGACTCACACTCCCTTGTGCTTCTGCTACTGTCTAAATCATTTTCCCTGGCACATACAGAACTGTACAGTTATCTAAGTGCTTCATGGGGGTTTTGTTTCCCCATGGGCACTCAGGTGGATGAGCCATCAAAGGAGATAGAATAGTACATGTGGTGGGCTAATTGATAGATACCATATGGTTAATTAGAGCATGTTTCCATGCAGAATAATGATGTCTAGGTGGGAATAGGAATACTAGTCAGAGACTGAGATAGAGCAGCCATGCAACTGCTGGCTGGAACATAAAACAAGAACAGCTGGAAGAGAAATGTGGTATTTGACCAGAGAGAAGCCTGTTTGTTACAACATGGCAGGAGAGGCTGGGTAGACAGAGTTTATATGTCTATAAGCAAAAGGAGGGAATGTAGGCCCAGTAACAATGGAAGTGGGAGGTATGGAAACATAAAAAGCATCCTGTAAAGAGAAAGTGAAGGACAAAGAGCATGGGCAATAGACTGTTTGGACTGTAGTGTTTGCCGCAATCCCATATCACAATAGTATCACTTAGACTGCCAGAGACAGTCTAAGCTGCCATGCTGCAGTCTATTACAAATTGTCCATAAAAATCTTACTATTGTGCATTATATAGGATAGGGTTTTCAGTACTATTGAGGGGTATGCCTATAACACTTCCACGGAGCTCTTCAAAATGCTGCTGAGATGCATGGCTCCATCTAACCCCTACTCCTCTGCACACATATGTACACAGGAAATGAAAAGGAGGAATGGCCTATGCTTGTTTTTGTAAAGAATTAAAGTTATTTAATTATTGTGCAGTTGGAAAATTTGAGAAACCTGGAAATGAGGCAATAAAGCCACCCTCAGGGTGTCCCCTGATATCACTCCCAAGCTCTCTGTATATGGTACGCTTGGCATGATGGTCAGGTATCTGGTGTGCTTGACAAGATGTTCTCCAGGCCAACACTGAGTCATTTCCAGGGTTGGCAGATATAGAGCAGAAGTAAGTAGTTGGAGGGGCACCCTCAGAAGTGCTTGTAAGGGGCACCCTGAGAAGCATTGCCCAAGTAGTGTAGACATACCGTCAGTAACTTAGGAACACACCTCCCATTGAAAAACCTTTCCATTTAGGTTACATGTATATCCAGTGTCAGCTCAACTCTTCAGTGACCTGCATCTCACACAATCCCACAGACTTTGGCTGGGATGATATAGTTGGGAATGGTCCTGCTTTGAGCGGGGGATTAGACTAGATCACCTCCTGAGATCCCTTCCAACCTTAATTTCCTATGATTCTATGAAGAGATATATTTAGTTTAGAGCTTGTCTGATATCTTTGGGGCATATACTTCACTGTTTTCTTCAAATAATTAAACTTGAAAACTAGCTCATGGCATATACATCACCTGGTTAAACCCTCTCATTTGAAAAGCTCCAGTAGTTCATATTACAGGATTATTTAAATCAAATCTGTATGCAGATATCGTTTTTGTATGGCTCAAAAATATTTGAGAATAGTTGTCTAGAAACAGCCACTGTTTTTTTTGCAGAAATCTAAGCCTATTTCAAGCTCTTATTTATTTCTTCTTTTTAAGGGAAAAACAAAGTTCAGTTACCTTTCAATAAATGAAACTGCTTCCTTCAGCATGAGAGAAGCTGTTCTTTCCAACTTCATTGGTTGTTCAGTAATGTCATAGTTCCTCATCAGGATACAGTTCCAATATTGGACAAAGCCATAACTTGAGAACCAGAGTGTGAAAAAAAGAAAACCAGCTAAGGCCATGCAGGTGACTATTTTCCAGCTGGTGGAGAACAAGCCAACAATTTTTCCAGTGATAACAGTGAGCACAGCAAGGGCAATTACCTGAGTATAAAACCAGAGCTTGGCCTGAAGAGCTGCATCTAGCTCTGGAAGTTTGTTTTTCTGACAGTTATTTAGAAGAGTAAATGGCATGCCATAAAAGTAGTCAAATCCATGGTTTAAAGGATGGTGACAGTAATCATTGAGGGATTCACAGTTCACACCCTGATGCCACTTCCCTAAAATTTAAAAAACATGAATTATTAACATATAAGGCAGCTATTTTAAATGAAAAACATTGTGTTTTTTTTCTCCAACACTTACTGCTTTGGCCTCTTCCCTTCCAGTGTATGCCTATCCCAGTCCTGTCTTTTCTTCAACTTGGGTCCCTGTCTCATTCTCCTCATCTAACTATTTCCTCAGCTTAGGCTTCCCATCCCAGTCTTCTTCCACAGCATACTCTACCCCTCTGAACTTCATCTCGCAGTTCCAAACTTCTTTAAACAAAATTATGTATTTTCCTTAGTGGTTTTCTCAGAAATGGCCACTCCATTTTGGCTGCTTTTTTTTCAAATATTTAATCAGGCATAGCTTGCTGCTGAAGTTCATTTGTAGAATCCTTATCTGCCATATGGGAGACCAAGGTTTGATTCCTGGATGTGCATATAACTACAGCCATTGAGGGCCCCAAACATCTGGACTCATTCTGGCCTTTGGATACTGTCTCAACAGTCTAAAGAGGGGATTGAAGGTCTGGGCAGCCTCCACTACTCCATACTTCTGCCTTGGAGTCAAAGGTCCTGGTGACCTCTTACACATACAAGATGACCTAGAAAGGTTGATGGTTGTCTACTAAAATCAGGTTAAATTAAAAAAGAAGCAGTCAACAATAGCTAATGCTACCAGTCATGTCTACAAAGATGAAAATAGACCAGGTTCTTAGTAAAGGATCTTATGTGCCAGTATTGCTCTTAATTGCAATCAGGAAGTGATTTCATGCGACAATTTTTAATTGCTCTTGAAAAAATATATCCCCATATGCAGGTCTAAAACTCAGAGGCAAAATCAATGGCTTCTTCATGTTATTATTTAGGACTAGATACATGTGATTTATAGAGATGTTATACATAACATTCCACATCTCCAAATTCATTCCAAAACCATTAAGATGATAATATAAGACTCACTATTGCCAAACACATACCAGCATGCAGTCCTGAATATATGTACTTACTATTAATTTTTCTGTTAAGAAACAGTATATTTTTGTTAATAGCAAGAATTATTTAATGACAGCAATAAAAGAAAATGCAGGGCAAATTCAAACCAACATTTTCAATAGTATGGCTTTTATCATGAAACTTCCTGGGCTGTGTTTTGAACAAGGCCACCTACAGAGATAAAAATAGGTTGCTTTAAGTATCCTAATAAAATATCATAGGAACAAGTTAAATAGTCACACCATAAACCTCTGGTTGTTGAGTTTTAACTAAACAATAGTTCACACTGTTAATAGTAAAAAAATCATTTTCAGACAAGAGCAATGTAAAATGGAATACTCAAGATTACAGTAAAATAATCAGTGTTGAGGTAACATATGGTTATGGATGATGTTAAAGATACATACTGTATTTAAATTTGGGTCAGTAATTTATCTTTATCCCATTTAGCTTATTTTTGCTTAAAACATGTCCATTCCTAATCTAACTCTGGCAACTGACAGGACTTCTATAGCAGCCAAAACAGTGAGCTGGAAGTCATAGTAACACAAGGAGTCTAAGAGTGTGAACAAAGAAAGATATTACATCAAGTTAGAAGAGGGTAGAAATGTTTTTTTATTCTGTGCAATTTTTCATGTTCCCACCTCAGCCATGGTTAGGGAAAGCTAAACCATGGTAGTTTTAGCTCCTTATCATTAAAGCGTAAACCACTAGTGTTAGATTATCTTTCACTTCTAGTAAACCACTACTGCAGATTATCTTTCACTTACTGGGTGTATCTACACAAGACATTTACTATGAAGCTGACTAATTAGCAGCTCAGTAAAACATTAGTGTCTACACATGCAGTGCTATTAGTAAACTAATTAAACTCTTCCATAGAACAGTACTGTTAGACACAAGTACTATCCTATGGTAGACTTATTTACTCTGCCGCAATGCAGCTGTAAATGGTGACTGCTGGCTAGCCCTGCACAAGATCACTCTCATGCCCCAGTCAGCACCTCTGCAGCATGTTGAGCCAGGTAGAAGCAGCCCCAGGTTGGCAGGTTGCAATGCAGTTTATTAAGCCTCCCTAGTTGCATGTGTAGAGACATCCTCTGAGGAGTCAACTGCAGACTCAGAATTATGCAGAATAGATGATGCACAATAAGTTCCTGCCCCTTTTGAATTTGATGTACTTTATTTATCTGTCCATACTCTGAAAGTGATTATCATTATTACATGTCAGAACACTATGGCATTTCTTTAAAGAATCTGGACAGATATCTCTCTATAAAAACATTTAATCCATTTTCTAATATCAATCTACAAGTCTTTCAATTTTGAACAGTAGTAGATCATATGAAGACCCATAGCATTGCCTAACAAGAGAACTTTTCATGGTAATCCAAGGGTATCTTGACCCTAACTTTCAGTTGAGAGCTTATGACTGGCCTCAAACCCATGTCTGTTGACCATAAACCCATGTCTGTTGACCATCCATAGCATAAATTCTTATGCTTGATCCCCAGCAGTAGTTCACCCCAAGACTGGATGCTATTCAAAGGATTAGGTATGAGGTCAGTGCTGCGGAAACTTGCTTTCTTGCCCATCCCTCCAGGCAGTGTCACAACCTTTCAAGTTACTGATGGCCTCAAACACAGAAACTTTGCTAGTGACAATCTCACAAAAGGACATAAATATCCCAGAGACTGATTTTTAAAGGACCTGTGCTTCACATAGCATGAGAGAATTTAGATTTGAAAATATGAAGCACAATGTGGATAAGTTTGATGTGGGTTAGAAGTATGAGGTACATGAGGGAAAGATGTTATAGAGTTTGGGTTGATTTAAAATGAGCTCAAGGTCAGTCCTAAATAAATGTAGGCCTTCCCCTAATGTAGGGACATAGGCAGCTTATAGACAAAAAAAATAGAGTGCTTTACTTAAACTTGGTGAGTCTCTGTGCTGAGCTGAGTGCATGTCCAGAAGAGGCATTGTGTTAGTTGACTGGCTTGCCCAACATTTGTATAGATTGAGAGCTTCAGTGGGGTTTTTTTGGCACTTTTATCTAATAGCTGATTTGGTACAATTACTAATGAGCAGAGGCCAAACTGCATGAACACAAGTGAGACAAAAGAAAAACCCAGTCAAAGAATCATCATTGAAATGTTTCATTAATGACCATGCAAGTTCCACTGAAACATGTACTTCTCAAAACATTAACATAATTTCAGACATTGGTGGAAGTGTGAATCTGTTGGAAATAAAGCAATGCTGACTGCATCTATGAATATTGCACATAGGCATAGATACTGGAATGTTTTTGGTAAGAAGGGTGAAAGGAAAAGCAAGAAGAAAGGGAAGCAGAATGAATCACTGTTTTTCCTCTACAGTTACCTGAGATTTACATGAAAGGACCCATGTACATCTGAGATCAAAAGCAACAGCAGCTTGAAGAGATAGAGGACTAGTAAATTGTTTGGATAGCAATTTTTGGACTGGACTGACACACCAGTCCACTGAATGTCTAAAGAAAATAGGCCTGCCTAAGTTACAATCTATATTGCTAAGATTTAAGTAAGTGCATGTAGACTGTTTTAAAAATATTCTAATGAAAAGACAAAATAGTCTCTATTCTGGAAGATTTGCCCACAAACACGGTTTATTGGTTCCATGTAATTTTATTTGGCATTTCTTCTTGTCTCTCATATACTCATATTCATTATTTGCTTTACTATAGTATATATGTAAATACATAAAATCTGGGATTTTTCAACACATTTCTTCCTCCTCAGAATATATGAACCAGTACGTAATGAAACGCCTACTTTTCCAACTGAGTATCACTAGGGGGTGAGAGGCCCAGTACTAATAATTTGACTTGCATGTTTTAGCATCAAACTTTTAGGCTCAAACCCATAACAGTATTTAGAAAGGCTGTGCGAAGCTTTGGGTGCTGATTCGATTCAGAGGAGATTCGGCCCAATTTGGTAGCCAAATCTCTGAATCCGCATCAAATTGGGAGATCAACAAAAAGGTCCAAATCAATTCAAAGCTCTCCAAATTGATTTGGAAAAGATTCAGAGAGCTTTGGAGATTTGGGCAGTCCCCACTCGCTGCCACAGGGAGCTTGACCTGGACACCATGCGGGTAAGTAGGAGGTGGGGAGGGGGTGCTGGAGGAGGGGGAAGGGGACTATGGGGGGACCCCCTCCAGGCCCCATCCCCGCTGCCCCCCACTGCCCTGCACTGTGTGTGGGGCTCTGCCACAAGCCCCCATCTCCTGCCCGCTCTCCCAGCCCCCCTGCTCACCCATGGCTGCCCTGCCCAGCCCCAGCTCCTGGTTCTTTAAAAAAAAATTCCCCGCACTCATGACCTGCTGCACCAGCCATCAGGGCTTCTGGGGGTTTGTGGCAGAGCCCCCCATGCAGCACAGGGCAGTGGGTTGTAGTGCAGATCCCCCCGCCCCTGCATGGCAGGAACTGGTGAATGCGGGGCTTTTTTTCCCATTTTTTTTTTTAAGAGCCGATGCTGGGGATGAGTGGGGCAGTTATTGACTGTGCTGGGAGAGCGGCTGGGTGGTGGGGCCTATTCTATTTGGAGATTTAGCCGATTCGGCGGCGGCTGAATCTCCGAATCAGATTCAGCTGAATCGATTCGGGACAATGATTTGAATCACCGGATTGAATCACTGTCCCCCAAATTGGCCATATCTGAATCTGAAATGAATATTAGTCACTTTGCACAGGCCTAGTATTTAGGTGCCCAACTTCTAGTGCCATGGTTCTCAACCTTTTTAGGCTCAAGGCACCTCATTTCTCGACTATGGAAAAATAATAGAACAATTCTTCTGTTGCAAAGAGCTCATACCACAACAGGTCAAAGTGTTTTAGATGCTATAGATTCCTATTTGAAATCTTTGGGCTTATCTTTTGAATTATGTGTGTGTGTTTGCACACCTAAGATTGCTAATATTGTGTGGCAATAGGATCTCCTGGTACCCAAGGGTTCTGTATTACCCTGATTGAGAATCACTGTTCTAGTGAAATCAAGGGGACATTGGGTAGGTAGGAGTTAGATATGAATTTACATTTTCAAAGTGTTTTATACATGTTACTAAATAACCCTGAAATAGAACAAGCTGTTTCTGAAAACAGCTGGGCCCTCTGACCAAACAAAATGTTATATTAGCCAGTCAGATACCACCTACTTTCAGTTAATAGGTTCCTTTGGGCTAATTTCTAGTTGCCCTTGCCCTGTGAAGTTAAATTCAATAATTAAAGCCATTCATTTTGTTGGATGTACATTTATACATAAAAGGGAGCATTGAAAGAGATCTGTTATAAGTTTGGAAAGGCTCCCAGGATGAATACAATGCTCATATGTTCCAATTATAGTACTCATGCCACCTCATGGACCTTTTTTAAAATGTATAATCTGTTTGGTGGTATGCTTACATTATCAAGTAACAAAAACACAAGCCTCAGTGGCCCATAGTTTTTACTATATACAGGTACTGTGACTAGAACATTTATGGCAGAAACCCTCCCGATACGAAATGTTTCAACCTACCTATAAGTCCTGTGGTGTAACCTTGCTTTTGCAACAGCTTGGCAAAAGTGGTTTCATTCACAGGGAGTCCTCCTGAGCCAGCATTCCACTGAAGAGCTCGATACCTATTATCCGAAGCCATGCCTGCAGGATATGATACAATAAACTTAGTTATTTTTTTACTTGCTTTCCACCCCCTTTTTTTCATAAAGCTCCTTTCCTTTGAAGCCAATGGGACCATTCACAGTTGTAAAATTAAGCATGCAAATAAGCAGAATCAAGATCCAAAAATAAAAGCTAATACATTAACGTTTATTGGAGCAGGGTAGGAATTTGCATTGTATATTGCAACATGTATATTGCATGAGAGAGTTAAGGAGTTTTATGTGAGAGAGAAACCAGATTGGCACCACTTTCAGCATCAGACAAAGAGAATGGCCAAGAAATTACAGTGTTAATCTGGGTTTGTAAATCCTGGATTTAATTCCCTGTCCTATCACAGACTTCTGTATACTTACAAAAGCCACCTTATCTCATGGTGTTTTAGTTTCCCAATGGTAAAATGGGGATAACAGCATTTATTTACATTGGGGTTGAGGACAATTTTATTAAAGATTTTGAGACATTCTGATGTTATAATACTGGGAACATATATTTTAGATATTTAATATATCTAAAATATGGTACGTGGCCCTCATATATTTTAAAATCAATATTGGGTATCTAAAATAGATATATAACAGATTTTTTGTCTAAAACTCTTTAATTCTTCATAAAAGTTAGTTAAGCCTCAGAAGCCTGGCCCCTTCTGGTTTACACTGTGTTATGCAAGAAGAGATAAATGTAGAATCCGACAGACTGTAACTTGTGCCAGAGCTATCCTGAAACACTTTGTTCTGGCATTCAGAGGAAACTTCTTCAAATGTAGTTCTGCAGCCAAGAGGCAAATAAGAGTGTATCTGGATGTACCCATGCAAAAACAGCAGCAGCATGGCAAATTCCTTTAAAGAGATTGGCAGGATCTCAAAAATCAATTAGCCATCAGCAATGTTTTGAAAAGCTACAACATTTTGTCCTCTCTATAGCATGAAGTTATCATAGTGAGAAGCCACATTTAGCCACATCTGATAACAGCCCTTTGTTTCTGTGCAACCTGTTGACCTAAAATAGACTAATTTCTTGTTTCTCTTACAACTTTGTGACTTTCATGTAGCAAACATATTACGACGATGTGTCAATCAGCAGCTGAAAATAGAGTAAAATAGAGTAAAATAATAGAATGTTCAAAATTGGCAATCAGATTATTAATTTCTTATTAGACTCTTTTCATGGCATTGTATCACTGCATATGTGCCCAACCATATCTGATGGGGTATCTTCCAGTCAGGAAGGCTGCTCTGCTTGGGGTACAAAGAGGAGCTGCAGCAATATGCTGAGTGAGTTTTATTCCTTCCTTTGCAAGACGGTCAATATTTGGTGTCCTAAAAAAAACAGAGACATGTTAAAGCAGTGGGGTAGCAAGCTGAGGGATGAACTTGAAACAAACTTGAAACAAACATAAAACGTTTTAAAAGAAATTGAAGCATACTGGTAAGTGAGACAAGTAAGTCTTTCAGATGGTATCCCTGAGAGCATTCCTGTTTCATCAGGTTTATGACAGGTAATGTGTTTCTTTCAAAAGGTGAACAGACTTTAATGGCTGGAGAATTAAGGCTGGAGAAATTCATCCTTGAAGGAAAATATTGTTTGTAGTGGGAACTCTACATCAGGCCACTGGCTTCAAATATTATGTGATCTGCAAACATGAAACTCCTGAAGTAACATGTTTAAGGAGAATATAAAAAAGATCTGATTTCTCAGTCTAAGATTTGCAAAGATGACCTTTAGCAACTATTTTACATCCTGGCATTTCATAATTTATTGACCTCAAACCTTTTCTCTGGTGCCTGGAACTCTATGCTAGGAATGCATCCCATCTATTGTAGCATATAAGAATATATTTACATGGTAATACATACTAACTCTCCCTGGACACCTGTATGTAGAAGCAATAGAAAGAAAACTGGCCTCCCAGCTCCTCCTGTCTTCACCATCAGGTGGGTTCTGAATAACTGTAGTGTTCCTCCCTGTGACCCCAGCACAATCACATCAAGCAAAAGCCTCAAAGAATGACTGCTAAAGGGCTCTGTTCTCCCAAGAGGAGGAAGGGAACTGAATAGTATCTACAGGTTCTTAAGATGTACTCCAAATACTCTTCTGCTCCAGGACAAGTCTCAGAGATTTTCTTCCTGGAGTGGCAAAGTATATGTGCGCCATGCCTCAGCAGTACATAGTCAGTGCTAACATACATGATCCAGGTCAGAGACGCATCATGTGGCTGGAAGGAAGGAGAAAGAGAATAAATAAGGGACAGAGGAAAAGTGTAGTGTGGAAAGCGTGGGGCCTGCACATAGATACAAATAGATGAAGAGTAAGATATATTTAAAGAGTTATGCAAGGGCTAGAGCATAATTATAAGGCAAGTAGTTGGAGAATTAATATATATTAAAACTTAGAAAATGGCAAGAATAATATTAGATCAGATTTTGCTTCCTTTCCCTGTTTCTCTTTATCTTGTTTATTTCAGTAAGTCCACACATATCTGTGCTCAGTTGTATCTGTGAATAGCTCCGCAGACTTTAAGGAAGATATGTATATATGAACTGAAGTGGTCTTGGACTGCTATTGAGGCAGAAGCCCTTCTTATTTTATGCTTTTTTAAAAGAAACAAATTAAAAGCTTAGTTCAATTACATAGACACATATAGTACTGAGAGAACTTTTACCTTATAGTATGGTTGCCATAGCAACCTATGTCACCAATGCCCAGGTCATCTGCCATTAGTAGCAGTATATTTGGCTTAGACTCCATAGCTGCACTCATTCCACACGTCTGTAGAAATAAACCGAAAGCCAGCAGAGTGGCTAGATAGCTCCTGAAACACAATAGAAGGGCTGTTTAAATCGATGACCTCTGGTATTGTGCACAGGGAAAATAAGATGATTCAAGACTTGACACCACTCAGGATGCAACTCAGCCCCTGAACTCTCCAAAGCCCTAGCTGGGCAACAGATCAGGGAAACTAAATGTGAGATGTGAAGCAGTTACCTGCACAAGCATGTTCTTGGAACAGAAGGCAAGAAGGTCTATTGCTTTTTGAATGCTTTTCACCCCTTTTTTTTCTACCCACTCGCCATGTCTACATGAGATGCTGACTGCACAGTCATTATTGCGCTGTCACTTAGAACTTGTTTATACAAGTGCTTGTAAGTGACTGAGCAATAACTGGAGTTATTGCTCAGTAGTTTTGTCAAATGGCTTTTAGGTGATGCTGACTGCGCAGTAGCTCATTAGTACTGCACAGTAGCATCACATCACACTTTGTGCCATGTAATGCTACTGCACAGTAGTAATGAGCTATTGAGCAGTGTCTTGTGTAGATGCAACCACTGACACCCTCACCCCCCAGCCACACTCCTCACAGTCATTGGGCTGAAGTAGCCTTTATAGAGCAAAGCCTTAAGCTGTGTAGAAGGTCTAACTCTAGGGCCTGAGGTGGCAGAGAGAACTGGTATGCTAGCCAGAGAATTTTAGCAATGGGTATATTTAAATATTTTATCCTAAGTGACTCAGGTTTCTAATTCACATATTCAAAATATTTTATCCTAAGTGACTAAGGTTTCTAATTCACATATTCATCGAGTCCGAGGGTCAGACTCGATGATCTATTGAGGTCCCGTCCGACCCTAACATCTATGAATCTATGAAAAAGTAGCTAATGCACTTAGGAGCCTAAAGGTCATTGACAATTAATGGCAATTTGATTTTTGCAAAGGGGAGTTAAGTCACTTAGGTACTTTTGATAATATTACTATTTGGCTAGGGACAGAAATTACACATAAACTAGTATAACTGACTAGAAACTGGTTCAAATCTGTAACAAAACAGGAGTTCAGTGCACATAAACCACTTTTAAAACGGCTGAAACTGGTTTAAGATAAATCTGGATGGATGTAGTATCAGACTTAATTAATTTAGGCTAAATCAGTTTATTGAAATTCTGTCCCTCCAGAATCAAAATTAACTCAGTCTCCCAGCATCCCAAGATGCTTTACACCTCCCCTGCAACCCGCCCCTCCTCCTTGCAGGGTGGGTAGGCTAGCCTTGACCCAAGCTGTCTCCTTCATCCTTCAGCTGAGCATGGAGGTGTGCTCTAGCACCTGCTGTCCCTGCCCCTCCCCCCCCCCCCCCCCCCCCCCCAGTTTCTGGCTTGGGCCAGTACAGGCATGCAGCTGTATTTCTGGAATCAAAAGTGAATGTCTGTTCACTTGCTTATTGGTTCATTCTACACAGCTTAGATTAACATGACAAGATTGAATAGATTCAGCCTTGGGCTTTTTGACTGTCTGTACTTAGCCGTAGTAAATAAGGTTTAGTCAGTTTGGAACAGAATTAAAGATACTGTAAATAACACTAGGTTCTATAAAAAGTGGACTTCAAACTATGTCCTTTTCTGCCATTCTGAGTTGCTAAAATGCATACATATTACCTAACCAGAGTGATAGATGCAGCCATTTTTAGTGACCTACAAACTACTATTCAATTATTTTACTAATTTGTATTGCATGAAGCATATTTGTTTAGAACATGCAGCTTGTAATTGTTGCAAATGTAAATTAAAGCAAAGTCCTGACTCTAAAGCAGGGGTAGCAAACATGCTTGGACCCCTGATCTGGTTCTGGACTGCAGGACTCCTTTTGGGTGGGATTTGGATGCAATGCTGGCCACAGGGTGAGCAGCATCAGTGAACCACAGGGGTAGGGAGTTAATTCAGCCACCCCTCAGCCCCCACTGCCTCCATATATTCCCAATGGGGCTCCATGCCTTGGGTTTTGGCAGAAGGCCCCACCCCCAAATCCCAGACCTCTCTATAAGCCCTGTGAGCCAGACTGCATGGCTCTGTGGGCTAAATCCAGCCTACAGGCTGTTTGTATGACACCTCTGCTGTAGGACAAAGCTACTGCTGCAGTAAAGGATAATGTTACTCATGTAAAAACAGCATCATGTCATGGCCCTGCATGAGAAAATATCCTAAATCTCTTAAACAAGTTTAGAGCCTTTAATTTAAAAGGCTTGATGTCAAGTTATTTATTCCAAAATATATCATCAATTGGAAAGAGTAGTGGTCACCCTCACCAACAAATTTGAAACAAAGACAAAATGAGAAACAATTAAAAAAATATAAAGGCTTAGTCAGCTCCTGAGTATTGGTAAAGACCATGCAGCCACATCAATTGAATTTCTTAAAGTAAACTTTCTGTTCTTATGCCAGACTCTAATAAGAATTTGTGGCAGGGATTTGTGCAGTCATGTGAGATGGTCAGGCCTGAAAGTAACTGTTTTACTTTGGTGCATTACTTATTCTGAAGAAAGGAGAACTCCACACTGACTTTTACGAATTACTAGACAGTGTTATATTTGTGTTAAAACCTCCAGCATTGTGCAAGATTGTGATACAGTTAGAGCTCTGCTCAGTCAGTGATGGTATTGAGGAATACTGGAAAATAACAACACCAAAAGGATTGTAAAAGGTATGCTAACTAGAAGAAGCAAACTCTAGCAACTTCCCACAATATAAAACAAAAAGAAAATAAAGACAGCTTGACTTCATGAAACTCTTTTTATTAACATCCACAAGCACTCTAATTTTGTCATGTTACCAGGTTCTGAATGTCTTTTGAATTTTATTGTTTTTTTTTGTTTGTTTTGTTTTTGTGGTATTAGTAGTAGGGTTTGATAACTCCATTGACTGGCATTAATGTCAAGGACAAATTCCAATTTAAGTAACCAAAGCAACCATTGATTGTGTGTGTCACCTGCAGGTTAAAAAAGATATCCTAAGATGTTGTGCACCATTGCTGAGCACTGTAAAACAACCATGTCCAAATCCTTCCTCAGGTATGGCATAAAGTATGGGACAAGATCTGATTAACCAACACAGTTAAAACTGAACAACTGATGGTGGAGGGGAAATGAGTAAATGGAACATATCCTGCAAAAATATTTTCTTGCTGATTCACCCTGCATCATCATTAATGAGGCAATTGCATACATAGCCAAAGTAAATCCTTCAGAAGAATGAACCTTGTTTTTATTTAAACTCATAAACTCCATTAGATAAGCATCTAATTAAAAACAAAGTGCTCTTTTTCATGTAGACTTTAATAAGAATGCCTGTCTCCAATTACAGGACATCACCACCTAGTGCAATTAAGAAAGCCTTTTTAACTGTTGTTTAATTTAGGGCAGTGGTTGTATCTTGGAAAAAATCCTGCAGGTTCTCATTCCTATGCTAGTTTTACCCCGGGGAGTGAAGGTTAAGTGCTCCATGCAGGATATGACCATTCAGTGTAGTGTCAAAATATTATTTTTAAAAGATGTTTCCCTCCTAGTTGATTCCTGAGAAATTGGCAGGCTGGGCAACTTTACTAATTGTAAACTAGGAAGATCAACATAGGGATTTGTGCAAAAGGGAGGACCATTTGGGGATGGCAAAAAAAGAAAGAAAGAAGAGACTGAAGGAGAGAATATATGTTTTAACATACTGAAATTTCTATTGGAAAAGCACAAAACATGCTGAATTACAGTGTAATTACAGTAAGAACTGAGCCTAGTCAAACAATATGAATTCTGCTACAGACCAATTTATACTAAAGTCATACACTGAGTCAGAAGGCATGCAGACATACAGATTAGGGAATTGTATAATGGGAAGCAGGGATTTTGAATAGAATTTAGTGACCATAATGGACAAACAAGTCATCATGGGCTGCCACTTCAATTCACTGCCAAAAAGAACCAATGGATAAAAAGGGGAGTAGGAGATTAATTTTACTTCTGTAAAATGGTAAGACTGATACTAGTATAGTTGTAATCCTCACAAAACTCTACTTTTCCCTAACTTTATTATTCCTTACTTCCATGCTTCATTTTCACTTTGGTTGATTTTACCTTTTTTAACTACTCAAACAAGAAGGTAAAGATTGGAGACAGTTCAGAAAATAGCCACAAAAATTATTCAAGAATTGGAGAAAATGTCATATACTCTGACAGCTCCATAAAAAAAATAGATTGAAAAGCAATTTGGTCACATTGTATCAATACTTTCAGGAAAAAAAAAATACTAGGTACTAAGAAACAATTATTCTGAAGAAAAAAATTACCAAACACCACTAAAGGCTGGAAGCTGAAGTCAGACAATTTCAAACTAGGAATAAAACACATTTTACCATTGAGGGCAGCTAACCACTAGTGCAACTCCCCAGAGAAGTGGTGGATTGCCTATTACTTGAATACTACAAATCTAAACATTAATCTTTTTACTGAAGAACCCAGAAAGGCATATCAGGCTCAGCTAAATTGCTTGAAAGTAAATTTTATCAGCTTTTGAAGTACATGAGGTCAGGGTTTGAATTATACTTTGACTCTTTGGGGTTGCAAAAAAAACCCGGGCTGCCCATCATGATGTCCTAATAAAATTAAAAACCTCCCCAGGTTATGATTTTCAAATCTTACAGAGGGGCTTTTGTCTCTTATGGGGGGCTCAGCCTCCCTAAGCTCCCCTTTAATTTGACCCCTGCATAAAGTAATACTAGGCGATCAAAATGTGTCTTTAGCCTTAATTTCTCTGATTCAAGCTTCTCTACAAACAAAACTGCAGGATACCAGAAGGGAGGAATAAATAGTGGTAGAAGCAATTCTAATAAATGAGCTACATGGGGGGAAACATTGCCACTTAAGTGTATAGTTCCTAGAGAAGGCATGAAGACCACATGTAATATATGTACAGGGCACATTATGTTCCCAGTCTATTAGAGATAATCCACAGTAAACCCCTCAATACTTCAAGTGAGTGGAATTTATGCCCGGCATCAAATCCAAAACCAGACAAGAGAGCCGAGTTGGAAAATACTGGAGGAAGAAAGGAACTATAGGATAAGAAACCGCTATTCTCTTTTCAGACTCTGCCCACATGTTGTTTTCCACTATTTATCATAGAGTGAGTCAGTCCTTTCACAAATATCCGTTGTGACTAAACAGAGGGCTGGAAAGAAGGGCAGGTGGGAGGTCAAACAGAGATGCAATTTGATTTGAAAGCCAGACAGCCAGCCCAAAAAAGAAAAACAGTTTCTTTTTGTACTAGAGCCTAGTACTTTGAAACAGCTTTCTGCATCAAAACAGAAGGGGGGGAGGGGCTGAAGCCTGTCTGGGAGCCTGTGCAGAAAACAGAAAGAATATACAGTTCTGGCCACTTTCCAGGGAATGTGAAACAACACACCTTCCATATGAAGAGAAGGTTTCCCAATACTTCCCCTTCTCCTTGGTACAAGTGGTATAACACTCCTGGGCGACCCCCATCTCAGAAGCAGATCACTGAAGCTCCCAGCCGGAAGCAGGAAGCCTGAGCAAGGGCTTACAGCCAGGATGAGCGCTCTCAAGGTCCAAGAGGGAGTGAGGGCAAATAAAAATATTTCTTAGAAGTGTAAACTGCTGTAAGGGAATGAGGGAAAATTACTCATGAAGGAAAAAAATAAACTGAAAAATAATTCTGACAGCAGATGCTGTTCTCTTCTTTCTAAATGCATATGTTTGTGTGTGTGTGTGTATGTGTGTGTGTGTGTCTGCGCGTGTGTGTGTGTGTGAGAAAGAGAGAGAGAAGACAAGGAATGAAATTGTTTCTGTGTTCAGCCCCACAGTTTCCTTCTCCCCTTTGTAAGGTGCACTATTAAACAAGCTCCTGAGCACCTTTGAAAATCTGGCCAAAAACAATTCCTCCTATCACTGTTGGCACTGGATTTGGATCCAGCCCCTATACCTTTGTTCTGGGCGAGCACAACCCTCAGACTGACCACAACACCTGCCAGGTGATAGCAGGCTAATTTATTGATACAAAGTGATAACAGAAAAGCAACAATCCAAACAATCTAACAAGTCTATATCTACCAATCCTATGGCTGTCATCAAAGTCAAGGTACATCTGGTCAGGATGCTGACTCCACTCTGAGGCTCTCTTTCTTAGATGTCAGCAGTCTGGAGGTGGGATGCCGAGGCCTACAGTTCCCTTCCAGTGGGGTGCATGAGATGGGCTGCTGGTGTGTGCCCTTTGTCCATGGTGGCCTTGGGGACCCTTCCTGGGGAATGGGGATGGGGATAGGGATGGGGACCTTCTGAGGGAAGAGAAGGAGGGGTAGGAGGGATGGGAAAAAGGGAGTGACCTGGGGTTTTGTAGCTGGTGTCACTTATTGGTCTGTTCCCCCACCCAAACTAGGACCTGGCCCTGCTGTTGCTCTGGGGTTTTGTAGCTGGTGTCACTTATCTCGTGTTATGGGATAGTATGGTACATGCTTCCTCAGTTCCCAGGCAGTGTGTCCTTGTTGCCTTAGACAACCTGTCTACCTTGAAGGCTGATCTTGTGTAATGGGATACCCCCCTCAGTTCTCAGGCTGTGTCCATCCATTGGCCTTGTTGTGCTAGATAGCCTGTCTGCTTCCAGAGCCATGAGAAGCTGTGTGTGTGTCTCCCAGGCTCTTTAGAAATCCATTTAACCCCGTTGCCAATCTTGGACCCTTATAATGCATATATCTATACCTATAAGCCAATTCCCCAAAAAACAGACCTTTAAATACCATTTCTAAGCCAACAATCACCACCTGGTAGGGCTTCACAGACCCTTGCCTTTGATGTATACTGACACAACAGTAAGTATTTTACCACTTGGAGATATTCTGTGTTTCACCAAAAAATTGAAGAAGCCTCTTTCTAGATGGAATATAGCAAATTACTGTATAGAAATTCAGAAAGGCACCCATTATGAGCATGTATGTACAAAGCCTTACACATCAAGAAAATCAAACTTATATTACTTGGGCAACCTTAATTCTGGCACACTGTAGCATATCTGGATTACAAATTCAGATGTGAAAAGATGCATCCATGACTTATGCCTATTTTATAAAAGACGACTTATCATATGGAACATACACTAGTTGGTTCCCTTCAGACTGATATTTTACCTCTCAAAGTGGCCTTCCTCAAGCCCATTTTATTCATTTGAAAAATTGCATGATCTTAAATTAAAGTTCAATTAAAAATGCTTTCAAACTTCTTTTTCACAAAATTCACCTTTTATTTATTTTCTTTATACAGTATTGTGTGCACTGTCATCTTCTTTATCACACCAACAAAATGGGAATGTCCCACAACAGGGCTGCAGCCAAGGTTTCCATAAAATGTTGTACAAAGAGAGCTGTTGTGGGACTGGAGTCAGTGTCCTGCGATGTCCTTCCACTGCTCTTTCTATTCTGCTTATTATTGTGTCAAATAGGGGCTCAGTGCCAGGTGAGAGAGGATTGTTCTCTGAAGGGTCTTGTGAGAGGTCAAACAGCAGAGGAGGGTCATGATGGGTTACGCCTTCTCCAAAACATGGGCAAATTCCAATTCTATAACAAGCTCCAGCACCTTCTGGACTGAATTTTGGGGTCACATAATGAGCCTTCCATATTGCACCACCTGGCAGAAAAGAAACAAAATACAAATTGAATACTGAATGATAGAAAATTAGTTTTTTCAGGAGTTTGTCTAGAAGACATTGTACTTCAGCTGGTTAAAATGAACATGAACAATCAAAATGTAACGTACCATTCAGACATGATTTTAACCAATTATGACTTTTTCTAACATTGGTATCTCTTTCTTTTTAATGCAAAAATGGAAAAAAGTATCCTGCAGCTCCCTAGAATACTTTCCTTTTAATTAACAGAGCAGATTGACATTGCTGTTTAGCTGTCATAAGACAGTAGCTGCATTGGATACGGAATTTAGCTTACATAGAACTAAAGCAATAGCACCACACTCGGAGCAACTGTGAAAGGATGAAATAGGAGACTTGCCTGTAAACTGGCCAGCAACCTGATCCTCTGGGGGCACATAGTATAATATGATTTCAGGCCACCCAAAAATTGTTACTACCCTCTGATTACCAGTGTTTTACCTGGATGGTACAATGCTATACTTTCTAGTAGGGCTGTGTGAAGCTTTGGTTGCTGATTCAGTTCGGTGGAGATTTGGCCCAATTCAGCGGCCGAATCTCTGAATCCAAATCAAATCAGGAGACCCTTTAATCTCTCTGAATCAAAGTGGAACCTTCTGAATTGATTCAGAGAGATTCAGAAAGATTTGATGATACAGATATAGACACAGCTTTAAATGTTTTTTCTACTTACCTCAAGGTACCAGGTGGCTCATTTATGCTGAGATGCTGGGGTGGATGAAGCACCCCACAGGAGTGCAGAGAGTCCCCAGCGCACTTGGCAGCCGACTGGGAAATAGACCAGAAGCACTTCCAGTCCACTTCCAGGTCCACCGGGGCGTGCACAGGGCCCTCTCCATGTGCCCCCCGCTCAGCAACTGGTGCCTCCTAGGTCTGGGGGGGCACCCAAGGTCCACCCATGGCCAATCACTGAGCTGGAGGGGATGCGGGAGGGCTCCCTAGCACACTTGGTGGTGGATACAAAAGTTGACTGGAAGTACTTCCGGTCCACTTCCGGGTCCACGGCTGAGCACATGGGGGGGGGGGGGGGGGAGAGGCGTGCCCTTGTGGGACGCTCTGTTCGTTCCACCATCACAGCATTCATGAACCACGTCTGGTACATTGAAGTATGTAGAAAAAAACATTTAAAGCTGTGTCTATGGCTGAATCGCTGATTCTTTGAATTAGCATTGAATTGGGACATTGATCTGAATCAACTAATCGAATCACTGTCCCCGATTCAGGCCAAATCTGAATCGAATATGGCCCATTTCGCACACCCCTACTTTCTAGCCCATGGAGCTTGTTACAAAGTCTCAATGTATTTAATGTTAAATTAGAGTAACTGAGCTGGACAAATACATTTCTAAAGATAGAACCAATGGATGTTGGAAGACCCTTCATACTCACTGTCTTTCTGGTGCCACCGCACTGCATGTAAATGCACACCACAGTAGTGAAACATGAACTCATGCTCTGAGTGCTGAACTCTTCCCTGCAGTAATGGCATGAGGTCCCGTCCATCAATTATCCTTATACAATATAAAAAATAGGTATCACCAGACAGGTTGAGTTGTATGACAATAGCTCTCTATTCAGACATCTTATTGTAACTGAAAACACTTAAATCACCTTTACTCTGACATGTGAACAATTTGTGAGTGTCGTATGAAATGTGAATTTGAAAAACAGACTGGAAATCTTATGAAAAAATGCATGTCAGGGTATTTTTCAAACCGGGTACCATGTTGCATTTGGAGCTTAAAAGGAATGAATATGTTTTAGAGCAGGGGTGGCCAGAGTTACTCACCCCAGGAGCCACATCCAACACTCCACCGAAGTTCAAGAGCTGGAGAGAGGGGAAGGAGTGGGGGGCGGGGGTGCTGAGCAACCTGGAGTGGAGATGAGCACCCCCCACCCCCCCTGCACTGCCAAGCCACTCCAGCTTTCCCCATGAGGAACACACCCCAGAGTAAGTGCCGTGGCTGCAGCCCCCACATCAGCAGCTGGGCACCTGAGCAGTGGGAGGTGCTGGGCTGTGCTGTCCCCTGAAGCCACCTCAGGGAGAAGTGGGCAGGGCTTTGACCACTTTCTGGAAAGCCTCAAGTGCCATGCCAGTGAGCTGCATGCTGCTCGTGAGCTTCAGTTTGACCACAGTAGTTTTATGGTGTCAGTACCTGTCCTGTGGCACCGTCCCGCC
This sequence comes from Alligator mississippiensis, assembly GCF_030867095.1. Taxonomy (NCBI): domain Eukaryota; kingdom Metazoa; phylum Chordata; order Crocodylia; family Alligatoridae; genus Alligator; species Alligator mississippiensis. The sequence continues at coordinate 335,322,676 of NC_081824.1, read as the reverse complement.
CGCCAGATGAGCCACTGTAGGGAAAATGTCCATAAGGCTTGTAGGTTCATCGATGACTATGTCTGTAGGTAACACTCCTGGCCACCTAAATATCCCTGGCACACGGATTCCTCCTTCCCAGCCTCCCATAGCTTTTCCACCTTGTATTAAAAATAAGAAGGGAATTTATAAATGTGGGCTTTGTCCACACATGCATGAATGTTTGATTCCCTAGGGACAACTAGCCATGGTGCACTTTGTGTCATCACTAGTTGTCCCCAGGGAATGACTGTGTCAGGCATGCTCTGGTGTGTAGCAATTTACTCTAGGTGGGGTAGGGGAGGCTGGGGCTGGCCTCAGCAACCTTACCAGGGGTCCTGGGGGCATCCTGGGGCTGCAGCAGTGGTGATCCTGCTGTATGGAGCCTGGCCAGCAGTGGAGCATGGATCTGGATGGCCAGGCTCCATGCTGCTGTCATGTGTGACACTGCTGCCATATGTGACACTCTGTTTTGGTTTTTTTTCTGAGGGTTTTTTTGACCCCTGAATATCCAGGGGTCAGAAAAACCCTCCATGCATCTCCCTTGCAGCATGGAGAACAACTGAACGTTAAGTATCTGGTGCTACAGATATGTCTGCAGTGCTATGTACTGCATGGCCGCGCTTGTCTGGATGCAGCCGCAGAATGCATGGAATGGAGTCTATATATCCTGCCAAGCATTTCTGGTTTAGTTAATTAAGCCTTTCTGACTTTTTCAGTTTTATCTTTGTTTTTTCACCTCAAAAACAAATTTAGAGACATCATAATCATTTAAGCTGTTTCTCTTCAGCTGACCTCTTCAGCACCTTAGTCCATCTATTGACTCTCCTTTGCTTTACAGGAAAAAGAAAATACTAGAAAATAGTGTGGATTACATTTTAATATAGAAATTGTCTCATGATTGCCACTCTCCCATACTCTTTACAGTTCCTTAGGTCACTTTCCATTTACAATCATATAATATTCCTGTTGGAACTATGAAAATTATTTACATCTAAAATTAAACACTGTAAACATGTTTAATGGGAGTATAAATGTTTGAATGCAGCTTAACATGAGATCAGTCAGCTTTCTAGAGACAATCAGGTTTGACATCCTCCTCATTAAATAATACTATATATTAGTATAGTTCCTAACCTTCTTTGAATATGTTAGTACTGTAAGAAAAATAGGAGCACCTTTATCAATTCCTTTTGTAATGGCAAAAGCCTTGTGTGCCTTTCATTTTTTGGCCAGTCAAGCTTTAGATGTGCCTCAGTTGTTCAATGACTACTCTCGATTATATCAATTTGTATTTTTCAGGAACTCATTCTTCACAACAGTTCTTACCTTTGTATATTCCATTCCAACCACCCATCTGGGCTTTTCCTTCTTGAGCTTCCAATAATCCACCATGGTCAGAGGCAAAATAAATGAGTGTAGTATTTTTCAAATCTTCTGTGCTAATAGCCTCCAAAATCCTGCCTGAAAATAAAAAGAGTATCTATATTAGTGAAACAAATATTATCTCTTATCTGCAAACATGCACATGTTTAACTTCATACGTAGTTCAACTGAGCTCAAAGGGGTATTCACACATTCTTGTATTCATAATTTTTGTGTGATCAAGTCATATGTTTAAGAATTTATTAAGACACTTGGCAGTTGTTAAAACAATGTCACAAGTAGAATCAGAAGAATTTTGGCTGCTTGCAGATGTTCAAAAACAAAACCAAAAAAACACACTTTACCAGAAGCAACAGCATGTTACTTCAGCCTGGCTGCAGCATCTGTAAAGATTGGGTGCTTCAGTGGGACTTTTTGTCACTTTTAGCTAAAGCTGATTCAATCATCTATTAGATAAAAACTCCAAAACAGCCCCACTAAAGCACCCAATCTTTACAGACACTGAAGACCTGGGTTGAAGTAATGCCCAACCCCTTCAGCGAATGCATGGGGCTCGGTGCAGGAACATGCCAAGTTTAAATAAAGCATCCTTTTTTGTTGTTTTGTTTTGGTTTTTTTTGTTTGTTTTTTAAAAATATGTCAGTACCCTTTATGTCTCAGCCCCAACACTGAGCTTCCTGCTAGGCCAGACATGCAATGTTTGGGATGGAGCATAAAATTACTTAATCCTGAGAATCAGGCAGGGGTCAGCTTTTTCCTAGACCCAGGGCTGCCCCCAGCCCTGAGCCAGTTCCAGATCTGGGGCTGTCTGGAACTGGACCTCACTATCAGCTTATAGTCAGCCTTATCCCTGAGACAGGCTCAGGACTGGGGGTGCTCCATTTTCAATTTATGGCATACAAACAAGCCACAAAGGTGTTTCACGTATTTTGTAGAATATCTTTGTGGACGGTTTGCCACTTTATAGCATCATGTATTGCTTACATGTGTAGCACTGTTATTACTTGTGCTATGATTGATACCTTAATCACATCATAAATGTAACATGTGCCAGGGGCTCAAGTGTCTGTCAATGCAAAGACAAGGTGTACTGTCCAATAATCTCATTAATATTAGTATTATTGCAGTTATGCCCAGGACTCCAAGTCACAGATGAGTACCCCATAATACTAGTAATTGCACAAAAAGAGAACAAAACAGGACACCAACTACAAAGAGTTACAATCCAAGTAACAGAATGTCAAAGTACGAAACAAAAATGATACAGACAGTATTGTAATTTTTATGATTTCATTTTTACAACAGTAGAGTTCTCAGCATAGGAAACTAAATCTGAGCAAATAATTTGTTACAAATATTTTTTTACTAAATCTTTCATTTAAAAATTATTCACAAACTAAGCCTCATTTCTTATTTTTTTGTTTATATTTGACTAATAGTTCTCATGAATAACCGTCAGCCAAAAATAGCTTGTGAACTGTATGTTTTAATTATTTGTCATCTGTTATTCTGATTGTGATTGGTCACCTAAGGCCTTTTTTAAGGAAAGAGAAGCTAATAACAAACTACACATTGGTGGCATGATTATTTTCGAATATCAAGTCATACAAAATTTGTCTCTACTTATATAGAATCATGGAGAAGTAGGGCTGGAAGGGACCTCTAGAGGTCATCTAGTCCCTCTAGAGGTCATCATCCCTATCTAAACCATCCTATACAGTCCATAATCTAAACTCTACATGGCTAGGGACAGAAGTTATGCATTAACTAGTTTAAGTAGTCAGAAAGCAGTTTAAACCTGTAGCAGGACAGAAGCTAAGTGCACTTAAACCACTTTCAAAATGGCTGATACTGTTTTAAGATAAACCTGGTTGGATGTATTATCAGACTTAACTGATTTAGGTCAAACTGGTTTGTGGAACTTCTGTCCCAGATTCCCTCCTGGTTCAAGTTAACTCACAGTCCCTTAGCATCCTATGATGCTTTGCAGCCCTGGTCTGTGCTGTCTAGTCCAGCAAGCAGGGCCTTCCCTGCCCCCCCTGCTCCTAGCCTTCCCTGCCCCCCCTGCTCCTAGCCAGAGCACTATCACTTTGGATGGCTGAGGATGGGGTGGGAGGAAAAAAACTCACCCCACTGGCACAGCACCAGACCCCCAGCCAGGTGCTGCTGGTTGGATTGGCTAAGGGCAAGGTGGAAGCAGAAGCCTGCAGCAAGTCTTGGCTCTGCCACCCAAAGCTGGGAGCTACAACCCAACTCTCAGCTAGTCCAGAGGCTGAAAAGAAAGCATGGCAAAGGCACTCTGGCCCTGCTTCTGGGTCTAGGAGGCAGAGCCAAAGCTTAGTACAGGCTTCTCCTTCCTCCCAGCCAGCCCAGAGGCTGAGAAGGGGGTGTGACTCCTGGTAAGCCAAGCCCGGGTACAGGTTTCTCCTCTCCCTCCTTTCCTCACTCCCTTCTTCCTTCAGCCACCCCTGAAGCCTCAGTGAGGGCTTTTTCCTACCCCCTGTCCTCAGCCAGCCCAGAGACTGAGAAGGAGCCATGGCTCCCAGCTGTGGGGGGGCAGGGGGGGAGCCAAGCCCCTCCTTCTTCCCCTCTCCCCTCAGCTTGACCAGAGTCTGAGAAGAGGGCATGACTAGGGGACTCCAGCCCTACTCCCAGCTCTGGGAGGGGATGGAGCCAAAACCCACTGTCGGCTTTCCCCCCATTAAGCCTGGAGGCTGAGGAGTGGGTGTGACTCCTGGTTTCCAGCTCTGGGGGCAGAGCCGAGCCCAGGTGCAGGCTTTCCTCCCCCAGTGCCTCAGCTGGCTGGGAGGCTGAGAAGGGGGCATATCTAGGAGATTCCAGTCCCAATCCCACCTCGGAGTGTGGGGGGAGACAGTTTCAGCTTACCCGTCCTGGGAGGCATGCTCTAGCACCCCCTGGCTATTAGCATGGGCCACTGCAGGGATCGGGCTGCCTTTCTTGTTTGAAAAAGTGAACTTCAGTTCACTTGCTTATTGGTTCAATCTATGCAGTTTAAAAAACCTTGCAAAGATTGAATCACTTCAGCCTCAAGCTTTTTGACTGTCTACTTAGCCAGTAAGACTACTGTCAACCCTGACACAACACAGAACAAACACCGTAACCTGCCATGGGTAAAGCAGGGGAGACATGGCAACCAATGTCCTGTTTCTAAAAAAGGTTGTCAATATACGCGCAAGAGATTCTAGGTAGAGGGCCACACCCTTTGCTACAAAGAAAAGCAATCCTGCCCCCTCCCCCCCCCCCCACCATAGTGCATACCAAACTGATATGGAGTAAAATTCCTTCCTGACCCTAAATATGGGGCTGAGTCTGACCCTGAGCAGAAGGGCAAGACCCTCTAGCCAGGAACCTCTGGCTTTGATCTCAGCCAGGGCATTGACACACCCCAATCAAAATCTCCAGCCTTGGCTGCAACCAACATCCAGTATCTCTGAGTGAGGCCTCAAAACATCCTGAAACATGTAGCAGAAAACTGGGCTGGGGATAACCAGCAAAGTCCATAGGAAATACCTATAGAATAACAGAGGTACAGTTACACCTAGATCATCCCTGACCAATGGCTGTCTCATCTTTTCTTGAACACCTCCAGTGACGGAGAATCTACAACTTCCCTACGCACTCTATTCTACTGCCTCATTGTTCTAACAGTGAAGAAGTGTTTCCTAATATCTAATCTAAACTTACTTTGCTGCAACTTCAAGCCATTGGTCCATGTCCTCCTCTCTGCAGCAAGAGAGAAAAGGTATTCTCCCTCTTCTTTATGGCAGTCCTTCAATTATCTGAAAACTGCTATCATGTCCCCTTGTAAACACCATTTCTGCAAGCTGTACATGCCTAGCTCCTGCAGCCACTCCTCATATGACTTATGTTCCAAGCCCTTTATCATCTTTGTTTCCTGCATTTGGACAGTTTTCATTTCCTTGCTTTTTCTATAAAGTTTTCAATTCTAAGAGGACCTGATTTGTTATTCCACATTTGGAATTACATCATAAGTGGTTATGGGGATTGTAGAAAATTAGGGCTGGAAGGGACTTCACGAGGTCATTTAATCTAGCCTCTTGCTCAAGGCAGGATGATCCCTGACTAAATCATCATAGTTAAGCATCTGGATAACTTAAAGCAAGACATCTGTGCTAAGTCAACTTACCTACCATCCAGTCCATCTCCTCTACATTATCTCCATATAAACCATGTCTACTCTTCCCAAGAAACCTCTCTGTGGTGATAAGCGGGGTGTGGACATGTAAAAGGGAAACAAAGAGGAGGAATGGTCTGTGCTTGTTTCTTTAAAGAAAAAACAAAACAATAAATGAATAAAAACAACCAGTTCAACAAACACACAAATACATCTATTATTTGTTTATAAAGAAAGCTTTTAGTCATACATATTAAGGCAGACTCTTTTGTTAATATAATTTGCACTATTAGTTGCATTAACATTCCAGCAACTCATCCCCAAATCATTTACATTCTGTGAAGTATCACTATCCAGCAAATTTGTTTTGTCCCAGAAAATTGAACTAATTTTTGAATGTTTAACATACTCCCCTTTTTATTGTCCAGTCTTGAGTGGAGATGTTAGGTAGTGGAGAGAGCATTCTTAGCTAGTGTAAATCAAAATAGTTCTACTGAAATCAAAGGGGCTAAGTCATTGTACACTAACTGAGAATCTGGACCTCAAGACTTCATTTCCTTGTTGCAGTGACTGGGATGGTGGGGTGAGGAGGAAGAGGACGAACATGTTGAGGCACCAGTATGGATCAATAGCTCAAATCTGTAAAAATCATTCAAAATTTATCCTGCTTCTCAGAATCAAATATATCCATATAGATATTCTAGACATGCTTTAGTCTAAAACATGAATATTTTGGGAAGTTAGAAACTCCTGAAAACAGCAAATTATAAAGGAAGCCTCTGGATAGCCCTTTTAGACTAATTACTTTTTTTATTAATAGTGTACAGAGGGCTTTATGCTTGTAAATAATTTGTTTAGAATATAGTAATTGATTAATAAACTGCAAAGCAAATATGTTCAAAATGGAATGTATTTTACCTTTTAATAAAGGAGACAGCCTCTTTCAAGAAAGTAGATGCAGTTCTTTCTAACACCATTGGCTGTTCTGTAATTTCATGGTTTCTCATCATAATACAGTCCCAGTATCTTGTGAATCCATACATTGAGAACCAGGACATGAAGAACAAGAAATCAAACCAAGCAAAGCAGATCATTATTTTCCAGCTGAATGAGACCAGGCCAGCAAGTTTTCCTACAACAAGTGTGAGTACAGCAAGGCTAAGTATCTGAGTAAGAAGCCAAAGTTCGGATCTCAAGGCTCTGGCCTTCTCTGGAGGTTTTGTTATGTGACAGTCATTCATTAGACTAAAAGGCATACCATAAAAATAATCAAACCCATGGTTTAAAGGGTGATGGCAATGATCGTTGCGGGATTCACAGTTAATACCTTGATGCCACTTTCCTGAAAATACAAAGTTTTAAACATGTAAAAGGTTGCAATCTTTTAAAAAATGTGCTTTTCCATCTATATACCATTTATCTAATCACATTCCTTTTTTTCTACTCTGAGAAGGTCCTACTGTTCTGCTCTACTTCCATTCTGCAGTTGCACAGGGTGCCAGCCGCAGCAGAGAAGAGCAGCAGCAGTGAGCAGGTTTCTTCTGCATCTGCTGGCTGGGAACAGGAGGGGAAGAAGGAATGTGTACACTGATACCACTGTCTCCAGCTGATGCAGATATGGAGGAAGCCCCAGAACTGCACCTACCCCCAGTAGTGTAATTGAGAGGGCAGAGGGGCACAACTGGAGCAGTAGTTCTGAACACCACCTTTGAGGGGCAGTGAAATACTAGTTATGACTGACTGAGCTGCTGTGATTGACACTTTTATCCAGTGCTGCTCTGGACATCACATAGCTGGCTAGGCACAGAACTCTGCTGCTATACCTCTTCCCAGCCTGCTTCAGCCATGAGTTGAAGGGAGCAGTTGCATAGAGTGCAGAGCTTGGCCAGGGACAGTGGCAGTGGCAGTGGCACACCAATTCCTTCTTCCAGTGCCTGCTCTTGACCAATGAAGGATGGGTAGGAGGAGGTTGGTGGGAAACAGCAGGGAGCGGTGCTGGAAAAAGGATCCTGCTTACTACTGCTGCTGTCCCCAGCCAATCCTGGCACCCTGTAAAGCCATTTCTAAGCATCTAGAAGGAGAGAGGCAGGAGCAGCTTCAGGGCTCCCTCTGCCCCTGAATCAGCCAGGTATGACAGGCAGGTTTTTTGTGCACTTGGTCCCTGCCCAACACCCTGGTACCTCCCACCAGCCCAGGGGCTCTAGCCATGCCTTGCCTCATCTCTCACATCCCACTTTAGAAAATCCTGGATCCTTCCATGCATGCCTATTCCTCACAAAATTTCAAGCCACATAGAACAAAACAATTTCCTCCATACACAGCATTCTGCAAGCTATGAGAAAAGGGAAAGGGTGTAAACAAAAGAAATCATTTTGTCATGTATGAAATAACATTATCTATAAATAAAAGATAACTCATCAAACATTTTCATAATAAAATCATTGCTCTCATATCATATCACTGATAATTAATTGCTGCATATACATTACCACTAAACTGGATTGAATTTTTAGAAAAGAGAGCAAAATGTTCAGCACTGAGGCAATTCTGAGTTATTCAGATCTGATACACATCCTAAAAGTAACTGTGAGTTAATTTAGTGCCAGCCTAAGTGTTTGGGGGCAGATAGGTACTATCATAGTCTTTAATGTTGCTCTTTATTACCAGGAAACTTCATCACCTCTGAGACTCTTTTCAACCAAGACAGATAGTCTTTCTCACTTATGTGATATTTTTGATGTCTATGTTAGGATTCAAATGTAGGAATCTGAAATTTAGTACTCTTTGACATGCCATGGTGTCCCTGAGGGATAAGCTTTATGGTAAAATACAAAACAAGTGTCTTTTTTTCAGTGACTAAATGCTAAGGCCAAAGTGAAATAGAAAGATTCAAATGTAATGTTGATGATTATTTTCAGCCATTAGAACATTATTCTTGGCTTTCCTCTTTTCTGAAGCCTTGATAGGTCACATTTTTAATATCATCCTCTCATCTTTATTGTCTAATCTGAATGAATAGAAATCAATTTGTAGATGCACATACATTAGTATAATGTGTAGTAATGTATCTTTTTAATTTGCATGTGTACATGTTATATAGGTAGGTCATCAGTGGGATGCCCAAATTTAGGTACCTATTTCAGACTGATGAGTCCTTCTAAAAGTTATCTTACTGGAATATTTTAGGAGAATTTAAGAACTGCATCATGATTAGTATCACCGTATTTCCCATATCAAAAAAGAGGACACCTGTGGGGGGAGGAGAGGGGGAAGGGGTATATAATGGGGGGGGCAGTGATATGCCCATGCCCTGCCTTTGCCCCTCACTCCTAAGACATCCCCCACAAGCCTTGCTGCCTCTCACTCCTGACCCACTGTACCCCTCCTCCCAGGCCTGCCTGTGCCCCTCCCTCCCAATCCACAGCCCCGTCTGCCCCCAGTCCTGCCAGTGACTCTCACACCCAACCCACCAACCCCTGCCCCCCCCAGCCCTGCTACCCATGTAGCTCACATGCGTGCTCTCTCTCTTACCTGCAAGCAGCTGCCAAGGCCTATGCACAGAGCACATGATCCCCCAAAAGCCAATCATCTTCCCCTACGACTCCCAGCCCCAAGCAGCCAAACTGCAAGTGCAGGGGAAAAGTGGAGGCAGAGCAAAACCCCAGATATTTGCTTGCATTTTAAAAACCTACCTGGATGGAGGACAGGGGATCAAAAAAAAGGACATGTCTGGGAAAACTCGGGCATATGGTAACCCTGATCATGATCAGAAGGAGGAAAATTGTTTCCACAAGTCGCCTGTGTGAATATGTTGTGGTATTATTAGATACCTATAAATAAAATTAACATCTTCCTTAATTCTGCAGTATAAGATGATGTACTATGTGAATGTATCAAAAAATTGTGCATATGTATAATATGATATATTCTAGCTTCTGAATATCCTAAAGTGAGGTCTGGGGGGGTGTAAGGAACACATTAGAGGCCTCGGAAAAAGTGCCTCCATCTAGTATACATCCTCCATTATAGAAATGTTTGAATAGATTTTGGGTAACCTTGTAGAGAGACAGGCTTACAAGGCCAGAGTCTTCCCAATGTAAACAAGAAAGCATCGATTTAAGTGCTTTGACTATAGTCACACAAACAAGGCAATTAAAACCTATTACCATATAGAACAGCACTCAATGTCAAGAGTCAAAACCTAATTGATAAAGTCTGAGACCATCTTAGTTAAACAGTTGTTAAGTATTTGTCATAAATTCTTCATTTAGCTGGGGAGGGAGTCTTCATAATCAACCCCTTTTATTAAATTATGCATAATTAAGTTGTAAATGGATGTATGTTGCTAATAAGTGTGCGTGTGTGTATGTATGTATATATGTATACGTATGTGACTGTAAACCTGCAGGAAGAGGAGAATCATGGACCTGAGCTGTTGGAAAAATTGAACAAAAGCTTAGAGTTTTGGGGGTCCTGCTTACACCCATCCACTCAGGCGTGAGTATGTTTTTGCATTTTGATTGCCTGATCTGAATACTAATTAAACTTATGTTTAACTTCTTCATAAAGCAATTGCCTTGAGAAAAGATAAGCATGCTCTTTTTTTTTTTATTCCACGGTCCTGTCTGACACTGTAAGCTTCCTTTGTCCCAATTTGTGGTAGAGGGCTTCTCTTAAGAGGATGGGGCAAGGCATGACAAGCCCCTGGGCTAATGGGGGACACCAAGGAGTCAGGCAGAGAACAGGTGCATGAAGGGCACTATATTTGAAGGGCCAAACCCCTGATGGTGTGCAGCTCCATTGATTTTAATGTCTGCTACATCTTGGTATCAACAAAGGACTTGACATGCAGTGTCTAAAAGCTGAACATGCACATGCAAAATGTTTCTCTGTGTATAATCTATTTTGAGAATCCTGGTATTATAGGAAGCTGGTAAGATCCATGTAATGGTACAGGCAGTTAGATTTTTAATTCCTACTTGTAGCTTGTTTTGATACAGTTCTAACTAAAGGCCAAGCATGTTATTTATTTTCCCCAGCTGACTGAATCTCTCTCTGCATAGAATACTTTCTTTGGCTTAGAAGTGTTATTCACATGATGCACCCATGAAAGGAAACATTACAGCTACAGATCAATCTCCAAGTAAATGAAACTCAAAAACAGGTGTTCAGATGACATTATTTTTATGCAGATGCTATTGAGCCTTTACATACCTATGAGTCCAGTGATATAGCCTTGCTTCTGCAATATCTTGGCAAATGTGGTTTCATTTGGAGGGAGGCCTCCTGAACCACCATTCCACTGAATAACACGAAAATCGCTAGTGGAATCCATACCTAAAATATATACATTTAAAACAGTGCTAAACAAGTAACGAGAATGCTTGTATTCAACTCTAACCTTATAGTTAGGGCCATTTTTATATTATAACACTTGAATTCACTTATCTTCACAGTTGAAACTTGTCAAACTTGCTAACCCCTCTGCTATGTTCTTCCACTGTGTTAACATTTTTTTAATAAATGATTAATTTACTGGTGTAACAGGGAGCTGAGTCCATGTTGCAAAGAATGAAGAACAAAGGCCTGGCCACTTTAAGACAAGGATCTTTTGGCCCGGCAAGGGCCAGGTGTGGCTGAGTAGGCTACATAACTGGAAGGTGGGAGCGGCTGGGCTGGATAAAAGATAGCCAGCAGAGGGAGAGAGGTAGTACAGCCCTGTTTGATAAGGAGCCCAGATTGTCCCTGCCTGAGAGAGAGATAGAGAGAGACTGTATGGAAATAGCCCCAGGGGTGAGGGAAGTTTTTTTTTATGATTTTTCCTTTGGTTTCTGGTTTATTAAATGGGCCTACGGGGACAAATCATTAGGGCTGTGCAGAACAGCACCATTTAGTTTTGACTGCCGTTCCACCATTTTGATAGAACAGTGTTTCATTTTGAGTTTTGTTTCATTTTGAAAGCACTGTTCCGTTTGGGGAAACATGAAACTGCCTATAACTTTGTCATTTCTTGCCCGATTCATATGAAACATACAGGCATGGTAGCTCCTGCTGAGGCCATGAAGCCTGCCAGGTTTCAAGGAGCTAGGTGCAGCAGTTTCTGGGAAACTGCACTTCAGGTTGCTGACAAGCAAAACTCGTGACTGTGTGTGTGATAAGGTGCAGCCTCACTGGCACTGTGGCCTCTACACAACACGGTAGTGTGCCCCAGTGAGGTCTCCTCCTCCCCTACAGCCTCAGGTCAGACCACCACGTTAAATGACAACAGGTAATAAAATAACTTAGTGAGCAGCACAGTAGCATCTCAGGCAGCCAAACTGTCACAGAGCCTTTCTTTCCTTTCCTGCAGGAGCTTCTTCTCTAGCAGCTGCCAGAGAACTTTGCCTGCCAGCTCCAGCCTGGGGGCTTAGATGTGCCCAGGGCCCTGTGTCCTTCTAGTTAGATGCTAGGGTTGTTCGTCTAAGGATATGGCACTGGCAGACAAGGTCCTTTGGGTCAATCCAATCTGGTATCTTTTAGCAGACCAACTGAATACTTACAGAAATATATCTTAGCAAGCTTTCAGGTTGAAAACCCCTCCCCCAGGTTATACCAAAGCTGGCCAATGGGAAAAAAAAATATTGATGTGCTTGGGCCTTGGCCCCTGTAAATAAGCACTAGTTCCATTGAATTTTATTCATATTAAATTTTCTTCTATAATGTAACTCTTAATAAACATCAGGGATTCTGGTTTTCTCTGACAAAAAAAAAAAAATCTCCAATGTTCATCTTACTTTTTAAATCTGAAAATGGGGGGAGGGTAGGGGAAAGGGAAGTGAGTGTTAATCAGAGAAAACCAGGATAATTATTGCAGTGAAGTTGGAAGTTGTTTTTTGTTCTGTTTTTTTTTTTTTAACCAAAGTAAAAAGCCAAAACATTTTACTGAAGTCTGTCTACCAAAGTGAACGTTTTGAGGTGAGAGAGCAAATATGTAAATACACAGGGAATGCAACTCAAATATCAATTTTCTGTAAGTCTGAAAAGAGACAATATTATAAAGGTTATTTATATTGTACAGTAGCATCCGTGGTATGTGGGCACTGTGCCAAGACAAATACACAATTCTGTGTGCACATCTCCAATTGATCTCAGTGGGAATTCTCAGGATAGCACTAGGCCAACACATCAGCTTCAAACCCTTGGGGTGTTCCGTATTGTTATAATTTACAATAGTACAATGACTAAGAAATTATGGATAGAAGCTTGTATAAATATTTAGTTTCCATATTGTTTTATTCCAGGGACTGAGTTTGTCAGGATGGCTTTTTCTCAAGTAATGGAACCTACGCAGATAATGTAAATGTCAACTGATTATTTTGTGTAATGAGTGAATTCTAAGATACAGCTACAGAAAGCATTCTTGCCATTCTGTCTCCTAAGCGGAGGGAATAAATAAGTCCAAACATTTCTGAACATTCATTTACCCTCTGTTGACAGGTAAGTATACTACCAAAGGTATTTCTTTTTAGTACCTCTCAGCAAAACACATTTAAGAAATCTTTTGCCATTTGTGTACTGTGCTATCAACTGTTTGCACTTCATAATGGTATAGTAACTACTTAAAATTAAGGATATCACTACTTAAATAATATAACAGAGCAGCATTATTCCATACTTTTTAGTGGCACAAAACATACAGTTGGGGGGGAACATGTTGATAAGAATTGCTACTGCTTTCTTACCCTGCTCTTCTCTTTATTGGTCAGCTACACCTAAATATCTATGGAGCCCCAAAATAGTATGGTCTATGTGGAGGGGTACTGGGAGTGACTAAATGGACTTAATATGGTTGCTGATCCCATCTGTTTGTACTTCATAGACTTCTTTCCTATCAGTAATATACAATTGTTGTCGTGTAGAAAATGGGAAAAAGGGATTCTTATAACAAGAACATAAGGAAAATGCTTAACAACTACATTCTTTTGCTAAGAGAACACTATACTATTAAATAGATCCAGACCTGATCTGATGGGGTATCTGCCAGTCAAGAAGGCTGCTCTGCTTGGGGTGCAAAGTGGAGCTGCAGCAATGTGCTGAGTCAGTTTTATTCCTTCCTTTGCTAGACGGTCAATATTAGGGGTCCTAAAAAAACAATCAATTTGGATCACTGTATTTGAAGAAGGATATAGAGAAACTAGAAAGAATTCAGAGGTAAGCGATGAAGATAAAAAGGTTAGAATGGAAACCACATGAGGAAAGACTGGAGGAACCATGTATGTTTAACATGGAGAAAGGGAGAATGAGAGGCTACTTGCAGGTAGTAGAGAGGAGCTAATGAGGGACTCACCTGGTTGGAAAAGGAGTAAGGCTTGAGCTATATAAGCCCAGAGCCTGCATTACAGTGTTGCCAGGTATACAATAATTATCATGTTTGTACAATAATTTCAACTCTTGTACAATGTACAACCAATAATAGTAAAAGTGTTCAAAATGTGCAATAATTTTTGAGAGAGCCAATCTGTTCCGCATATATAAAACCCAAGTCACTCTCAGGGAGACTTAACTGACTTTTGGGTTCACTGTCAGCACCTTCTTATGACCAGAGATCGTGGTTTTCTCTGATAAAAACAATCAGTCCAACCCCCACCCCCCCTTTTCAGATTAAAAAAAAAAATCCAAAATCCACATTTTTCAATGAAACACCATTATATATCTGTATATTAGTGGATTCCTGCATCCTAGTAAAAGGCTGAGACCCAAACCAGAAGGTTCAAGAGCTCAGGGAAGGGCTGGGCTGAGTCAGAGGGTCTGCAGCTCAGAGTAGGCTAAGCCAGACTAGAGAACACAGAGGTGAGGCTGTGTATGGGATCAGGGGTCCAAGAGCCCAGAGGAGGGGCTGCATGTGGGACCAGGGGTCTGAGAGTGTAGAGGGAGACTGCATAAGGAACCAGGAGGTCTGAGGGTTCAAGGGGGCCAAGTGTATAAAGAGTTAAAATCAAAGAGAGAGAACAGCTGTGAGGCTTGAGCATGATGTAGGGGAGGAAACAGAGCCACGCATTGAACCCTTAAGGCTACAGGTACCCTGGAGGGGCATAGCTATGCATGTAGCCTTCAATGCTGCAGGGGTCCTGCAGTGGCACAGATCAGCTGAGAGGGTCTACTGAGCTTAAGGGTCAGATCAAAGTGGTTGGGGGTCCAGGAGAGACCCAGTGGTACCAAAAGTGGACTATGGCTCACTCTAAGGCACATGGGCAGCCTCCGTTATTCAACCTCTAGTAAGAACAAAGCATGGCAGGAAAGCAATTAAGGGACGGTTGCAATAGAGATTGAGCTGGGCAGCCATCACATGACCAGCAGGGGGATTCATGGCCTGGGGCATGAACCTGTCACAAGCCGACCACAGCACCCCTCTCAGTGGCTTCACTTAGGACAGAACATGCCAATCTTAAATTAAAAGGTAAATTAATATGTTAGTTTACTCAAATTCTTTACCTTATGGTATTATTACCATAGCAGCCTATATCTCCAATACCAAGATCATCAGCCAGTATCAGCACTATGTTGGGCTTAAAGCTAGATGAAGCTTGTGATCCAGGGAGCCATAGAAACAGGCACAAAACCAGCTTGATGGCTACAGTGTTCCTGAAATACAAAGAATAACAGTTCAGTATAGATGGACAGACATTTAAATATTTAAGTATCATCCACAGGGAACATATG
This sequence comes from Alligator mississippiensis, assembly GCF_030867095.1. Taxonomy (NCBI): domain Eukaryota; kingdom Metazoa; phylum Chordata; order Crocodylia; family Alligatoridae; genus Alligator; species Alligator mississippiensis. Next base: position 335,307,417 of record NC_081824.1, on the reverse strand, counting down.
AAGTGAAATCGAAGTGTCCCAAGCCCAATGAAAAATTGAGAGCTAAAAATTTCATGAAGAGCTAGCAGCACAAAACAAAATCATTGTGTTGTATGTAAACATATATTTTAAAGGTAGCCTGTGGCCATGTGGGAGACTTCAGTGAAGTTCAAACTATTTTAATACCTGCTTTAATAATAAAACAACCTATTTTTTTAAATTACTCGAACAGTTAGAAGTGACAAATACTTCCATTGTCCTCAACATACAAGTTTAGGTAAAGACAGCTAATGTGGTTGAATCTATCAGTTAGGCTACAGATAGTTTTGTTCCATTTTTTCTTCATTTCTGTGCACCTAATACCTCCTAGCAACAAGGGAGCAGGAACCCATCCTAGGAAGAAACAGAAGTTTAGCAGAATTTAACTTGTAGTAGTAGGTGAGTGGACTATGCAATTATAACTGGTGTTAATTAGTGATTCTTTGTGGAAAAAAAGCACAATCTTGAACTATAACATTATGCTTTTATGTCTCTCAATTTGTTATAGAAACTACCTGTTGACTTTTGCATTTGGACCATAGTAACAATAGCTGACAATTTAAGTCCTTATAGAAGTAAATACATGACAAACAAAAGAAAACACCAATCTGATTTAGCATAAATGTGATCTTTGATATGAGCTGGTATCAACACGAGTACAGCAATAAATATTTTATGAGAGAAAGCAGGGATTGGCAACCTACGGCCCATGGAGCCATTGGATTCAGCCCTTAGAACTGTAGCAAAGACAGTATTTGGTGTCATGGGGGCTCTGTCTGCACTATGCCAAAGCTACATGGTGGAGGCTTTGGGGGAGAGGGAGCTCTTCCTATGCCACAAGAAGTAGTGAAGGTGGTCTGGTCCTAGTGCAGGACCACCTCAGACCCAAGCTGGGTCATTCTGGCCAGCCACTGGAAAACATTGTTGACCCCTGCAATAAAACTTTAAAAAGAATTCCACTTTTACTATAAACATTGCATGGTAGAAATCTTCTGGGAAGTTTGGAAACAACCCAGAAGATAAGTTGACAATCAGGGACACCCTGGGGGCAGGAGTAGGGGCCAGGGCCAGGGCCAGGGCCAGGGCCGGGGCCAGGATCAGGGCCTGTCATGCTCTCCAGCCTGAAGGGGAAAGTCCAGCAAAGCACTGAAGCTCCATCGTGCATTAAATGCATGAGCGCTGGTGGGAAGCAGCAGATGGGAACTTGTCCAACTGCTCTGTGGGGATAGTTGGGGTGAAGCGGCAGTGAGGATCCCCACTGACCCTGCTGCTCACTGCCCAGCTGGCCTGTCTCTCTCCTATCCCTATGCCTACAAGGAGTCCAATCCTGCTCTCTCTTCCTCTCTCCCTCCTGAAGGTCAGGTCACAGGGCAGGCAGGTGGCTTGGGATAGGCTGCTGTGTCTCTCGTAGAGGGTGCAGTGTGTGTGTGTGTGTGTGTGTTGGGGAGGTGCGACTGCAAACCACACCAGATCCCCTTGTGGGGCAGTGAATGGTGCTTTAGTCCTGCTGCCAAGAAGGGAAATCCCCCTGCCTCTGGGATACTGCCTGCAGTTCTGGACCCCAAATAAGGCTGCTGTTAGTGAGAGGTCTACATCTCTCCCAAGTGATGGCAGCTCGTGTGGGTAAGCGTGAGCTCTTCCAGGGGGTGATTAGATATAGATTTCTCTGTCTGTCTGTCTGTCTAGAGAGATGCATTATATATAGGGAGAAAGATTTTGTATATGTGTGTGTGTGTATGTATACATGTAAACATCTATGAAGATATCTATATATAGAGAGATACAGGTATAGAGAGAGATGTGTGTATGTTCATGTATATCAAGATACCATATGTTGGTTACATAATTATGTGATGGTAACATTAAAACATGGGTACTTTAAAAGAGACAGCTTTATAGTACAGCATATGGAGTTTAGCACATGTTTAATGTTTCAGGAAAGGTAAAAAAACAAAACAAAACATTGAGATATATTGTGTAGGCCTACTGCTTTATTTTAATTGAAGAATTATAAACGGTAATCTTAGACTTGTAGTCGAGGCTATAGGTGTGGCCTGTATTTTTCTTGTAGTAGTTTACTGTAGTGTAGGTACAATGTAGAATATATATTTGAAAAAAGAGTTAAGAGTCTACATGAGCACTAAACCTAAACATCTTTCCTTTTGTGTTATCATACGTTTATGGAGATCTCATACATCTGAGTCATTTTCCCAAGGCAGTTGTTTTAGTCAGTTTTGTGTGTGGCAAAACTGAGTAGTTAATTCTGACATTATGTGTTGTGTTTTATTTATTAATGCATCATGTAACCATTTAACAGGTCTATTTATTAATGCTTTTTGATACATTCATGTTTATAATGGGGTATGAGGGGCCTCCAATTTTCTGTTTGCCCTGGACCCCAATATATCTTAATCCATCACTGATTCCATCAAAGCTTGTTATTGTTATTTTATATTCTTCCAATATTCTGTTATATTCATTGTAACCTTGTAGATTTTAGCGTACCACTGTTAAACTAACAACAACTCACAAGTGAAGATAAACAGTAATTCATCCCAGAAAATAATTTATTTTACCAGTAAAATGTTTGTTGCTGCATGATTTTGATCGACTAGCCTCTTTGTTGTGGTAAGGATTCTGTAAAGCAAGCAGAAACAGTAGTCTTAGTTTTAAATAACATTTTCAAGCGTTATAATAAAAATGGAATTATATAAAAAAGATAAATGTTTTGATTCAAAGTCCAATGAATGGAATCAATTTAACTGATTTTAGTGGGCTTCAGATCAGATTCAAAATGAAGAAGAGCAATCACAATAAAAAAATAAAAAAGGAATCAAGGTCTAAGAGCAGGTCACGATACTCTGATATCACTGATAGTTCCTGTTCTTCTCTTAGCTTTCCCATTCTAAACAGTGAAGGCGGGATGTGTCCACCCCTCAGGAGTTTTTACTTTTAAATAATAAAAAGTAAACAAGTAGCTGGAGAAGGTAGAGAGATTAACATTATGTTGTTGTACCGGGGCTTAGGTGAAAGAATTAGTTTGGTTGTAATTGTGTTTCTGTCTCTGTGCATGAGACAGTATCTGTAGACAAGGCTGCAGAAAACCACGGACATAACCAGACCAAGGGCTAATAACATGCCCCTGAGGAAAAGCTAGGAGAGCACTTTGGACAGAGGACTGTCTAAAAAGAAACATGGAACGATGGGCAAAAATGCTGTATACTGTTGTTTGATTCCTATTGTGGTCTGTATGTATCCTCTTTATATATTAAGCAGACTTATACTAGACTTTGCCATTAATTTGTTTTCCTAAAGGGCATTACTCACATGACCACCCAAAGCTAGCTATCTGCTTGAGCTCAAAGAGAGAAACATTATAAGGCTGGGCAACATTTTTAAGGTGTAACTTCTTTTTCCCTCCGGAAAAATGCCTACACAGGCTGACCAACACAATTCACAAATTTTATACTACAACTCTCAGGCAAAAAAAGTCACATTCTTCATTTCAACATTTGTAAGCAAAACATTTTGAACTAATATTTCACTTTAAAAATTAGGTACTTTTAAATTGTGCAAGGTAATGTATCCTACTAAAACAGAATGATTATTCACATTTTTCGTTTCTCTGGACAAAGTGAAAAAAATATTTGGGGTCAAACCAAAAAGACCCTTCCCCCTAAATATTTTGATCTGGTTAGCAAATGAAAGGATTGATTATTCACATGCATCTAATAATTATTTTTTCTGGACCTGGTTCTCTGATTTATTTATTTTTAAGTCATTGAATCAGGTATGATGCAACTGTCATGCAAGTCCACAGTAACCAGAAACTACAGCTGGAATCAACTGGAATGGCATCTGGAATCAATAACTTGCATGATATCCCATTAATATGATGGCAATTAAAATGTGACATGCTTTCTTTGTCTCTGCACTAACTTTTAGACAGAAACCCCTTCTTCCTTTTCCTCTACCTTTCAACCATGTCCAACAGACATTTATATTTAGTTAAGAGCAGTTTTTCTTAAGTAAGGAATCCTACAGATCTACTTACAGTTTCATCCTTGATAAGACTTATTCCCTGTAATAATAGAAACAATTGTTGTTCACTGTCATCTCCAAAATGCGATGTTTTTTTAACAGTTCAGGATGTCTTTAGAGACACGAAAAGTACGCTCTCATTCATGTTCACAGACCCTTGTTGCTGATGTCATTTTTATAGAAACACTGAAAATTTGACTTCCTTGTACTCTGAATGTGTAGTCCATGCATCTTTCTCATTTTGTATTTTGCTGTGCATCATGTTGCTGTAACATACCTTTTATTTCCTTTTAGAAAAAATGTCAGATTTTCCTGACATTGTTTCTGGACCGCTCTTATCTGTGGACTTTACCTTTGTTCTTTTACATATTTTGTATATGCCTGCTAAGTAAGTGTTATCACTCCTACTGCTTTCCAGTTGGCATGCATTTAAAACAAGAAGCTGTAGTTACAAAGGATGAAAAGAGAGACCAAAATGACCTTGGTTCACAGCATTTGAATGGGCTTATCAAAGCTTATTCAATGATTGCTAATACAGCTTTGAATATAAACCAAATATCCCAGTACTGTGGGTTTTGTTTGTTTAATAATCTAACTGCCATGCTCTACAGTTTAGTTTAATACCTACATGAGCTGAAAATGCGTATAATACTCAGTTCTGTGTAGATACTGGTAATAACTTTCACAATAACAAAGTAAGTCTAACTCACTAGGATTACAAACCTTTGCAGAAAAATTGCATTTTTTACAATTAGGGATTTAGAATGGATATGATTCTGATACCCCGCAGACTATACACACAAGAAACTGACAGTAACTTTCTAAATGGTGTCAAAAAAGCAAATGTTTATTAGACCTTTACTGCCCCTAGTCAGTGTCTGTGCGGACACAAATTTAGCTACATACCGTATGAGGAAGCAGAAACGAATCCTGATTTTTTTCAGATCTCTCCTATGGTGGAATTTTTCAGAGGTTCTAGGTAATCCCACTATCCGCAGAAGTTAGTGGAAGTTGCAGGGTCTCAGCATTATTGAAAATCAGTTAAAATTACAATGTGTTTGTCTGCTAGTCATTCCTGAGCTAAACATCAATGTTATCTTTATTCTAAATACAAGAATGAACACCAGAATTCTTTCCTGGAGATGCCTAAAACAGTATATTAACAAATACACTCTTTTTATATAGGTTCACTCTCTTCAAATCCCTTCTCTAGTGTAGGTGGAAATAGCGTGTGGGAAGACTATAGGTTCTGGTAATCCCTGTCTATCAAACCAAGTCAGTTAAAATGACTGCAAGTATTTACAGGTTAGGACACCTCACCCCACTGAACAAAACGCCCAAGGCCTTAACTTCTCATATATAACAGTCTTTTTTATTATGATTAGTCATGATTAAACAAAAAAAGTAAAATTTAAATAAAAAATCAGCAGTTTTATTAATCAAGATTGTTATTGAGTATTAACTTTTAACATCTTATTAACTAGATGACTTTTATACCAATAGCATTGTTTAAATCCTCTCCACTTTGCCATTAAAATATTCCTAAACATCCAGCTTAAATTTTGCATCTCCCTAGGCAAAATCTGCCCATTGTTAGATGCATTTTCCTTTCCATGCGAACAACATACCCGTAGCACCCAGCTGAACATAGCCGTAGCACCCAGCTGAACTCCTGGAAATCTCTTATATGATAATGACTCCTTACTCCAGTTTGTTAGAATAGCTGCTTTTAAAACATTCCTAATGGCAGACTGGGTGCATACAACACAAAGCAGTTCTCATAGTTTCAAAGCAACCACAGTTGATTGATCCCACTTTACAAAACACAGGCATATTCTTGAAATACTTGCAGATAGCAGCTGTCACTATAATAGCAAGCATCTTTTCAGAAGCTTTTTTCCAATTATTTGTGTCCAGGGCAGTACAAGGCCTTTCTGCAAGCCTATTAAAAATTCCCTGTACATTTCCAGGCATAGGAAGTAAGAAATACAGTACCTGGCAGTTTCACATTGCACCCTGGTAGTTTAGAATAGTAGGCAATCCACGCATTGGATGTGATCTCAGTTCCAGAGTTGATTCTAAGTTTCTCTGTGAAAGGAGTCCTGCCACAGTACAGAGGCTATCCTCACTTTCCAAAGGCAGTATACACTATCTGCTCATGCGCAATGCTCAAAACCAAAAAGGATCAGGGGAAAGCTTAGTCTTGCTAGTACAACACAAGCAGCTAAGTTAATGAAAGCTTACTACATACCCTTGCTGTTAGATAGGTTTGTTACGCCAGCATTCCCTAAACTGCACCTCCCATTGATGTTTGCACAGACTTTAGCATTCAGACTCACATATGGTTCAGATCATTGAACAGTAGGTCTTTCATTAAAAGTGTAGTTAATATAATTTCTGCCTGTTCACTGGATTCCAGAAAATAGATTAAGAGTCCTCTGTCAGGCTCAGCACATTCCAAGGAAATTATAATAATCCATTAGCAAACAGTTCCTCACAATCATTCATCATTTCAACCTGGAAACCAGGGAAATAAAAGTGAGGAGTAACATTTACAAAGCCACAGTTCAATTTTTTTTTTCAGGAAGTGGGGGAAAACATCTCAGATACTGACTTCAGCATTTTGAGCTATTAATGATTAAGTGCTTCAATACAAATATATTTGTGTGTGTGTGTGTGTGTGTGTATGTACACACACACACACATATACATATATGTATACATACACATACACAAATCCTTAGTCATCCTTCATTTTGTTTAAAAAAATATTTATAATTATAATTATAATATAAATATGGACATATGTATCTGAACATGTAATTGGATCCTTTGCATTTGTTGTTATTATTTTAAAGGTTGTTCTGAGTCTGTGCTGGCCTGACCAATGCACATAAAAGGTATAGCTCCACTAAAGAATTAATTCAAGTTATTTACACTCAAATTTTGTCTTTTGTTTTACAATGGCTTGAGTGAGAGTGGCCACACTCTAACTCAAGTTCTTATATCCACAGTAGTGCTGTACTATCCATTGCCATGTGGTATTACGATTTTTGGTGTTGTATCCCAGGGGTTTTTGGGCTACAATAAGCTCGGTTACTTCATGATTCTTTTCCCAGTGAATTGCGAATGAACCTTTTTCTCCTTCAGGGGCTCATTGGAAAATTGTGGAAATCCACTGAAGAACTACCAACACTTGGATGAAACTACCCCTTTATGAGCTCATTCTGGGCAAGGTGGTTTAGTGCCATCGATGCAGGACTGTGAGGAGACACTGCATCGCACTGTCATGGATCAAGCCTAGTAGGCACTAGGACTTATTCACAACTAGCTAATGCAGCATTAATGGCACAAAGATCCTACAATTGACTGCAGAGCTACATTTCAAATTATGTCATTTAATATAACATTTGTGGTCATGTTGTAGTATGATCTAATTTCAAGACAAGCCTTGAAAAATTCAATATCCTGTAGAATTATTTTATTTCAAGCTGGCTATTCTGATTGTAGCATGCCCCTAAGACCAACACGTTTATTTATCAGGAAGTAGTTTAGGATGATGTACTAAAACTTGTACTATACTCGTGTATTCCACCAAGGAGAAAGTGTAGCCCATATTTGCAGGGAAGACAAGAACAGCAACCAAAATCAGGTTGACAACTGAAATCAAGGGCAATAAGAAATCCTTCTTTAGGTATATAAGGAGCAGGAAATATATATAGGACCAAGGGAAATGTGGGGCCATTGCAGAATGGTACAGGACAGCTGATAACAGCCAGTCAGGAGAAAGCTGGACTCTTTAATGAGTACTTTGCGTTACTGTTCCTGCATACAAATGGTGGTCACCCATCTGGTTGGATACTGGATGGATGCGGGGGAGAACGAATGCCAACCGATGTTCAGTGTCAAACTGGTGAGGGAGCACTTAGAGTATGTCTTCAAGTCATCAGAACCAGATGGACTGCACCCAAGAGTGCTGATGGAATTGGCTACACTCATTGTGGGACCGTTGGCAAAGTTGTTTTAAGATTGGTGGTGCTCAGGAGAGGTCCCAGAAGGCTGGAAAATGGCCAATATAGACTTTCAAAGTCTTCAGGAGGAGACTGGACAGACACTTCGCTGGGATCATTTGATCTTAGCAGTGTTCCTGTCTAGAGCAGGGGGGTGGGGTTTGGACTTAATGATCTTGTGAGGTCCCTTCCAGCCCTTAATTTCTATGATTGCTATTATTTTTTATGAAATAAACTAAAAAGATTAATGCAAGTGACAAGTACATTTGTGTGCATTTTTTTTACTTCTTATACTCCAGTCTCCTATTCATGTGTTCTAAAATAATTTAATTCTATACACCTACAAGTCTACCAACTGCTGCCATTGCCTATCATGTTACACATACTAAATCATACCTGTAGGCATAGACCTGTATTTTGATTTTGATTTTAAAAAACACTTTCAAGTCCTTTCGCCTTCAGACTGACTGACTAAGTCTGAACACAAGAAAAGAATAGGAAGGTAGAAAACCTTTAAAAACAAACTTTACATTTTGTTTCTGGACAGTTAATAATAACAAAACACTGTGTTAATATAGAATTAATGTTAACAAATAACATTCCTTCTAGAGCACAGATACAGCAAAACTCAAACCTCTGTAAAGGAAAAAATTAATGATTTAAGTTACTAATTATTGTCATACACTCCATAGACGAGTATTGCAGCTGTATTGAATGGTGTAGGAATTGAGCAGTTGTGAAAGCTGTGAGTGTGACGTAATGAGATCTTACCCTCTGAGGAGCTGAGAACTCCCCCCCTAGCACACATGTGTGTGTGTGTCCATGGTAAGCGTAAAGGAAAACATGTATACTAAGAAAGATATGGTATGCCTACATCCAATGATGAGTTCTGAAATTTGAACACAGGAATCTTCTTCCCAGAGGGAGTGTCAGTGATGAGGTAGGATATAGATTTCATAGATATTAGGGCTGGAAGAAACCTCGGAAGATCTTTGAGTCCAGCCCCCTGATCCAGGGGCAGGAAGTCAGTAGGGGTCATAGGATGCCAGCAAGATAAACATCCAAATGTCTCTTGAAGGCGTTCAAAGTAGGTGCTTGAACAACCTGCAGCGGCAGTCTATTCCAGACCTAGGGGGCTCGGACAGTAAAGAAGTTCTTCCTTATGTCCTGCCTGAAATGGTCATGCAAGAGTTTGTGACCATTTGATCTTGTCATCCCTTGGGGCACTCTGGTGAACAGGCATTCCCCCAGATCCTGGGGACCACCCCTGAAAAACTTATAGGTGGCCACCAGATCACCCCTGAGCCTGCGCTTTTCCAGACTGAAGACTCCCATAGCTCTCAGCCTCTCATCATAGGGTCTGTTTTCCTGACCTCTGATCATGCGCATGGCTCTTCTCTGGACTCTCTCAAGCTTCTCCACATCCTTTTTGAATTGTGGAGCCCAAAACTGGACGCAGTACTCCAGCTGCAGCCTCACCAAGGCCAAGTACAAGGGGCGAATGACGTCCCGGGATTTGCTTGAGAAGCATCTATGGATGCAAGCCAGCATTTTGCTCACTTTACTAGCCACAGCATCGCACTGCAGGCTCATGTTCATCTTGTGGTCAATCATGAGTTCCAAGTCCCTTTCATCTATAGTGCTAGCCAGCATAGCACTGCCGAGCTGATAAGCATGTTGTGGGTTTTTCTTCCCAAGGTGGAGAACCTTGCATTTTTCGGTGTTAAACACCATCAGGTTCTCATCCGCCCATTTCCTGAGCCTGTCAAGGTCAGTCTGGATTGCCCTCCTGTCCTCAGGTGTGGACACTTTACCCCAAAGTTTGGTGTTGTCGGCGAACTTTGCCAGTCCGCTTCTGACTCCAATGCCCACATCATTAATGAAAATGTTGAATAATATAGTTTCCAGGACATAGCCTTGAGGGACCCCACTGGTTACAGGGCACCACGATGATTGAGTTCCATCAACCACCACCCACTGGCCCCGACCATGGAGCCAATTCCCAAGCTAGTGGATCGTGGTGAGGCCGAGGCCACAGTTGGCCAGTTTTGCTAAGAGGTAATCATGGGATACAAGATCGAAGGCTTTTTTAAAGTCAAGATATATGACATCAATCTCTTCCCCCTTGTCTAGGTAATAGGTCACCTGGTTGTAAAAGGAAATAAGATTGGTCAATTAAGACCTACCCATATGGGAAAAATCGGTATGTTTAATCATGGACAAATGAAAATTTAGTGTTAAATGGCAGCTTGTGTGTAAGGGTGAGGTTGTTCATAAGAGGGGGTAAGGGTCATAAAATTTAGCAAATGTGGTAATGCTTCTGTGGAGTAGACTCTGTGTTTGAGTGTCCAGGGCAAGGGCAGGTAGTACCTGCTCATTACAGCTCACCTAAAGACAACTGTTGCCTTAACAAAGACAAGTCATTGAACTCTATGCTGCTGTGCTTACATGTTCTAATTCTTGTATGCTTTCTGCTTATTCCTCAAAGATGGGTTATATAAGGTTATGTTGGCTTAACAATCTACTTCCTTGTTTTTACATTTCTGAGTTTTGTTGAACTGAATATTCTGGAAGGGCATGAACTACTTCCAAGGAAATTAAAATTGCATTAATGAAGTTTTGTCAGGATATCTCTCCCATTTGTAATTCAGTGGCTAGTTAGAAGATGCATTGTAATTCCTTTATGGTCCTCCTTCCTTTTGTATTCTTTCTTTCAGTGGAATTGTGATGCTAACTATGATTTAAAATATTTCCAAAAGAGAGTTGCTGACAGGGCTGGAGGAGAAATTAGGGACCTGGTCTATGATCCAAAATCTTCCCAGGTCTGTTTTCCCCTATACTAATTACAATAATTTTAAGTGCATGGGAGAAGATTGGTGAATCTCTCTCCACCATCCCTCAGAAAGGATAACTCCTTTGTTATTTGTAGCTAATCCTCCCCTCCTCATCCAGCTAAACTACTAGCCATTCAGAAGCCATTGGCATGTAAGAACCATTCTTTGTTGATCTCTGCTACTATGTAGACATCATAGGCAGGTCTTACTTTTCCATGGTGAGATAAACCAAGCAGCACAAATAGCTGGGCAGTCCACTATAGTTGCCTTGATCAGGGATCCCTCCCTTGTTTGTTCCAGGCCTCCCCAACCCTTCATCAGGAGTACATACTCTACCACCAGTCCAGCTAATCCTTCACCCCTTTTGTTCTTATGGTATACCTTACTAGTGCAGCATACCCCAAAACCACATGGGAGCCAAAGATGAATTTCTAGAATTTATGGGAGGGGGCGGTACTGAGGGGTTAGGGTCATAGGCCAATGGGTTTAGGAGATTATAAACACATAACTGCAGGCAGATAGGCATTAAGGTTCATACACCTGGAACAGCCATAGCAGATGAAGCATTAGGGTTCCTACACTGGGAATAAACATAATGGGATTAAGAGTAACTCAGTGGTAAAAACCCGTCAGCTGCCAATAACTGAATGACAAGTAAGAAACACTAACAATGGAATATTCACACCAAGGGATCCTGGAGAGCTCTCAAACCAGACTCTGATTTCCTGGACATCTGTTTACCATTCGTCCCATACTATACAATTGGGTCCCCTCTGCCGTGACCTGTCAGATTGGCTCTGCTGCATGCTTGGGTTCTCTCCTGCATGTCTTGCCTGCTACCGCCTGTCAGGAGCAGTCCTGTTACAGTCCTGGAATCTCAGCTCACCAATAGCAGCCTCCCTCCTTCACTCACTCTCTTTTTCCATCAGCTGGTTTGCATACCAAACCCCAGCTTCCCCCAGGGCTTCCTGCCTCTTTCCTAAGATCCTGCTGGGAAATGGAGTCCAAGCTGCCAACACAGTCCATTTCGTCGGTATTTACTCAGAGGTTTATACTTTTGCTACTTTCAGGACCTTCTAATCTTTCCCAGACACTGGCCTACACATACACATAAATAGAGAATAGGGGCCTGATAGCTCCCCCCTACAAGTCTTGCCACTTTACCTACCTCACTCTCACCTTTTTCCCTAGTGTCTCATTCCTTCTCACCTACCGCTCCCCAATATTCCTCCCTTCCTTTTCCCTGCTTGTCTATCCCCCCACCCCCCCCCCCTTGCAAGCAATCACCTCTGTAATTTGCTCTCTGAGTACAGCAACAAATAAAATAACTCAGAAGAAAACATTTCCTCCAATGTTGAAAGGGAACAACAGTGACAAGGGCTGCCTGTAGCAGCATGCCTTCAACTTATTCCTAGATTTCTATCAAGAAACACTAAACATCTTGTGCCTAGGGGGAAGCTCTGGGTCAGTGGCCACAGCATGTCTTTCTGAGCAATCCAAGACTTGTGAAAACAGGCTGAATAGAAAACCACATACTTGGTAGGTGCGCCTTTTGTACATGCTAGGTAGGTAAAATCTCCCCTTGACAGCATTTTCAATACAGCTTCCTCAAAAGGCCAGACACTAGTGGGGACGTATGTCAAATGAGTGAGATCAGTTGGGGATCATACAGTTCAAACCCTAAACGGGAGCAAAAAATGCTGGTAGTATCTTGGGGTTCTCTTGTGACAAAAATGACTGGGTTGAAACACGATAAATTTCAAGGCAATCCAAGTAAGCATGCAACTTCTAGAGTACTTAGAAAAGTCAGTACTTATTTTTTTTTCAATCTTAATTGTAGTCGAGATGAAGCTTTCCTATAATTTTCTTTGTGCTCCATCTGGTCCTTTGTCTCATGCTTTTATGTGTTGTTTAAACTGTTTGGCATCAGGCATGGAGAACTAGATTGTAACTATCATCTTACTTCCCAACTCTTTTACTAAATTTAGAATCTGGTCAAAAACCAAATGAATGTTTATAGTTCTATGTGGGAATGGTTTCTTCAGCATATCCTCACTTCTGACAAGGAGGGACTTCTAACAGTTCATCAATAACCTATGAACGGACAATAAAATCCTCAAAATATAAAACTACCTTATTAAAGAAGTAAAAAGTAGATTTGTATACCCTTTTAAAATATTCATGTATATATACATGTAAGGAAATTTTTAAGTGTCTCCTACTTTGCCATGTATGAACAATTGCTTTTAATGTAGAACTGTAAAACTAATTGCACTGGCGTGAAAAAGCAAAAAAAACAAACGAACAACAAAACACATTTATTCTACCTTCAGTCAGCTAATAGAAATTAGCCAGTGCTAACCATAATAAACATAATTGGTGCATCCCCATGAGCTCACATGTGCAGTTTGCGGTTCCTCAGACCCATTTGGGGCACTGCAAACTGCACACGGCACACATGCACCAGTTTGCTGTGCCGCTAATTAGCAGCATGGTGGGTTTTTTGACACTGGGAGATCCCGGTGTGAAAAAAAAAAATGCCTCTGAAAAAAATTGGTATGGCACATGCAGCAGCAGTGTACACTGTAGGAAACCAGAGCAAGGATGTCAAAGCCATATTGTGGCTGCTGTCCAGGCTCTGAGTGGCCAGTTCAGTGCTGGTGGTGCCCTAAGAGCCCCACCAGGACCCCAGGTAAGGCTTCTGGGACCAGCACAGTTGGCGGCCCCAGCCTCCCCTACTCCACCTGGGACACTGGCATGTGTAAGGGTGTGCCCAGGGACAAATAGCAGCGGCACAAAAATGTTATACTGCTATTTGTCCCACGAGAAATGCAGGCACCTACACATACACACTTGTGAGGATGCGCCCAATTAAGGTAAGGTAGGAAGTGATACTCAACCTTTCAGAGAAAAAGCCCAAAGAAAGTAGCAAATTGTGACATGTGCCTACCAAGAAACCCTTCTGGAACATAGATACATTTTAGTTCTTAGTGACCTTTAAAAAATGCCATGCTTTTATACTGATCCACTTATGTAAAAGCTCAGCTGGAAGAAAAATAAATAGGAAAGCAAAAAGCCCCCTAAGTCTATAGTTACATGGCACTCAGTGTAAACCAAGGAATTTTGAATCATTTTTAACACAAAAGAAAACTCTAGGGAAGATTACGCTTATCTGTCTTTGTAAAGTCCTTTTAAATGTAAGTATACAAAGAGTTTCTAGTACCAGTTTTTATTACTGTAGTTGATGAATGCAATATGGTGCCCAAGCTCCCTCTAGTGGCCAATTTAAAACCTAAATGTGTGTTTTATTTCAGAACAGAGATTTATGTCTGCTGCACCTGCCTTATTCAAATACCCTCCTGGGCATAAATGGGAGTTTCCAGTAACACTTAACCCAGTAAGAATCATGCAAACACATCTCTCCATAGCTTGAGAATCCTCTGTTGAGAATACGAGTGGGATTTTGACAGTGGTTGGGAATAACATGCTTGTAAAACCTGGCTCAGAGTAGATTGTGTTCATGCTCAGTAAACTAAATTTGAATAGATGGTTCTCCCTTGATAAGGTGAGTGAGGGAGGAAACCTTAGACACCTAAAAACTGTGCAACCCATTGATGGGTTGAGTATGGAAGGGAAATAAAATGCAGGGGAAGTAAGTGGCGCTGGAAGATAGATAGCTCTTACAGTGTAGGTACAAGCTTTGCAAGTATGCTGCTAGGTTACATGTATAAAGATATGCCCTTCAAGCTCTTTGAAACTTGCCTTTGGCTTGTAGAGCATTTCACTGTGTGCAATAATAGGAGTAGGAGAGGATGTATATACCATGTTCACTGCTCATTTAAATAAGTATGAAGGAAGAAGGACAGGCCAGTGACATTCTATAAAGGCACTCAGCTAGCTGGGATCGCATTTTTATAGTGTAGTTCTACAGTGATATGTCTCTATAATATGGCGCCATCTTACCCATCAGATTGCTTCCCTGAGTATATGGCAAATACTACTAATGTTCAGTGCTATAGTATACCACATCTTCTGAGACATTTAAAATGCTCAGTAGGTACCTCAACTCAAAGACCAGTGGTGAAACTTTTCTCACTGCTGGATCCTCTGAGTTCTAGCCATGGTGATTCTCAATAATCATTTCAACATGGCTAGGGCTTGCAGAAAGGGTTCATGGTGAAAATGTCATAGGTTAGTGGCTTATTCACTTATAACTCAAAGTCTAAGCGTGGCCTCCCATGCGGACATTCCAGTAGAGAGTTTAGGCTCTCCAGGATAATATATGCTCTTTCTAATTCCCTCTTAAAGTCAAAGTGGAACTCATAGACTTCTTGGCAAAGTTCAGCTTATGAGAAGGATCCTCTTCACTGGATCCCTTGTGCTGCAATAATGTTGCAGCTTTTATGATTTTGTTACATCAAAGAGCCAATGTGCAGTCTCGATCATTCCAATTTATTAAATGGAAAGTAAAGATCTAATATTAGCCCAGTGATCACTCCCAAGGTAACACCCCCTCGCCCCCACACACACACAGCTGCTTCAGCAACAGTGGAGCAACGATTATTACCTATCTGAGGCACTGTGGGTCTGAAGTCAATGGCCAGTCGAAGCTTCTCCGAGGCAGTGTTATCTCCAGAAGGGGGTCGCCGGCTTTGTCCTTCTGGAGATAACACCGGTTCGGTAGGTCAGGTGCTGGGTAAAAGGGGCACCACCAGGACTCACTTTTCACTGCCCTTTATACTTGTATGGCAGAATTCTCGGCTGCCCAATCTGGTGGGGCAGGTCACTTCATGTCCTCTGGTGCGTAGGTAGCAATCCTGTTCTCAGTTCTGTATTTTCATAATCAACAGTCTGTTACAGCTGATACTCTGTCTGCGCCGGATTGATACAATGTTCCAAGAACACCCTTGATCTCATTATTTTGCAGTTACAGGAAATCCCTGTTGTCTACAGTAGTGCTATCAATTCCCATTCATGCCTTCCATTCACTGGGTGATCAGCTAAGGTGTGAATAGGCTTGCAGAGAATACAGTATTTGCAAATTATAATCTAATAATACAGAACAAGCTTAAAAGACACAGTGCAATGCAAAGCATGGTATATCACTTATAAATTTAAAGCATAATGAAAAAGTACAAGATATAATGTATACATCTCCAGTTCATTACATAATGCATAGTACAATTTTATATTAATCCCTTCAGACTAAGGGAGGGAGAGGGGGAGGGGAGGGAGAGGGGGAGGGGGGGAAAGCAAGGAAAACAGAAAAATCCAAAATCCCAAAATCCAAAACTAAAGAGAAAACATAAAAAAAAAAAAGAAATCCAAGACTATTCCTAGAATTTTGGCTCCTTGTGGAGTCAGTATTTCACTAATAAGAGGAGTTTAATCCTCTGCCTTATCAAAATAACCCACATGGAAAAAACGTGGGGCGGCACACATGGCGGCAGCATTCGCTACCTAAAACCAGAGCCTGGCCGGCCTCAGCCATACTCCAGCTGCTGGCCAGGCTGAAGGGGTGTCTTCAGCGTAACAAGGAGTCCCTTGAGTCTAAAAAGGTTGAGAACCACTAATTTAGACTTTTGAGGTGAAAGCTGAAAGCTCCACCCTATTGGGCAGCTAGTGAGAATTCATGTACTATGGACCCAAATCACATAAATCTATAGTATGTGGGAAATTGGCAACATTGTGACTACCCCTAACATGCTGCAAGTAAGCACAGAAGGGAGTCCAAAATCCAAATACATATTATAATGACAATATAGCTTTACAAATAATTGTGATTTGGTGGTAGTGCTGGGTGGAATCTCATGGGTATTTTTCCAAGTCTGACACCAATTTTTTAAGCTTTCAGGGCTGGCAATCCTGACCTTCTGCACCAGGGTTGCGAAAGATATAGCCCACAGGCCAGATAAGGAGCCACATCTTATGGCCTGTAGTGCTAATTCTTCAGCGTTCCCAGAACCACAGCAATTAATGCTGCTGCTGCATATCCTGCCCCCACATTTCCAGACCCATGGGGAGTCCTTGGGTTCAATGACATAGCTCTGTGAGCTAGATTGGAACCAAGGACGGAACCTGTGCACCAGATGTGCACAGATGACTGACTTTATGTCACCCACTGACAGCTTGCAAGGCAGAATGAACTGAGCATCACCATGCTCTACAGTTTCTGATAGTGGGCTTCTCCAGCTGTGGCACCAGCTAGGCTGCAAGGCGTTCACAAGGCTCTCTTGTTCATAATTTTATTTCTTGTGGGAACAACAAACATGCACTGGGAGCAAAACGACCACTACTCAGACTAGTCCACTTGTGCAGGAGCTAGTTTTCAACAGCTCTTTTCAGAGGTCCCTTTTAAGGTCCTAATTTAGTAGTTGAGGTAATAGAAGTTGGCTGAGTAAAATATCTATCCCACATATTTTTTGCTCTGGAAAATAGAAGGAAAGCAAAATGTGAGACCAGTAAGAGTAGTGCAGATATTAATAATTAACTGCTGGATTAAAATTACACAGAGAAGAGTAAAAAATGACAAATCCAGCTACTTTAGATCAACTGGGAATGAAGACAGATTTGAAAAAATTCAAACAACAAGATTTTCTGTGCTTAAAGTTGTTACAGAATCAAAGCAAACTCTTGGTGTGATCATTTTTGGAGGCAAACTTTTTTGGAGGCAAACTTTATAACTAATCTCTACTAGAAATGCATGCCCTTTAAAACTACTTAAGTTATTATGGGTCTGGAATAAAGTACATTCACAGGCTTTTGAGAATCTGCAGAATGTATTGACTTTATCCTCAGAACTAGCATTTCATGAGATTTTCAAGACTGAGGTTGTCTTTGTCTAAAGCAGTAGGTTTGGACTCAGTGGGGTGCTGCTCTAGCTACATGGGGAGGATTGAAAATTTACAGCACATTTTTTCAAATATTTTCAGATGTCAAGACTGAGTACATTCACAAAGAGCAAGGGAGAGCCTATCTGACAAGTATATGGGTGTGTAGCAGAGACAGTGGGACTCTCTGTCACCTTAAGGGAGAACGAGCCCAGGGAGTGCCCTGCAGGGGAGGCATGGCACAGCTTCAGCAGGGTTGCAATGGAGTCCTGGTATTCAGCCTAATTAGAGAGCACCTACAGGCAACCCAGGGCAACCTGATGGGAAAGGGGCAGGGACTGGGAGAGATATAAGCAAGGATCCTGGTTTTCTCTGATTTAACCCCCTCCCCCCCTCCAATTTCCATACTAATAAAAGTAACTCAAAATCCACATTTTCCCATGCTTAAAATGAAACACCACTATATACATATATAGTAGTGTTTCATCTAGTGGTGTGTGTGTGTGTGTGTGTATGTATATATATATATATATATATATATATATCTATATCTATATATATATATATGTATGTATATAGTGCCGTTTCATCCAATCTGTATATATTAGTGGTATTTCATTTTAAGCATGGGAAAATGTGGATTTTGGGTTACTTTTTAATTTGCAAATTGGGGATTTTTTTTTATCAAAGAAAACCAGGATTATTGGATATAAGCTAGGGCAAGACCCAGAGTAGGCAGTGTAGCCCCAGAGGCTAACTGTGAAAGGCCTGGCTGGATGACTGACTAAGACCTCACCAGGTTGAAAACAGCAAGTAAGATACTGAGGGCTGGTAGGGGACTGAGACCCAGAAAGAAGAAAGAATTTAGGAGATAGCCAGGAGGCTGAGAACTTATATGATTGCCAGGAGGCTAGAACTTTAGTTATAGGAAGAAAGGCTTATGTTTTGGTTACAATTTAGTCTGGTGACTTGAGTGGGACTGTGAGGGGCTCCATAGTGCCTAAAGGGGCAATCCTGTAGTGCTTGGGATTGCATCAATCCCATTAGTGCCTAAGAGCCATGCAATTGCTTTGAGTCCTGCCCAGGACAGGCTCAAGCAGAGACTAGGGGCCAGTGGGTACAGAGCCCAGGGCCAGGCTGTACTTGAAGGCCAGAGGGCCCAGAGACCAAGAAGGGCAGAGACAGGACTGGACAGAGGGAGAACCTAAGGAGGCTCAGTGCCCTAGAAGGGTGGAGATAGAGGCCAGAGGGCCCAGCACATGAGAGGGGGCCAAAACAAAGGCCCTGGAGGGCAAGTTAGAAAGCTGGAGACCCAGAAGCTTAGTCCAGTACAGTGGACTGGAGCTAGAGCACTCAGCAAGAGAAAAGGAGTGGAGACTAAGAAGGCCAAAGCCCAAAATAGGAACAACTGCAGGCTTGTTCTAGGATCCATAGGCAGCTTTTCTCCCAATAAGATAATAACATCAAGGATCTTTTTTTTTTATCAGAGAAAACTAGGATCCCTGGGGATAAGGAGGATTCATGACTGGCTCCACAAAAATGTTGGACAAGTCCTAAAAAATGTTGTGGGGGGTCAACCAAAGCACGTAGAAAAAAACACAAGATGTATGCGATATGTGGAACCTAAAGAATTAGGAGAACATAATTTAAAGAATCATGCTCACAATTTAGCTTGGAAAACCTCAGAAAATAGTAACAACAGACTGAAGTGATATCTACAGACTCTGCAAGATTATCTGGGTCCTACTTCCTTTTTTTTCTGGAATGTAGAAACTTTATATCAAGCTAAGATTGCCAATAAGTCAAATGAAAGGCATCTTCAGTATTTCTCTGAAAATAGTCACTGATAAGATACATCATAGTTTGCAAGTTCAAAAGCACAACTTTATAGTACTGGTATTAGTTAATGCTCACAATGGCTAAATTGAAATGGGAACACAGACCTGAAATGGGAAGTCCTATGAAACATTATAATCAGGACAAAGGCCTTTGTTTACTTGTCCTTTTCCCCAATAAAAAAAATAGTATTCTCAACTTGTAACCCTGAAGAGTATGACCCTTGGGTATCAAAAATCACCTGCCACTTGCTCCATAGTTATAGTATTTACCAGTATTTAAAAATTGGTCAAGTACCAGTAAGCACCAGGGGTGACAGCAATGGCTGAAGTGGTAACGTAGAACAAGTGAATATATTTTTATCCCTTTAATAGGTAAGCCTGTGTCAAAAGCAAAAATGGTAGACATGCTGGATTCCTTGTATAGACAGAAACAGAGAAAACACAACCATGACGGTCTGCTGAGAACCAGCTTTAGGCAATATAAGCGCTATTGTGTTGATCACTTATGTCAGGTCTATAGTACAGACCCTTGCTGGTATAGTTATGTCGGTCATGGGTATGAAATGATGTGATCCCTGGTGTAGTGAACAAACTGAGTTATGCTAAGGCTTTTTAGCCATAGTCCAGGCCTTCCCAGAACTAAGCAACAAATTTGAACAGAGCACCTTCTATGGCTCTGGGAGATGCGACTGCTGTGATTAGGCAGCAGGTGAGCAAGGCACAACAGGAACGTGGCTGGCACAATGTCAGTGGACTGGTGCACCATATATGGAGTGCTTGGCACAGAGCCAGGGCACTGGACAATTTGGGATGAGAAAAGTTACAAAAGTGGTGGACAAACAAAGGACCATGTGTGTTTTGTGTTGCCACCCTGGAGAGACGGAAGCAACTTTGGAATTCTTGTTTGAATACTGAGGACCGTGGAAACTAACATCCCACACACCCAGCAGAGGATCTGAGGCTGGTACCACTGAAGGTCTCTGCTGTAAGATCTAAAGGAACTGCTTGCCAGGTCATATTATAAGGAGGAGACTTGTAATAAAGCCTAGCGGTTTCTATTAAAGTTCAGTTGATACCAAATTGGACAAGGGGCTGGGTCAATCCTTGGGGTCTCTGGTAAAAGGAATCCTAGGGGCAACACCTGGCTGACATAGTTGTGATGAAAAACAGTTCTGATACAGATGTACTTATAGCAGGCAAACTGTACTTTTCCCCGCATCACTTGTTTCACTTGGGTGTGGATGGATGGAACAAATTGACAGAAGTCAGTTTTGCCAATTCACGTTGCATCCACACCAGCAGTACTTTGCCAGGATAGTTTACTTAGCAGTAAATACAGTCTCAGACTCTCTCCTCATGTACATGCTGTACTTTTAAAAATAATAATGGGGGAAAATCACTTTAACTTATGTTGCTTTTGTTGGGATAAGTAGAATAGTTGGGATAAGTAGAATATCAGGATTCTTTCAGATAGGCTTGTTTGCTTATTCATTATGCTTATTGAATGGGATGGTGGATAGCCTATGGAAACTGTGGTGTTATAAAAGTGTCAAGTCCTGTAACTTCTTTTATTTCTTTCCTTCCACTCTACTCAGGGACCTATCAAGACCAGTTCATAAAGTGTAGGATTAAATTCCTTCCTTCCAGTACAGATATCAGATATCAGTATGTATGATTTCTGCCCTCTCCAATTTGGGTTTGTGTGGCTCATATTAATTTTGGGTAATTCAAGTTCCTGAAATTAAAATAATTTAATTCAATGTTGTCTTATCCTGGGGATTGATCAGTGCTTTAGGACAAACCCTGAAATCTACTCTGTTGCTCTTTCTAATATGTACAAAGGAACTCAAGTAAGAAATATCTCCAATGTTTATACAGGAAGTATCTCACCTTTCACTTATTACTGTGGAAACCTGAGTGGCGACTCCATAGTTACATATGTGTTGAAATGTGCACCTGAAGCAGAAAAAACTTGCTTTTTTCAGATTTTGATGAATGAGTCTTCAGATCTAACACAGCTACTCTATAGAGGATGACTGAATTGTCCTTGTAATTATTTCTAAGGAAAAAAAAAACTTTCTAACTTTTGGACAGAAAATATTTTTGAATTTTTCCCTGACTGTCAAGAAACAAAAAGAAATTAATTACAAACTTAACAATTCTACACAACACATTTCAGACACTCGCCAATTTTGAAATGTTATAAACACACACAGAAAGAGTCCCCCCATTTTGTGTATAAGCTGGCTGATTTGCAACAAAACCATCATGCTGGTCTTCCCAGATCCATTGGCTGCTCTACTTTCCTGGTGCTCTGTTCAGTGTCGTTTTTAGTCGAGGTCTATTCAGGGGAGCTCCAAGTTCCTGATCCTTAGCAACAAGAACAACAGCATTCTTCCTCTCTTTACTCACCTCCATTCTATTCTAAATTGTTCCAACACAGAGAGGAAAATGGAGGAAGGTGACACCTGAAACACAAGTCAAAGTTAAGGCAAGGTGTCACCTTAGAGACTAACTGGTTCAGAGAAGCATGAGCTTTTTTAGGCAGCAGCCTGCTATGAATAGACTAGCATAAACAAAGGGGTTTTATATAGAAGGCAAAGGAATGGGGAGAGGTGATGCTACTAAGAGAGGTTAAAAGTAGGATAATTAGAGAAATTGAGATGGACAAAGCAGTTAACATCTTGAGGGACACTGAAGCTCAGAGCTAGTCCAGGTAATGGGATAAAAATCCATAGCTTGTTTTGAGACCAAGGTTAACACAATCCAGTCTGTGTGATGATTTTCTGTCAAACAATTTCAGGCTCAAG
Source organism: Alligator mississippiensis (assembly GCF_030867095.1). Classification (NCBI taxonomy): domain Eukaryota; kingdom Metazoa; phylum Chordata; order Crocodylia; family Alligatoridae; genus Alligator; species Alligator mississippiensis. The sequence continues at coordinate 335,285,036 of NC_081824.1, read as the reverse complement.
TTGTTTTTTAACATTTTTCCCTGTTTTTGTTTAAGTATAGCTATTCTGAGATCAGTGATGGAAAGTCCAGTATTCTGCCACAGGCTTTTGTGTTTCCAGAAATAACACTGGACTGACATCTGTTCATTCTTTAAGTCCAGACAATGTAGACAGCAAAGGACAACTCTAATTAGGTGATGGAGTATGTAACACTGGTGAACAAGCACATGAGTAACCAGATGTTTGGGCTGGTGATGGTGTGGTCTGTGTTGGTTTCTAGGTCTGTAGCGAGGTCTGGTGGCTTGGGGATAATTGGAGTTAGGCAGTCTGTTGCTTGGGAGACATCATTTTAGGTTGGAAGTCTGCCTGTAGGTCAGAACAGGCTTGTCCCGCAAGACTCCTTGAAATAATAATCGTTTTCCAGGAGGGTCTGGAGGTCATTAATGCTGTATCTAAAGTGTTCAATCTGGGTGCCATCAGGGATGACCAGGGGGATTCTGCTGTTCTTGTCATTCAGGTTGGTAGCAGGTTGGAATGGGGTCTAAATCTGGCTCCACTGATATGAATTCACTCTAGTCTACACATGGTTTATAAATTCTGTAGCTAAAAATGTGTTGGTAGTTTTCAAGCCATTGTAGAATGCAGTCATTTGAAGTTGTTCTCAGATAGGGTATTTTGACCAGTAGAGGGCAGAAATGCACAGTAGTGAACAGTGATTAGAAATACATGGCTATACAAGGAAAATAAACTTTGGTTTTATTGCTTTTAGACACAGAGCTCATTTCTTCCTTCCCATCACACAGGCTACTCAATGTAAGTAAAGATGATGGAATTTGGCTTATAGGTAGAACAGGAATTAAAACAATAACATTGGAATGTATAAAATCTGGATCTGAACTATTCAGCCTGGAATAACCTTTAAGAAGATGACAGGGCTGAGAAAGAAAATACATGTCTTTACCTATTTCAGCCAGGGAGCTGAGTTCAGTCTTGGATTACTGATTTAGCCCTATGTGTCTGAGTTTCCCTATCTGTAATGCTGGAATAACAATAGCTAGTTCTGTAAACAGGATTACGTCATTTAATGAAAGATGGTATCCAAACGCAAAAAAATGTAACACGGTAAAAATAGTTCTCTCTGTCAAATATAATTATTTTGTTACCATCAATGGATCTAATTAAAAAGAAGTGCATAGGTTAGTACATTTTAATGGACGCTTTTTAAGACTGAACTAATTTTCCTGTCATCATGAAGCTTGTGTAGTGTAATTTAAGCAAGGCAAAATTGCAGACCAAAGGATACAGAAAACTATACTAGTAAAGCACACAATTTCAAAGTTTAAAATGTCACCCTTCACCCCCATTTCTTTTCAACATATACTATAGATGCACAATGCATGATGAAGTATGCTTGTACACTGAACACATCTCCCCTGCTATATCAAGAAAATATGCCTGCTGTTACAAATGACAATGGGTAATTGAAATAAATTAAATCTGAGGCAACCATATGAAACAAAACTGTGTGCATCACTTAAAGTTTACATTAAGAGCTTAAGAGATGCTGAAGACTTTGTGTGCATCTTCTGCTTTAGGACAAATTTCCTTCTCTACAGATTTCTTCTAATTTTGTATTCCTGTTTCCCATCCAAAATTCATCAGTCACTGGGATATGAACCATTATCTCCTGGACATATCCTAATTTGAATTTTTGCATTTTCTGCCTGTTTACATTCCTTATGCAGTTTGGGTGGATGCAATATTATTTTTCCTGCCCTAAAATAGGGCATTTTGTAGTGTGGCATAATCCTGAAATACAGTTCTCCAATAATCCTGTTGCTCTGTTTTATATTGCAAATATCCCTGTAAGTAATAATTCAAAGCTGGAAAAATATCCAGAAAGACTTGTGCCACTTACTGGATCACCAACACCAGTTTTTTTAATGTTCTCAATTTTCTCGAAATTCTCAGTAATAAAGTAGCCCTTTCTATGACAGCATGGAAATGTAGGGTTCTTCAGATAAGATGATTCACAGGTTACCCTAGGCTGCATAGATTGAACTGATAAGCAAGTGAACAGACATTCACTTTTGATTCCAGAAATGCAGCCCTATTCCTGCAGTGGTTGAGGCCAGAAGCTGGGGGGGGGGGGGGGGGGAGGGGAGGGGAGCGGAAGGGACACTAGAGCGTGCCTCCCTGCTTGGCTGGAGCAGACATCTTCAGTCAAGGCTAGCCCGTTCACCCTGCAGGGGATGGGGTGGGGGGTTGTGGGGGAGATGCAAAGCATCCTGAAATGCTGAGGGACTGTGAGTTAACTTGAATCTGGAGAGGACCTGGGACAGAAGTTCAATAAACCAATTTAACCTAAATCAGTTAAGTCTGATACCATCCATGCAGGTTTATCTTAAACCTGTTTCAGCCAATTTGAAAGTGGTTTATGTGCACCGAACTTCTGTCGTGTTACAGATCTGAACCAGTTTCTGACCACTTATACTGATTTATGTGTAACTTCTGGCCCTAGCCCAAGAGGCTTTTGTTAAGTCCAAGTAGGCTATACTAATGGTTGGAGTGTCTTACTAGTAAAGTAGAGGGCAGGTGATACCCAGGGCAGAGCCAAACTTAGGAGCAGAAAATTTAGGTCAAAGGTTATGTGTTGGCTCAATTGCTGTTAGAACTAGTCAGAATTTTTACCTGGAATCAATTTTTTTTTTTTGTGAAAATGTACTGGTTTTGACATTTCTGGGCAAAAGCACCAGAGGGAGCCCCTCTTCAGACTAGCCAATAACCCACTAAGTACTCACATGGGGTTTTTTTTGGACTAAGGTTCAAGCTCTGAAGCAGGAAGAACAAAGCTTAAAACTAGGGATTCTGTATCTCATGTCAATGCTTTAACTGATGAGGTATAGGCTCTTTTTGGGTCTTACTCCCTCCTTTCTGATTATGAAAGGTGTACAAGAAGTCAAAAAAATGTTGAAACCTTAACATTTTGGGAAAGACAGAATTCTTCTTTTCTCTCAAATACTAATTTGTGTGTTGAATTACTAATAAAGCTAAAGCTCATTAGGATCCAATGAGCCACTATCTGCCAACTATCTGTTTAGATAACAAATGTTAATAGGTCGAAAGAAAAAGTGCACAAAGGCAGGTAAATACATCCCTTTATGGGGCTGAATATTTGTATTTTCAGAGAATGCTCTACTCAGTCACAGTTTGTTAAAAGCATTACAAGAAAAAACTATTTTATTTTTTAAAATCTGTTTAAATGTTTTCAGGTTAGCAATTCCACTTTGCCCTTAACAGAGCATGTCTATACAAGAGGTTTTACTGCACAGCAGACTAATTTGACTAGGCCGGCTGCTCCTCTATCTTCATGCACCACTCCATGGCTGGCTGAGGCACAGGGACAGCATGGGGATTACCTGCTGGCTAGCCCCACACTGAGGCACCCTGTGCCCCAGTTAGTCCCACATAGCACATAGAGCCCAGTCAGAGCAGCTCTGGGCTGTCAGGCTGACCCCCTGGGTCCCCTGCTAGCCTGGACTGCTCCAACCAGGCTCCATGTGGTGTGCACAAATGAACTGTGAAGCAATTTTTTTCACAGTTTATTGGTCTACATTAATTGCACATGTAGATGCACCCACTGACAGACAGCAGTGGACAACAAGAGAATGACGTGACCCAGGAGACATCTGGGAAGTTGTCATTTTCTGTTTTCATTCAGGATGTATCTGCACTTCAAAAATAACTTGGATCATCAGCATCTAATCTGGAGCATCCTGGATGGTATATTGTAGCTTGTTAGTAGCCAAGCTATAAAGCTATAGACATGTGTCACTAGGGTTTCTGAAAGAATATCCCATTATTCTTTGTTCCCCAGTGAACATGACTGTTCTGTGACTGAATGAACCCCAGATGTTCATTCAATATCTCAGTGTATTGTGGAAGAACTTGTTTGTCCTACATACATGGGTAATTGTGTGAAGGCATATGAGAACTATTAGCACTTGATTTGGCCTAATCTGGGTCCCCAGTGCAAAGTGGTAGGATTAGCCCCACATGACCCAACTAGTTAAACTGAGAGCATTAGGGAATTTTAGTGAGTGGTTTTATTGTGTGGATGGGTGCACATGAGGGATTTAGGTCCAGCACCCAAGGTAACTGCAGTAAAGAGCCAGAGTTTGTCTTAACTAGAATTTAAAGTTGTGTTGCTAAAGGCTAGGGACAGAAGTTGCACACAAATTAGTTTAAGTGATCAGAAACTGGTTTAAACCTGTAACAGAACAGAAGTTCAGTGCATATAACCCAGTTTCAAAATGGTTGAAACTGGTTTAAGCTAAACCTGGTTGAATGTAGTATCAGACTTAACTGATTTGGTTCAAAGTGGCTTATGAAACTTCTGCCCAGACCCCTTCTTGGTTCAAGTTAAATCACAGTCCCCCAGAATCCCAGCATGCTTTTGAGTTCCGGGCTGGTTTGGTCTGCTCTGTGCTGTCTGCTCTAGCAAAGAAGGGCCAGGCAAACCCTGGCTGGGGCTGGGGCTGGGGCTGGGGGGGGGGGGGGGGGTTAAACTTCCCTTCCCCCAAGTACACAGCTGCCCTGCCCTGCCTGGCTAAAAACTAATTGCTGGCTGCAACTGTGGACTACAAATCCCAGAGGCTCCTGTAAGCAGGAAGAGGGAGTGATGAGCAAACTTGCAGAGTCCTGCTGCTGTGAGTCTGGATTGCAAATCCCAGATACCTTTGGGGTAGCAGGAAGAGGAAGTGAACACACAGACCATACTGGCTGCATGCCAGAGAGCTATGCTGTAGCACCTCCAGGCTTCTGGCCTGAGCCACTGCAGGTATGTGGCTGCATTTCCTGAATAAAAAGTGAATGTCTGTCCAGTTGTTTCTCAGTTTAATCTTTGCAGCTTAGACTAAACTGCAAAGACTGAATCAATTCAGCCTCAGACTTTTTGACTTCCTGTACTTGTAAGAGTCCCTTAAAAGTTGGCTGAGAAGATCTCTGTTGTACTGAAGTTAATAGACTGAGATTATTTTTAAATAAATCCTGGGAATACCAGGAACATTCCAGAAGCTTGGATGTGTGCTATTGTGCCGGTGTTCTGAAATGACCAGTAGCAGACTCTTACCCTGGTAACTATAAGCTGATCAGTCTGCTGTCAGACCTAGGAAATATACTGAAAAAGCTGCTATGAGATTCAGTTAACTAAGAACTAAATTGTAAGAACTAATCCTTGCCCAAAGAGGATTATCTCTGAGACACTCAGACCTCACTTAGTTTGTCTTTTCCTGCCTTAATGTTCAGACACTTCTATCTTAAGAGCCCTTAACACATAGGAAAAGCAACATGTAAGAGCACCTTTAGAAAGCTCCATCTGTTTAGCTTATCAAAAAAAAACAAGATTCAAAGGTGACTTGATTATGGTGTTAAGTACCTCCAGGAGGATAAAATACCAAGTGCCAAAGGACTCTTTAATCAAGTGGAGAAAAGTATAACAGGAACAAATGGTTGGAAGCTGAAATTAGATAAATTAAAATTAGAAATAAAAGCACCTTTCCTTTAAACAGTTAGGGTTTTAACTACTGGGTGGAGGGCTGGGGAAGGGGGAGGAGGAGGAAAAGAGCACACTTAAAGGCAGTGATGATGGCTTTCAAAATGGCTAAAACTAGATGGCTTTCTATAAAATCTGCTTGAGAAATACACAAGTGATTGGACTCAATACACTGATAATTAGGTGATATTTAAGGATGCATGATATACAGGAGGTCAGACTACATGATCCAACAGTCTACTTTGGCCTTAAATTCAATGACTCTTAAAATAATATTAGTTAGCATTTTCTAACATGTTCTGGCAGACACTTGTGGACAAGACAGTCTAGACTTTAAAACATCTTAACAGACAGGACAGGTGAGCTATTTTGCAAGATTCACTTTCATTATAAAAGAGAACTCACTAGTTTATGACTAAAGGCAAGCCAACCTAGCCTTATAGAAAGAATGAAATTCTTAGACTCTTTGTTCTTGGCAGCCTCACAATAGTATCTATTTAACAAGTTAGGTGTTGTCTTGTCAAGAAGCATTTGAAACTTTTGGTTGTTTTTCCAAAAGAGTTTTCATACTGTTCTTCCAATTTACTCTTCTGTTTTCAGTGAAGTAAACTAAAGTTGTTTTTTTCCCTGTACATATGAAAAATCAATTATGCCATATTTCTCATGCCAGCAGAAAATGTTACCAAAAAAAATGTGCATGTACATCCATTCATAAAATTAAACTTCCTTAATGATTGTTTTTGAACATTGAGATAAATTGTAGATAATTTTAGAGTTTTGCCCTTTGATTGCAAATATAAATGATGTGATTTCTCCTTCCCTTGCTCTCCCATGTATGAATTTTGGCATACTAGAACGCAAGAAGTCAAGGTAAGTCTTCTTGAATGGCTTTTGTTAGCATATGTGTGCCTATGTGTGAAAATGCACATTTGGCAAACATATTCTTTTTAAGGTGGCAGTAATCTTAGGGTATGAACAACCATTACCTTTAGATGGACCTAACCATGGTTAGGATTAATCTAAATGCCCATCTGTGTAGGCACTCAGAGGGGTTAAATCAGGCAAAAATGGTCCGCCTGATCTAAGTTATTTCACCTGTGTAAGTGTACTAACTTAAATCAAGCTTGGGTTACTTGATTTAGGAAAGGGTTAACTGAATCTCACAAATGCCTGCATGCATTTGCAGCACAGCCCCCGAGCTTGGAAAGCCCAGGGCTGTTCTAATGCCATGGTCCACCAACCCTGACTGGGCTAGTTTTTAAGTCTCTAACTGGGCAATCCCCTTTCACCTGCCACAGACCCACAAACCTCCCCTTGATGAGCACCCCTGAACTTTCACTATGCATTTTCTATACTTTGGGAACAGCTTTGTATGTTTTGAAAAAGTATTTTATCTAACCAAGGGCATAGAGTAGGTTGTTTAGGCTGGGGGAGATCGCTTGTTGCTCAGTTGCTTAATTGCTGGCCTTGCTAGAAGGAAGAGCTGTATCAGCAAGGTCCCGGAGAAAGTTGGAAGGGGGGTTACTTGGGGGGGAGCTGGAAGGGGGGGTTATTTGCTGAGTTTGCTGAATAAACAGGTGCCACATCAGCAAATTAACTATTACAAAGGCAAGTTCAGCTGGCTAGGGGGTAGTCTGTAGCTAGGGCGAAGTGCGCATGGACCAAAAGGGGCAACCTATAGTGACTGTACAGTGTGTAAGGCTAGAAGAGGCTATATAAGGTTGATGCCCACTTGGGTGGGTGTGCTTGCTTTGCGAATGATTGCCAAGCACCACTTTCTGCACAGAAATAAAGATTAAGTTGGATCCTTCACCCCTGCGTGTTTATTGGCAGAAGCGCACCAGGCACGAACTCACTGTCCTTTGGGGACAACACCCTCCTCCATCCAGACATTACAAAATACCTGCAGACCCACCAGCCCCCTCCCCCTCCCCCCAGTCCAAGTTACTTAGTTCAGTTTCCCCCTGCAACTCCTAGAAGGGGCAAAAGCATGTACATGCTGTTCCTGGGAGCAGCAAATTGCATGCATCTGCTCCCGGTCTAGGCATAGGCAGCTTCAAGTAAGCTGCATATACCTAAATCAGGTGCGATGAATGCTTGTTTTCACTCTTAGGCTGCATCCAGATGAGTGGGAGTGTTTGGTTGTCCAGGGACAACTAGCAGGGGGACACCTGCTGCTGCAGCTAGTTGTCCCTGGGGAATGCCCATGCCATTTGCCCTCTGGTGCACAGCAAGTTACCCCAGGTGGGGAAGGGGAGGCTGAGGCCAGCAACTGTGCTGGCCCCAGGAGCCTTACCTGGGGCCCTGGGGGGCAGGGAAGCTGCAGCCACATTGCTTCTGCAGCTGGGAGCCTAGCTGGCAGCCAGAGAATGGCTCTAGCTAGTCAGGCTCCAGTTTTGGGTGGCATGTGCTGCTTCCATGTGAACCACCCCACTCTTTTTTCTGCATGTTTATTTTGATCCCTGGAACTCCACAGGCCACCCCCCTTCCCACGTCCCTCCCCCCCCCATGCTACAAGGTAGCATTGTGGGAAATGCCTGAATGTGTGGTGTGTCATGCCACAGATAGGTCTATGGCACCACATACCACACAGCTGCACTCATCTAGACACTGCCTTAGGGTGCACACTCCCATAAAATTTAACTTTTATCAATCGTCACTGATTGGAACTGGTTCACAAGTGTGGTAGGCCAGAGGTACCAACAGCCTCACATAGCTGGTGTTTGAGGTGGTAGAGATTACATTGGATCCCAGGTCTCCTGATTCCCATGCCTCCTGCTCTCAGGGAACATGAGATCCCTCATGTTCTACTCTTCCTATCAAGCTACTGCTTCTATCAAGCTGGCTTCCTTAGGAGCCAGTGAAATTCTGCATGACCACAGGGCCCACTCACAAAGAACCCAAAGGCCTGAGTTAAGAAATGAGTTTAGTTGGAGGATGCTAGATTCAGCACAGGAGCACAAGTAGTTCTGGCATATGACTGCAGGTAACCAACAATTGGTCTGTTCAATGAGAGAACTTTCACCTGATATTTTTTTGAATTACTTTAATGAGCTGGTTATTTAAAACAATTTATGTGGTTAACTTGGAAGCAAGCAAGCAAGCAAGCAGGAAGCCAGGCAGGAAGGCCTTCACTAATTTGACTTTCTGCCACAAAAATCTGTGTTTATTGTGATCTAATGACATTTTTTTGAAGAGCAATGAACTCAGAAATGACAAATAACTTTGAATTTTTCAGAAAAACCTCAATGGGGGAAAAAGACCCATGGTCTTACATCTCTTACACTGGACCCCCTGGCTCTGCTTTATTAAATCCCTTTTGGGTCTCTGGCCCCTTGCAGGGTCATTTACTCACTGCCTCTGATGCCTTTGGCTTTGGCCTATGCTGCCCACGGGATCCCATGGGTTCCCAGAGCCTTGCTGGTTTCATTCTTGGCCTCATGCCCTGATACTAAGGCAGCCTTAACTGGCATCCCAGGTACTTCACCCAGGGTCTCTACCTCCCCTGTAGCCACAACCCAAAACCTGTGGTTTGACAGCCCACAATAACCAAAAACCCAACCATCACCAGTTGCAGATGAGCTCCAGGCTCTCCCCAGCTTCTACCCTGTTCAGCTAACTTCTCCCAGCTCTGACCCTCTTTAGCCACAGTTCCAACTGCTTCTCAGCTCTGTGCCAAGAGCTTCTTCTTCCACTATGGTCCTCTAGAAGAGGCCGTACTTCCCTCAGCTCCACCCCTCCCAGTCACAGATGCCCGACTAGCCCCAGCAATGTTCCATACATTGAAATAGCAGCCAGTTTTGATCAACTGTGGTTGGCACAGCTGAACTGTAGCCCTTTCTATATGTCTGGAGTGCTGCCCTGTTTTTTTACCTAACGCCCAATTAGCTCCCAAGTTGTTGTAGGCTGCTCTAAAACCTTTATCTGGGATTTCTCTTGCCTGGCTACTGTTATGCAGCTGGCCCCAGCAAAATATAATCCTAGTCCACTGTTTTAGTAAGTAATAGAGGCCTTGGTCCTTGTTACCAGAAGGGATAGTGTACACCCCACCATTTCATTTTCTACCTTATCTTAAGGTGGCTTGATTCTGTTAAAAAATATTACGTTGCTTGGATTAGCACAGATGTGCATACTACCAATACAACTATTGACAATAAAGCGCATAAGCATTGTACACCCAAGATCCTTTACATTTAAGTTATCATTTTAATGGGGGGGGGGGGTGGATTAAAGCAACTGTGTGCTTCAGTTTAAGCTCATCAGGAACTCCAAAGTAATTTGTATCTTCTAAATGGAAAAAAATCCCTACATTTGCAAGTGCACTACCACACTATAAGTATTTATCATCATATTCTTGACTTTACATACTGCAGTTCGGATCATAGAATCATAGAAAAGTAGGGCTTGAAGGGACCTCAGGAGGTCATCTAGTCTGTTGGCTACAAATGTCCAACTCGGGATCCTTAAAATTCTGGTTTATTAGGTGGATTAAAACACGGTAATGAAGTTAAATCATAAACCTCGGGGAGCTGGTCCCCACCCACACACACACATGCACACACACACAGTAGCAAGCTACAAGAGTTAGGTATACCTGTCCTACAAGTGCTGGAGTCTGCCATTGAGACTTCTTTCAGCGTGGTGTTATCGTCTAGAAAAGGGTCACAGGCTGGTCCTTCTGGCTGGACAGTTCGGGTGCTGGTCAAGTTGGAGATCAAGAGGGCACCGCTGAGGGTCACTATTCACTGCTTTTTATCTGTCCTTGGCAGACTTTGGTGACTCCCCAGTTTTCAGGTTTGCCCAATCCAGGGGTCATTGACCCTCGTGGGACTTCCCCCTAGGTGGCTACTGGATGGCATCTGTCAGCCCCAGGGGTTGTCCACATGTATGTGCAGGTTTGGGAGTCTGTTGATGAATTTTGAATAGGACTCTGGGAGCGGTCAATCTGGAGATATTCATCCCAAAAGTTGGTCCCCGGCGTTGATTAACTCAGACCAGGGCTTCTAGCCCTTGAACAGTGACGTTTAGAGATTTCCCGGTTGCTACATTGTCTTCTGTTGATTTCTTCCGTTGGTTGATCTGCGGCTTTCCGAGGTGTTAATTGCTGTCTGTTACTGTGTTACGCATTCAATCACTGACTCACTCGCTCTTTCAGGGGCCCGCCTGATACGGGGAAGCAGCAGTTTGACTCCTGCCCTTGTTAGCATTGTTACAATGTATAACTTACTTTTGAAACTAAACACATTTAGTTGAAAGGTGAGGAGTATAAAATATAAGCTACAAAAGTAATGCCATGGCACACAAATAGATAAAAATACCAAAATACAAGGGGAGATATAAAATGTACACATACAAATTTTAAAACACAATTCCTTATCTTAAAGTGAAAGAAAGAGGAAGGAAGAAAAGGTAGAAGAGGAAAAACATATCCAAGGAGGGGAGAGCAACTGCAGGCAAGAGGAAAAGGGGGCTTTCTGCTACAAGTCCACATCCTTTTTGTAGTGGGGGGCCCAAAACTGAACACAGTACTTCAGATGTGTCCTCACCAGTGCTGAATAGAGGGAAATAATCACTTCCCTTGACCTACTGGCAACACACCTGCCAGTGCAGCCCAGGATGCCATTAGCCTTCTTGGCAATAAGGGCATACTGTTGGCTCATATTCAGCTTATTGTCCACTGTAACCCCCAGGTCCTTTTCTGCAGAGCTGCTGCCCAGCCAATCATCCTCCAGCCTGTAATGGTGCATGAGATTATTCCATCCTAAATGCAGGACTCTGTACTTGTCCTTGTTGAACCTCATAAGATTTCTTTTGATCCAGTCCTCCAATCTGTCTAAGTCACTCTGAATCCTAGCCCTACACTCCAGCATATCTACTACTCCCCGCAACTTGGTGTAATCTGCAAACTTGCTGAGGGTGCACTTTAAGCACTCTTCCAGGTCATTGATTAAGACATTGATCAATACTGGCCCCAGGACCAACCCTGGGGGCATTCCACTTGATACTGGCTGCCAACTACACATCAAGCCATTGCTTACTACTCTCTGAGCCCAATGCTCAAAGCCAGTTTTCTGTCTACCTTACAGTCCATTAATCTGGCCCATACTTCCTTAGCTGGTCTATGAGAATGTTGTGGGAGACCATATCAAACACCTTGCTAAAATTGAGATATACTACATCTACCAGCCTCCTCACATCCACAGAGCCAGTCACCTTGTGATAGAAGGCAGTCAGGTTGGTGTGGCATAACTTGCCTCTGGTGAATCCATGATGAGTGTTCCTAATCACCAGGAATCCTGGCTTTTTCCGATTTAAAAAAAAATCCTCAATTTTGGGGTTAAAAAAGTAACCCAAAATCTACATTTTTCCATTATCAAAATGAAACACCACTATATATATCTATATATTAGTGGCATTTCATTTTAATCACGGAAAAAATGTGGATTTTGGGTTACTTTTTTTTAACCCAAAAATTGGAGATTTTTTTTTTAAATCAGAGAAAATCAAGATCCCTGCTAATCACGTCTTTCTTCTCCAAGTGCTTAGAAATGGATTCCTTGAGGATCTTTTCCATGACTTTTTCCAGGGCCTCAGGTGAGGTTGACTGGTCTGTAGTTCCCTGGATTCTCCTTCTTCCCTTTCTTAGATATGGGCACTATGTTTGCCCCTTTCCAGTCATCAGGGACCTCTCCTGATCACCATGAGTTACCAAAGATGATGGCCAGTGGTTCTGCAATTACATCAGCCAACTTCCTCAGCATCCTTGGGTGCATCCTACCAGGCCCATTGGACTTGTATATGTCCAGCTTCTCTAAATAGTCCCTAACCTGTTCTTTTGCCACTGTTTCCTGCTCACCTTCTCCCCAAACTGTGCTGCCTGATCCGGTAGTCTGGGAGCTAACCAGCTGCAATTGTCTTTAATGGAACAAACTTAAAATCTCTCCACATTACAGTCAGGCCTCTATTTACACGGTAGGTACATTCTTGAAAAAAACACCTTGCAAATAGAAATTGCATAAAAAGATACCAAGAGTCTAGGGGAAATAAAGGTTTAGGTTTCAGATGCAGCTAATAATTTGGCTGATAAATGCCTGTGTGTGTGCACAGCCACAGTGCAGCATGCAGGTAGTGAGGAGCAGAGCCCAGCAGCTTGGAGAGCTGCATGCAACTGGTAAGTCTGGTGTGGTAGAAGGGGACGGGGGAGGAAAGGGGCGTGGTAGGGCAGACCAAGGCCTCCATGGTGAGGGAGGAGTGGGACAGGGGCAGGGGTAGATGATGATCAGCCAGGGCGGGGCGGGCGCAAGACAGAGCTGCAGCTTATCCAGGGGATGTGGGGGAGTGGTTCCCGCTGCTGTGTGCACCCCCAGAAGAGCATGGGGTGGGTATGTGTCCATGGATCTGTGCGGGGTGGGGTGGGCATGCTGCAGCTGCTGGCTGGAGCTGGTACTGCTCCAGGCTTTTCTTGGTGGGGGCTGGGCTTGGGGCGAATGGTGACAGTGCTAGGAGGGGCTTAAAGGGGTGCTGCAGCCACCCCAGATTTTGCTGTAGCCCCCCTCATAGACCCATTCCAGGACTACCACCCCTGCCCTGAACCCAACCCAGCTCAACCTCTCCTGAGAAGATGCCCATGCAGCCCTGGCTCCAGCCCACAGCTGCAGCCCACCCTGCCCCATACAGATCCAGGATGCACATGCCCCCCTGTGCCCTCCTGGGGTGCATGCAGTGGCAGAAGCCACCCATTCTCCCTGGACAAGCCATGGCTCTGTCCCATACCTGCATTGCCCCAGCTGGGCAGCACCTGCCCCACTCTCTTCTTCACTATGGGGGGCATTGATCTGCCTCCCCACTTCCCTTCCCTCCTCCCTCCCCTTCCACCACAACACAGCATACTTACCAGCTACACTAAAAGCAGTGTGGTAGAGTGGGGGTGGCAAGTGACCAGCTGATTCTAGATGCATCTGCACATCTTGGTGACCATGCTGTACCACGTAAAAGTGAATCCATACAGTGTAAAAAAATAAAGAGTCACAATTAATTGACCATGCATAACTGAAACCATGCAAAAAATACCATGTAAATTGAGGCCTGACTGTATTGTATGCATAACCTTTGTCTATCACCAGTAATTACATGAAAAATGAATAAAGATAAATGTGTAGGAGGTGTGGAGTGGAGATAGTGATGGGAACTTTTTTTTCCCAAAAGGATGTGAATCCCTTGAAATGAACATTTTTTACCCTTTTTGGTACAATGGAACCTATGTGCATTCATCAAATAAAAAGATGTACCCTGTAGGGTTCATTGCTAGAAAGAGTCCGAAAGGATTTAATCATACTATTATATCAAAATACAAGTACATTTTCACAGGATAATAGCTTGCTGTTGCTAGAAAAATACTCATAATTTGTATGAAAATAAGAATTTAGATTAGAACAAAGTGCCTAATATACCATTGATTACAGAGATATGACCAGAGTTAGGATGTAGGATGTTAGCAACAGTTGATGAGGAAATTATATTTCAACTAAAGTCAAGAATGTTTTTGACAGGCCATTCATACAGATGGATGCTGAACTAATCACCCTCCTTAACTAATGCATTTACCAGATTTTGCAACACCATGGATGAGGCCTATATTCCTGTGTTTTTTCCCCTCCATATTTACATAGAAAAGTTCACTATGTCAAGCTAAATTCCCAGTTAATTTATATGCCAAATATCTCTGATCACTTCCTGAAGAAGGTGGGATAAAAACCATACATTAAGTCCACTGTCACACACACTGCATTACTGATCAAATATACTAGTCACTTGATAATTCATCATTGCTAGTACTGGAAGGAACATAAAAATTGCTGAAACAGATAAATTATATTATAAATGCAAAAAGGGAAGTTGAGAAATGTGCTTTAAAAATGCAAGGGAAAGATGAGTGAAAAAATGAATACAGAATAACAGACAAAACATCATGAATGGACAAAAAAGGATTAATAGAATTACATTGTGCATAGTGTAGGCATGTTTTTGTATTAAAAGTATCTCATATACTATTAAATTAAAGATATCGGACCAAATTTTATATCTGGTATAGACCTGAGGGAATTTTACTAAACAACATAATTTAAGAAAAATCAAAATGTGATCTATTCACTGCAGTAACAAAGACCAATCTAGCAAATCAGTTAGACTTAATTTCTGTAGATTGAGAAAAAAAGCAGGTATTTGCTTAAAGAAGCCAAAAGTGATAGCATGCATAATATCTTCATCATGCTAATTCCTTAGTGCTTGATGCACTCAGGGAAAAAAAAAAAAGAACAGTTTTTAGGTCTTTGAAATGTTACTTGGTGACACTTTTTGTAATGCAATACAAACTAAGAATGATACTAAAATATTCTTTTTAGAGCTCCAGAGGGACATGCTATTTACATATTTAAAAGACAATTTAGATTGGTAGCTATATACTTTCAGAGCATGGATTATTCAGATCCAAGCAGCACAAGAGTACACAAGACACTTTCAGAAAAATCCAAAATAATGCAAAAAATAATGTTAATAAGCCGCTAGATGGCACTCTCCTCTCTTAATGATGAATCAGCACCATGTTAAGATGTACTGTACTTCTGTACTTTTATAACCTAAACACTTTATCACAGAATTATAGAATAGTGGGTCTGCAAAGGACCTCCCTAGGTCATCTAGTCAAACCCCCTACCTGAGGCGAGATCATCCTTAACCAAACCATCCTATACAAATCCATTGTTTAACCTATTAGCAGAACTACAGTCAATGCTGATGTAACTACAAGACAGAACGCCCCAAATCTCCCAGCCTTGGGTGCAGCCTGTAGTCAATGCATCTGGGGAAGGATTAAAACAAAACCCTTTGATATATGTAGCAGCAGGAGGAGGAAAAAAGTTCCCTCTCAGCCCCATGCAACAACCAGCAAAGTTTAGAAGCATGTGAAATACCCATTCCAACACAAGCATAGCTATGCCTAGATCATCCCTAACCAACATCTTCTTGGTCATCAAACCTCTTCTTCAACACCTTCAGTGATGGAGAGTGCACATCTTCCCAATGCAGTCTATTGCACTACCTCCTTGAAGTTTTCCCTGGTATCAATATAAATCAACTTTGCTGGAACTTCAAGCTATTGTTTTGTGTCCTATTCTCTGCAGCAAGAGAGATAAGGTATTTTACCTCTTCTTTATTATAGTCCTTCAGATATATGTCTGTGATCTACCAAGTTTCCTAGATCCTTCTCTGTAGTGCTGCCATTCATCCATATATCCTCCATTTTGTGCTTGTATTTATGATTATTCTTCCCTAGGTTTAGTATCTTCCATTTGTCAGAATTGAACTTCATCCTGTCATATTGCCATATTTACCTTGTTTGGCCCAACGACATAGAAAGAAGCAATGGGGAGAAGACTCGGATATTATTTAGGTCTGCTTTTGCATGCACACACAGTATATGGTTAGACAACAGAGGATATGGACAAAGGTACCTTCTCTGTGGGCTTTTACCTTATATTGTTTGCTCTGTTGCATCCCTATGACACTATAATGGGTCTCATACCAGGCAAGGAGATTAAATCATGGTTGTCCTAAACTAAAGGCAAGTTTATTGAACCCTAACAGACTCAATTCTAATTAAAATTGAAGCCTCATTAGCAGTTAAAAATTTGAAGTTTGTAGCTAGTCAAAGCAGATACTCAGTGCTCACCACCCAGTAATGTTATGGACGCAACTTCACTGGTTGATTAGCAGGAATCCTGGTTTTCTCTGATTTAAAAAAATCCCCAATTTTTTGTACAAAAAAAGTAACCTCAAATCTACATTTTTTAAATGAAACACCACTATCTATCTATCTATCTATCTATCTATCTATCTATCTATCTATCTATCTATCTATCTATCTATGTCTATAGATATCTATATATATTAGTGGTGTTTCATTTAAATCATGGAAAAATGTGGATTTGGAGTTACTTTTTTAACTGAAACTTGGGGATATTTTTAAACAAGAGAAAACCAGGACCCCTGTTGATCAGGCTGGGGAGTCTTGTTTGGGGCTCCTGGTTTCCACATATGATGTTGAGACAGGATCTTGGACCGGTGACAGGATCTCTTCAGGAGTGTTTTGAAGGGTACACTCTCTTACCTGTCTTTATATACCATATAGCTTACATTTCTTCTTCCTCCTAATGCCTATTAATAATCTTGCTTCTGTTTGCCAAATAAGGTTACCTTTAACTGGAATTTTCTCTTCTAAGGTAATCTTTTCATTCTTAGGTGGGGGTAGGTTTTTCTCTGACTGTTCCTTTTTTGCCCAGGTTATATTTATTCAATTTAGTTAGCCGACTTCCTGATTTATTTTAAGTCAAGGACAGTATTTTTCCATCTGCTCCTTTCACTGGGTGCAGTTCTGAACCTCAATTCAAGCTAAGAATGCAGCTTGAGCTGAGCACAAAGGTCAAACCTAGGCCTGAAGACCTCTGGGTCCCAACAGCTCCATAAGTGTTCATGTACACTCTTAGGCTAGGGACAGACATTCAAGAAGCCTGAGCCTGAATTGATTCAATCTTTGCAGGTTAGTCTAACTTGGCTAGGCTAAATCAGTTTTGTATAATACTTTTGGAGAAGTCCTGAAAAATCAGAACTCTAGCTTGTGCTTCATGAAAGACATAAGATGAGGTTCAGGAAAAAAGGGGCATAGTTACACACCATATAATCTCAGTATTCTCCTGGTCTGTTGCACTGTTTTGTGTGAATTAATGGCAATGGCTAGGTACAAACATTTTAAAAGCCTGAAAGAGAATCAATCCAACCTACATGGTTTCTTTAAGATGAGTAGATTGGATTGGGAGCAAACAGAATCTGATTTGCTCTTGGATGGGGTGGGGGGGTGTGTGGGGGAGGGCCAGCACCATACCTAGACTCTTGGTGGAGTGAGGAGGGAGGAGCTGGGGGAAGGGGAAGGGGATGGGGAAGGGAGGGCAAAGGCTCCTGGGATGCCAGTAAACAGCAACCTAACATGAATTGATAGGGGATCTGGTACAGAAGTTGATAGACTGATCTTACCTAAACCAGCTAAGTCTGATACTATATTTTTCACGGTCTATCTTAGACTGGGTTCTGTCATTTTTTAACCAGTCTATATGTCCTGAACTTCTGTTCTGTTACAGGTTTAGACTGGTTTCTGATCACTTATACCAGTTTATGTGTAATGTCTGTACATGGCCAATGTGACACTTTAAGAAAGTAATTACTTTTCCCCCACAATTCACTCTGTAGGTTCAATTGGACACAAGGATATTGTAGGTTTCACTGCTAAACATATATTCACTCTTTTGTGGTGCTCTTGTTTCCTTCCAAAAGTGTAAATACATCATGGTGAACTGTTTCCTGTATATACAGAGTTTGTAAATAGCTTAGGGATCTTTTGAAGTGAAAAGTAATATTTGAATGTAAACTATTATTTTACTAAGCTACTAGGCTGCAATTTGCTTCTTGAAAGGAACCATGAATCATAATTCCTAATACAAAACTGAGATCTTCCAGATGAAAAGAGTGATTGCCTAGAAACATCATCATTATTAAATAAGTGGATAAGCAATTTGCATTGATTGTTTGAAATTGGAGACCTTCAACCATATGTGGCTCTTTAGTTTTTTTTCTACTTAATTTTTTGCAATTCACTATTTTAAAGAATATTTTGTATTTTCCTACTTCTACACCTATATATAGCCCTTTCTCATCAAATGGTGATTAGCTCTGGGATCTACATATCAAACACTGAAAACATTTTATAAGATTTCATAGATTTCATAGACATTAGGGTTGGAAGGGACCTCGGAAAATCATTGAGTCCAGCCCCCTGCCCAAAGGGCAGGAAGTCAGCTGGGGTCATAGGATCCCAGCAAGATAAGAATCCAGTTTGCTCTTGAAGGTGTTCAATGTAGGTGCTTGAACCACCTCCGGTGGCAGGCTGTTCCAGACCTTGGGGGCTCGGACAGTAAAGACATTCTTCCTTATGACCAGCCTGAAACGGTCTTGTAGTAGTTTATGACCATTTGACCTAATTGTCATCCCTTGGGGCGCTCTGGTGAACAAACATTCCCCCAGATACTGGTGGTCACCCCTGATAAACTTATTGGTGGCCATCAGATCACCCCTGAGCCTGCTCTTTTCCAGGCTAAAGAGCCCCAGGGCTCTCAGCCTGTTGTTGTAGGGTCTGCTTCCCTGACCTCTGATCATGTGCGTGGCTCTTCTCTGGACTCTCTCAAGCTTCTCCACATCCTTTTTGAATTGTGGAGCCCAAAACTGGATGCAATACTCCAGCTGCGGCCTCGCCAAGGCCGAGTACAAGGGGAGAATGATGTCCCGGGATTTGCTTGAGAAACATTTATGGATGCAAGCCAGTGTTTTGGTCGCTTTACTAGCCACAGCATCGCACTGCAGGCTCATGTTCATCTTGTGGTCAGTGATGACCCCCAAGTCTCTTTCTTGCATAGTGCTAGCCAACATAGCACTGCCGAGCCTATAAGGATGCTGCGGGTTTTTCTTCCCAAGGTGGAGAACCTTGCATTTATCGGCGTTGAACACCATCAGATTCTCGTCCGCCCACTTGCTGAGCCTGTCCAGGTCAGCCTGGATCACCCGCCTGTCTTCTGGTGTGGATGCTTTGCCCCAAAGTTTAGTGTCATCGGCGAACTTGGCCAGTCCGCTTCTGACTCCAGTGTCCACATCATTAATGAAGATGTTGAACAGTATGGGTCCAAGGACAGAGCCTTGGGGGACCCACTGGTCACAGGACACCACGATGAGTGACTTCCATCAATTACTACCCTCTGGCTCCGACCCCGGAGCCAATTTTCCAGCCAGTGGATCGTGGAGGACCGAAGGCAACAATTGGCCAGTTTCTCCAAGAGGTGATCATGGGAAACCAGATTGAAGGCTTTTTTGAAGTCAAGATATATGACATCAATCTCTTCTCCCTTGTCCAGGTGATAGGTCACCTGGTCGTAGAAGGAAATAAGATTGGTCAAGCAAGACCTACCCGCAACAAACCCGTGCTGGCTATCCCTTAAGATGTTGGCGTCGGCCAGTCCATTAAGGATGGCCTCTTTAATAAACTTTTCTAAGATCTTCCCAAGGATAGAAGTCAGGCTAATGGGCCTATAGTTAGCCGGATCCAGTTTCTTCCCTTTCTTGAAGATAGGCACCACATTGGCCTTCTTCCAGTCTTCGGGCACTACACCAGAGCACCAAGAGGTTTTCAAAGATCCGTCCTAGAGGCTGGGCTATGATGCTCGCCAGCTCCTTGAGTACCCTGGGGTGAAGATTGTCAGGGCTGGCCGACTTGAAGGTATCCAGCTTCTCAAGCTGTTCCTTCACAAAGTCAGCATCAATGGAGGGCAGGGGATCACCCTCACCCGGACTTCCCTGTCCCGTAGCGGGCATAAGATGTTATACTCTGCAGCCACTGATGTGTTAAATTGCTTATTATGAGTAAACCACAAAGCAAATTGTTGCAGACCTTGAAACAATATTTTTTTCCAGTACTTCTCTGCAACAGGACTAAGCACAATGAATAGTAGGGGAAGACAATTTTCATATTCATGGAAATATTTAAACACTCATAATCACAAATAATTAACACAAATAATTACAGTTTCATAGGGATAATGGAGACCTGGTGGGAAACCACTCATGACTAGGCTGCAGGTATAGATGGCTATACCATCTACAGGAGAGATCGAGTGGATAAAAGGGGCAGGGGTGTACCTCTCTATGTCAAGGAGAGCTATGTATCCCTGCAAGCTGACATTGGCACCCAGGGCAGATGACTGGAGACCCTCTGGGTTAAAATCTGTGGGGAATACACCACAGGGGACACAATGGTGGGAGTCTACTACAGACCTCCCACCCAAAGTCAAGAGCTTGATCAGAAGTTTGCCAGGGAATTTGCTGAGGCTGCATGCTCCTCATGCATGGTTGTCATGGGAGACTTCAACTACCCAGACATCTCATGGGAAGAGCGCTTGGCCAAATCTGAATGGTCGCAAAGCTTCCTTATGTGCGTGGATGAGCTCTGTCTGATGCAAGAAGTCTATGGGCCAATGAGAGGTAAAGTGCTGCTTGACCTGGTACTGGCAACCGGGAATGACCTAATCAGTGACCTAATGATAGAAGGGAAGCTGGGTGACAGCAACCATGAGCTGATCACCTTCACCATCCACAGTAAAGCTGCTAAGTCAATCAGCAATACAGAAGTTCTCAACTTCAAGGAAAGGTGACTTTGACAAGCTCAAGAGGCTTGTCGGTGAGGCCCTAAGGCACCATGACCCAAAGAGGAGGTGAGTTCAGGAAGAGTGGTTGCTCCTCAAGGGAGCAATCCTGGATGCACAAGGTAAGTCTATTCTGTCTCGGAAGAAAGGCAAAAAAGGGCACAACAGCCCCCTTGGCTCAGCAGGGAACTAGCGGACCTCCTGAGTCTAAAAAGAAAGACCTACAAAGGACAGAGGATGGGATCCACCTCCAAGGAGGAATACTCTGCCCTGGTCCAGACCTGCAGGGAGTGAACCAGGAAAGCCAAGGCTGCAATGGAACGC
Organism: Alligator mississippiensis; assembly: GCF_030867095.1. Lineage (NCBI taxonomy): Eukaryota > Metazoa > Chordata > Crocodylia > Alligatoridae > Alligator > Alligator mississippiensis. Next base: position 335,263,886 of record NC_081824.1, on the reverse strand, counting down.
CAACTGGCTACAAATATCAAGGACAAGAAAAAGTCCTTTTTTATATATGTGGGGAGCTGGAGGAAAAGCAAGGGCAACATTGGACCCCTGCTAACCCAGATGGGGCAACTGACAAGCAACGCCCAGAAAAAAGCCAACTTGCTAAATGGGTACTTTGCATCGGTCTTTCACCAGTCCCATGGGATGCCTCTGCCCATTACGGGACAGGGAGGCCTAGGTGAGGGAGATTCCTTACTCTCCATCAATGCTGGCCTCATGAAGGAACACCTTGAGAGGCTGGATACCTTCAAGTCGGGTGGCCCTGACAGTCTACACCCCAGGGTACTCAAGGAGCTGGCTAGCATCATAGCTCAGCCCCTGGCATGGATCTTCAAGAACTCTTGGCACTCTGGTGAAGTGCCCAAAGATTGGAAGAAGGCCAATGTGGTTCCTATCTTCAAGAAAGGGAGGAAAGTTGATCCGGCAAACTACAGGCCCATCAGCCTGACCTTTATCCCGGGGAAGGTCTTAGAAAAGATTATCAAAGATACCATTCTTAACAGATGGACCAACAGCAACATCCTGAGGGATAGCCAGCACGGGTTTGTTGTGGATAGGTCTTGCTTGACCAATCTTATTTCCTTTTATGACCAGGTGACCTATCACCTGGACAAATAGAGATTAATGTCGTATATCTTGACTTGAAAAAAAGTTTTCGATGATCACCTCTTGGCAAAACTGGCCAACTGTGGCCTATGGTCCACCACGATCCACTGGCAGGGGAATTGGCTCTGAATGCTGGCTTGCATCCATAGATGCTCCTCAAGAAAATCCCAGGATGTCATTTTCCTGTTGTACTCAGCCTTGGTGAGGCCGCAGCTGGAGTACTGCATCCAGTTTTGGGCTCCACAATTCAAAAAGGATGTGGAGAAGCTTGACTGAGTCTAGAGAAGAGCCATGCACATGATCAGAGGTCAGGAAAACAGACCTTATGATGAAAGGCTGAGAGCCATGGACTCTTCAGCCTGAAAAAGCGCAGGCTCAGGGGTGATCTGATGGCTGCCTATAATTTTATAAGGGGCGGTCACCAGGATCTGGGGGAATGTCTGTTCACCAGAGTGCCCCAAGGGATGACAAGGTCGAATGGTCATAAACTCCTCCAGGACTGTTTCAGGCTGGGCATAAGGAAGAACTTCTTTACTGTCTGGGCCCCCAAGGTCTGGAATAGCCTGCCATTGGGGATGGTTCAAGTACCTACTTTGAACGCCTTCAAGAGAAATTTGGATATTTATCTTGCTGGGATCCTATGACCCCTGCTGACTTCCTGACCCTGGGAAGACTTCCAGCCCCCTGCCTGGGGCAGAGGGCTGGAGTTGATGGTGTTCTGAGGTCCCTTCCAGCCCTAATGTCTATGGAATCTATGAAATCTATTAAATCAAAATATCTGTAGGTAGAATGTGGTTAACTGCTTAGATAAAAGCATTTTCCTCAAACTCTAGCAGTTCCATATAGATAGTGTTCCTTGATGCCATAGACCTTATTATCATGTAATTTCTGTCATCAGTTCAAAAGACAGTTTCCTTTCCTATTTACAAACTGGTAAAACAATGTGTGTAAAGCAAATGGATTTCATTACCATGTCGGAGATATTTTAGACTGTCAAAAGCCATAGCAAAACAAAGGCTGAGAGTAGATGTGACTGCTCTCTATAAATACAATAAGAAGCTAAACACATAGAGGGGAGAAGAGTTAAAGTTACAGGTAAGGGATAGTTCTGACATAAGAACAAATCAATTAATGTAGGTCGAAATGAAAACAGGGCTTCTCACAATCGGAGAAGCTGGATTTTGGGAGAGGAACCTTTGGAACTTGCTTCCAATAAAAACAGTGGAGTGAAGCATGTTGCTTAGTTTAAGAGGGAACTTGTTACATTTTTTAATTGGATTATATGATGTGGTTTCCTTAAACAGCAGGGAACTGGACTCAATGACCCATGTGGTCCCTTCCTGTCCTGTTGCCAGTGTTCCAAACCAATTAATTGCTAAATCACTCAGCATAAACCCCTTTTAAAATTTACTGAAGTGCTATTCAGAACTAAAGAAATCTTCAAGGAGGTAAACTAAGCACAGTCAATAATGTTTCCATTTGGCAATGAACACCTGTTTCCCTGAAGCAGTTTTCCGTATGTGACATTACAAGAAGCAGAAATAAGGAGTAACCTGAATACTAGAACTAGTAATAAGGATAGCAAACAAAGTCTGACAGTAGATGTGACTGCTCTGTCTAAGTACAGCAGGAAGACAAACATCAGGAAGGGGAAGTGTTAAAGGGCACACGAACATGTTCACAGATCTCAATCTATGTTCATATAGTTTGTTTTAAGTTGTATGATTGTGGACTGGATCCCTGCTTCTGCACACGCTCACCAATTCTGGGAGCCATGACAGGAACACAATCTAAGTAAATCAGGGTAGAGGGAGGTAGAGGTGGGATTGGAGGTGGTGGGGGTTGTCCATCTAGGGGTGACAGGGTTGGAGGGGTAAGAATATCCCAGTTAGAGTCAGAGAGGGTATAGGAAAATCTTAGCCCTGGGGTTGGGATGAGCAGCTGGGCTTTCCCAGCTCCAGGGCTGCACTCCATACATGTGCACATCTTAGATTAGGTTGGACACAGGTTAGCCTGATCTACATAGTGCATCTTCTTAGGTGAACTAAGATAGATTGGGCTGGCCACATTTTGCCTGATCTAAACTCCCCCAAAATGTGTACCATCTGGCACTTTGATTGACTTACTTTCAGTTAAGTTGATTTAAGTGTAACATGCACGTTCCCAAAGTCTTCTAAAGCTCTCTTTAGATATGCACTCTGAGGGTAGCATTCTATCCTCTCATGGACACCCAGACTACCAGACCACTTACATAGTCATCTAAATTCCCTAAATGCCATTTATACACAAGGTGGCATTCTGTTTCTGGGAACAAATGTAGCTACTACTCACAGTAAAAAAAAATGGAATGCTTCCCTTTAGAGGAGAAAATTTTCCCAAGTTTCTAAACTCTCAAATCCCTATATTTTTAGAAAGACACCTTTGGTATTGCTATATACGCACTTAGTAATGAAACTTGTTAGGGACGCATTAAGGTGGACAGAGGAGAACATGTCTTGAATAAATTCAGGAAGAGTACAGGTTCATAAATGTGAGAGGAAAAAACATAAGGAATATTAAAGGCTGGTCATGTTTAGAGACTTCTGATTAGCTAGAGAATGGATAGAGAGGAAGAACTAGATTTCCTTTCAATATCCCTCTGGTTCCTGCTATCATCTTATCTTTGTTTGGAGGATGGTATTGGTATATAAGAGACTGTGTAGGCCACTAGACAGGTGTATTTTTCTGCCACTATTTCAGAGACAGCAAGCCAAAAGTCTGAGCTCTAGGCTAGAAAAGAGGTCTAGGCAACCAGAACCCAAAGGAGATAAAGCACCTTGATGGGTGACAGGTACTGCTGCTGATTTTATTTGTTATGGGTTCAGGTTGCAAATAAAGGTGCTGGAGTAATTTCTGAGTGGATTCCTAATTCCCAAATGCTATAGGAGTGATCAGAAATTGATCTAAACCACTGAACATAAGTTTGGTTCATATAGATTGGTCTAAAAATGGTGGAACCTAGTCTAAGATAGACCTGGATTGATGCACACTCAAAATCAATTGACTGATGAGTCAAACTTCTGTACGAGATCCCCCATCGATTCAAGATAGATTGCTATCCTCTGGCATCCCAAGGACCTGGGCAGCTTCCTGCAACTTCCCTCTCAAAGGGAGGTGCACTAGCTCTTGGCCTGTGCTCAGCTGTTCTGGCCAAGCACACAGTGGGTCCCACCTCTGAGCTCTTCCAGAGTGGAATCAGCAGAGACCTTTTCTGTAGCCCTGCCTTCTTCCTCCTGCCACCTGTCAGCCACAGGCAGGTATCAGGAAAGAAAGAGAGGTGGCTTGGTCTCTTGCATCAATCCTGGGACCTGGACACCCATGTCCTCAAGCTGTGCTTCTGCACCCCATCATGAAGCACCCCATGATGTACACACAGATCTGACATGGAGCCCCATGTTCAGGTACAGCCCCACAGATGACAAACCTGGTGCCTGAATACACAGCCTGGGAACCACATGCCGCTGTGCACAGGTGCAGCCCCATGGGCTGCAGCCCTGCCTCCCGCACACCATATCCCAATGGCCAGAGCCAGGCATTCTGCCACCTGGACCACAGCATGGATTTCCCCTCCCTCAACTGAGCAGGAGATGGTGCAGACAGCTCACCTCTCGTGGTTCAGGGTGGCAGGGGGCAGACTGCTGGAACTGTGCCTGCATGGGGCCTGCAGGGAGGTGTATAGGAGCACCCCCAACCTGCTGGCCTCAGCCAGTGAAGGCAGCCTGCATGCGGCCCCCACACAAAGGGCGAACACATGTTCTGTTCACTATTGATTTAACCTAGGCCGCTTACAGAAAACTTGTTTGGTGCCAGAGCTAGGTGACAGTGGCATTGATGCCTACACAGTCAGATGGATAGCAAATTGGCTGAGGGGCCGCACTCAGAGAATGGTGGTGGATGGGTCATATTTGACCTGGAGGGATGTGAGCAGAGGAGTCTCCCAGGGCTCGGTCCTTGGGCCTGCACTGTTCAATTTCTTTATTAGCAACTTGGATGAGGGGGTGAAAAGCACCCTGTTTAAATTCATGAATGACACCAAGATTTGGGGCAAGGTGGGCATGCTAGAAGGGAGGGACAGGATACAGCTGGACTTGGACAGGTTACACGGGTGGGCAAATGAGAATAGGATGGGATTCAATACTGACAAGTGCAGGGTGCTGTACTTGGGCAGTAAGAACCAGCAGCATACCTATAGACTGTGGGACTCTTTTCTTGAAAGCACAATGGTAGAAAGAGATCTTGGAGTCATTATCGATTCCAAGATGAACATGGGCCACCAATGTGAGGAGACAGTCAGTAGGGCTAACTGCACCTTGTCATGCATCCACAGATGCATCACAAGCAGGGCCAAGGAGGTGATCCTCCCCCTCTATGCAAAACTGGTCAGGCTGCAGCTGGAGTATTGCATCTAGTTCTGGGCGCCGCACTTCAGGAGGGATGCGGACAGCATTGAGAGGATCCAAAGGAGGGCCACTCGAATGATCCAGGGACAGCAGGGCAGACCCTACGAGGAGAGGCTACAGGACCTGAACCTGTTCAGCCTTCACAAAAGAAGGCTGAAAGAGGACCTGGTGGCCATCTATAAACTTACTAGGGGGGACCAGAGGGGAATGGGAGAAACCTTGTTCCCCTGAGTGCCTCCTGGAGTACCAAGGAATAACAGCCATAAGTTGCTAGAGAGTAGGTTCAGACTAGACATCAGGAGGCACTACTTCACAGTCAGGGTGGCTAGGATCTGGAACCAACTTCCAAGGGAAGTGGTGCTGGATCCTACCTTGGGGTTCTTTAAGAGGAGGCTTGACGATTACCTAGCTGGGGAAATTTGAGCCCAGTATTCTCTCCTGCCCAGGGCAGGGGGTCAGACTAGAAGATCTGCCAGGTCCCTTCCGACCCTGTATCTATGAATCTATTTGCCTACATGCTGTACCAGGGCTAAAAGCCAACAAGCAACAGAGCTGATTAGCTTATGTTGATACATTAAGTGGACTTCAGGCAGACATTGGAAAGGACACCTTGCTATCCCCTTGAACAAAGAGAATGATGAGCTGAGGACAGGGACATAGAGAGAAGGTTCTGAAAAGAAAAACACCCAGAGAAAAGGGCAAGAAAAGATATTCACTAGGACAGCAGCCTGAAGAGCTGAAGAGAGAATGACTAGGATGGTTTTGGGGTACAGAGACTGCTTCGGCTTGGGGCTCAGGACTCTGCTTGCTCTACTGCTGTTGTCCAGTAAAAGTTATGTCTTGAAGAGGAGATGATTGCTTCATTGTACAAGACTTCAGGTACATTCCTCTGCCCTTTGAAAAGATACAGTTCTCTCCAAGAGCTGAACCAGAGGGAGGGCCATGGATTACCAGGGAGGGTGAGACATCAAAGGGTTAGGTCTTATAGTCCAGGGAACCACAGGCTCACCCGCTCTAGAAGCCATGTCAGGGCTCATTTCAGGAGATACTCAGAGAGAGTATACAAGGTTGGGGGTCCCAAGCAAATGGTCCTGGGAAATCTGTGACAGTTCCCCTGAGTAATAGTAGGTTAAGATTCTTATTAAGATATTTGCTATCTGCCATATAATATGGGCAGTATTGTTGCTACCTGAAATTCTGGATTTAGTACTGAAATAGTTAATTTTGCATTTCCTTTTGCAGCTTTGCATTACAATCTATGTGAAATCCAGATGTATTTGTTTTCTTCCAAAGAGTTACCTTGGGATACAAAGTCACTGCTAACAAATCTGGATGTACTGGATCTGTTCCCAGTGCAACTCCCTGGGAAACCCAAATTCCATTACCTCAAAAAAGCTGAGCCCCAAATACTTTTTAAACATTGAAGTATCCTTACTGTACATGCCAAACAGCCATGGTTGTTGATCATATAAGATATATTTAGTTTGCTTAACAGCAAAAGGTAGCATCATCTAGAGAGTGAAATAATAAATAAGCCAATTTTGTATTCTATTTTTAAACACAGTCATCCTGTATTTACTTTCTTCTGTGCCCGAAGCTCATTTTGTTAACAATTTTTTTAGGGAAAACATTCTTTTATGGATTGAAAAAAAAATAATAGACCAAATTTCATCCTCCCCAAAAGGATATTTTTCCACTAAGTTATAAGCTCAGACTTCTGAAAATAACTCTTTATAATGGAAAAATTGACAAAATCCTAGTTGCACTGAAGCACTGCCAGTGTAAAGTTATATTGAAATTACTATTCTTGAAAACCTTAATAATTTAAAGCAGAGGCACAGGAAACAAAGCTGTTTGTGTGATAATGTCAGCTCACGATTTTCAGTTGAATTATAAAAAGATGACAACAAACTCAGCTCCTTTGTTTTTCCTCCACTAGAACAGATGATCTGTGATAGTTCCTTTAAAAGTGAGGTATGTGTTAGATCATTTAGGTGCAGTTTTGATCATGATGAAAGGATTTGCTACTGGTACTTAGTACAATAGTTGCCATTTAAAGTAAAACTGCTGGAGAGTCAGTTGCTTGTAGTTAGCAGAGGCAAATATTTTGGATCGGATTAAACTTTATGGCAGACCCTCTGGCTGGAGGAGCTCTCCCAGGCCACCACCTTCGAGGCTTTCGAGGCCTCGGTGGCCCGGCTCACAGAGGAGCTCTCGGCGGCCGCCCGGCCCGGCCAACCCCGAGGAAACAACAACAGACCGGCGACGCGACGAGACCACAGGCCCCAACCGCAGAGGCGACCCAGGCGCCAGCGCTACGACCCAGCGGCAGCCTCCCGGATCCAGAAGCTGTACCGGGCCAACCGTCCCAAGGCGGTGAGAGAGATCCTGGAGGGACCCTCGGCCTTCTGCCAGGTCCCCCGGGAGGTTCTCTTCAGATATTTCAGCAGGGTCTTCAACCCTCCAACGGATGCCGCCACCCCACGCCCTGTGACCGTCGAAGCGCTGACCCCCGTGCCCCCGGCGGAGGGGTTCGAGGATGCCTTCACGCCGCAGGAGGTGGAAGCCTGCCTGAAGAGGACCAGGGACACCGCCCCCGGCAAGGACGGGATCAGGTACGGTCTCCTTAAAAAACGTGACCCAGGCTGCCTTGTTCTTTCTGTTCTCTTCAACAGGTGCAGAGAGTTCAGGCGCACGCCCACCGCCTGGAAGAGGGCCATGACGGTCCTCATCCACAAGAAGGGAGACCCGAACGACCCGGGCAACTGGAGACCCATCGCCCTGTGCTCTACTGTCGCGAAACTCTACGCCAGCTGCCTGGCGGGCCGCATCGCCGACTGGGCGGTGACCGGCGGAGCCGTCAGCCGAAGCCAGAAGGGCTTCATGTCCACGGAGGGCTGCTACGAGCACAATTTCACCCTCCAGATGGCCCTGGACAACGCCCGGAGGACCAGGAAGCAGTGCGCGGTGGCGTGGCTGGACATTTCCAACACCTTCGGGTCCGTGCCCCACCGCCACATCTTCGACACCCTCCGCGAGCTGGGCCTGCCGGACGGCGTTACCAACCTGGTGCGCGAGCTCTACCACGGCTGCACCACAACCGTCTGCGCCACCGATGGGGAGACCGCGGAGATCCCCATCCGGTCGGGAGTGAGGCAGGGCTGCCCCCTCAGCCCCATCATCTTCAACCTGGCCATGGAACCGCTCCTTCGAGCCGTGGCAGGCGGCCCCGGCGGGCTTGACCTCTACGGCGAGAAGCTGAGCGTCCTGGCCTACGCCGATGACCTCGTGCTCCTCGCCCCCGACGCCACCCAGCTGCAGCAGATGCTGGACGTGACGTCGGAGGCGGCCAGGTGGATGGGCCTGCGTTTCAACGTCGCCAAGTGCGCTTCCCTGCACATCAACGGGAAGCAGAAGAGCCGCGTCCTGGACTCCACCCTCACGATCCAGGGCCAGGCGATGCATCACCTGCGCGACGGTGAGGCCTACTGCCACCTGGGGACGCCCACCGGCCACCGGGCCAGGCAGACGCCGGAGGAAACCATCAACGGCATCGTGCAGGACGCACACAAACTGGACTCGTCCCTGCTGGCCCCGTGGCAGAAGATCGACGCGGTGAAAACTTTCCTCATCCCCCGTGTCGCGTTCGTCCTGAGAGGCTCGGGGGTCCCCAAGAACCCCCTCAAGAAGGCGGACGCCGAGATCCGACGGCTGCTCAAGAAGTGGCTGCACCTGCCGCTGCGGGCCAGCAACGAGGTCCTGCACATCCCCTACCGGCAGGGGGGTGCCAACGTGCCCCGCATGGGAGACCTCGGCGACATCGCCGTGGTCACCCACGCCTTCCGCCTCCTGACCTGCCCGGACGCGACGGTAAGTATCATCGCCGCCAGCGCCCTGGAGGAAACCGCCCGCAAGAGGATCGGCAGGCAACCCACCGGACGTGACTTGGCCACCTTCCTGAGCGGCTCGCTGGAGGGCGAGTTCAGCCGAGACGGCGGGGACTTTGCCTCACTGTGGAGCCGAGCCCGCAACGCCACGCGCCGCCTCGGGAAGCGCATCGGCTGCGCCTGGACTTGGACCGAGGAGCGCCGGGAGCTGGCAGTCTCCCTGCAGCCAGCCCCGCACGCCGACTCCGTGACCGTGACGCCCCGCACAAGGACCTTCCTGGAGAGGTTCCTGAAGGACGCCGTCCGCAACAAATACGCCGGCGACCTGAGGGCCAAACCCGACCAGGGCAAGGTCTTCGACGTCACCTTGAAGTGGGACGCCAGCAACCACTTCATGCCTAGCGGGAGCTTCACGCGCTTCGCGGACTGGCGCTTCCTCCACCGCGCCCGCCTCAACAAGAGGTGCCGACAGTGCGGCTACGCGGCCGAGACCCTCCCCCACGTGCTGTGCAGCTGCAAGCCGCACGCCAGGGCCTGGCAGCTCCGCCACAACGCTGTCCAGGACCGGCTGGTGAGGGCCATCCCGGCCGCCGCGGGGCAGGTCTCCGTCAACTGCACCGTCTCGGGCTGCGAGAGCCAGATGCGCCCCGACATCGTGATCACCGACGAGGAGGCCAAGAAGATCACCATCGTGGACGTCACCATCCCGTTCGAGAACCGGCGCCAAGCCTTCACCGACGCCCGGGCTCGCAAGCTGGAGAAGTACGCCCCGCTGGCCGACACCTTGAGGGGCCACGGCTACGACGTGACGGTCAACGCGCTCATCGTGGGGACGCTCGGAGCCTGGGACCCCAGTAACGAGAGCGTCCTGCGTGCCTGCCGCGTCTCCCGCCGCTACGCCAAGCTGATGCGCTGCCTCATGGTGTCCGACACCATCCGGTGGTCCCGCGACATTTACGTGGAACACATCACGGGCCACCGCCAGTACACGGACCCCAGCAGGAGAACAGCCGCCGGACCGGACCCGGAGGGGACCGCCTGAACCTCCCCCCTCTGCAACAGACGGACCTTCGCTTCAAGAGGACTCATCAACAACGGACGACGACCCAGCGCCACCCGAAGAGGACCCCCGCGATAGACTATATCTAGACTGAGACACTTCATCTTCGGACCACTTCTTCCACCATTGCGGACCATTGTCACGGGTATGTGTGTTTCTATCCTCTTTCTCTCTCAGCGTCGCGAAACCTCCCCCTCCCTCCCCTCCCCCACTCCCCTCTCCCCTTACCCCCAGGCTTAGTTGGCTAACTTTGTATCGCATGTAACCTAGTTGCGTTCCCAACCTCACCCCCATCCTTCTATTGTTAGTCCCTCGCCCGGGCGTTCTGTATTTCCTTATCGGCTTTGTCATCTTTTTTTTGGATTTACCATCCTTACCATTTACTAATAAAAGTCAATCCGCATTCAACACAAAATGCCAATCTGCACCCTTCCTTTCTGATATTATTACTTTTCATAGAACGTTTTACTGATAAATTCATATGCACTGGATCTTCCACTAATAATCTAATCAGTATAGATAAAAAAATACAAACACAAATTAAATGCAGTTAGCCAACACCTGAACTATAAAAGCAGAAAAGTTTAAATTAAACAGTATAGGAGTCATGCATTTTGTATGATAATATCTGGAGTGGAAAAATTAATTTGTCTTCAAGGGACTTATGTGAATCACTGATATATTTTGCCCTTTTTTTCTAGTGGTATTAGAGTATTTGCAACTCCCAATTATGCATGTAATAAAGTTGTTATCTACTGATGGTCTGAAGACCCAATAATGTTTAGAAATGAAAAATATCCTCTTTCATGTAAATCAAGAATCCTTATCCTCTGTCATCTTTCTTTTAGAACCAAACCTAATCCAACAGGTTCTGCAGTGTCGAAATATTTGTATAGTTCTGGTTTTCTGAGAATGGAAGTAGCACTGAAATTCCATAAGAAAAACTAATCTTATTGTATTTTTCAGTCAAACTGGAACTAGAAGGAACTTGAATCTTAAGAGAAGGAATGTTTTCCATAAGAACAATTTCATAGACAAAATAGATTCAAATAACTATCAAAGACCCATATTTTGATGTTTGTCATCTATCATAAAGAATCCTTCAATAAGGAAAGATGCGTTTCAGTGTGTGAGGATTGCTCTGGTCTCCTACTTATTCCTAAGGATCCTCTGAGTTGGTGGTGCCCTGTACCTCAACCTTAGTAAACATTTTGAGTCCTCTAATAACAAGGTCTCCAATGTATAATAACTCCAGATGTATACATTAGTCAATATGTCTAGCGGGTAGGTGGATACTCATAAATGGCTTCAGAATCATGCTCAAAGTGCAGTCATCAATGGCTTGTTGTCAAACCGTGTGAAGGTTTTAATGGGGTTTGCCAGACCTCTTTTCTAGTCTCAGTCCTATTCAGTGTCTTCATTAATGACTTAGAGGTTGGAATTGAGTGAACATACAGGTCTATATCCAACTAAGGTAAGTAGCACTTATGGCTGCTTGCAGATGTTAAGCACTCCTACCCCCCTCCAATGCACTTTACTGGAAGAAGCAATATGTACTTCAACCCAGCTCTGCAGTGTCTATATAGATCAGATGTATCAGCTGGGCTTTTTGGCATTTTTATCTAAAGCTGAGTCAAAAAAGCCTTATTAAGTGCCTAATCTATACAAACTTTGGGTGAGCTGGGTCCAACTAACGCGATGCCTCTTTTGGGCATGTGCTGGGCTTGCTGTGGGAGTATGAAGCATTTAAAGTAAAGTGCTGGTTTTTGTTTGTTTTTTAATGTTTGTAATCAGCCTGTGTGGCTAAAGTTAACCTTGTAAATGTCATTTTGGGCCACTAAGATAGATTTTAGATTCTGTTCTGAAAGCTCAACTTTCTTGGTCTTTCTGGGCCTGTTAATTAGCCTCCCCTAGAGGAGAGTTAGATTTAGGCCTTAGTAAATTTGTAGATGAAACCAAACTGGGTACAGTACAAACACTTGGGAGGATAAGATTAGGATTCAAAGTGACCTTGATAAATTTAATAAAATACATCAGAAGAAATTCAGTAAGGACAAGTGCCTACTCCTGTGTTTAGGAAGCAACAATTAAATGCATGACTATAAATGGGTAATGATTGGCTAGGCTGCAGTACTCTAGCAAAGGACCTCAGGGCTGTAATGAACCATAAGATGAATTTGAATTAAAACAAACAAACAAAAACAATCCCCCCCCAACATAAAATCCCCAATAGACTAGAGAATTAGTAAAAGAACTATATATAGTATATATATAGGAATAATAGGAAAGTAGGGATGAAGGGAACCTTACAAGGTCATCTAGTCCAGTTCCCTGCTCAAGGTAGGATTATCCCTGACTAAATGATCTCAGCCAGGTCTCTGTCTAACCTGCTTTTGAATGTTTCCAAGGATGGAGAGTTCACAACTTCTCCAGGTAGCCTGTTCCAATGCCTGATCACCCTCACAGTCAGAAAGTTCCTCCTGATCTCTAACCTAAATTTTCTTTGATACATCTTGGGGCCATTGTTCCAAGTCCTGTCCCCTACAGCCACAGAGAGAAGCCTACCTCCATCCTCTCTGAAATTGCCTTTCAGGGATCTGGAGACTATCAAATCCTTCTTCAGCCTTCTCTTCTCCAGACTAAATAACCTTTCCTTCTTTCAGCCTGTCCTCCTAAGTCTTGTCTTCTAGGTCCCCAATCATTTTTTGTCATTGTACAGACTCTTTCCAAACTGCCCACATCCTTTTTGGAGTATGGTACCCCAAAATGGACACAGAACTTCAGATGAGGCTTCACCAATGGCGAATAGAACAGAAAATTACTTTCCTTGATTTGCATGTGACACTTCTGTTAATACAGCCCAGAATGCTGTTGGCCTTTCTTGCAAGAAGAGCATGCTGTTGGCTTATATTCAGCTTATTGTGCATGGCACTCTTCAGGTCCTATTCTGTAGTCCTAAAGCCTAGCCACTCATTCCCTAATCTGTATTTGTGCATACAGTTATTCAGTCCCAAGTGCAGGACTTTGCACTTGTCCTTCCTGAATCTCATTTGATTGATTGTGGACTACACCTCCACTGTATCCAGGTCATTCTGTATCCTAGCCCTACCGTCTGGAGTGTCTTCAGTTCCACACGACTTGGTGTCATCTGCAAATTTGCTAAGCATGTGTTTGATCTCATCATCCAAAAAATTAATGAAGATATTAAACCATACTAGATGCAGTATGTGTGTACCCCCATTTGATACCTCCTCCCAAATAGACAAGACATTGAGCCATTGAAGATTATTAGTAGATGTTTAGGATCATGAATCCAAAAAGATGACATAGCCAGTAGGGAAATATAAATCGCCCGAGTGAGGGACTAATATTAGAGAGATGTGGGTGAGAAGGGGAACGCAACTAGGTTCCAGAGACTACAATGTTAGCCAACTAAGCCTGGGTGTGGGGGTAAGGGGTGGGGGAAAGGGAGGGAGGGGGTTCACAACACTGAGAGAGAAAGAAGATAGATACACACAAACCTGTACAATGATCCACAATGGTGGAAGAAGTAGGTCGAAGAAAGTGTCTCAGTCCATATAGAGTATCAACATCAGGGTCCTATTTGGGTGGAGAGGGGTGGTCCACTGCTGAAGATTCCTCTCAAAGTGAAGTCCATCAGGTGCAGAGGGGGGTTCAGGCGGTCCCCTCTGGGTCTGGTCCATCAGCAGTCCATCTGGTGGGGTCAGAGTACTGGTGGTGGCCCATGATGTGCTCCATGTAGATGTCACAGGACCAGTGGATCATGTTGGACACTATGAGGCAGCGCATCAGCTTGGCACAGTGGTGGGAGATGCAGCAGGCATGCAGGACACTCTCGTTGCTGGGGCCCCAGGCTCCGAGCGTTCCCATGATGAGAGCATTGACCATCACGTCGTAGCCACAGCCCCTCAGGATGTTGGCCAGCGAGGCATATTTCTCCCACTTGTGATCCCGGGCATTGGTGAAGTCTTGGTGCCAGTTCTTGAAGGGGATGGTCACGTCCATGATCATGACCTTCTTGGCCTCTTGGTTGGTGATTACAATGTCAGGTCACATCTGGCTCTCACAGCCCAGGATGGTGCAAGTCACAGGGATCTCCCCCGCTGCAGCCAGGATGGCCCTCACCAGGTGATCCTGGGCAGCATTGTGTGCAGCCTGAATCTGCACAGTATGTACACAGGATGGTCTCTGCCATGTAGCCGCACCGTCAGCACCTCTTGTCCTGGTGGCCAAAGTGGATGTGCCTGTTCAGAGGCAGGCAGTTGAGGCAGGCGCGGTGGAGGAAATGCCAGTCCATGAAGTGTATGAAGCTCCCGCTGGGCATGAACTGGTTGCTGGAGTCCCACTTCAAGGTGTCATCAAAGACCTTGTACTGGTTGAGTTTAGCCCTCAGGTCACTGGTGTACTTGTTTCAGACAGTGTCCTTAAGGAACCGCTCCAGGAAGGTCCTTGTGTGGGGTGTCATGGACACGCTGTTGGTGTGTGGGGCTGGTTGGAGTGAGACTCCCAGCTCCCAATGCTCTTCGGTCTAGGTCCAGATTCAGCCAATGTGCTTCCTGAAGCAGCACGTGGTGTTGCAGGCTCAGCTCCACAGCAAGGCAAAGTCCCCATCATCTCTGCTGAACTCGCCCTCCAGCGAGCTACTGAGGAAGGTGGCCAAGGTCTTGCGATCCTCTTGCAGGTGGTCTCCTCGAGGGCGCTGACAGCAATGATACTGTGGGGTCTGGGCAGGTCAGGAGGCACAGAGATCTCCTATGCGGGGGACGCTGGCACCTCCCTGCCAGCAAGGGATGTGCAGGATCTTATTGCTGGCCCTCAGCGGCAGGTGCAGCCACTTCTTCAGTGGCTGCTGGATCTCAGCATCCGCCTTCTTGAGGGGGGTCTTGGGGACTGCTGAGACTCTCAGGATGAATGCGACATGGGGGATGAGGAAGGTGCTCACCACATCTATCTTCTGCCAGGGGGCCAGCAGGGATGAGTCCAGCTTGTGGGCATCCTGCATGATCCCGTTGATGGTCTCTTCCAGCATCTGCTTGATCCAGTGGCCGGTGGGTGCCTCCAGGTGTCAGTAGGCCTCACCATCACATAGGTGCCTCATCGCCTGGCCCTGAATCATGAGGGTGGAGTCCAGGATGCGGCTCTTCTGCCTGCCATTGATGTGCAGAGAGGTGCACTTGGTGACGTTGAAGCACAGGCCCATCCACCTAGCTGCCTTGGACATCACATCCAGCATCTGCTGCAGCTAGGCGGTGTCAGGGGAGAGGAGAATGAGGTCGTTGGCATAGGCCAGGACTCTCAACTTCTGGCTATACAGGTCAAGCCCACTGGGGCTGCCTGCTATGGCTTGAAGGAGTGGTTCTATGGCTAGGTTGAAGATGATGAGGCTGAGGGGGCAGCCCTGTCCCACCCCTGACTGGATGGGGATTTCTGCGGTCTCTCCGTTGGTGGTGTGGACTGTCATGATGCATCCCTACACTTTGAATACAATGAGACAACCAGTTATGTAGCCACTTTATAGTATTTTCGTCTAGTCTGTATTTCCTAGCTTGTTAATGAGAATGTTATGGGAGAAAGTGTCAAAAGCTTTGCCAAAGGCAAGGTATACCATGTGCACTGTGCTCCCTTATCCACATTCCATCACAGAAGGAAATCAGGCATGGTTTATTCTTGGTGAAAGCATGATGGCTATTCCTGAACACCTTGTTCTCCTGTAGGTGCTTCACAATGGATTGCACCTGCTTCATGATCTTCCAGACATAGAGGTCAGCCTGACTGATCTAGAGTTTCCCAGGTTCTCTTTTCCTTTTTTAAAGATGGCATTATATTTGTCCTTTTCCAGTCATCCAGAACCTTACCCAACCTCTATGAGTTTTCAAAGAGGATAGCTGATGGCTATGAAATTACCTCAGCCAAGACCTTCAGTACCCTCTGGTGCACCCTATCTTTCCCTGCTGACTTGAAAGCATCTAACTTCCCTAAGTAACTCCTAACCTGTTTTGCCATTACTTTGGGCTGTTTGTCTCCTTCCCTATCTTGACTGCCGAATGCACTCATCATCTGCTTTCTGCCTTTATTTGTGAAAACTGAAGTACAAAAAGTCATTAAATACTTCAGCCTTCTCTGCTTCATTTGTAACTGGATTCCCTTCCCTATTCTGTAAGAGGCAAATGGTTTCTCTGGTCTTCCTCTTACTTTTAACAAAAATGCAGAATCTTTTTTATAGGGGTGTAAGTTGTAGCCATGTTGGTCTAAGGATATAGACAGACAAGGTTCTTTGGGTGAATCTGATATCTTTTATAGACCAACTTAAATAGTTGAAAAACAATTATTAATCAAGCTTTCGGGTTCAAAACCCCTTCGTCAGGCTAAGGAAGTTTCTGCAGTTGGTGTGTGCTCTTCCTGGATGGAATGAAAAGTAAAGAAACAAGACAGGTAGTCAGTGAAAATGTAGATTGAGAAGTCAATGGGTGAATCTTTTTTATTGCCTTTTCTGTCTTTGCCAGCTGCATCTCAAATTGTACTTTGGTGTTCCTGATTTTCTCACTGCATGCCCATGAGACACTTGTACACTCTTCCTTAGTACTATGACCAAGTTTTCAGTTTGATAGGATTCCTTTCTAGTTTCAACTCCATGAAGAGATTGCTGTGTATCCAGGCTTGTCTCCTGTTGCACTTCCCATTCTTCTGCCTCATTGGGATACCTTACTTCTGTGCCCTTAAGAGTCCCTCATTCAAGTACAGCTAGCTCTCCTGGATTCCTGTTAAAGTCTGTTTTTCTGCATTCCAGTGTCCTTATTCTGCTGCTCTCTTTCCTTCCTCTCTTTTAGGATCTTGAACACTATCATTTAGTAGTCAGTGGCCATGTCTACTTGAGACGCTGACTACGCAATTGTTGCTGAGCAGTCATTGCATAACTAAATACTAAATGACTGCAGTAACCGGTGTTACTGCACAGTAGCGTCCCTGCATGGCTTATGTGTGATGCTGTTTGTGCTGTAGCTCAGTAGTACTGTGCAATAGTGTCACATCAAGGTTCAGGCCCTGTGACACTATTTTGCAGTACTAACAAGCTACTGCACAGTAGTAATGAGCTACTGTATATTAAGCGTCTCACGTAGACATGGCCGCTGTCACCCGTTGCCTTCCACCTTCACATTCTCAACCAATTCTTCCCTGTTAGTGAGCAGCAAGTCAGAAAGAGCTTCCTCTCGCATTGGCCTCTCTACCATCTGAATCAAAAAGTTATTCCCAAAACACTTCAGGAACTTACTGGAATGCTTGTGGACTGCACTGCTGTATTTCCTTCCCAGCAGATATCCCAATAATAAAAGTCTCCCATGAGAACTAAGTCCTGCAATTTGGAAGCTTCCATCACTTGTCGAAAGAAGGCTTCATCCACCTCCTCCTATTCATTTGGAGGCAAGTAGCAAATGCCCACCATGACATCCCCATTGATGCTCCCTCCTTTGACCTTTACCTAGAGGCTTTCAACATTCCTACCTTCCACTTTGTACTGCTTCTCCCAACACATTACATCACTTTTATATATATAGGGCAGCACTGCCTCCTCTTTTCCCTTCCCTATCCTTCCTTAACAAGCTATATGCATCTATGATAGCACTCCAGTCATGTGAACTATCCCACTCTGTCCCCACAATCCCACCATAATCCCAAGTACCTCATAATACTGTGATTGTACTAAGACCACCAATTCTTGCTATTTGTTCCCTATGCTTCTTGTATTAGTGAACAAACATTTAAAGCATCTGACTGACTATCTTATCCTCTCTTTGAGACAATTGCTATGGTTTTCATAATTGGTTCCCCTTACTGTTTATCTATGTCTCCAGGCTCTTTACTTACATACCTACCTCTTCTTATATATATACATGCCATGAAAAGTGATTCTTTTGCTTTAATAAGCACTGCTGAAAACCCACCTAGGGTTACTCAATACAAGCAGGGGTATATCTTTACAGCAGCACAAATAGTAGTGGCACAAATTTGTGGCTGGGGCACAGGGTGCCTCAGCAGGTGTTAGCCATCCCCTGTCCAAATGCACCCTGTGCCCTGGCCAGCCAGGAAGCTGCACATGGATATGGGGAAGCATCTTTCATCTCCATGTGCTGTAGAGCCCCCATAGTGAGTCACCCTGTGTCCCAGACGGAGGGTATCTGCCTGGTTGGGGCACAGTGTGCCTTGAAATGGGGAAGCAGGTAGTTCCCCCATCTCAAGGCCCACTGCACCCCATCCAGCTGCTCTGCGGCTGGCTGGGGTGCAAGGTGCCTCAGTCTGGGGGCTCTACATGTCTCAGCTCAGGGTCTTAGCAGTGGAGCATGTGGAGACAAGGGAGCTGCCAGCACAAGGCTGCTTGTTCCCATCTTGAGGCAGCCAAACAGCCAACCAGCGAATGGCTAGCTGGGCCACAGGGTGCTTCAGCATGGAGGCTCCACAGTTCACAGAGATGGGAGACCAGGCAACCCTGGGCTGCCTGGTCCCCTGTCCCTGTGTTTATCTTAGTGCTCACCCTTTGGCATGGATTGTGCTGCTTTTTTTCCAGGATATTTTTTGCTACTGAGAAATCCCAGTAGCAAATTTTGCCCAGTAGCAAATTTTGCCCAGTAGCATTTTGCAAATTGTGCACTGATTGATGTGCAACTTGTGCAGTTTGTGGTGCTTCAAAGAGGTTTACAGTCCCATAAAACACATGTGCCTGCCTACCCATCTGGATTCAGCCCTAGAACTCCATCTCTAGTTGTAGGCACCAAGCACTAAGAGTTACAAGAATTGGAAAAAAGGCTAGAGGACAGCAACAACGTTAATTAGAGGTCTGGAAACCTGATGGGTGAGGAAAGGTAGGAAGAAATGGGATTACTTAGTCAAGAAAAGCCTTAATGGCACTGATCTGATATGTTTTAACCAAGTTGCATTTAGCACATTTTCTGAGCAGTTATTAACTCTAAGCTATTAGGGGGCAGGGGTTTCAGTTTTTCATTTGTTTCATGCTCAGGAAAATGGAACTGCAGTCCTGACTGGGACCTTTGAGACTTACTTTGACAGTAAAGAATAAGAACATAGAAAGAAGAAACAGTAGCACAGTTAGAACTAGAAAACAGACAACCTGAGATTAGAAATAGAATAATGAGGCTGGATGGGGCACTGGAAGTATTTTACCAACAAATATATATGCTTATGATTGGCTATGCTTTTCCATCACTTGTCACTGGATTCAATTAGAAACACATTAATGTGAGAGACGTTGGACCTGTGCCTCACTTATTAGTATTAGTACTAGGCTAAGAAAAGGTTTATTATTATAATTTTAACAGTGCTTTCTTTCTTTGGAAATGGATATTTATGCAAACATTTTTTCCTACAAACACAAGGATTATTTTACAGTTACAAATGACAGTAAACTTTGTTCCAGTGAAAAACATTATGGCTTTTGAAAATCTGGCTAGTATGAAAGGCAATTAAAATTAAAATTATTGGTCTGTATATATTGGTTCTTCCTCTTTCCTTATTCCTTTTAAGGATGTGTCTTTTTTTTTGGACTGAAATGGGGTATCTGGCATTGATGGAACCAAAAGTACAGCCCTGATATTATCTACAGTCCATTATTATATATAAAAGAAAATTTATGCAGTACAGTCAGCTCACACAGCTGAAAAAATACATGAATAAATGTACAACATACTGAGTATATTTAAGGTTCTGATTAAAAAAAATATGTACATACATTTGCTGAAATGCATTTCTTAACACTGTTGCAGTTTTACACACATTCACACAAATTGTTTCCATTCAGCCACTACTTGGAGATAAAGGTATAAGAGGCAAAGAAATAAGTTAATGTTGCCCTTTTACATAGATTAGGAGAAAAAATACAAGAGCACTGTTGTACCCTGCTGATGCAACATCTGAACCACCTTTTTAAAAGCCCATAAACTGCTGGAGATGATTAGACAGCAGAACAAAAAATAAAATAAAAATAATGATACCTCCATCTGAAAGCCTTCCTCCTTGCAGTTTTGATGAGAAGAGGAGAAATTTTAAAAATAGGCTTAGGTGACTAGAAGGGGGAAAAAAAACCCCTCTATAGACCAGGTTACAACCTGTAATGAGAGTTACCTGCAATTATTCAACACAGCTAGAGTGTATCCCTGTGCTGCATTACAAATTCCAGAAAGTGAGAAGACTCTCTGTGCAGATGAAAAATAAATATTGATGAAGCAGCTGTAAGAAACCTGATAGATTTCTTTGTGGAGTTTTGCTATTTTTGTTTGTTGTTTAAATGCTGCTATTTAAAAGGAATAGGGTTTCAAGTAATTATAATGCAGCCTACCCTGGGGCCACTGAGTTTGAATTTTTGCCAGGCTTTCCCTTCCTTTTTAACTCTTTTCTGACCTTACCCCTTCCCTATTGCACTGTCCTTGCACCTGTGAGAGGTCCCAGGGGGCTCCTAACCATTGAAATATGGCAGATAATTTTTCTGTAGCCTGCTATGATACCCTTTAAGTTCTTTGGAGAACTCCTGGAGTTCAAAATAGAGGGTTTTGGGGGGTTTAAAAAAATTTTTTTTAGTAAAAACATTATAAACCGCCATGCTTGTTGTCCACTGGTCATGTTGGTTACAAACGTCCAACTCGGGATCCTTAAAATTCTGGTTTATTAGGTGGATTGAAACACTGTAATGAAGTTAAATCATAAGCCTTGGGGCTGGTCCCCCCCCCCCACACACACACAGTAACAAGCTACAAGAGTCAGGTATACCTATCCCACAGGCACTGGAGTCTGCCGTCGATGGCCAGTTGAGGCTTCTTTCAGCATGGTGTTATCCTCCAGAAGCGGGTCGCCGGCTGGTCCTTCTGGTTGGACAGGTCGGGTGTTGGTCAAGTTGGAGATCAAGAGGGCGCCACTGAGGGTCACTTTTCACTGCTTTTTATCTGTCCTTGGCAGACTTTAGTGACTCCCCAGTTTTCAGGTTTGCCCAATCCAGGGGTCGTTGACCCTCATGGGACTTCCCCCTCGGTGGCTACTGGATGGCATCTGTCAGCCCCAGGGGTCATCTGCATGTACGTGCAGGTTTGGGAGTCTGTTGATGAATTTTGAATAGGGCTCTGGGAGTGGTCGATCTGGAGATATTCATCCCAAAAGTTGGTCCCCGGCATTGATTAACTCACACCAGGACTTCTAGCCCTTGAACAGTGATGTTAAGGGGATTTCCGGTTGCTACATTGTCTTCTATTGATTTTTTCCCTTGGTTGATCTGCAGTTTTCCTAGGTGTTAATTTCTGTCTGCTACTGTGTTACGCATTCAATCACTGATTCACTCGCTCTTTCAGGGGCCCGCCTGATACAGGGAAGCAGCAGTTTGATTCCTGCCCTTGTTAACATTGTTACAATGTATAACTTACTTCTGAAACTAAACACATTTAGTTAAAAGGTGAGGAGCATAAAATATAAGCTACAAGAGTAATGCCATGGCACACAAATAGATAAAAATACCAAAATACAAGGGGAGATACAAAATGCACACATACAAATTTTAAAACACAATTCCTTATCGTAAAGTGAAAGAAAGAGGAAGGAAGAAAAGGTAGAAGAGGAAAAACATATCCAAGGAGGGGAGAACAACTGCAGGCAAGAGGAAAAGGGGGCTTTCTGCTACAGTCATAAACATTTCTGGAATAGCAATGGTGAGAGAAATCCACAGGTTAAAGATCCAAGATGTGAGAGTATAAAACTATTGCACATATAAACTAAACTATTGCTCATATAAAACTATGAACCATACATTGGAAATATTTTAATTGGCATTGACTGATACTGATCCTAATTGCACAGATTCACAGAAGTTTAGGGTTGGAAGGGACCTTATGAGGTCATTGGGTCCAGCCCCCCTGCTCTTGGAAGGAGAGACTGCTGAGGTCAAATAACCCCAGCAAGGTGCGTGTCCAGACTCTTTTTGAAAATCTCTAGGGTAGGTGCCTACATCACCCTTGCTGGGAGTCTATGGATTGTGTCACTGTGTCATTCATCAGATAAAGAAAATTTTTGAAGCAAGCTCTTCTGTTGAGGGAAGTTCTCTGTAATGTGAAACTTATTTTCAGAACAGGAATTAGACATAAATAATTGCCTTCATCAAGTAATGTAGGTAGAAATATTGCAAACAGATGAGTGCCCACAGCTTCTATTAAAACTTCCAAAAGCATTTGGTCCAAAAGTTTTATTTATAAAATATAGGCCTCAGTCCTGCAGGCACTGACATTCTGGCCACAAAAATAACATTGGAATAAGTGGTATTTTTTTGGTAATGAATCCCAGCATTGCTTACTATCTGTAATAGTTTGCATCATATCAGAACTCACTAGAAATTTGTTACTTGTGCATGGGAATAGAGTTAGTGCTATCTTTGAAACTGCATGTCTTCTACTTTTACCTATAGGCACATTTTTGTTTTCATATGCAGGTCAACTTCCTAAAAACAATTAGTTAGATGATTAGGCTGGGGAGGGAACTGAGCCCAGATGAGCTGAGTTCCCCTCCCCTGTGCTAGGATCAGGCTGGGGTAGGGAACTGAGCCTGATTGCTCGGTTCCCCTCCTCTGCACTGTGATCGATTGGGCAAGGGAAGGGAACTGAGCCCAATCACTCGGTTCACTTCCCCAGCGCTGCAATAGATTGGGCTGAGAAAGGGACCTGAGCCAGATAGCTCAGCAGCCCCCAGCTTCCCTCCCTCATCTGGCAGGCAGATCAGGGGCCCACAACCTCAGGAGGACTGGCACAGCCCCTGCAGCCCTCCCGGGGTTGTGAGCCCCCTGTCTGCCTGCCAGATAAGAGACGCTGTTTCAAGTTTCCCCGTTATAGCCTATGGGCAAAACATCAAAACAGCATTGAAACAGCATCACTTTTTTGACAAAACAAAATGGAACAGTGGTTTCCAATTGAAAAAAAATTCGAAACAAAATGCTGTTCCGTCAAAACCTCCAAATGCAAGTCAAGACAGAACAGTGCCATTTTGCACAGGCCTACTTGCTTATATCTCCTGCCATGTCTTGATCTATATAAATTAGGAGGCTGCCCATGAATCCTGGCTCTGGCCCTCTTGGCTCTTGCCTGCCTCTGTCTCTTGCTCTCAGGGTGCAGGTTGTGGCTCTCTCATCCCTAAACTTCCCCCTGTCTGCCTTACACTCTTACCCCTTTGCAGGGGTTGAAACCCCAAGTGCCTGGTACAAATTGAGGCTTAATATCACAGAATCATAGAAAATTAGGGTTGTAAAGTATTGGTTTGAAAACAGTATTTAAAGGTCTGTTTTAGGGGGAACTGGCTTATAGGTGTGTGTGTATGTTTATATATATATATATATATATATATATATATATATATACACACACACAACATTATATGGGTTCAAGATGGGCAGCTTGGTTAATTGATTTGTAAGAGCTTGGGTTTCACACACAGAGTTTGATATAGCCCTGGAAGCAGACAGGTTGTCTGTCATGAGAACGGATGGACACAGTCTGACAATTGAGGTGGGGCATTCCATAACACGAGATCACAGCCTTCATGGCAGATAGGTTGTCTCACACAACAAGGACACACAGCCTGGGAACCAAAGATTTACATACCATACTGTCCCATAACACAGGGTGCCACCAGCTACAAGGCCCCAGAGCAGCAGGGGGGCTGAGTCCTGGTTTTGAGGGAACAGACCAAATTAGGAGAAGGCCTGGAAGGCTATGTGGATGTGTGGCCACAGAGAAACAACCAGAGAATGAAGAGTCATCAGGAGAGAAGGAGAATACAAAAGCAGAGACTTAAGAGTAACAAAGGGTCCTTCCTTCTCTTCCTTTCTGTCCCTCACCTGGGTTCCTCCTCCTCTCTCCCTGTCTCCATCCCCGTCCCCCAGGAAGGGTCCCTGAGACCACCATGGACTGAGGGCATACCAGCAGCCTGTTTCATGCACCCCACTGGAGAGGGGGTGTGGGCTTCGGCATCACACCTCCAGACTGGTGTTACCTAAGAGAAAGAGCCTCAGAGTGGAGTCAGCATCCTGACCAGATGTACTTTGACTCTGATGATAGTCCTAAGATTGGTAGATATAGAATTGCTTGATTGTTTGTATTGTTGCTTTTCTGTTATCACTCTGTGTCAATACATTTGCTTTAGTGTTGAATGGAAAGGTCATGGTTGGTCTGAGGGTTGTGCTTGCCCAGACCAAAGGTATAAGGGCTGGGTCCTAAATCCAGTGCCAACAGAAGGGACCTCAGGACGTCATGTAATCCAACCCCCTGCTTAAAGCAGGATCATCCCCAACTAGATCATCCCAGCCAAGGATTTGCCTACCAGGTCTTAAAAATCTCTGAGGTTGGAGAGACTACAACCTCTCTGGGTAGCCCATTCCAGTGCTTTATCACCCTCCTAGTGAGAAAGTTGTATCTAATGTCTAACCTAACCTTCCCTTGATGGCACTTGCTCCTTGTCATCTGCCACCACTGAGAACAGTCTAACTCCATCCTTTTTGGAACCACCCCTTCAGGTAGTTGAAAGCTGCTATCACATCCCCTCTCAATTTTCTCTTCTCCAGACTAAATAAGCCACAGTTGCCTTAGCCTGTCTTTGGAAGTTATGTGCCCAGCCTCTAAACCATTTTCATTGCCCTCAGCTGGACTTTCTCCAATTTGTTCACATCCTTTCTATAGTGTGGGGCCCAAAACTGGAGACTACTCCAGATGTGGCCTCACCATTGCTAAATAGAGGGGAAGAATCACTTTCCTACATCTTCCGGCCATCCTCCTACTACATAGCCCAGTATGCCGTTGGCTTCTTTTCAACAAGGGCACACTGCTGGCTTATATTCAGCTTGTTGTCCACTGTAACTCCCAGGTCCTTTTCTGCAGAGCAGCTGCTTAGTCAGCCTGTACCAGTGCATGGGTTTTTTCCATCCAAAATGCAGGGCATGGTACATGTCATTATTAACCTCCATGTTTTGGTCCGGTCCTTTAATTTGTCAAGGTCTCTCTGAATATCAGCCCTACCATCCAGCATATCTACTACTCCTCACAGCTTGGTGTCACCTGCAAACTTGCTGAGGGTGCACTCCATGCCATCTTCCAGGTCATTAATGAAGATATTGAACAAAACCAGCCACAGACCTGACCCCTGGGACACTCCACTTGGTACTGGCTGCCAATTAGACATTGAGCCATTGATTACTACTTTTTGAGCCTGACGATTGAGCAGTTTCCTATCCACCTTACAGACCATTCATCTAAACTTTACTTCCTTAGTTTGCTTGCAAGATTGCTCTGGGAGACGATTTCAAAAGCTTTGATAAAATCAAGGTATATCATGTCCAGTACTCTCCCTGAATCCACAGTTAGTCATCTAATCATGGAAGGCAGTCAGGTTGGTCAGGCATGACTTGCCCTTGGTGAATCCATGGTGACTGTTCCTAATCACTTTCTTCTCCTCTAAGTGCTTAGAAATGGATTCCTTGAGCATCTTCTCCATGATTTTTCCAGGAACTGAGGTGAGGCTGACTGGTCTATAATTCTGCAGATCCTCCTTCTCCCCTTTCTTAAAGATGGGCACTATATTTGCCCTTTTCCAATCATCTGGGGCCTCTCCTGACCACCATGAGTTTTCAAATGCCAGTGGTTCTCAGTCATACTGGCCAACTCCTTTAGCACCATTGGGTATATCATGTGTGACCTCATGGACTTGCGCATGTTCAACTTTTCCAAATAGTCCCTAATCTGTTCTTTCACTGAGTTTCAGGGCATTCTTCCATAAAAATTGGCTCTTGCATGTGGAGGATGTTGGGACTCAACATCTCCTGGCAGATATTGTATAGTTATGTGGTGGGAGAAAGGGGGAGGGATAAAAAGCTGGAGTATCATTGCCTCTCAGTTCATCTGCTTCTTCTGGTAAGTGTTTGGAGTAGGATGCCTTTCCCTTATGATCAGGGATCCTGTTTTTCTCTGATAAAAAATATCCCCAATTTTCAGGTTAAAAGCGTAACCCAAAACCCACATTTTTTCTGTGATTAAAATGAAACCCCTCTAATACATAGATGTATATATAGTGATGTTTCATCTTGATCATGGAAAATGTGGATTTTGGGTAACTTTTTTAACTCAAAAAATTTGGGATTTTTTTATCAGAGAAAACCAGAATCCCTGCTTATGATTGCCCCAATGGTATTAGTCTGTACATGAGACAGGAGTGAGAGAAGGATGCAAGCAATCTATATTTTAGACTTGTTTACATTTAATTGTTTAAGACAACCTTCTTTTTTTTTTAGTGGGGGTGGTAGGGTTGGGGAAAGGCACGTTGCATCTTTTTTTTTAATGTTTGAGTTTGCCAGCGTAGGGTGAGAAGTATGAAAGAAGAACTGGTTCACCTGATGTGACACCTTGTTGTCCTGTGATCACTGTTAATGCTAAAACTTACTAAAGAGCTGTAGAACTGCAGCACACAAAAGTAGAATTGACATTTTGCTTCATACATACCCATAGATTGGGGATGACTAGATCACAGCTAGAGCTTGATAAGCCTGTTACAGTCTTGGCTAACTAATGGGGATCTTTTAGTTTGAGCATTAGAGGGTTAGATTGCAAGAGATCCTACGATCTCAGATTCAGTCCCTGCTGCACCCTCATGCCTTCA
The DNA here is from genome assembly GCF_030867095.1 of Alligator mississippiensis. Taxonomy (NCBI): domain Eukaryota; kingdom Metazoa; phylum Chordata; order Crocodylia; family Alligatoridae; genus Alligator; species Alligator mississippiensis. Next base: position 335,237,157 of record NC_081824.1, on the reverse strand, counting down.
CCCAATAGCATGGCACAACACTTCTAGTGGGAAGGCAGAGAGGGTTTGCCAAGCAGTATACCAAATGATATAATATTATACACAAATGAGTGCAGTAGTTCAAAAACCATACTCAGCTTTTTTCATTAGCAGATGCATAAAATGTTCTTCTTTAATACTGAAGAGATTGAAATAGGATAGAACTGTTTTCTAACTGATTGCATAGTACATTCTCTATACAGAAACTGTAGCTTTAAAAGTTGCCTATAGAAGTAACTTCTTGAAAGCAAGTTTAATAGCCAGTATTATTTTCTCTGGTCAGCTGGAGCGGAGGTAGAAAAGGTTCAGTTTCAGTAATTCACTTTCTTGTGTCCATGTCACCATATCAGATTCATTAAGTCATTCTTAGATGGCTCAATGAGTGCATTTAAATTGCAGATTAAACCACTGAAAACTACAAGGAGAGGAGGAATAAAGAAAAAAGTACTTAAGAGAAACGTTTCTTTCCATATCCCTGTGGGTAATACTGTTCTCTATGAAAAAGGAGACTCTAATTCTTCTGAAGCACTTGTGATTTCTATTTCTTTCAAACATGACCTAAGGTCTTACTATCTCCTTTCTATGTTATCACCCTTGACATAGTAAAATTGTTCACAAGATCACATCCATTCAGGAGAACAGATTGTATTCAGACTTCCCCAAAAACATTCACAGCAAGTATGAAAAGTATTCAACTAAAAGGAATTTGTATGAAAAAGCTATTAGCACCTGAACATGTAATGTTAATGGAGGTGGAACTCATTTGTTTTATCTCCAAGTTAGCCCCAGCCTAGCAGATTCTAACAGCTAAATATGCTTAGATAAGGGGAAAAACTAAAAAACAAAACAAAACAACGATGGGGTTCTTTTCCAGACATGTCTAGTTTAGAACTCACTATGGATAACAAAGCTAGCAATTGGATACTTCAAACTGTTATTTACTACTATGCTATTCTTGTCCAAGGCTGCTGCTTATAATAAATGGGGAAGCATGATTTTTTTTCCCCCAGAAGTCATACTTTCTCTATATCAGGGGTTGTCTATATCGGGGATACTTGGAAAGGTGCTAGGGGGTACGCACAGGCAGGTGGGGATGGAGTGCTACCACCCACCACCCCGTACTGCCACCTCCCAGGAGCAGAGCTGGAGGTGGCAGGGCGAGGACAGCAGCTCCCCTCTGTGGCTGCACAGGTGACGCCCAGCTAGTTGGCTGGGGGGTGGGGGAGGGCTCACGCGTGGTGGCCACTTCTGCCATCCAGCACCCCAAGCCACATCGTGCAAGTCCCACCCCCCGTTGGTCCAGCCACCAGCATGCCCTCCCTGTGACTCCGCAACTGGCCGCCACCACCAGAAGGGATACACTCCTTAAAAAAGGTTGAAAACCCCTGCTCTATATCATAGAGCTGAGATCACTCATGGCTATTATCAGCCCCCTCCCCCCCCACCCAATTTTGTTTCATAGTTGCATACATGGTAAAACAGAAAATAGAACTAAAGCTTAGCTTTAACAGCTGCATTACTGTTTGCTATAGTGTACACACACACACACTTATTCAAGACAACCTTATCAGTTCAAGCATCAACATTAGCCAAGGGCTGGTTTTTTCCTTTTTAAAAAATTCAAACAAATCAACTGCTTCTGCTAAAATCCAGTGTTTCATTGAAAGGGAGTTTAGAATTATGTGGAAAAAATAGGAAGGGGAACTATTCCCCCTCCCCCCCCCCCACACACACACATACACCTATTGCAGCTTTGAAGATAAATCAAAGCTGTCTGCTTTTCAAATCTTTTTATTATTACCCTTATGCTACAAGGATACAGTAAAAATAGGATCCTTTGTGACAGATTGAGGAAGCAGTCAGTTTATATGCAGTAAATAACTTAGTATCCCCTGCTGGCTGTGTCCATGAAGTAGCTCAGGAAGGGTACACTAATACACAAAACTCTTGTAAAAAAAAGCTACTGCACGTTGTCCAACTGGATTTGTATTCCATTCAGATGAAAACTGATTTTAAATTTACAATAACCCCCCCCCGACCCCATAAAATCACATATGTGATCTAGCTATCCAATTTTTACTGAAATTCTTTCAAAGCTTAAACAGAAGTAGAGCAGGTCTGACAGTTTCTATTTTATAGTCAAGTGGGAGGACATTCAGGAGCTTAGGATGGGGAAGACTAGGCACCTCTACTTTTACCGAATAGATGCCTTGCTTCTCAACAAGCTCCAAGTTTCAAATAACACTAGTCATTATTCTTGAGTTGAAGCAATTCTGGAAGCTTCCATCTGAATGTGCTTTGACTTCTTGTTTTAAAATGCCAGAAGCCAGATTTCTCTTGTCAGAGCTTAAAGTATTCTTTAAATTTTCAATTGGAGGTTAAAGTATCATGAGAACAAACAATCTTCCCAAATTTTCTCTAGGATGGTAGAAATAAGGAAAATTCCCCCTAGAAGTGTGTAGCCCAGGTAACTTGGGTTTATCCTCCCCTGCTCCAACTGAAGGGGATTGTTAGCTGGCAGGTGTGCTGTGGAGGGAACTGCAGGCTGCTCAGTTTCCCTCCATCCCTATAGAACCAGGCCAGCCAGAGGACTTAACTATATACAAATTTATTTACATTAACTTATGACAAGGAAAAGGAACACACACACACACACACATATATATATATATATATATATAATGATATCTAAACCAGTAACATAAACAATAATAAACAATACCCTCTGGGTAAATGACATAAAACCTTATACCAGTACTCCAGATAGAGGTAAGTCACAGGTAAATATCCGATCTGAAACAGATAAACCACAAAATAAACATAGATAGCCAACAGATAAACTATAGATAAGTATGGGTGAACAATAAGCCACAAATAAATACAAGTAAACAAGAGGTGAAATAATAGCAACAGGGGGGTCTCAGCAGAGCCCTAGGACTCTACTTATCTACTAATTCACAAACATGAGAGTTCACAAAATATAAGGCATGACATCACACCACTTATGGCACAAGAACCCCAAAGATAAACTTAAGCCCAAGGGGAAACCCCAATGCCCTTGGGCTTTTCCTAAGCCCTACAAGGACGCTGGTAACTTCAGGGGGGCCCTCCCAGTGGCACCTCCACTTTCAGGAGCCCTTAATTAACCATGGGGGGGGACTCCCCCTCCCCTGTGGGAAACTTCTTTTCCCTGCAACTCTCAGCTCCCAGGCCTGGAGGGTGGTCCTCGTCCTCTGTGCCAAGCTGCTCTCTTGCCTGCAGTGGGCTTCAGTCGGGGAGGCCATTGTCCCCTGGAACAGGGCTCCACTATGCAGAGCTTCTGGGAGCTGTGGCTCAGCCCTGTCTGCTGGCTCAGTAGCCCAAGCACTGTCTGGCTCCCTGGACTCAACCTTTTGCTATGGGTCAGAGGCCTGGGCTGCCTTGTGCAGTACCAGGCTTGGTTCGCTCCCAGACCCTCCATACAGCACCTCCGGCACCGAGCTCCCAGCCTCATTCTGGGGGTTGAGGACATGAGCTTCCCAAGTGCTCCAAAGGTCCTACTCCATGCACCAACCTGTGCATTGTGTCTCTGGCCGCATGCCAGAGGTTGCAGACCTGAGCCACCTCATGCAGCTCCCCAGGTCTGGACGCCATGCGCCGTGTTGCACAACGAGTCTAGCTGCTGGAGTCGTTCACTGTTCCCTGCTGATGGAAGTCTTCAGGGGCTCTTCCAGGCTACTGCTTTGCTTTGCTGAGCAGGTGTCCTCAGCTCTTCTAAGCCCTGCTCTTCTCTCTTCTCTGTCCCCAACGCATCTCCCTCATGCTGGGCATGCAGCTCCTTTTATACTCTCCAGGGCTCTGCCCCTGAAGTCTTCTGGACCTGAGTGAGTGTTGCAGTCTTCAATCAGGTCCATGGCAGAGGGAACTCCTCTCCCCCTCCCCTCAGGAAAGGGATGTGACTTCACTCCTTTTGCTGCCTCCTGATTGGTGGATGGGCTCCACCAATCAAAACAGTAAGATTTCAAGCCTGGGACTCAACCCAAGCTCTGAAAGGCAAGCATGCTACAAATGTAATTTAAGATGTTGGCACTCTGGGTGGTGCAGGGCTGTAGGGGTGGGACTCAGGGGGAAATGAAATGAGTGCTTATGTCCTTGGACAGGACTGGCAGCTGTGGTGGTAGCAGCATTGGCTGCTGCTTTACTACAAGCTCCTCAAATACAGGCTGTTGCAGTGGCATGGGCTCGCTGGATACTGTTGTTCTGGAGTCCCCTCCGAGTCAGTGCCCAGGTCTGCTCACCCCTTCAACTTGAAGTTACGCTACTGGTTTCCCCCATTCTAAGCCAAAATTTCCATGAACAGTTTTAGATTATAAGGTGACTGAATTAACATAACTATGGGGTTGCTTCTTTGAAATATAAAAAAAAGGAAAGTAAAGGAAATACATTTACAAAGTGAAGGAGAAGGAAACAAATATTTTTTTTCCAAACTATTCCACATTGACTTCAATCAGGCCATGGCAATTTTCATTAGCTGAAAACCTGATCCAGGGTACTTGGGTCTAAGTGTTGTGAGGTAGCGAATTGAAGAAGATAATCTCATGCCAAGAGTTATTGAGTACCTTATTAAACTATTAACATATTAAGTTATTATTGAGCACCTTATTAAGTTATTGAGCTTCTGGGATCAGATATGTAGTGAGATTTTCAGTACAGCCTATGTATTTTGCTTTTTTTCATTGGAAGTTCTTTGGCTGGTCTGTCTGATTTTATATGTATTCCTAAGCAGAACATCATATAAACGTATTTCATGATTTTTGCATTACTTAGTATAGGCCTCTATGAAGAGAACAACAGATTTTTCCCTGAACCTCTCTTGAAACATTAGAACACTTCTTTCATTTAAAAGGGAAATAATTTCACTAATTTTGTATATTTTATGCAAGTTTTCCTAATGGTTTTGGATGTCAAAAGATTTGAGCTTCACTGGTTGGCCCTTAGTGCCTTAAATTGGAATTCAATTCATTGCATTCATTTACTTTCAAAGAGAATACATTTTAGAGGAACTGCACAGGGTTTTATCTATACCAAAGGCAAATTGATTTGACAGGAATAACTTTAAGACTGGCTAAAAGCCCCTAGAAGACTTTACTTCTATAAAACCAGACTGTACTGCTTTTCAGAAAGAAATATTTTGCTCCTCAGGTGACCTGCCATTTATACAAATTAATGTCAAAGGCAGATTTCAACTCTGTGATGACAGATTTGGAACATACAGTACAGTTTGCATGTCAAATAAAGCTAAGTGGACATCGTTACTTTTCACAGTGGCAATTCACACAGTCCAAGTACAGAAATAGGTTAGTAGACATCAAAGGATGACAATGTTATGATGAGCAGTTTCTTTCTGGGTAGCTCATCCTTAATAAGACCATAACACATTGGCACTGTGAATAAAACTGGCTTATGGCAAAATGAAACATCACACTAAGTGATGGTGTCCTTCCACTGGGAAATGCAAAGAGAAACTGGCAGAATCTGTTTATAGCTTTATTTGCATGAGTTGTCAGTGCAGAACATAGGGCACTGATGAACAAGACAAATGCTATAATTCCTAGTGGTATTACAGCAAGAATAATTTGTTTTCTTTACACAGCTGTCCCAACCCCCTTCCTTACTGAACTTGTGTAGCTTCTGAGATAAATTTAAATTTTTATTTAAATTGTTATCCTGTATGCAGGATAGCTATTGACTGTCTCAAGGTATTTATAATAAAGATGAAAATGTCAGTCCTAATGCAACATGATGCATTCAAATTTTATTGCATATACATTAAATATACTGCTAACTGCATTGCTGTTCACCTTTCATACTAATAGATTCTTTGTGCTATTCCAATCAGTGCAATATTGTGAGGTATCTACATTCAACAGCATTGGAATTGCATTTTAATACATATCCATGGAGTTTTTGATGGCAGGCTGAACATACCACATCCAACACTGTCCTTTGACCAGACTGAAATTGTATGCATGCATTCTCAAGCATAACCATTTTTAAGAAGTTTGGAAATATAATTGTAGCTTTGGATACAGTATGTACACTCTGTGAAGCTACTAGCAGGTATAAAACCATGAGCATATTTCTCTGATCCATATCCCCCACTATCTTTAACATGTCATTTCATCCTGTAACAATTTGTACATATAGAGGTAGTAAAAAGATCCTGGTTTATTATAACCTTGTGAAGAATTTTTACGTACCTGAATTTATCTGCATCTCTTTGATCGGAGCTAGACTTTATAGCAAACATTAATAAGGCCAGATGAAGAAAAAGCATCATAAAACTGACTTATACAAACATCTTTCTCACTAGTAAGAAAGTATATTTATTTTATTGTATATAAAGAAATGTGGCACAGGGTAATGATCTGCAAAGAGTTTGAATCATGAATAAAATATTTATTTCTATCTTCAGACTAGGTTTAATTTAAATAATATAGATTACAATATTCATTGTATGCTTTAGCTGGTAACTGACATTTATCTAGAAATAGACCTTTTACTTTGTAAGCAGGAAGAAGAGAAAAGTCTTCATATAGGCTCCACATAGTCACAAGCTATATAAAAGTCTTCTGACACAATAGGCTTAGGAGTCTCCAAGTCCACATAGAGGTAAAACCAAACTATGAATATTTCCAAAGCTTGTAAAGAGTGAAAAGTAAAGTATTACTTGGCTGGATGTTAACAGATGTAGCTTACTGGACTTCTTAGTATCCTTAGTAGGCCAAATACCATCCAATTTGAATTGATTCCAGGAAGGCTATATGCATTTACATCAACTAAGGGTGTGGCTCAATTTGTGAGAGGAAAGATATTTGGTGGTTTAAATCAGGTAGAGTGGAGAAATTTTTCAGTCAAGCATTTCAAATTATTTTCTTTTGAACTTTCCTTGATTGTTTTTTTCTTTGTGGTGGTGGTAGGGCAGATGAGATTTGAAAGAGTGGAATGAGAATAGAAAACATAAATCAATCAATCCCAGCCCCTGGTTTTATTTTTCCTCCATTCCATCTGGGTCCCATTAGTTCCAATGCACTATTACTGTAATCAGCCAAGCACAGCACACTTCAGTCTTCATTACCAGTTAGCCTCAGAACAAACAATATCATGGGAAGTTATGTCATAAAAATAATTTCTTGAAACTCTATTATGGAAGAAACAGGAAGCAAGCATGTGTTTCAAAGCAGAACTCTGCTACAATGAATTTAATGGCATTTGATGGATCTTAAACAATAGTGTTGAAATCATTAGATTTTAAATCCTGTAACTGATATCAGGATGAAATTAAAACAGTACTTTATTATTTGGCTTCAATTAGCCTGTTATTCAGTGCAACATTCAATGTCCTGTGAATAGTCCAGTCAGTAAATCTGTGTCCCAGGCAGTAAATCTATCACATGCTTCTCTGCCCCGCACCACCGAATCTGCCACCAGCTTCCTTGCGTTTGGGGGCAGGGTCCCGCACAGGCTGATTTGCCCTGGGCCCCACACCCTGCTTGTCTCTGCTTATCTTTGTAATCAAATTAATTCACTGAAAGCCAGTCATGTAAATATGTATCATGAAAATATATCATTCACCTTCTGTATCTGAATAATTCTGAGAAGAAAATGCAGGACATAGAACAATGAAGTTCAATTATGAAGTATTGACTGGTTTTATGGGTAACCCTGACACCATTTTTATTTCAGTTATTAGAGTCTGTTGAACTGTATATTATGAAACTGAGGTCCAGATTTTAAAAGTTGCACATGTACCTTCTTCACACAGTCTTTACACTCATCTGGATTTTTAGGTGTGCATATGTTAACTCTAATGTGCATGTTGAAGGGGCTGACAGGGAGGGGTATATTTACAATATGGAATTCAGCATGAAACAGATTAATAGATTCATAGATTGTAGGGCTGGAAGGGACCTCAGAAGATCATCGGGTCCAGCCCCCTGTCCATAGTAAGACACTCCCCAGCTAAATCATCCTAGCCAAGGCTTTGTCTAGGCCTTAAAAACCTCCAGTGAAGGAGATTCTGCAACCTCTCTGGGTAACTTGTTCCAGTGTTTTACTACCCTCCTAGTGAGGAAGTTTTTCTTAATATCTAACCTAAACTTCCCTTGCTGCAATTTGAGACCATTGCTCCTTGTTCTGTCATCTGCCACCACTGAGAACAGTTTAGCTCCAGCCTCTTTGAAACTACCCTTTAGGTAGTTTCATAGTTTCATAGTTGGTAGGGTCGGAAGGAACCTGAGGAGATCATCTAGTCTGACCCCCTGCCATGGCAGGAAAGAGTGCTGGGGTCAAACGACCCCGGCCAGATGTTCGTCCAGCTTCCTTTTAAAGACCCCCAGGGTAGGAGCCAGCACCACTTCTTTTGGAAGTTGGTTCCAGGTCCTAGCTGCCCTGACAGTGAAATAGCACTTCCTAATGTCTAGCCTGAAACTACACTCCGCTAGCTTGTGTCTGTTGTTTCTTGTAATTCTCGGGATTGCTCAGGGGAACAGGGACTCTTCCAATGCCTGCTGGTCCCCCTTGACTAGTTTGCAGACTGCCACTAGATCCCCTCTCAGCCTTCTCTTGTGGAGGCTGAACATGTTCAGGTCCCTCAGCCTCTCCTTGTAGGGTCTGCCCTGCTGCCCCCTGATCATGCGGGTGGCCCTCCTTTGGACTCTCTCCATATTGGCCACATCCCTCCTGAAGTGCGGCACTCAGAACTGGACACAGTACTCCAGCTGTGGCCTGACCAGTGTTGCGTAGAGGGGGAGGATCACTTCCTTGGACCTGCTTGAGATGCATCTGTGGATTCACGACAAGGTATGGTTGGCCTTCCTGACTGCGTCCCCACACCGTTGGCCCATGTTCATTGTGGCATCAATGATGACTCCAAGATCCTTTGCTGTCTCAACACTGGTGAGAAGGGAGTTCCCCAGCCTGTAGGTGTGCCGCTGGTTCTTCCACCCCAGGTGCAGTACCCTGCACTTGTCAGTGTTGAACCCCATCCTGTTCTCTTCAGCCCACCCCTGAAACCTGTCTAGATCCACTTGCAGCCTGTTCCTTCCTACTAGTGTACCCACCTAAACTTGCCAGACATCTGCTGGGAGGAGCAGACAGCCAGGTGTGACTGCTCACGCAGGTTCTTAACTGACATACAGGACCTCCATCTAACCCAGGAGGTGCACAGCCCCACCAGGGGAGATGCCTTGTTGGACTTGGTCCTGGCCACAGGCAACAACCTGGTATGGGGTCTGCGGGTGCTCAACCACCTAGGCGATAGCAATCATCGTCTGCTGGAATTCACCATCCAGCGCAAGGTGATGAAAGCCTCCAGCAAGGCAGCAGTCCTCGACTTCAGGAGCGCAGACTTTAATGAGGTAAGAAGACTAGTTTAGTTGAACACTGCTATTAAATCCCCTCTCAGTCTTCCCTTCTCAAGACTAAATATGCCCAGTTCCCTCAACCTCTCTTCAGAAGTCATGTGCCCCAGGCCCCTATCCTTTTTCGTTGCCTTCTGCTAGACTCTCTCCAATTTGTCCACATTCTTTCTGTAGTGGGGGGCCCAAAAGTGGGCACAGTACTCCAGATATACCCTCGCCAGTGATGAATAGATGAAAAATCACTTCCCTTGTTCTGTTGGCAACACTTTTACCAGTTCAGAGCAGTATGCTAATAGTCTTCTTGGCAACAAGGGCACACTGTTGGCTCATATTCAGCTTATTGTCCACTGTAACCCACAGGTCCTTTTCTGCAGAACTGCTACCTAGCCAATCAGCCCCCAGCCTATCCCAAGAGCTATCCCAAGAATCACTGGAATATGAAAAGCAAGTAAATGCTTCCCTTGATAATATGAAAATCACTATTCCTGAAATCTCTTACTGTACTCTGCTTCTTAGCCTTTTAGAAATCATTGTTCTAAATAAATATACCTTCTTACAAAAGATTCTTGAGCCAAGAGGCCAGACTCAGTGAGAACACTAAAAGCACAATAGTTCATTAGAAGACTTGTACAACTTTATATTTTATAAATTAAGGCTGTAATTCTTCTCAGCCCCACTAAGGAGGAAAAATATTTAAAAGGCTTAGATTTACAAGTTCCTTGTAATCTGAGAACCTTCTTGGAGCAAGTATTACTTCCACCCCCCCCACTGCATTACATATAGGGAAAATAAGGTACAAAACCATAAATGACTTGGCTTCATTCATACAAGAGGACTGCAGCAGACTTGAATAGAAGCCAGATCTTTTGTCTCCCTTTCTAGGTCTTAAAAATCACAAAAAAATTTCCTCATCAGTACATAGCTCTGTTGGCCTCTGATATTGTAAGAGCCTGAAAACAATAAAGGAGACACAGGGCATCTTTACACAGGGGTGTTTTATTTAGAGAGGTTCTTGGGAGATTTATTTATTTACCGCATGAGCTTTAATTAAAGCACCCCCACCACTATTTTGAAGTGTGGGGATGCTGAATTCACAAGATGCCAAGGCTGCTACAGTGTGCTATTAGCACTCACCAGTGTCCCAGCTGCCTGCTGAGGGTTCAGGATTAAGAGTACAGTTGCGGGTAGTAAGGTAAGAAAGGTTTATTTGCTTAACAAAAACACAACTACACATAGTAACAAGACAAACAATGACAGACAAAAGCAATTCACGTCAGCAACTTATCAGCAGTCCCCTCTGATGCCTGATACACAGCAAGCTTCTCTTTCCACAAAGTTCAGCGAACTCAGGCGTCCCTGAACAGCGCTGTCTGAGGGGTACAGGGAAGGACCCTGGAATGCAGCCCTTGGGCTCCTCAAGGTCCACGGGCCCACTGATCCAGGCAAAAGCTAACTAATCCTTTTTACAAAGCTGTATCTTCCTTCTGAATGGTTTCCAGATATTCCAGCTAATTTATAGCTTTTGAATGGTTCTGATAATGAACAACCACACAGATTCCTTTTACTTCAACTGTCCTTAGACTGACCAATAGCAGTACAAGCCTTGCATTCCTTTGATAAGGTAATTTTAACTACGCCACAGGGCCTTACTACTTCAAGGCTTTGCTAAATTTACTAGGCCTTACTTTATACAAGGCCTCACTACATCTTAAACTTTAATTAGGCTTTTAGCAACAACTTATAGCTTAATATCTAAACAAATACAGAAAAACACTTGGTCTTCATAGGGCCTTCAACAAGCACCTTTGTCACACTGGCACACTTTTCAGCTGTCACACTCCAGAAGATTTGATTGATTGATTTTTTTGAATCCAGCAAGTTGGAGCAGATATCCTGCACATCTACAGGCACCCATAGTTCCTTTCTAAAATAGTCAAAATCTAGTGTAGATGAAGACAAAATGTGTCAAGAACATTATCAGGAGGGATCCTGATTTTCTCTGATAAAAAAAAAATCCCCAATTTTCAGATTAAAAAAAAGTAACCCCAAATCCACATTTTTCTGTGATCAAAATGAAACACCATTCATATATTATTTATATATGTATATATAATCCCCAATTTTCATATATATATATATATATATTGGGGATTTGGGGGGAAAATTGGGGATACGCACACACACACACATATACATATATACATATATTAGTGGTGTTTCATTTTGATCACATATAATATGGATTTTTGGGTTACTTTTTTAAAACCAAAATTGGGGATTTTTTCTCAGAGAAAACCAGGATCCCTGATTATCAGTTGCTGCTGGACAGATTGTGAAAACCTTCCCTTGCATCTGCTCCGATTCTTTCAGGGTGCTTTAGAAGTTATTATATGAAAAGTAAGTTGTTAAGATGAATAACGAGTTCACAAATTGGCCTAACTATTTAAGGGCCATATCCAATTAAAAAAGCTTAGGTGACTAAAGGAGGATGTAGGTAGACTTCAGATATACAAGCCATATTGAAATCCTAAACTAT